>NC_065446.1:163646677-164846677 GCF_917563875.1 Diabrotica virgifera virgifera | reverse complement strand
AATATCTTGGAGTAAAGCAGGCGCGGAAAATTGACCATAAACAAATGAAAACAGAGATAACTACTGAGTTTATACGAAGGGTAAAACAGCTGCTTCGCTCACACCTTAACAGTAGAAATTTGTTTAAGGCACTAAACACCTACGCATGTTCCGCGCTTAGCTACTCATTTGGTATTGTTAAGTGGACAAAAACAGATATAGATGCTCTTCAGCGAAAAGTGCGAACACACCTCACAAAGGCACAAAAACACCATCCTAAAAGTGCAGTAGAAAGAACAACATTACCACGGAATCTAGGAGGAAGAGGACTTATGGATATAGGTGAGCAATTAGATAAACAAATTGCTAATTTAAGAACTTATTTTCAGATGCAGGCTGAGACATCTACTCTTCATCGCGCTATCTGCGCAGTAGATGACACAACACCGATCAAACTGAGGGAACCAGAAATGCGCATAAACCACCTTACCAAGGACGAAAAAGTGCGCGCCTGGATGGGTAAACCTCTGCACGGGCGGCATCCCAATGAGGTCAGCCAAGATTACGTCGACAATATAGCGTCGAACTACTGGTTGACATCAGGAAAGATGTTCCCTGAAACGGAAGGTTCATTACTGGCCATTCAGGATCAGGTTATACCAACGAGAAATTACCTGAAATATATCATCAAAGACCCTCAGGTTCAAAACGACAGATGCCGATATGGATGTCAAGCCCAAGAAACCATCCAACATCTTACAGGGGGCTGCCAGGCATTTGCTGCAACTGAATACAAGGAACGGAATGACGCAGTGGGAAAAATCCTTCATCAAGAGATAGCTATCAAGCTGGGACTTCTCCAAACGGACCATCTCCCGTATTATCAATACGTCCCTGAGAGTATGCTTGAGGATGGCAACTACAAGCTATACTGGGACCGCACTGTGCTCACAGACCAAACAGTGGCACACAATAGACCAGATCTCGTACTAGTTAATAAATTAACAAGACAAACAACACTAATTGATGTGGCGATACCTAACAACAATAATCTACGTAGTAAATTCACTGAAAAGATCGCCAAGTACAGAGATCTAGAAATTCAAATACGAAGGCAATGGAGAATGCAAAGTACCCAGACGATACCGATTATCATGTCTACTACTGGAGTCATTCCGAAGACCCTCCTCGAAAGCATAAAAAAGCTGGGTCTGAATGAACATCTTTATAAGACCATGCAGAAAGCAGTACTACTCGCAACAGCCAGATGTGTACGGAAATTTTTGGGAGATACACCTGCATACCAAGTCACCTAGGGCTCGATAACACGGAAAGAGTCCCACCAGAGCTCAATCCTTTTGATACCGTAGGTATCTGGGATGAGTCAATTTTCCCCTTAGAGGGAGTGTGAGCCGTATGGCTAAATCTGGATAATAATAAATATGGAGTTTATTCGTAGCAAATAAATTGTACATAACAAAATAAACTCAGTTTCTCACTGAAGTTGTAGGTACAACTTGTGCGTGAGAGTTGAATTTTGATTGTATAAACACTAATTAATTTTAAAATTTACAAAAAGGAATCAAATAAATAAAGTCTTTTTCGTTCATTGGTCTCCAAATTTGGGCTCCTCTTACTAATTTAGTTACTTTTAGATGTTGTCTATCGGACCTACGAAAATATCTCATAAAATTCAGGAAAGTATGGTAAAACATTTCCTATGGGACTCTTCTGGCGGGACTTCGTTTTGTAAGAGAATTATCATTACTTTTTGAATGTTTTTATCCATTTTTACAATAATTTCTACAATCTAAATACTTATTCTTCTTCTTCTTCTTCAGTTTATTGGCCTCCACCTACTTGGGTATTTGGCCAGCTCATCGTCTCGGAACAAGGGAAAAATCCCTTATTCACTTACAATTTGGAGTTAGTACATTGTACAATTTGTTTCTTCTTCTTCTTCATCTTTTTCTTCTTCTTCTTTAGTTAACTAGAAATTTTGGTTGGTGTGGGACAAACATGACAAGATAAAAAAATTTCACGCTGCAACCTCTCTTTCCTTGTCTAAGGGGGCAACTGTCTATCAATACACAATGTTCTTTTTCTTCTTTGATTTAGGAGAAATTTTGAGTTGGCATGGGACAAATACAAAAACTTAACTTTTTTTTTTCCAACGACATTAAACTTTACTCTCTCAAGGGCAACTGCCGACTACCACACAATCTTATTCTTCTACTTCTTTTTTTAAATACTTATATGTGACTAAATATATGTTATAAAATCTAAATACTTATATGTGACATTTCAAATAAGTCATTTTTGACTTATTTGAAAGATGTTGAAAAAGATGACGCAATGTCAGTTCATTGGCGTGTAGTTGGCATATGAACCATTGGAGTGGAGGTGGAAACTTGATTTCCAATAAACGAATAACGCCACCTTTATTTCCTTGGTTAACGACAGTCCCATCACAACCAACAGCCACTATTTGATTTACATCGATATAGTTCGAGGAAAGAAATGTCAGAATAGAGTTACAAAGTAGTCCTAGCTTTAGAACGAGCTTTTCGAACTCTATTTCTGTCTATAATCCGTGATGAATCGTTTTCAGTAATGAGACTAATGTCGTGGAAAGCTGCAGAAATGATTGCTAGTCCAGCACAATCTGAAACCCCATAACGATCTAATGTTCTGGCAACAACCGGAAATGTGACTTCAGTCATTGTGAATGAAGAAGTGGAAATAATCGATTGCGATTGGAAGTCCTCAATTTCACCGTTTTTTTAATGTATCTGGCTGTTGAACATTCAGTCGTATCTTTGAAGTTGTAGGTAATCTAGAAGTACTAGGAATGGATTCCACCCCTATTTGCAAGACTATTTGTTCTTCACGTTGCTCTTGTTGGTGTAATCTATGTAAATCCATCTCAATTTTTTTGGTCGGTTCACGATGTAAACTATTAATTATTATTTTATAGTCAGTTCGTTGGTCGATTAATAAATTTCGTTCTGGTATTGGAATCTTTCGGTTTCTAGGACAGTTGCAATCTCTGAACTCTAAACATTCGCAAGTTGCAATATCAAACAATTTCTTGCTATCCTCTCCAAACTTTAATAGCTTCTCTTTGTAACCGTCTTCTTCCTTCCTGCCTTCATAAGGTTTCAATAACGTTATATACTTATCGTGGAAAACTATAATAATTCTAGCCAATATTGTTTTGTGTTCTACTTATAATTATTGAAATTGAGTGGGAGAGTGAAGGTCGACTCCTGTGACACTCACTCACTCACTCACACTCGCCGATCATCCCAACCCCTAGGAACATGTGTGTACCGCTGCTAGTCAACGGGACCCACATGTCCGAAAATCAGACCGGTCACGCCCCAAAAGAGCGAATCATTTTGGATCGGTACCTATCTGACCCCCAGGTTTTTCCTCCACCCCTCCCCTACGTGTGACATACGCAGGGGAGGCTATGATCTTTACGTCGGGTGTATTTGGGAAAAGAATCACCCTCCGTCTTAACTTGGTTGTGGTTAGGCCACCTCTCTGTAGGGGTAGCTTGATAGCTTTTCTCCCTATTTACTTTACTGAATTTACTTGAGTTTGACATGGATTTGGACTGAAGTCCCTAAGAGTGTGTTTCCTCGCGGAGGGACATCAACCTAGATTGATGTCACTCCGCGGGGAAACCGTGTAGTGAGCTCGGTCACTCAGCTGCCGATTTGGCAAAATAAATTTTGTTCTCCTCGGCAGCTGGGCACCCGATGAGTCTGGCCATCGGGCCCAAGGTTCTCGCGCATGGTCCCAATGCTCAGAGTTTCGCGACTAGGTCTCTCATTCGACCTGCCTTAAGGGCCTGTAGCCTAATTGGCTGTACAAGTGGCCTGAAGGGCCCTTTGTACTTAGATTTGATTTTGCCGTGTAGCACGATCAGTATTCACTTGATTGATAATTAAAATTAACATTATTACCTCCTAGAGGGTGTTTTGCTATTTTTTATGATTTTTTTGGTGAGCACGATCTGGGTCCAATCCTCTAACATCAATTGGGCCCCAGGGCATGCTCGTTTTTTTTTTGTTTTTTGTTTTTTTTTTGTTTTGTAAATTATTTTGTATTTTTTTTCTACCTCTATGACGCGGTGGGCTTGACACTCTGTAGATATCTCAGTCATTGTTTTGTTCTGCTGGGTCTTGTCTATAACCTGATATTTGATGTTTTGGCCGTCTATGTACCGTTCTGATGTTTTCATCATAGTCCGTTAACTCTCTTAGCCATCTACTGGGGTGATTTCTTATGCTGTTGAAAATGCTGTATGCTCTTTCGTCCAGAGTCCTTAGGATTTTTACCTGGTTTGTGTCCCGGTATATGTACCTCAATGGTACATATTTGGGTACCTTGAGGGCATCTCTAATTATGAAGTTTTGGCATACTTGTAATTTCTTCCTGTTTGTTTTACAGGTGTGTCCCCAGGCTGCTGATGCATATGTTAGAGTAGGTAGGATTATGCTGTTGGCTACTCTAAGTTTTGTCTTGAGGTTTAATTTGCTTTTTCTTCCAATTAATGGGAATAATAGTTTCCTTAGCGCTTTTGCTTTGTTTACAGTTTGTGTTATATGTTCTGTGAAAGTTAATTTTCTATCCAGCGTTACGCCTAGATATTTCGCTTGGGTTTCCCATTCTATTTGGTTGTTGTTTATATTTAGTTCGTTGTTTGGAATACCCCATCTTTTTCGGAACATGACGGCCTGTGTTTTATCCGGATTTAGCGCAATTTTCCATTTTATGCACCATCGCTGTAGTCGGTTTAGTTCTCCTTGTACTAATCTTGTGGCCAGGTCTGGGTCTCTGCTGCTAGCTGCTATAGCAGTGTCGTCTGCGTATAGACTTAAGATGGTTCTATTACTTTTAGGGGTGTCTGCTGTGAATATGGTATACAGATACGGCGACAGCACGGCTCCCTGCGGCACACCCGCCTCCATGGTCCCGACCTCGGACAAGGTTTCCCCTATCCGAACTCTGAACCTCCTGTTGGCGAGGTATGAGGCCAGAAGACACGTCATCGCCTCACTGTATCCATAGTTGTTCATTTTGTAGATTAATCCCTCGTGCCAGACTCTGTCGAATGCTTTGCTGACGTCGAGAAATGCAGCTGCTGTGTACATCCTCTCGTTGAAGCCTTTCGTGATGTATTCAGTAAGTCTTAGTACTTGGAGTTCACAGGAGTGTCTAGATCTGAAACCGAACTGTGCTTCAGGGATTATTCCTAGCCTTTCAGTTTCTTCTTGTAGTCTTTTCAGTATTACTCTTTCGGCTATTTTGCTTAAGGTTGATAGTAAGCTTATTGGTCTATAGTTTTGTGGAAAGGTCCCATTTTTTCCCGGTTTTCCAATCATTATTACGTGCGCTTCTTTCCATCTATCTGGAAAGTATCTTAATCTCAGTACTGCGTTGATGAAGTTTGTGATATACACTATTAATTTAGTCGGGAGGTTTTTGATTGCCCTGTTGGTGATATTGTCTGGGCCTGGTGCTTTCTTTGCCTTGGCCCATTTAATTATGTTCCTGATTTCTACTGGGGTGGTGTGTTCTAGGCCTATTCTGCCTTTCCTTCTTCTTATTCTTCTCGCATTTCTCTCGACTTCTATGGTGAAGTCTAAGTCTTCCCTGCGGTTAAAGTTTTGTTTGCATCCTGATTCTAGTGTATCTTTCATAACTTCTGCTTTTTCTTCGTCCGTGTATACGATTCCTGTTTCTCCGTGTAGTGGTGGAATCGGTTTTCTGTCGTTTCTAAGCACTGCTGATACTTTCCAGAATGCAGATTTGTTTGGGTTTAATCCTTGAATATATTGGTCCCAGCATTCACTACGGTGTTCTTGTAACTGTTTTTTGACCTCTCTGTCTAGTTCATTTGCAATTCTTTTGTCTTCTCTATTGTGAGTTCGTTGGGCTCTTCTTCTTCTTCTATTCTTCTCTCGAATCAATTCTTTTAGTTCGTTCGGTATTTCTTTAAATCTTCCTCGTTGGGTAGCTATATTTTCTGTTTTAGTACTGGCTTCTATAGCATTATGTATCGTTTGTTCGAGTTTTATTATGCTGTCCTCTAGTTCTTCTATGTTATTTATTGTGGGTATTGCTCCAATGTTTTCACTCACTACTCTTCTGAAGTTTGGCCAGTTTATTATTTTCTTCTTTCGTTGTTCTACTTGGTTCAATTCTATTGCACCAAGTGTCATAACTATTACGTTATGTGTGGAGTCTCCTTCATTTTTCGTGATTATTTCATGTTGTAGCCCCACATTGTGAAGAATTGCAATGTCTATATGCGATGAGTACTCTCCATTGTAGTTTGTTGGTTCTATAGGTCCAGTTACTATAGTGTTTTGTTTATTCTCGAGATATCTACAGAGCCGTCTGCCATTGCAATTGGTCAGTCTGTCAAACCAGTTGGGCGACCTCGCGTTCAAGTCACCGATAATCACAGTGGGCTCGTCAGAGTCTAGGATGAGATCGAGGTCCTCGCTCAGTACCGGATCACGTGGCCTAACATACACCGAAGCTATTTTCAGCGTCTGGTCGGCCGCCATGATCCTCACTAAGGTAGCCTCCATGGTGACCAGGCCATCCGGTGTTGGAACTTGTTGGTGTTTTATTCCTTTTTTCACCATGATGGCCGTGCCTCCTGATCTCGCGGTCCGGTCAGTTCTATAGGTGTCATAGCCTGGGAACTTGGTTTTCACTCTCTCGGTGAGTCTGGTTTCCTGCAGTGCGATGACATCTATATCGAGTCTGTTGGTAAACTCGTCTAGTATGTTTATTTTCATTCGGAGCCCGCCCGAATTCCATGACCCAACTCTTAGTTCGTCCAACTGGTTCAACATTACGCGGTGCTAAACTGTTTCAAGACGTCGAAGGCAGCAGCCACTTTGTGCATAACGCTGGCGAAGTTCTGCATGTTTGCATTCATTTCGCGCAGCAATGCACTTTGGTCAGGGAAGGCGCTGTTGGGCGCACTATTCTGTGGGTTGTTGGTTTTCGCTGCCGCGGCATAGCTGGTGTTCTGTCTGAGAGGTGCACTAGGTGCACCTCTGCTCCTTGGTGGTGCTGGAGCGTTTGTTTTCTTTTTGGGTGCTTTTTTGCACCCCCTGTAGCTTGCCGTGTGTGCCTCTCCACAATTCGCGCATTTTGCCGCTGTTTCACGGTCCTTCTGGCAATCTGCACTTTTGTGGCCTTCTCCGCATTTAACACAACGTGCCTCACAGTGACAGGCCCTTGAACCATGATAAAAGTTCTGACAATTAAAGCATTGTAAAACGTCTCTTTTTATCCTGATTTCGTCTTCGATTGTGATTCTCATATAGGAGAGGTTGTTGATTTTTGCTAATTTTGCTTCGTCTTCTTCACCGATAGTAACGATGTAAAGTGGTAGCTCTTTCTTATCGGGTTTTCGTGAGATCATTCTTTCGAGGTTTCTGATTTCGATACCTGCCGTCGTTTGGATTTCTGAACCTAGTGTTTTTAGGTTTAGGCCTGTATTCAGGCCTCGAATGATCTTCCTTTTGGATCTGTTGACTTCCTTGTCTATCGGATATGCAATGAAGTCCACTTTTGGCATGTGTTCTTCAAGAATTTTTAGCATACCGAGGTATCCCTCTCTATCATTAGTCTGTATGATTATGGACCTACCAGACTTCGCAAATTTGTTTGCGGAGCCAATGCCTTGTCTCGCTGCTCTTCCTAAAATTTTTTGGCTTTCGCCAATCGATTTTAAGATGATTGCCGGTGGTTTTTGTTGTTTTGTGGAGGCCGTAGGTGCTACCACTGCATTGCTGGTAGTAGCCTTGCTGACTACCTTTGTTTGTTTTTTCTTGTCTTTTCTTGCTTTAAGACTTTCTTCTATTGCCGTTTGTTCTTCATCAGTAAGAGCAGTCCTACCGAATTGGTCGATTTGAGCTACTTTATCAGGTTTCGTAGAATTGGTTTTATCAGTGGTAGTGTTGGACGTTTTAACTTTTTTGCTTGCATTGCCTGACTCTGGTTCCTTTTCGGCATCGCTTGCCTCTGATTGGGTTCCAGGTCTGTCACTGTGTTTACTCGTTGATGGTGCGGATTTTTGGGTGGAATGGGGGGCTGCCCTTTTACCTTTTCTTTTCCTGTATTTTGGGAATTGAAAGGTACCTCCATTTCCGGAGTCAGTACCATCTTCAGTGTCCATTACATCTGATGGTATATGGACAGGGGGGGTAGGGATTTGGTTTTGCTGAGTTAGGCTCATTAGTTGAGCAACTAACTCTTGGTTTTCTTTGTCTTTGTTGTTGATTATTGTACGGAGCTCTTTGAGCTCGGCAAATAATTCAGCTGTTTGTCTGCCATGATTTTCTCTCTCACTCAGTCTGATGACTTCTGCATGATTGAGTTGTGTTATTAGGTCCTCGATCTTTTGACGCAAGGATCCTACTTCTATGGCAGATTCTGGGGGATTTGACTTGGGGTTGGGCAGTCCATGAGGGTTGTAAGCCTTGAAACGAGATGTCGATTCTCCTGATCTTTAATTTCAATCGTTTGTCTGAGTTTTTGTAACTCTTCCATCAAACGATCTGTTTGCTCTCTGTGTAATTGCAGATCTTTTTGCCTGGTGACTTCAGCTTGTTGGAGCTGAGCGATCAGTTCTTCAACATTTCGTTGCAAGGCTTCCACATCCTTTGCCTTTTTTCGGTCTTGGTCTTGGGTGGGACTAGAATTTAGTGCACGCTTGCACGGCTGCTTGTCTTCGACGCGTTGAGACGCCTCGAAGATTTGTCTTGTTTTGTTGAAATCGGGTGCCTGAAGGGCCTTTGCTGGTTCCTGAAGGGAATTCGCAACCTGAGGGGTTTCGATATCAGAGGAAGAAGATTCGGAGAGCTTAGAGTTTTCATCTGTCAACATATCATCATCGGTACCGGAAAACACTTCCTCCATCTCCGATTTGGGGGAAGAGGCTTCCTGGGTGGGATTGTTGTCGAGAGAACAGCCGTCAGACGGCTTGTTCTCTGACAACGGGGAGTTGGTAAGGTCAGGCATATCTCGACTATGAGCTGGAGTGCTCGGTGATTGCTCTGTGCAATCTAAGGACGACATAGTATATTTCTACTTGGGAGACTCTGTTTTTTTCTGTTCAGCTGAACCGATGTTCAACTGAATGCTGAGTGTCGTCTCAGACCCTTCGCGGCTGTTTTCACTCCCTACTCGCTGTAGGGGGGGTTCCTCTTGCAGTTCTCAAAATATCGGCCCAGGTGTCCGGGTCTGTCCGATGTGAAATTCAAATATTCCACACCTTACATTGTCCTTCCTACGGAGGCACGATATTCTCCCGACAGGCCTGACGGCCCGCTCGCTTCTTCACTAGCTAGTCCTGGATTGTGACTTCCCAGAGAATTCAATGAAATAAAATCCCCTAGGTTAATCACATCCACAGATGTCGCTTTTGCCTCTCGGTTTTACCAAAAGAGCGTGTCCACTCTCCCAGCGCACCGTGTTTTACTCACGGCGATCTGAAAAGATCGGGCTTGGTCGAGTATCCCCACTCTTTTGGCTGCTCCTTGTCGCTGTCGCACCGCACGCGTCTATACTGTTCAGCGTCCGACGCTGAACTACACTCCTGTGACAGGTTATAACTCTAAATTCAAAAGAAAATTAATTTAAGTAGCGCTGGGGCAGTTATTATGATAAAAATAGAAATAAGTGTTATTGAAGTTTTCGATTCATATCCTATACCCTATTCCACGAACATACGCCTGTTTTGGATTACTTCGACAACGAATACTTTACTGTGCAAAATAAGAAGAGCGAAAGTAAATTGCAAATTACATTGTTGTTTATTGGAATAACTATTAGCGCCATTTACTTTCGTACTTCTTATGTTGCACAGTAAATATTCGTTGTCGAAGTAATCCAAAACAGGCGTATGTTCGTGGAATGGCCCATAGAAGCGAATTGATACCGCACCCCGCGTAAGTAAAAATGCAAAATATATTTTTTTTAAATTTCAAAATTTGAATCACGTTGGGGCAGATGTTAGAGTCATAATATAAAAAAATGACAATTAACTTTTCCAATCCTTTCCCACGGTAGCGTCGATTTCGCACCCCGCGTTTGTAAAAATTATTATTTCATTTTTCTCCATATAACAGCGCTCCACCCTAATGCACACGTTTACACACCACCTGTAAGGTAGTGTACTCGGCGCGTTTTTCTTACCATGGTTTCCCCTGTAGGCCTAATCCACTAACTGTTTTGACAATTTTAGGAT
Source organism: Diabrotica virgifera virgifera (assembly GCF_917563875.1). NCBI lineage: Eukaryota > Metazoa > Arthropoda > Insecta > Coleoptera > Chrysomelidae > Diabrotica > Diabrotica virgifera. The sequence goes on along the minus strand of NC_065446.1, from coordinate 164,836,410 downwards.
AATTTAAGGAAACAATACCGGTCAAGTTCTAGATATTACCTTATTATTAATATTGATTATTGATATTGCTATTGATTATTATATTAACTATTATTATATTATATTATATTATTAGGTTAACTATTGTTTTGATTTCTTTAGATATTTTAATCAGATTCATATTCTTGAAAATCTGCTTCAACAATCAAGTCTTCTTCGATTTCATCTTATTCCTCTTCCTCTTGCTGGATGTTCAATAATTGTTCAAATGTGGCTGAATCATTGGCCTCTTCATTAAAATCACAGGAGTCTTTCTCTGTTGTATTAAACTGGACATTTGAGCGAGACTGACCTTGGCAGTTGGTACACGCTAGAGAACACAGCAACTCGACTTTTTTACATCCACATTTGGCACTATTGCAAAAAACAGTGTTAAGTTGAGTTTTTCTGGAGCAGGTGGGAGGAAGGTTTTAATCGGTTCCAGAGTATTATCTATTAATTTCCAGCCCCAGTCTTCTGGATTCAGTTCATTGCCTAGCCATGTTTGAACTTGATAATATACTCGATACAAATGTTGAAAAGCAGATGCTGATGTTGGAGGAAGACATGATAGTTGTACTTGTTTCTTGTTTCGCGTATTTTTTACAAAAGTTAAGTATCGGCACTTATCAAGACCAAGAAGATCAAGAAGGGAACAAGAAGAAGAAGAAGAACAGGCTGGTTTCCGCGCTGGAAGGACTTGCACAGATAATGTCTTCTGCCTAAAACAATTAATTGAAAAAAATCAGCAACCAATCAAGAGACCCATCTCATGTTTGTTGACCTCCGTAAAGCATACGACAGCGTTCCTGTGACTAAATTGTGGAAATCACTACAAGAAACTAATATCAGCTACACTCTAGTCAAAGCCTTAAAAAATCTATATGAAAATTCTACATCACAAGTAAAAATTGGCAACACACTATCTAAAAAGTTCATAGTTAACAAGGGTCTGCGCCAGGGCTGCTGTATTTCACCAACTTTGTTCAAGATATATGTTGCAAAAGCACTAAACCAGTGGAAACGTAAATGCCACAGTATGGGTATAGACCTCGGAGAGGTTTATTTATATACCGTACAATTTGCTGATGACCAAGTCATCATAGCTAATGATAAAGACGACCTACAGTATATGGCAAGAAAACTAAAGGAGGAATATGAACAGTGGGGCTTGGAAATTAATGTGGAAAAAACTAAATGCCTACCCATAGGAGCTGAGCTATCCAATATCGAACTAGAGGATAATGAACAAATCGCATCCTGTAGTGAATACACGTACCTGGGAGTAATCTTCGATAGAACGGGAAAAGACGATGAGGAAATAAAGAAAAGGGTAACACAAGCTAGAAGAACAATTGGCTGCCTAAATGGAATACTTTGGAGCTCCGAAATAGGAATAAAGCGAAAATACAATATCTATGAAACACTTATTAAACTTGGAGAATAACCGAGAACAACAGGAAAAATTAGAAGCTGTAGAAATGGATGTGTTTAGAAGATCGTTAGGTATATCCCGTAGGGAAAGAGTTCAAAATGAGGAAGTAAGACGACAAATTGGAATAGATGGTTACTTAACAACAGACATTGAGAGGAAACAGTTGATTTGGTATGGTCATGTTCAAAGAATGGAAGACACAAGATTGCCCAAAAAGATCATGCAGTGGGTACCACCAAACCGCAAAAATCGGGGAAGACCCAAAAAGACATGGAAAGAAGGGGTAACCAAAGCAATGAGTGCAAGGGATCTTAGAGATGGCCAATAGGATGATAGAAGGACGTGGAAGTTAGGCATCGGACAACGTCGAAAGACGTTCTAAAACCGATACATACATACATACATTTATCAAGACAACTAATTTTATTAGAGCTCCATAAACCGCAAGAATAAAGCGAATTCCTTCCGTAATTATTGTTTGTGGTGTGGAATCAAGTTCTGTAAAAACTTTACAGCAGTCAGTCAAATCTTTTTTTTTCGAATAATTTAAGTACTGACGTTATGCCCCTTCTCTACATTGCTGACGTAGTGTCGCAGCCGGTTATCGCATGTAAAAATAAAATGTACTTTTGGCATTTGGGATAAGCCGATAAACTTTTCGAAGAATATATCTCTGTTCGCTGTTGAGCCCCTCCAGGTTTTAGAAAATAAATAACTTTATCTACTGGAGTCCTTGCAGTAAGCAGTACTAACAAATCAACATCTTCACCAATTACAATTGTTGTGTTTGTTGCCTTAAATTTTTCAATTGCTGTCTCAATTATAAGGACTAAGGACATCTGTGTCATTTTTACCTTGTTTCACTTTAATATTCTCAGCTGTTAATTTGTCAGTTAACATGGAAATGAAACGAGATTTATTATTAATGTTAGCGAAAAATTGTTGTTGATTCGCTGGAACTGTTATATTTTCATCAAAGATAATCTCGGAACCCGATGATATTTTTGTAATTCGATGACGTTGTTCTGCAGCTTTAATATTCTTTGTCGAGTCACTTTAGCCGTCAAATACCACTGTCACTGTAAGCCCGTAATGTCTGCTAAATGGTAGACGCTTGTAATAAGTATTTATATTCACTTGAACTGAACCTTTAGCACTAAAAGAAACAGATAATATGAACAAGACCTACGGACAATACTGTAGCCATTGTTTACAATAGACAATAATATGTTCTTTTTTAAACAATGGTATAGCCAAATATTTTTTAAAGCCACGTAGATAGAGGAAATTCAGTTTGGGACTGATTATCTTTTGAAGAAATATTTTCAGAATAATATAATATATTATATAAAAGAGACACAAATAGGCATTTATACTTGTCTTAAGTGCCACATTATGTATATACGTGGCTTATATCATGTGCATATAATGTATAAGGTAACTTTTAAAATCGCGATATATCAGGAATGGTAACTTTTAGGAAAAAAATTGTAAGGACTATTTTTGTAGAGAATGTTAAGATCTACAACTTTGCTTTGATTTTTTTTGATAAAACTTACCGTTTTCGAGAAAAATCCAAAAAAATCTCAAATTTTGACCTTTGACCCCGAATAACTTTTGTTGCACACATGGGATCGATGGGGACTTTTAAAACTGTATTTGTTATGGTAAACTCTAGCTCTCCACCAAAATTTGACTCTCCGGCAATTTTTGTTATTTGCCAACTATTTTGATGTCCGGATGTTGACCGGATTATAATGAGTGAGCCTACATACACAAAACAGAACAGATCCGGCGCAAATTGATCCTAAGCGAGACACAACCTGGCACCGGAGAGCTGCGTAGAGAGTTCTGCGCATCCTAATATCAGTGAATACAGTGCCAGGTCTAGCATGCGAACGTTTGTCATCGAAACACAATTTTCTGGTGTCGTGGGACGCGTGACTCAATTCTCAGTTGTGGTTTTGTTTTCGAGATGGACGTAGAAAAGCTAATAGAACTCGTTCGGAATTATCCCATTGTATATGATACCAGCCTCAAGGATTACATGAGGACGAAACTTAAAGACGAAGTATGGGAGAAAATCGGAAATGAACTTAATACGAATGGTACAATAGTAAGTACAATTTACTGTGATAAATAAATACTAGTACAATATAATCAAAACCCAATACCGCTTTGTCATTCAAATTCTAATAACTTTATTAGGTACCTACTCGTAGACAAAATAAACGGCGATAACAGATATGCCTTTACAAGAACACATTATTAGAAAAAAAAGGTTACTTAAAACGAATAGGCCCGGATCCCGGGTAACAAAAAAAGTTGATTAATAGCAAGCTGAAAATGTGTTAATAGCGTAACGGTGTCTAGTTGGACAAACTTTAATGTATGGAAACACTGGAACAGGGGTAGTTTTAATTGTGGAACAGGTTAAAGATTTGGAACGTCAGACTACAAAAACTTCCCATGTATTTTATCGGACAGAACTTCCAATTGATTTCTTACTCTTTCATTAAACTCTCATGCTAAAATTATACTGCTATTTATCACCTGTCATAATTCCTGTCATTTGACATGTTCTCTTGTCGGATTTATTAAAATGCCCAGTTGGTGATAAATATCAGTCTGATTTTTGCATGAGAGTTTAATGAAAGGGTAACAAATCAATTGGAAGTTCTGTCCGACAAAATACATGAGACGTTTTCGTAGTATGACGTTCCAAATTTTTAACCTGTTCCACAATTAAAACTTCCCCTGTTTCAGTGTTCCCGTACATCAAAGTTTGTCTGACGAGACACCGTTAAGCTATTAACAAATGTTCAGCTTGCTATTAATCAACTTTTTGTTGGTACGCGTGATCCAGGCCTAGAAATACAATGTCACAAATGATGGCGTAATCCCTTTTCTATAGGTATAAAAAATTTATAAATAGCATTAATTTCTTAAATCTACACAACATTATCATTAAAAATGATTCATTATTAAAAACCGTTAAGCATATCTGTGAATATCGCATACCCTCAAATAAAATGTATCATCATACCGGGCTTGTTCATGCTTAAAAACAAAATATGTAGACGAGATATAAATATATGTAATAGGTAAGCAGTTTTTGCAACGACAATCCAATCAAAATCAGTGTTGTTTATAATAATAGTATCGGCATCGGCTAATAAAACAATTAGTTTTTAGCAAAGTTCGCACCTTTGGGGACACTGACGTAAATAAAAGCAAATTTGTTAATTGTTGAGAAAACGTAGACATTTAAGGCCGGTTGTTCGAACGCTAATCAACAATGATCACTATCAAATATTTAATTACTGTCACCAAAACTGTCAATGTCAACTTTTATTGGGTTGCTGAAAACATAATTGATTATAATTATGAGATTAGTTAATCAATTAACATAACAATTATTAACATAATTGATTAAGTAATTTCATAATTGTAATCAATTATGTTTTCAGCAACCCAAACAAAGTTGGCATTGACAGTTGGTGACAGTAATTAAATATTTGATAATGATCATTGTTGATTAGCGTTCGAACAACCGGCCCTAAAAGTTTTAAAAGGTACTTAAAGCCAAAAATGAGATGCAAATTACAAGCGGAAGTAGAAATCTATTGTCCACAGTCCTAGTTATTAGGATTTTAGGATTAGAATTTTTCTTAAACATCACCTCAAAGCTTCCTTTTCTTTATTCATGCTTCTCTAGACCTCGACGTTTGTGACTCTCTCCGTCCATGATATTCTCAAGATTCTGCGATACATCCACAGTTCAAATGCCTCTAATTTTTTGGTATCAATCTTTTTCAGCGTCCATGACTCCATTCCGTAGAACAGCACAGAAAGTACGTAACATCTCATCAGGCGAAGTTTCATTTCAAGGCTCAAATCTCTTCCACAGAACACTCTCTTCATTTTAGTGAATATGGATCTGGCTTTTTCTATTCTTATTTTAATTTCTGCTGAGCTATCGTTGTCTTCATTTATAAAAGTGCCTAAATATTTGTATTTGCTAACTCGATCGATAATTTCATTGTGTAAATATAAATTTTGGACATTTCGTGTTGATTTCGATATTGCCATAAATTTAGTTTTCTTTATGTTCAAAGATAGTCCATATTCTTCGCTGCAGTCTGCTATCTTATTCACCAATGTCTGTAGCTCTTCAAGTGTTTCTGCGATCAAAACGGTATCGTCGGCAAATCTCAGATTGTTTAATCTAACACTATTTATTTTAATACCTATGGATTGCTCAGAGAGTGTTCTATTCATTACGTCTTCGGAATAGAGATTAAACAGGGTTGGTGACAGTATACACCCTTGTCTCACACCTCGCTTTATTTCAATTTCTTCAGTGGTATTATTCTCTACTCTCACTACCTACTGCTTTCTGATTATAGTACATATTTGCTATTAGTCGGATATCTCGTTTATCTAAATTCTTTTCTGCCAGGAGTCTGATTAGATGATCATGCCGCACTTTATCAAAGGCCTTGTTATAATCTATCAAACACATCAGATACAGATACATCAGTATTTTGTAATCAGTATTTGTACTCAGTATCTACCACTGAGACCCGGTATCAAAAGTAACCGTTACACGTCCGCACTGATTTTGCCCGTCCCTCTATTCGTTGCAGAGACAGCCAACGGTTGGGTCTTGTTGTGATCAATATGCGTTGCGCTAGAAAAATAACTGCACAGGTCACCCGTCCCGCCGGCGCAGGTTGTGACTCGCTTAGGTTCAATATGCGCCGGGGCTTAATATATCTACCTACATATATTATGGTCCGTGTATGCAGGCCATAGACATAATAAGGATAGACAAGGTAAGGTATTTGCCACTCTTTGCATCGAGGTGTAACGCCAATATCAAGGACGTCATTAGTCAATATTCCCTTTGAGAGGTCTAGCCATCTTTGTCTGTCACATCAGCGAGATCGCTTAGTAAAAAGAGATAGATAGACCACCGATCTACTGCCCGAGCGTTAGGGCACGTCAATGGACAGCCTAAGTCTGACGTCACAAATGTCACAAAATTGGGAGGAGCTTATGTTGGCTCCAAACAATTTTGTTTGTAACGTTAAATGGTCATAAGGAATTTTTCATTTATGTGCTTTGTGTGGCAAAATAAGAATTCATTTAGGTATTTCGTTAAAGAAACGTGTTAATTAAGAGATTTTTATTCGTTTTTGCTCAGGTGGTTTTTATTCCTTAGTGATTGAAAATAAACATAACCTCAAAACTGGTTACATTCTAATCATTGCATTAAATTAACTCACCTGGGCAAAAACGAATAAAAATCTCTTAATTGGCACGTTTCTTTAACTAAATACCTAAATGAAAAGTCTTATTTTGTCACACAAACCATGTAAACAATAAATTAAAAATTCCTTATGAGTGTTTAACATTATAAACAAAATTGTTTGGAGCCAAATATAAGCTCCTCCCAATTTTGTGACGTCAAGGCTTAGGATTTCCATAGTGCACGCTGGTTTCCGAGTCAGAAAGCCGAGCTCATGTGCGAATAATCCTAATAACAGCGCGCAGATGCACTTTGGACAGGCCCGTTTAAATACGAAGGATTATTTGCACACGGACTCGGTGCTGACTTTGAATTGTGGAACAGGTTAAAAATTTGGAACGTCAGACTACGAAAAAGTCCCATGTATTTTGTCGGACAGAACTTCCAATTGGTTTGTTACCTTTTCATTAAACTCTCATGCAAAAATCAGACTGGTATTTATCACCATCTGGACATTTTAATAAGTCTGACACGTAGAACATGTCAAATGACAGGAATTATGACAGGTGATAAAAAGCAGTTTGATTTTTGAGTGAGAGTTTAATGAAAGGGTAACAAATCAATTGGAAGTTCTGTCCGACAAAATACACGGAAAGTTTTCGTAGTCTGACGTTCCAAATTTTTAACCTGTTCCACAATTAAAACTTTCCCTGTTAGAGTGTTCCCGTACATCAAAGTTTGTCCGACTAAGCACCGTTAAGATATTAACAAATTCTCAGCTTGTTATTAATCAACTTTTTTTTTGGTACGCGGGATCCAAGCTTAGGTTTGATACTATCTCCCGAAGTAATATTGATGATGCGATGATGTGGTATCTTAATCAAATCGACCAAGTAATATTATATTATTATTTTTAGATACATGCACATGTTACAACACCTGTACCGGAACAAACGCTTCACTAAGGTCGGCCAATACGTCAAATGTTTCCATAACACGGATAAAGTCTTGACACTCCATAATCACTTCCCATTAAGTTGTATTGGAAGCGGTTGCACAAGCTATGCCATAGAAACCGTAGATGCACAACTACATCACTACAGAGCTGACTGCGTGAAAAACCTCACGAAAACTTGCGAGGAATTTAGAAAAACCAGTGTAATGGACACCACTATTTGGAAATTTAAGGATCCGCTCGTAAATAGGGTTACAAAGACTCTACGTACTTTAGGATTCTTCCCAAAATAGTGAAATTAATAATTCTATAAGAAAGCGATGAAAGATATTATAAGGTCTTGAATGATCATTATTTGAAAATCGTATGGGTAATGTACTGATACTTAGTGATAAAAATGACAAAAATATTGATATTTTTTTTATTTTGCTTCAACCACTAGGGTTATTAACATAACAAAGTATTACCATTGATTGATAAATATACAGTGAAAAATATACAGTGTATATTTATCAATCAACGGTATAATGTATAAAATCAAAAAGATCAAAATTAACCAATACCGTGGTTAGTGCCATGTCATTTTGGGGGTGCGTGCCGCTCGCCTATACAGTGATGAGCGCGCTAATAACCGGCGAAATAACGGAAAAGATGGAAAACATAATATTAAGTTGTGAGATAACAAGCGATAAAAACTATTAGAGGCGGGATATTTAGCGATAGAAACCTATAAATTTACATTATATTGATTGTTTCCACCTTCAGACGTATCAGAGGAATATGTCAACTAAGACTGTCACTGTCACAGTGGTAGTTGCCAAACTTGTCCGATACGTCTAAAGGTGGGAAACAATCAATATAATGTAAATCTATAGGTTTCTATCGCTAAATTTCCCACCTCTACTAGTTTTATCTCGTTTTAGCTCTCAACTTAATATGTTTCCGTCTTTTACGTTATTTTGCCGGTTATCCGCGCACTCATCACTGTAGATACCGGATGTCCCAATAAGAATGGGTCTCGGCCATATCTCAGGAACCGTTTAGAGTACAGCTTTGAGAAAAAAATATTTATAACAAAAGTTGCCTCGGGAAAAGACTGGAAATTATTTTCATAATTCTAGGTCCACCGCTAGAGGGCGTAATTGAATATCAAAAATTAAAAAATCAAAATTTTACAAAATTTACCTAATGAAAGGGCACTGGAAATCAAATCATCGTATTCTTCATAAAATTCTGCGCATATTTGATTTCACAAGTTTAAGTCTACCTTTGCAAATAAGAGGTGGGGGTGAGTGGGAACCTTCTTATGAAAAAATGGCTGTAAGTCCGGTTCTGCTGAATAGAATTTTGCAAGCTTGGTCTTTTTGAAAACAGATCTTTTTCGTCAATGTAAAAGTTATAATTTCAAAACAGCCTAATAAGTAATATACCAGCTAGGAGGCGTTATTTAATTTTTTTCAGAAATCTAGTTTTCTTTGTAAAATACTAAATTCAAGTACATATGCATTTTTAATCCTATATTACAAAATTAGACCAAATTAGCAACATAATAGCGAAAACCGCATGTCCAAAAAGGAACCTTTTCCAGTTGTTAATAACGTATATAATTAATTAAAACAACAATAAGACAAGCAACACTATAAAACATAACAAAGAAATAAAAAAAAAATACTTAGTGACGACCTAAGTATTCAAATTGTTGCGCATCATTTTCGACGCAAGCATTTACTCTTTAAAGAATAAATTGAACAGCATTCTCTGGATGATGTTTTTTCGAGTAGTTGACCTAGATGTAAAAACAAGGTCTTTAACCAATTCAAAGCATTTCAAGAGCAGAAATTGAGACTGCTGTTCAATCTACTCTTGAAAGATTAAATGCTTGCATTGAAAATGATGGGCAACAATTTAAACATTTAGGTCGTCACTAAGTAGTTGTTTTTATTCTTTTGTTGTATTTTATAGTGTTGTTTGACTTATTGTTATTTTAATTAATTATATATTATATACGTTGACATCTGGAAAATGTTTCTTTGCCTTGAAAACACACTACTTCTTCTTAACTTCGTTTACCGGTGACAGTAACAGATATGTTTAAAATTTACACGTTTCTTAAAAAGTTATCGACATGCGGTTTTCGCTATTCTATTGCTAATTTTGTCTAATTTTGTAAGACAGGAATAAAAATGCATACTTGTATTTAATATTTTCCAAAGAAAACTAGATTTCTGACAAAAATTAAATAACCCCTCCTAGCTCGCATATTACTTATTATGCTGTTTCGAAATTATAACTCATACATTGACGAAAAAGAGCTGTTGTCAACAAGACCAAGTTTGTAAAATTCGATTTAGCAAAACCGGACTTACAGCCATTTTTTCATAACATGGTTCCCACTCACCCCCACCTCTTATTTGCAAAGTAGACTTAAACTTGTGAAATCAAATATGCGCAGAATTGTATGAAGAATACGATGATCGGATTTACAGTTCCCTTTCATTAGGCGAATTTTGTAAAATTTTGATTTTTTAATTTTTGATATTCCATTACGCCCTCTAGCGGTGGACCTACAATTATGAAAATAATTTCCAGGCTTTTCCCAATGCAACTTTTTTTATAAATATTTTTTTCTTAAAGCTGTACTATAAACGGTTCCTGAGATATGGCCGAGAGCTACTCTTAATGGGACACCCGGTACATATGTGATTAGTCCAGAAAGCCACTGCGCATCCGATAGGAAAAATATTCCGATTCGGATTTTTGCACAGTCTTACTCAAAAAGGACCCCTTTTAACAAATTTGCATGTTGCCAGGACCAAAAGTGGGTCAAAAATTTTTTAAACGTTTTTTTTGTTTTTTTCCTAAAATTATTTTTTTTGTATGGAACAAAGTTTTTTTTTAGGTTTTTTGGATCATTTCAAACAGAAAAGGTTTTTAGTGACATTTCTCTAAAGTTGATAGTTTTTGACATATTATAAGCGATTAAAAATTTAAAAATTGCGAATTCGGCCATTTTTAACCCTCAAAAACTATGTGAAAAACTGAAGATTTGAATGTTGTCAAGTTAGGTAGTTATTCTTTAAACATCGATTGAGATGAAATTCCGAAGAGTTTTTTGCAATACAATATTCAAAACTCCTTTGTTTTTTAATTGCTAATCAAGCGTGCGCGACACTATTTTCCACCGACAGTATGGTGCAAATGAAAGGAATAAATTCGTTATTTCGTAAACCGGCGATTTTAAGGAAAAATTCCGAAACAGGTCGATTTTTAATTTTAAGTTATGATATTGTGGCATATATGGTATACTAGTGTACTACTGTATAAATAATTATGTAAATGTTTACATTACTGAATTGAGAATTGAAGAACCTTTCAAATGAGCTACCACACGACCTCTATTCTCATTTAAAAAAATCATCGATTCCGTCATCACCCCCAGACGGATGACGTCACTAGCATACGATATATGCCACAATATCATAACTTAAAAAATAAAAATCAACCTGTTTCGGGGTTTTTCCTTAAAGTCGCCGGTTTACGACATAACGAATTTATTACTTTCATTTGCACCATATTGTATACACATGCAACGCACTGGTGGAAAATAGTGTCGCGCACGCGTGATTAGAAATTAAAAAACAAAGGAGTTCTGAATACTGTATTGCAAAAAGCTCTTCGGTATTACATCAATCGATGTTTAAAGAATATCTACCTACCTTAGTAACATTCAAATTTTCAGTTTTTCACATAGTCTTTGAAGGTTAAAAATGGCCGATTTCGCAATTTTTCAATTTTTAATCGCTTGTATGTCAAAAACTATCAACTTTAGAGAAAAGTCACTTATGCCCGGTTGCACCAACAGATCTTAAGTCAGAATGTCATAAGAATTAATATAATATAATTATAATATATTACAATAAGAATATCATAATATAATAATAGATATAATTGATAATAAGGTAAGAATCTAAAATTATGGTGCAACGTAAGTGATACTCAAGGAGGCCCTATCTATAAGTAGAGCTTAGCTAAGCTGGAGCTTAAGATCTGTTGGTGCAACCAGGCATTAAGACTTTTTCTGTTTGGAATGATCCATAAAAACCTAAAAAAACTTTGTTCCATGCAAAAAAATACTTTTAGGAAAAAAACAAAAAAAAAAACGTTTAAAAAATTTTTGACTCACTTTTGGTCCTGGCAACATGCCAATTTGTTAAAAGGATGTTGAGTAAGATTGTGCAAAAAATCCGAATCGGAATATTTTTCCTCGCATATGCGCAGTGGCTTTCTGGACTAGATTACATACACGGCATATCTTAATCAAGATTTTTTTTTCAATGGCTCTATATAAATATCGCATTAATTTCAACGATTAATCTGATCTGAACTGATAAAATTTAATGGAATCGAGAAAGAATTTAAATTCTAGAAGAAAGTTCTTTTTTATCCATACAACTGTCGAGCTGAGTTGACAAAAATATGACAATATGCGAGATGTGTACATTTGATGATGTATTAAACTATTTTGAAACTTTTTATTTAAGGAAATGATGGAATTATTTGAAAATATTTTTTACATCTTTGTTAAAAACTCTTCAGATAAAAATGATCTAAAAACTCTTCAGATAAAAATGATCTAATTAGGTACTTGTTCTTTAAAATCAGTGTATTGGTACTTGATCCAACAGTATCCGTTTTCTTGAATGTGAAAATCCTGCTCAATATTGTTTTTTATATTTACATTTAAATTGGATGGGAAAATTAAGAAGGGTATAAGATATTTTAATTTACGAAAATAAAAAGATATATTTTTTAATACGCACAATTTTTAGAAATTGACCAATATACGATTCTTAAAAATGAATGTGCCTTATAAAAAATTGTAATAGTTATAAGATTATTTTTCTTGTATTAATAAAATTTTATTATGTAATAAAAATCTAAGGAATAATTGACCATTTTTTTTCTTCTTTATGAGATCTCACCAGTTGTGAGCATAGAGATGTTTGATGTTAATGTTGATATAACAATTTTTGTAGCCTTTATATTCGCTCCGTGCGTGACCATGGTGGGGATAATTTTTTTCGATAGATATTTTGCTTACCTTATTATTGCCGTTTTGATTTTTATTATTTATATTTTCATACTAACTACCAACTTTCTTTCCTTCCCAGATCTGGTGGTATATTTCTATCGTCATCTATTTCCATTTTGTGTTACACACACCACACAATTAATAGTTCAATAGACCCAGCTAATGTTAAAATCTAGTACTAATAATTCTCACTGCCTAATTGCTTTCGATGTACACTTAGTTAATGTTAACACCGACAACTAAACTATATAGTCCAGGAACCGAAGCTTTTCACCTCGCAATTTCTACAGAATGGATCGTTTTGCTTGAAAATTTAAGAACAAGAAGTGGATAGTCCAAGGATCAAAATCTATATGATCCCGAAAGGCGCTTTTACCATGGGGGTGGTTGCCACCCCATGTCGTGAGTGGAAATTTTTTATTATATTTTGACTGCAAAAGTTGATAAAAAGATTAATTCTAAGTAAAAAATGTTCTATACATTTTTTTACAAAATTAACAATTTCAGATTTATTCGTGATCGAAAGTGTTAGTTTTATATAAAAAAAAATCGGTGTTTTTTGATATAACTCATTTACGACTCACTCAATTTTTGCCGTAGAAAATTTTTTCAAACCAAGTTCTTGGGAATTAACTATCCTACAATTTCATATCTACACATAATTTCGTATATCTGATGCTAATTTTTCTATTCTGAACAAAAGGCCATTTTTCCAAACTACAAAAATTCGATATTCCCGTTTAACTTCATGTTTTTAAAAACTAATCATTCTTAGCCGGTCAAACTTCTAGAACCTAATAATAATACATAAGTAAAGAAAACCAATAAGGTCAATGACTAATTTTAATCAGAATGGTGATTAGGGGGTTGCTTCCGATCACTTTTTTGCTGAAAAAAATATGGACTGTTATTCTAATCATTATAAGTCACTTAATTTTTGAGCTAAAGTTTTTTCTTGTTTCTGAAGATAGATATTTTTAAATACTCGTTTTCGATAATAAATCGAAAACTATTAATTTTATCAAAAAACTGTATAGCACGTTTTTTGCTTAGAATGAATGTTTTCACCAACTTTTGCGGTCAAAATATCTGTGGTACTAAGGCAAAACCCGATATGTCAAAAATTATCGATTTTCCGTTTTTAATGCCAATATTGCGCGATACATTGAGCGATGAAGAATACGATGACAAAACCCTACATGGCTAAACGCATCCATGTAACCAGTAGATAATGAAATTAGTTCCCGATATGTCCACTATTACTACAACACCGCGAACTTTTAAACTCGTCTGCTGCAAAATCACATTTTTTGAAATATCGGGTTTTGCCTTAGCACCACAGATATAATAAAAAGTTTCCACCCCCGAGATGGGGTGACAACCACCCCCATGGCAAAACGCCTTTCGACATCATATAGATTTTGATCCTTGGACTATCCACTACTTATTTTCAAATTTTCAAGCAAATCTGTAAATTCTGTAAAAATTGCGAGGTTTTGTTCTATTTTAAGCTTCATTACTTGGACTAAATAACGAAAAAGTGAGGAAAAACCCTTAAAATTGATATTTTATTCAGAGAATTATTTTTATTCTAAATATTAGTATGATAGAATTGATTCAAAAAATGACATAACCCAGACATCCAAAGTGAAAGTTATTCTCCAACACCAAATTGTTCTATATGCTCCATATAATGTTCTGAAAAAAGTCACACCTTTTTGAGCGTCGGGTTTTGGGGGGAGAGGGGGGAGAAGTCGGTAAATTCGTAGTTTTTTAAGTTTTTCGTCAATATTTCTAAAACTATGAGGTTTAGCATGAACAACCTATACAAAAACCTATTCTATACAAAAATGTTCTACATTAAATTTGAAATAAAAAAGGCCCTATACATAATCCTTCTAAAATGAACGGTTCCAAAGTTACGAAGGTAGTATAGTATAATTGGTCCAAAAAAAGGCTTAATCCAGACATCCAAAGTAAAAGTTTTCCTCCAACACCAACTTGTTCTATATAGTCCACATATTGCTCAGTAAAAAGTTACACCATTTTGAGCGTCCGGTTTGGGGGGGAGATGGGGGAGAAGTCGGTAAATTAGTAGTTTCTTTACGTTTTCCGTCAATATTTCTAAAACTATACTTAGGCGTAAACAATGTTCTATACAAAAACGTTCTACATAAAATTTAAAACAAAAATGGTCCTATCCATAATTGTTATAAAATCAACGGTTCCAGAGTTACGGATGGTGAAATGTGGAGGTTTTCGATACTTTTTATATTTTTTGGGCAATTGATGATGATATTGGGTGGTGAGGTTGACGTTTCTATGTTTTTCTATTTTTTGTTAATATTTCTAAAACTATGCGGTTTAGCATGAACAACCTTCTATACAAGAATGTTCTACATTAAATTTGAAACACAAAAAGCCTTATGCATAATCCTTCTAAAATGAACGGTTCCAAAGTTACGGAGGTAGTATAGTATAATTGGTCCAAAAAAGGCCTAGCCCAGACATTAAAAGTAAAAGTTTTCCTCCAACACCAAATTGTTCTATATGGTCCAGATATTGTTCAGTAAAAAGTTACACCATTTTGAGCGTCCGGTTTGGGGGGGGGGAGATGGGGGAGAAATCGGTAAATTAGTAGTTTTCTATGTTTTTCGTCAATATTTCTAAAAATATGCTTTAGCGTAAACAATGTTCTATACAAAAATGTTCTACATCAAATTTAAAACAAAAAAGGTACTATACATAATTGTTATAAAATCAACGATTCCAGAGTTACGGAGGGTGAAAAGTGGAGGTTTTCGATACTTTTTTTATTTTTTGGGCAATTTATAATATTTTTACTGATTGAAAGAAATTTTCTTTAACAGCATTTGCTATTTAAGTGGCCGATGGTATGCTAGTGATAAGCCCTTAAAGAAACGCCAACCTCACCACTCAATATCATCATCAATTGCCCAAAAAATATAAAAAGTATCGAAAACCTCCACTTTTCACCCTCCGTAACTCTGGAATCGTTGATTTTATAACAATTATGTATAGTACCTTTTTTGTTTTAAATTTGATGTAGAACATTTTTGTATAGAACATTGTTTACGCTAAAGCATATTTTTAGAAATATTGACGAAAAACATAAAAAACTACTAATTTACCGATTTCTCCCCCATCTCCCCCCCTCAAACCGGACGCTCAAAATGGTGTAAATTTTTACTGAACTGGACCATATAGAACAATTTGGTGTTGAGGAAAACTTTTACTTTTAATGTCTGGGCTAGGCCTTTTTGGACCAATTATACTATACTACCTCCGTAACTTTGGAACCGTTCATTTTAGAAGGATTATGCATAGGGCCATTTTTGTTTCAAATTTAATGTAGAACATTCTTGTATAGAAGGTTGTTCATGCTAAACCGCATAGTTTTAGAAATATTAACAAAAACTTAAAAAACTACGAATTTACCGATTTCTCCCCCCTCTTCCCCCAAACCCGACGCTCAAAATGGTGTGACTTTCTTCTGAACATTATGTGGACCATATAGAACAATTTAGTGTTGGAGGATAACTTTCACTTTGGATGTCTGGGTTTGGATCTAGTTATACCATACTTTATCTGCTTTTTAATTTGACGTTTATTTGACAGTCAAACATGTTTGTAGGTTAAAATATATAGGTGAAACCTATAATAAATTTTGTCAAAAGTGGTAAATAAAATATTAGTACATTAACGTCAAATATGTCAAAAATTTCAGGCAACTACGCTAGGTGTCGCGTCAGTCATGCACGGAGCGAATAGATAATTTAAGAAACAAAAATGCTCGAAACAAAATTTTTTCCTTGAAATCAATCCTTTACTTTATCGTGTCCAGACATGTCATTCATAAAATTTCGGCTAAAGTGTCGGGCTACGTCGGTTGAATCTTTGTTGGCGAGCCACAAATCTTTGGGGATACACCGATGAGGACAGTTTCTGCATGTAAGAAGATGTTCCATATTCTGTGTTTCTCCACAGTCACAGTTCACATCATCTTGGTCTATTTTCCCCCATTTTATCATGATTGATTTTACTGGAGCGACCCCCGTTCTGATCCTATTGATAGTTTTCCACGTTTTAAAGTCTAGAGACTGGCCGGTCGACTGAACCAGGGGAAGAGGAAAATACTCTGGAGGTTCATCCTGCACTGTTCCAAGGAAGATTTTTCTGGATTTTAGTCGCTTTCGTGGTGTTCTAGATTTGTATAGGGCATTCCGCTCGTCCGCAAGTTGTTTAATTTTCTCTATATGCTCTGAAACGCCTCTGCGTGTTGAGGTTTCCGCAAAACCCGCTGCTTTAAATGGATATGAGAGTGGCGTTGGCTCATTAACCCGTTACTATCCTGCATGCCTGATGTAGCGCAGCATCAACTTGTTTGACGTGGGCACATCTACCCAAACGGGACACGCATATTCAGCAGTTAGGAAACACAATGCTTGTGTCGTTGTTCTTAAGACGCCAGGACATGCACCCGATTTACTTCCCATTAGCTTTCTGAGTATGCTGTTCCTAGTTGCTACTTTCCCCTTTCGTTTTTATGCAATATTGTCTGTATGTAGGTGAGGGACCGGTCCAGAGCTACTCCAAGATATATAGGTTGATCTGTGTGCTCCAGTGTATTACCAATTCCACGCAATTTGGAGTTTTCGTTTGGCTTCCTTTGCGCGAAGGTGGAAGGCGCAGACTTGAGTTTTAGAGGGATTGGGTCTCAGGGAATTCTGCCGATAGTACTCTGTCATTGTTTTTAAGGCAATTTTGAGTTTCTCCTCCGCTTCTTCAAAGCTATTTCTTTGAGCACATATTGCGAGATCGTCAGCATAGAGGAAATGCTTGGTTTCAGTCGGCGTAGGTTGGTCGTTTGTGTATATATTAAAGGAAATTAATTATAAAATAAAAATGTATTTTCATTTTCCGTTGGAACTTTACCAAGCTGCAGACGGGGGTTGTGAATTGCATAGTGTAGAATTCCTTCCCTTTTGTCTTCACTGCAGCATCCATCTGGCTTGCATATTGTAGAAGCCTTGGAGGTGTCACCAGGAAAATGGGCCAATAAGTTTTTCAATTAAAAATCTTTTAAACATATTTTATTTTACAAATATTTTTATTAGGTTGAAAAACTTTCATTTAGCAGATGCCGCTACGCACCTACTACCTTCACGTCAGTTGCAATGGGGGACTAATATGTCGAAAAATTTTTACCTTGAGTAGAGAAAGCAGCCTATGCATTCATAGGTGAAATAACAAGAGGTGAAATCGTCGATAAAAGTGCTGGCTGCACTCTCTCATCTAAGTAAAAATTAAGACGGTTTTGGCTTCGCATTGCAACTGAATAAAAATGGTATACATTTTTATTTTATATTAATATTATTCCTATAGAGTAACTAGGTCCATTTTCCGTTGGAACTTTACCAAGCTGCAGACGGGGGTTGTGAATTGCATAGTGTAGAATTCCTAGCAAGCAAGCAATTTGATTCAACCCGACCTGTGGGAGATGTCCACCCTATCGAAAAAGTAGGTGTAACAATTAATTGGGGCGAGGTGTTTTGATCCGAGCAAAAACAGGGATCACCCCACCTCGCTCCAATGCCCCAGGCCATCCCTTTCCCCCCATAGCACGCTGATGCGCGATGGGGGCACAACTATCGTAGCCAAATGCTCTTCACAATGGAATCCTGGGTAATAAGATTCCATGTGGTACCCTAATCGAATGCAAAAAACTAGGCCAGCGTGAAGCGCTCTATGCCTTTATCTTCTTAATTACTTATCCGCGGAACTAAAATTGCTTGCTTGGGCCCCAAGTCATTGTACCAAGCCCCACTGAGCTCAGTCCAATGGCTTGGAACTCAAGAATTTTGTGATTTTTTTGTTTTTTATGATTTTTTTGGTGGCTTACGCCTTTTTTAGATATTTTTTATATTTGTCTTACCTTAAGGTGATCGTGGTATTGGACCTACGTTTGTGTTACGTTTTTCTTCGGCACTTGTTGTTTTCGAGCTACGAACCGTTCACTGTTATCACTTATTTTTCTTGTTTTATCCCACTTTACACTATTTGTTGTTTAGGACGTTTGTGCTTCCTTAAAGCGTCGTACCTTAGCATCTCTCGCAGTATTGGGCTTGGATGGTGCTCCAGTTCTGCAAATTTTTCCCTGGCCTTGTCTGTCATCATCTCCGTGACTCTAACTTGCTGTAATTCTCTGAAGAGGAATCGTTCGGCTACGTATTTTGGGACTTTGACTGCTTCTCTTAGGCTGTTGTTGTGGACCGCCTGTATCTTCTTTTTTGTTGTATCACACACGTGTCCCCATGCGAGAGATACGTACGTTAGTATCGGAAGTGTTATACTATTTATAAGCCTTATTTTAGTTTTCAGCCTTAGTTTACTTTTCTTTCCTGTGACTCCTCTTAATGTTGCTCTTGCCATGTTGGTTTTTTGGACTGTGGCTTCTACGTGTTTCTTGAAGGTTAATTCTTTGTCCATGATGACTCCTAGGTATTTGGCTTCGTCTTTCCACTCGATAGGGGTGTTCTGCACCGTCAGTTGTTCTTCTGGCTGTTGTCTACCTTTCTTGTATAATACCGCTTGCGTTTTCTCGGAGTTGATGGCTATCTTCCACTTTATACTCCATTCCTCGATGTCTTCTAACGCTGTTTGCTGGTTGGTCACTGCTATGTCTACGTTTCTGTGTTTGGCCGCTATCGCTGTGTCATCTGCGTAGAGGCTCATAAGGGTACCCGGAGGTCTAGGTACGTCTGCGGTGTATATTGTGTACAGTAGGGGTGACAGGACTGCTCCCTGTGGTACTCCAGCTTCCGGGCTCCCGAGCTCGGACAGGACATGTCCTATCCGAACCCTGAAACTCCGGTCGCCTAAGTACGAAGTGATCAGCCTCGTCATCGCCCCGCTGTACGCATAGCCTCGCATTTTATATATTAGCCCCTAATGCCATACTCTGTCGAAAGCTTTGCTTACGTCCAGGAATGCTGCTCCAGTGTACTGCTTATCGTTGAAACCAGCTGCTATGTACTCAGTTAGTCTGAGTACTTGTAGCTCACTGGAGTGCTCTGCTCTGAATCCAAATTGAGCTTCTGGGATTATCTCTAGTCTGTTTGTTTCCGCTTGCAGTCTTCTGAGGATGATTCTTTCCACTATCTTGCTGATCGCTGGGAGTAAGCTGATTGGCCTGTAGTTCTGCGGGAATGTGTGGTTTTTGCCAGGTTTTGGGATCATGATGACATGGGCCTCTTTCCATCTGTTTGGGAATTTTTTGTATCTTAATATCGCGTTCACTATGTTTGTAAAATACACTATAGCTCTTCTGGGAAGGTATTTTAGGGCTCTATTTGATATTTCGTCTAGACCAGGCGCTTTTCTCGGTGAACTGTTTCTTATGTGTTCGTTTATTTCTTCCGGTGGTGTCGGGGGGATGATGTCTTCTGGGTCCTCTGGTCTTTCTTCTTGCTCTTCGACTTCTTCCATGAAGTCTGCGTCCTCGTCTTCATGGAAGTTTAGCCTGCATTCTCTTTCGAGTGTGGACCTCATCGCCTCAGCTTTTTCTTCTATGGAGTATACCATGCCGTTTTCACCATGTAATGGGGGGATGGGTTTTCTGTCGCTTGTTAGTATTTTCTGGAGCTTCCAGACGTTTTTCATGTTTGAATCTTGTTCTTCCATCTCTTGTACATAGTTGTCCCATTTTTCGCTGCGGTGTAGTCGAAGAGCCGTCTTCACCTCTCTATTTAATGTATTTGCCCAGGCTTTATCTACTCTGTTCTTCTGGCTATTTGCTTCGCTCTGTTCTTTTCCCTTATAAGGTCTTTTATTTCTTGTGGTATGTCTTTGAACCTTCCCGTATGGATCTCGACTTCGTCTTCCGTTGTGCTGTTTCTAATTGCTTCTTGTATGATGTTTTCTAGTTCTAGGACTTTTTCTTCTATTTCTTCTGGATCGTTTATGATTGGCACTATATTTATTCTTTCACTAACTAGTCTTTTATAATTTGTCCACTTTATTTCCTTTTTAATTCTTTTCGGTTGGTTTGTTTCTTCCCATGTTCCTAGTTCTAGTAGAATGGGGTTGTGATCTGTGGTTCCTTCGTCTAGTGTGATTAGGTCTGCTTGAAGTCCTAGGTTTTTAGCAACAACGATGTCTATGTGTGTGGGAAGTCCGTTTCCTGGGAAGTGTGTTGGATCTTCTGGGCCCATTGCCACTATATCTTCGTTGCTTTCTATGTAGCTGTTTAGTAGTCTTCCGTTACGGTTCGTAGCTCTATCATTCCAGTTGGGGGATCTCGCATTTAGGTCTCCTATTATTATTGTTGATTCGGCGATGTTTAGGAACGCATCTAGGTCTTCATCCATTAAAGGGTCTTGCGGTCTTACGTAAGCTGATGTTGTTCTGACTGCGCCTTGCCTCATTTTCACTTCTATTGTTGT
Source organism: Diabrotica virgifera virgifera (assembly GCF_917563875.1). Lineage (NCBI taxonomy): Eukaryota > Metazoa > Arthropoda > Insecta > Coleoptera > Chrysomelidae > Diabrotica > Diabrotica virgifera. Next base: position 164,815,191 of record NC_065446.1, on the reverse strand, counting down.
TGCCTCCATGTTTACTAGTGGTGGAGTCGTGAATCTTGTGTGTTTAATTCCCTTCTTGACTAGGATGGAAGTTCCTCCTGATCTTCTTGTGTGGTCGTTCCTATATACATCGTACCCTGGAAACTTTAGGTTAAAGTTGTTGGTAAGCTTGGTTTCCTGTATGGCTACGATGTCCATCTCGTATCTGTTGGCGAGTTCGTCTAGGATGTTTTGGTTTGTTGATATGCCACCCGGATTCCAGGAGCCTATCCTCAAGTATCCCCTGTCTGCCAGCATTACTTCTGTGCCTCCCTGGTGATCAGTATCACTTCTTTGACTACCTTAGTCACAATGTTGGTGACCATTCTGGGATCGCTGTGTTGTTCTGCGTGTTTTGCGTGGCCTGGGCGTAGGAAACCCCGGTTGCTTGCGGTCGTCATTGTTGTGGCCTCCTTGGTGGTGGTCTTCCCCATGTTGGGCATCTAGGGCATCCTCGGTAGCTGGCTGGGTGGCTGCCTTTGCAGTTGGCGCATGTTGCTTTTACATCTCTGGCACGTTTGCACTGCTTTGTAGAGTGGTCTTCGCCGCACTTAACACACTTCGGGTCTTTGTGACACGCGTTCTGGGCGTGGTGGTATCCCTGGCAGTTGAAGCACTGCGTCGGTCCGGTTGCCTTCCGTAGGTCCTCTACCACGACCTTCATGTGACACAGGTTGGTTATCCGCTTTGCTCCCTCGATGTCCTTGTGATCCAGAGTCAGAACGAACATTGGGAGCTGTCTCTTGGGGCCAGCTCTTGTGGACATATTCTTTGCTGAGTGGCAGACAATATTATATTGTTCTGCCATTTCTTGTTTTATTGTTTCCTCGGTGGTGTTAGTGGGTAATCCTCTTAAAACCATTTTGGGTTTTCTGTCTTCGTCCAGCGGGAAGGCTATCCATTGTAGCCTTCTGGTTTTGTCTTTGGCGTCATATACTTTCGCATATTCTTCCACTATCTTGACCATATTTCTATAGTCTTCGGAGCTTTTTGCTTGTATGAGGGTTTCCCTATCGCTCCTGGAGATCTTATTTATCGTGATGATTTTTTGTTTTTGGGCAATGCTGAGGATGGCCCCTGTCTCACTTACGCTCTGTAATTTTATTACAGGTGGTTTTCGGTGTTGTGTTACCTGTTGTTCAGGCAACACGGCGGTGTCTTACCAAGCTGCAGACGGGGGTTGTGAATTGCATAGTGTAGAATTCCTTTCCTTTTGTCTTCACTGCAGCATCCATCTGGCTTGCATATTGTAGAAGCCTTGGAGGTGCCACCAGGAAAATGGGCCAATAAGTTTTTCAATTAAAAATCTTTTAAAAATATTTTAGTTTAAAAAACTAAGGGCCGGTTGTTCGAACGCTAATCAACAATGATCACTATCAAATATTTAATTACTGTCACAACTGTCAATGTCAACTTTGGTTGGGTTGCTGAAAACATAATTGATTATAATTATGAGATCAGTTAATCAATTAACATAACAATTATTAACATAATTGATTAACTAATTTCATAATTGTAATCAATAATTATGTTTTCAGCAACCCAATAAAAGTTGACATTGACAGTTGGTGACATTAATTAAATATTTGATAGTGATCATTGTTGATTAGCGTTCGAACAACCGGCCCTTAGTCTTTAACTTAGTCTTTGAAATTAATTATATTTTTATGATATACTCCTATACTGCGTTCCACGGTCACCTTTCAGTACAGCCTCTTATGAAGAACAGTGTTGCCAAGAGATATTAATATTTATATTAAATAAATTTTAAAGTATTTTTATACCTCACTTGGTCTATTAAATTTGTCAGTTCAAAATTAAATTTTTGGAAAGTAGTAAGTAAAAATTAGTTTAATCTTTAAATACAAATAACCTGTTGAAAGTATATTTATTTCGTTGAAATCATATAATAGAAGTATAACTTCTTACGTGCGTACAAAGTACACGTGTTAAAAAGTACATTTTTAAGGCACTCATGTGAATTTCACATGCGTGCCTTAAAATTGTACTTTTAACACTGATATCATAAATAACTATTAAATATAATATTAATCACAGGCTAATTCTGTGGCTTGGTTCTAAAAGGGCCAATGTCAAATTTTTGTTTTTTGTACTGCTTTCTTTTGAATTTAATATTGACCAAACAAAATGCAAAAAATTGACACTGGCCCTTTTAGCAATAAGCCAAATTATGTGACTTGGTGTTAAAATGGCCAATTTCAATTTTTTGCATTTTGTTTGGTCAATATTAAATTCAAAAGAAAGCTGTACAAAAAGCAAAAATTTGATATTGGCCTTTTTAGAACCAAACCACAGAATTATAATTAATATTCAAATGATATATCTGTAATATCGTATAAATATCTTTCATAGAACCTATCTATATGAATTATTTAAAAATAATAAAACCCACAGATTTTCAAATCAAGATGTTTGGGACTTCTGGAATATTCTATTTAGACGGACTTTAAGTTCGTCTGCTTAAAACCGGCAACACTGAGCTGCAAGGTTCCATAAGTTTTATATTGGGATATGCTGCCCTCACTGCAAAGTGACTGCGTAACGCAGAATAGACACAAATCAATTCTATGTTGTGATATATTCCTTGCATCCAAGTTACGCACCAAGATACTGTAGAAAAGGACCGTAGGAAAAGAGAGAAATATTTAAAACAGCATAGCAATATTAGTTGGCTAAAATACCTTCCCAAAAAGATATTTATTCGTGGGAGGAATTGCCCAGTAGAGGCTAACATTGTTGACAAACTTATTGTTTTTATTTGCCCCTGGATGGAGCTCTTTTATTGCTACCTTCTAATTTTGACAGTTTTGTCATAACATCTTTTTTGAAGGCTTCTTGATTTGTTCCATGTTTATTCATGTTTTATAGCATGACTTCAATATTGTTGTTACTTTGAAGGACAATGACACCCTTTTCCTGCACATCACTGCACGTACTTTTCATTCTTTTACTTAACTTTGTTTTGTTGTTGACGATTTAGTAGAATTTTATGGTAGATATTGCTTAGTTGTAAGCAGAAATAACAGACGTATGTACAGTGAGAACGTTCGAGTTATAATAAATTAATTTTCTCGAGAATGGGCGACTCTGGAAATAAATCCCGAAATAGGTCGATTTTTATTTTTAAATTATAATTTTTTGACATATATCATACTAGTGACGACATAAAAATGAACATGAGAAAAACAAAAATAATGACAAACACAGATGACCCCAGACGTATAACTATAAATGGCAGTGAGATAGAAAAAGTCCAGTCTAAAAATAGTATATTGTACAACAAGAGAGAAAAAAGACATATTTCTCACGAGCGCAGAAGTGTGTTTTCACGAGCCGAGGCACGAGGCGAGTGCCGCAAATCAAGCGAGAGAGAAATATGTCATGTTCTCTCGTGTTGTACACTGTACTTTTTCTATGGATGCGTTTTTATCAAGAGTTCAAACTTCAAAATTAAATAATTTAGGTGCTTTTAGGTATACTATATGCTTAAATTGAAATAAAATACATATACAGGGTATTTCATTGGTAAAGTAACATACGTTAACTGTGAAAGAGAATACTTAGGCGGTCTCAAAAATACCATACTTAATGGGTCTTACTCCATTAATAACAAAGATACTGGGTGTTTCATCTATTTTGCCATTTTCTTAATTGGTTCATAACTTTTTGACCACACTGTATATTTATTTTATATTTGGCACGCAAATATCATTTAAGGCGTACAATAAATTAATTTATTTACAATTGTAAGAAATCCAGGTCCGGTTTAAAAATATTGGAAAAATATTTCGACCCCAAAACAACACCCTGTATATTAAATTTTTTTAAATAGATTTTTCAGTTGAAAAGAGGATGAAAAACTAAATTCAGTGGTATACTTTGAATTTTCGGCAAAATGATTTTTCTGGTAAAATTTGGAATTTGAATTCTGAAATTAAGTGAATTGCGAGAGCTCTAAGTAGAAAAAAATTGAAATACAGCTTACAACTTGTCAACCACACTGTATATTGATTTTATATTTAACATGCGAATATTCTTTTAGGTGACCAGTCAATTAATTTAATTACAATTATAAAAAATCCAGGTCCGGATTAAAAAATATTGTATAAATGTTCCAACCCAAAAAACCCCTTGTATATAAAATTTTTTTAAAATGGATTTTGCATTTGAAAAGAGGATGAAAAACAAAATTAGTGGTATACTTTGAATTTTCGGCAAAATGATTGTTCTGGTAAAAATTTGAATTTGAATTCTGAAATTATGTGAATTGCGAAGCTCAAAGTAAAATAAATTAAAATATGACTTAATTTTAATTAATACCATTATTTAATCTAAATTGGTAAAATATTAACATTTGCACACATAACAATAATTTTTGATGACCCCTCTGTGGCTCAGTGGTAAGAGCGCCTACCTTTGGATCGAAAGGTCCGAGTGGTCGTGAGTTCGAATCTCACCAGGGTCAGAAATTTTTCGTTTATTATAAATTAATAAATGAAAATAGTTTCTGTCCTTGTGGGATCGGTACTCATCGGAGGGACCGCAGACGTTCGGATACAATTAGCGTCTCTTTGCAAAGACAATGACGTCGACTTTGCAATGTAACAAGACACTTACCTACTCAACACACACAGTACACAGTACACATGACGCTAGGTACCTAACTACAAAAACTGACCGTACCTACGTATAAAAAAATAATTTTTGATGGTGGTAATATTGAATAAGTACTTTAGTTTTGAATAGTGATTAGGCTGCAAATTTTCGCTGTTTTGTTATAATTTTTAGCTATTTTGTTGATTAAAGTGATGTATTCTTTATTGACCGTTTATAATTTATTCATTATTTAAAGATGAATATTCGCCAAAAACTATTTTTCTCACATAATAAAAAAACACTAAAATATTAACATTTTACTAATTTAGATTAAATAATGGTATTAATTAAAATTAAGTCGCATTTTAATTTTTTCTACAAGAGCTCTCGCAATTGACATAATTTCAGAATTCAAATTCAAAATTTTACCAGAAAAATCATTTTGTCGAAAATTCAAACTATACCACTAATCTTTTTTTTCATCCTCTTTTCAAATGCGAAATCCATTTTAAAGAAAATTAATATACAAGGTGTTTTTTGGGTCGGAATATTTACACAATATTTTTTAAACCGGACCTGGATTTTTTATAATTGTAAATAAATTAACTGATTGGACACCTAAAAGAATATTCGCGTGTTAAATATAAAATCAATATACAGTGAGGTTGACAAGTTGTAAGCTGTATTTCAATTTTTTTCTACTTAGAGCTCTCGCAATTCAATTAATTTCCGAATTCAAATTCAAAATTTCACCAGAAAAATCATTTTGCCGAAAATTCAAATGATACCACTGAATTTAGTTTTTCATCCTCTTTTCAACTGAAAAATCCATTTTAAAAAAATTTAATGTACAGGGTGTTGTTTTGGGGTCGGAACATTTTTCCAATATTTTTTAATCCGGATCTGGATTTTTTACAATTGTAAATAAATAAATTTATTTTACACCTTAAATGATATTTGCGTGCCAAATATAAAATAAATATACAGTGTGGTTAAAAAGTTATGAACCAATTAAGAAAATGGCAAAATAGATAAAACACCCAGTATCTTTGTTATTAATGGAGTAAGATCCATTAAGTATGGTATTTTTGAGATCGCCCAAGTGTCCTCTTTCTACAGTTAACGTATGTTACTTTCCCATTGAAACACCCTGTATACACATAGGTATTTAATATTCTTAATATTTATATACTTTATTTATTTAAAATTATAATTCACAGTTGAACAGTCTTAAAAGCTAATTTTTGATAAGTTTTGACAAGTTTGAACACATTTTGTTTGACAAAAATAATTGTGTTTGTATTGTGCATGTTACCATGGAAATGGCGATCATATGTATGTAAACCGGCGGTGAACCCGTGAGAAAAAATATTTCTCACTGCAATGGCCGACTTTTCTCACTGCCTGAGAAATTGTTCATTTTGAATGTATGTAAGTAGTGAGAGAAGTTGCACATTGTATAGCATCCATAGAAAAAAGTGCATTCTTCCTATCATGACATATGGATGTCAAACCTGGACCCTAACCAAGGCAAATATGAATATGAATAAACTAGCCACAACAGAAAGAGCAATGTTAGGTATACGACTGTCAGATAAAAAGAGCAACGACTGGATAAGATCAAAAACAAAAGTCGAGGACATAACAAGAAAAGTTGCCAAACTTAAATGGATCTTCGCAGGCCACACTGTTAGACAAACAGACCAACGTTGGAATACAGCAATACAACATTGGAGATCTTACCAAAGTAAACGACCGAGAGGAAGACCACTGATGAGGTGGGTTGATGATATTAAAAGAGTAGCCGGAACAAATTGGAAATATGTTGTTCAGGATAGAGACCGATGTAAGGAGTTGGCCGTTTGGCCTATGTCCAAACGTGGACTATAGAAGGCTAAGAAGAAGAAGAGAAGAGTGACGACATCCATCTGGACGTGATGACGTAATCGATGAATTTTTTAAAAGAGAATAGGGGTCATGTGATAGCTCATTCGAAAGGCTATTCAATGCTCTATTCACTAATATAAACATTAACATAATTATTTATACAGTGAACCCAAAAATTTTTTTTTAATTAAATTAATTGAGACCAAAAGAAAATAATGTATATAATTTATTTAATTCAAAATACATTTGACTGTTTTCCGAAAACAGGAAAAAAATGTTTATTTGATAAATAAATATTTAGGTTTGGATCCCGCGTATGAAAAAAAAGTTGATTAATAGCAAGCTGAAAATTTGTTAATAGCTTAAGGGTGTCTAGTCGGACAAACTTTGATATATGGGAACACTGGAACACGGGAAGTTTTAGTTGTGGAACAGGTTAAAAATTTGGAACGGTCAGACCACGAAAACGGCACATGTATTTTGTCCGACCGAACAGACTTAAACTCTCCGAACAGAGATTAAACTCTCATGCAAAAATCAGACTGCTATTTATCACCAAATGGGCGTTTTAATGAGTATGATAATGAGTTCATATGACAGGAACTATGACAGGTGATAAATAGCAGTCTGATTTTTGCATGAGAGTTTAATCTCTGTTCGGAGAGTTTAAGTCTGTTCTGTCGGACAAAATAAATGTGCCGTTTTCGTGGTCTGACCGTTCCAAATTTTTAACCTGTTCCACAATTAAAACTGCCCCTGTTACAATGTTCCCATATATCAAAGTTTATCCGACTAGACACCCTTAAGCTATTTTCAGCTTGCTATTAATCAACTTTTTTTTCATACGCGGGATCCAGACCCAATTGTTTTTCGCTTAAATTCAATATTAAAGCTGCCACCCACCTGCCTCTTAGCAGTTTGAACATTTAATTTAAGCGAAAAGCAATTTTTATTTTTTTAACTAACATTTTTTTCTGTTTTCTGACAGCAGTAAAATGTATTTTGCAGTGTATAAATTACATACATTCTTCTTTTTGTCTCAATTAATAAGTTAATTCAAAAAAAAATTTATGGGCGTCCTGTATAAATAATTGAGGCGGTCGACGTGAGAAGGGTACATAGGGTTATGTGCCCTTTTTAGGCAGAATGGCTATTTAGGTCCACCATGTTTTCCCCTTTACAATGGTATAACTTTTATGTATTTGTCTTTAAAAACGAGGTTGGTAGAGATGTTTGAATATTAGTGTGCAGGCTGTTTTTTCACACATATGATTGTTTATAGATATGGTTTATGCAGGTGATTTGTATTTGAGTGAGGTTAACGTACTGGTATTGTTATTGTCTTGCGAGTTTTATTGTTTTCACCCATTTTGAAAAAAAAACCATATGAAACCGTTGCATTATCCACGTCCGCCCGTCCGTCCGTACGTAAACACAACTCCTCCGTCATTATACCAGGTAGAATGACAAATGAAGTGTCAAATGAAAGATTATAATCAAAGGATGATATTAAAAATTAGAAAGGACGACGCAATGCTGTGAAACTTTGGGTTCTGATGATCCTTGATGTGTAGAACAAAAGACTCACTGGGCGCGTAGCTCTAAAAAATCATGGTTTTAAGATATAAGCCTCTTAAGTTATAGGTACAGTGAGGACGTTTGAGTTGGAATAAATTCATTTTCTCGAGAATGGGCGACTCTAGAGATAAATTACAAATCAGGTAGATTTTTATTTTTAAATTATAATTTTTTGGTATATATATCATACTAGTGACGTCATTTGCCTGTGCGTGATGACGCAATCGATGATTTTTTTTAAATAAGAATAGGAGTCGTGTGAAAGGTTATTTAATTCTCCATTCAATAATATAAACATTAACATAATTATTTATACCCAAAAAATGTTTTTGACTCGATATTAATATGATCAAAATTAGTACATACTATCGAAAGAACATATAAACCCTATTCCACGAACATACGCCTGTTTTGGATTACTTCGACAACGAATATTTTACTGTGCAAAATAAGAAGAACGAAAGTAAATTGCAAATTACATTGTTGTTTATTGGAATAATTATTAGCGCCATTTACTTTCGTACTTCTTATGTTGCACAGTAAAATATTCGTTGTCGAAGTAATCCAAAACAGGCGTATGTTCGTGGAATAGCCCATATTTCTTTTGACACGTTTGTATATTTGTAGAATAGGTACATTTTAACTCATTTAATACTTTCTGTATGAGTGTATCGTTTTGAAAACGTAGCAAAATTCTTGGAGATTCGTATTCATATACACATCAGTAATTCGATATTCATAGTCAGAGCATTATGTTTGGTAATCAGAAAAAGTCATTCACCCACTTTCAATGTTAAGAGTTAAGTGTGAAAAATAGATGATGTTTGTGTCCAATTCAACCAGATCACTTCTTACGTAAATATTATGATTACAAATACCTTTTCAAGGAAATATTATAATAAAACTTAATAATTGTTTCTGGCTGATGTGAGATTGCACTTTCAGTTTGCTTCTATATTTTATAAAATAAAATAAAATTTGAATTATGGTTTTGTGTGGAATAATTACTTGAGAATAATAATTATGATTGGGATCCAGAATAATACCTAACCTAATCCTAATCACCGTAAAAACCTAATAACCGGATTTTACTTTAAAAAGAAAAAACCGGTTATAACCGGGACAAAAAAACAACCGGTAAAACCGGTTATTGTGAAGTAAAAAAACCGGTTTTAGGTTTAAACCGGTAGGTTTTTCCCATCCCTAGTTTCTGCGGGGTCCTTTAACCTTGGGCTTCCGGTTTTAGAGTTGTAACCGGAAGTACTGTTTAAAGTCGACGAAATAGTACACTGAACCAAAAAAGTACGTAAATATAATGAAAAAAACATTGATTCAAAAACGTTGAGCATTAATTTTCGTCTAAAGATCAGTATCATTGGTCCAATGTAAGTAGATATATTAACTAATACTCAAAAACATTAACCAATAAAAAGTTCGTTAATATTACGAATTGGATACATTAACCCAAAGAATGATGTTCGTTAGATTAACGAATTAGTTCATTAATTCTATGAACATTAGTTTTTAATTTGATGAATTAGTACGTAATATTCAATGTACTTTATAGTTAAAAATCAAGGTATCGGTACATTGATACAGTGAAATATATGTATTATTTTCATGAATGTAATTATTGAATTAAAAACTATTTTACATTATTTCGTCGTATGAGTACATAGATATAATAAAATATTAACAATAAAATAATGGACGTTTACATTGATTCAATGTGTTAAGACATCGATATGATCACATGTGGTTACTGTCAAGCCATAAAAAATAGGAAACGGAAAGTAGGAAATTTTATTTATTTTTTTTTTATTTGTGGCTTTAGCACTTAGCTATTTAGCCAGATACAATCATGTTGAAAATAATAATTAATACTAATACAAAAAACAAACTATTAAAACTAATATAAATTATTAAAATACAAAAATAAAATAAAAATTTTATTTCAATTCAGTTGCAATGCGAAGGCAAAACAATCTTACTTTTCAATTAGAATACGGAGCGCAGTCCAGTCCCTTGAATCGCGATTTTCGGCTCTTATTGGAGCCTCATCGGAAAGAACGTAGGCTTGTTCTCCATATCCCAATTGATCCGCACTGAGAGGTTTTCCCACCCATTGCAACTGAAGTGAAAATATTAGGTAACTAGCGTCATCTGGCAATTAAAAGATGAAGTTTTCGATCCTAATAGCATTATTAATAATATTTAGAAAATATTAAAATATTACTAAAAGATTTTTAAATCGAAAATTTATTGGTCCATTTCCTTGGTAACACCTCCAAGGCTTCTAAAATTTGCAAGCCAAATGGATGCTGAAGCGAAGAAGACAAGAGGGAATTCAAAAAACTTACAATTCACGAACCTCTCAGTGCGGATCAATTGGGATATGGAGAACAAGCCTACGTTCTTTCCGATGAGGCTCCAATAAGAGCCGAAAATCGCGATTCAAGGGACTGGACTGCGCTCCGTATTCTAATTGAAAAGTAAGATTGTTTTGCCTTCGCATTGCAACTGAATTAAAAATAAAATTTTTATTTTATTTTTATATTGGTCTTTACTCGTTCGAGTAACTAGGTCCATTTTCTGTTGGAATTTACCAGCTGAACAGACGGGGTCGTGAATTGTAAGTTTTTTGAATTCCCTCTTCTCTTCTTCGCTTCAGCATCCATTTGGCTTGCAAATTTTAGAAGCCTTGGAGGTGTTACCAAGGAAATGGACCAATAAGTTTTCGATTTAAAAATCTCTTAGTAATATTTTAATATTTTCTAAATATTATTAATAATGCTATGAGGATCGAAAACTTCATCTTTCATCTATTAAAATACATATTATTCTAATTTACTTAATACTAAATAAAAGGAGTCTAACTTTACCTAGAGGTCATTAGAGTCAAAGAAAAGAGAAAAAAAAACCTCTTAAGATCTCATAAAACGATATCGATCAGAGACCTATCAAGGTTGTGTTTAAGAAATTACTATAAATAGGGAAAAGTAGGAAATAGAGTTGATGAAAATAATGTTCAAAATAAGTTTTAAAAGTTTTAATATAACTATAAACAGGTACACTGAGTAACATACAAATAGTTAATAAGTAAACAAAGTGACGACTTAATATATACATAAGTATTACAAATAATATAGGTTGAAGCAACGATTTTTTGCAGATTCTCAAATTATAATTAAGTATCTATAAGTTTAAAGAAAAAAAACATATGTTTTTAATTAATACACAACTTTTTATAATTTAATTTGGAAAAAACTGAATAACTAAATGTACCTACTTATGTAGCAGAAATTGATTCTTCTTATTTAATACAAAAATCAAAGAGGATGAAAATATCTAAAAAGTTATGAAACTTCAGCAAATTTTTGTTTCTCTTTATAGACCAGTGCGCATCTGTAAAAATATTAGTACATTTGGATGTTGAGAGGTGACTCAAATGGTTTTGCAGAAATTGCTTGAAAATAAATCAGATAATATTATTTGAGTTATCCTCCATCTCAAAAAGGTCCGGAACATTGTTTAAATAATTAAAATATCAAAAAAAATGAAGGAAAAATTCGATTTTTTTCTTCGTTTTTTGATTATAACTTTAAAAGTATTTATTTTCGAGAAAAGTTGTACTAACATAAAAGTTGCGTAATTATATTTCCTACAATATAGAATTGGCTAAAAATTTCAAAAATAGTCACACTTGTTGCAAAATAACAATAATTGCGAAAAAACCAGACAAAAACAAGTATTCGCATTTTACGTTTTTCAATCATTTATCATATACCTTCATATTTCACCCAGAAAAACTTTATGATACAGTTAAACAACACTGTAAATTTCATTAAGATCGGTTTAATAGATTTTGCAAAATAAATTTTGAAATCCAGCTTTCGCAAAAAAAAATTCATTTTTTCAAAATGTTACAGGACTAAATATAAAGCAGATAGCAAGTTGAATTTTTTTTTGCTTATAGAAGTGTATTGTACCTTATATTTGCAATTTGCAAAATTAAAATCGATTGACTACCACGGCGTCAGACATTTTTTTAAATAAACATTAATTATTGGTGCTACGCGCAGGACACTGGATAGTTTGCTCTGATTGGGCATTCCAATGACCTTTGATAATGATTGATACATTTTAAATTTTTATTACATTTCGATATAAAGAAATAAATTTGTTTATTGCAAAATAGAAACACATACTCTATCCTTTATATGCAATTGTTTAAACAATATTTCACAAACAATAACAAAATTAGTTTGATTTTTGTGGAATTAAAATATTAAAATACAACAAAATATAGAGTAAAAAAATAATATATTAGATAAAGATTGGAAGAAATTTTGGTGGAAATCAACTTGTGTGAATCGAATACCGCTGTCCTGCGCGTAGCACCAAAATTAATGTTTACTTAAAAAATTTCCTGACGCCGTGGTAATTAATCGATTTTAATTTTGCAAATTTCAAATGAAAGGTACAGTACGCTTCTATAAGCAAAAAAAATTCAACTTGCTATCTGCTTTATTTTCAGTCCTGCAACTTTTAAAAGCAATGAATTTTTTTTGCGAAAGCTGGATTGCAAAATTTATTTTGCAAAATCTATTAAACCGAACTTAATGAAATTTACAGTGTTTTTTTACTATATCATAAAGTTTATCTGGGTAAAATATGAAGGTCCTAAGTATAGCATAAATGGTTGAAAAACGTAAAATGCGAATATTTGTTTTTGTATGGTTTTTTCGCAATTATTGCTATTTTGCAACAAGAGTGACTATTTTTTAAATTTTTAACTATTTCTATATTGTAGGAAATATAATTAAGCAACTTTTATGTCAGTACAACTTTTCTCAGAAATGAACAGTTTTAAAGTTATAACCAAAAAACCAATAAAAAAATCGAATTTTTCCTTTATATTTTGACATTTTGATTATTTAAACAATGTTCCGGACCATTCTGAGTGGGAGGATAACTCAAATATTATTATTTGAGTTATTTTCAAGCAACTTCTGCAAAAAAATTTGAGTCACCTCTCAACTTCCATCTCAAAACAGATGCGTCCTGGACTAATAAGTATATTGTATATTGTATATAACTTGTATTGAACAATATAAAAAATTATGAATATCTAGAATCAATATTTATTGCAGATAATTTCAGACTTATTTGTTATTAGATTATCTAAACTATTTTTCTGGATTTTCTTTCAAGGCTTCAGATCTTATATGGACTTTTGAAAAATAGCAATTTAGATGTATATATTTATGTAAAGTTGTATTAGTAACACACTTAATAATTTTTAAATAAAGTTCATGTAAGTCCCATTTTCTACCCACACTGTACTTACGCACATTTTTTTTGTAATAAAACTATAAAATAGGTGTAATGTTCGTCTTTCATTTCCAATTTGTAAAATTTAGTTCATTAAAAAGTTATGTTATATTAAGCCAACCGCGCGGTCGGCTGAACGCTGCAATACAGTGCGCCAATGTCAATTTGTTTAATAAAAAAATTAAGTACCCACTTTTCGAGTAGAACTTTTGATATGTTGTTTGTTATACATTTCCAAATCAGATTAGGTATATCTTGTTCGATTTTCTCCGTAGGTAAGTAAAATCTCCTTTGACTCCACTACTATAGTAGTGCATTAGTCCGGAAATTAATATAAAATGATTTGTAAAAAAATAGCAGGTAATAGACAACATAGCTTCTTTATTCATTTCGTAATAAATAATCAGGTCCGTCCCGTCAGTCTTACGGACCTTGCTGTAGACTCCACAAACTAAGTTAATCTAGAGGGCTTCCTCAGGCATCACAATGCCTGCTATACATGCTGTCATAAAACATACTATCGCTCCACCAAACCAGGCTCTCATTACCACTCTGGTGATAACATCTGTTTTATTGGGAATTAATGTATTAAGAGCTGATATCATAATTCCTATGGAGGCCGGGTTAGAAAAACCACATATGGCGTAAGTGGCTATAACTTTTGTACGTGGCTGAAATAAAAATGTGCAAGTAAGGCTATGTTACTAATGCCTGGTTGCACTAACAGATCTTAAACTTAAGAAGTGCCTTAAGCTCAGCTTACTAAATATACGCATTGCACCATTGAGCCTTAGATCAATTTTCAGCGTGCCACAATGGATTGCCTCGTGGATTGCATCTTAAACTTCGCCTCAGTTATTAACGACGTTCTACACCTTCGTTGCGGGGTATGCCTCTCAGAGGAAAGGGGGGAAACTTATATGCAAGCGAAAGTTGGTAACAATGCATTTATAGCAGAATACTCAAATCATATGTTTCAGTATTGAATATTTTATAAAAATAAATTATAATAAATTACGGAAATTACGGAATAAATTACGGAATTAATTATAATAAATAAATTAAAAAATAAATGGTACGGTAAACAATCCCCATTTTTTAATATGTTATTCCTTACAAAAAAACCTTTAATTTAAGCACAAATAATTAAAAATCGTAAATTTGGGTCAAAAGTTATTAACTTTTTAAAAATTCCCATAAGAGCCCATGTTAAATTTTTATCTTTGACCCTTAATAGTAATTAAGCGGCACGGTAAAACAATTTTTAAAAAATCAAGTCTTAGTTTTTTGAAGTAAACTATAACATAATAAAATTTCATGCAAATCCTTAATTCTTTGCCGAAGGTGTAGAAAGTCGTTAAGACCTGTTTAGATAAAAATCGAAAACTATGGATGTATAAGCTGAGCTGAGTTGGAGCTTAAGATTTGTTAGTGCAACCAGGCATAAGATAATTTTGATGATAGAGAAATACAGGAAAAACTGTCATTAAAACGAAAGGTATAAATATATCAGCTAATAAAGTATACTAATTAACTTCATTAAGAGTAAACAGTAGCGAGTCATTAATATTTTTGTTTTTCAAAAGTTCTGCGAACTTTCAACACTGAGGCAACAGTGCGTCGATAATTCGACACTGACAGTGACATTATACTATCAAAAACAATAATTTTATACTCATAGGCGCGCTAAATGTTGCCGACTCAGTCGCGTTCGATTTCTTGTTAAAGAAAATCGATTTTTAGTAGATCTAATTAGGGATGGCGGTTTTAGACAAAACACCGGTTTTTGGTTATACCGGTTTTTTCTACCTACGGTTTAACCTGGCAGTTATAACCGGTTAAAAAACCGGTTATTCCATAAACCGGTGTTTGGTTTTTTTATTCATAGCCAATACCCAACAGGATACATTTACATTAAGCTTTAGTTTGCGATACTCCATTCGAATCGATATCAGTTTATATCAGTATAGAAATCAGTCATCAGTGTTGTGAAATCGGTTTCAGTCAGCTGAAAATTTCTCATTTACGCGCGGGGAGCGAAAATTTTTCCCATTTTTCTCGGAATTCAGTATTTTTCCACTTATCCGGTTTTTCACCGGTTATTACTTTAAAAAGAAAAAACCGGTTATAACCGGGACAAAAACAACCTCAAAAACCGATTATTGCCGAGGAAAAAAACCGGTTTTAAATTATAACCGGTAGGTTTTTCCCATCCCTAGATCCAATGTGACACAAAATCTAGACATGGGATAAAAAAGTTTATTTGAAGAAAGTGTATTTTTTTGTTCTTCTTAATGGCGGTACAGGCTCATTTTTGCAATATTTTATTTAGTTATCGAGTAATTTCCACACACTAACATATTGCTTTAGTTGGGCTCTGTACCGTAATTCTTTATTATATGACGAATATGTGTGCCAAATATCTCGACAAAATATTCAAAATTACAGCCGCAATCTTGAACCGCGTTTGTTGCTACCTGTTGATCGCTACTGTTTCCTCTTAACAGATGAAATGATTTAAAAAATTATATTTATTTATTACCATATTACTTACACCTAGCAAATTTTCTTTAGCCATGACACCCATCCTTTCAAAAGCAACAAACTCATTAACCATGGTTTTAATACCGATTAAAGTACCGACACTTTCGCATTCTCTCCAAGGAACGCCCATTATATAACTGATAGGAATAAATATTTTTCCAGTAATTAATTCAAGGGACCAATATGGTTCTGTCTGACCTGTAAATATAAGACATAAATAGATTAGAATGGGTCTACCCCAAAATCCCGACAGCCAAAATCCCGACAGCCACAATCCGGACGGCCAAAATCCCGATATTCCAGAATCCCGACAGGCCAAAATCTCGACAGGACAGAATCCCGACAGGTTTGATAAGTTTCTTTTTAACATATAATTACATTTATTTCTTGTTTTTTTATTGTGGCCATCTGTTTTTATTTTTTGTTACTAAACAAAAGTATTTTGTATTAAAAGTGTTAAACAAAAGTCGGAAGTTTTACTTATGCGAGGATTGTTGCATGTCGGGATTTTGGCCAGTCGGGATTCTGGCGTGTCGGGATTCTGGCGTGTCGGTGTTTTGGCCGTCGGGATTTTGGCTGTCGTGATTTTGGCTGTCGGGATTTTGGGCGGCACCGGATTAGGGTATCTGATAAAAGCCAGATAAATTGAGAGGCAGTATTTCTATTGTATAAAACAGTGGTTCTCGATGTTTTTGAGTCATGTACTACAAAATTCTTTTTATTATTTATGGTACCACCTAACAACTGAAATATTTATGTAGCTATAGTCCGTCCGCTATGACTTTCCCATGCGGTACGATTCATTTTCAATCAAATTAAGTCAAAACATAAATTGAAACGAACGTCGATGTGTATATACATTTTGTATACTGTATACTTATATACTACACACATCGGCGTACGTTTCACTTTCTGTTTTGACTTAATTTGATTGAAAATGAATCGTACCGCATGGGAAAAGTTATAGCGGACGGACTATAGGTAATCTAATTAACTATAATAGTGGTGCTGACTTTGGCTGTTTTTGCGTTTCGTGTATCACCACAAAAATAATGGTATGTATCATACCACCAGTGGTACATGTACCACAGATTGAGAAGCGCTCTCTAAAAACAACGTATGTATAACATTTTAGAAATTATAAATGCAATCAGCATTGATTGGTGTATAATGGAATGAAATTAAAACAAACACTGGAAGAGTGTTTTTATTATGTGCCACTTATATTTTATTTATTACGTCTCTGGTAAGGGTCAATATTTCTGCTCCATACGTTAGAACCTGAAGCACACATTGATCAAAGACCTTCCTTTTCAAGCACATTTCTTTTGTTTACTATTATCCTGTTTAACTCTATTGCTTGGTTGTCTCTTTAAGGTTCTTATGACCCATTGCCCTCCTAATTTTATCATTTCACTTACATTGCCATCTTCTTCGGATGTTTCACTGTTCTTTATACCTTTTAAGACTGATTCAATTTTCTCTTCGGTTATATCCGGAATTTTCTCTAATTTTTGATGTTGTATGATTGCGATTTCCAGCTCTGGAATGGAATCATCTCGATTATATCATGTTCTATAGTAGGTACCCCGTATAGTCCCCAGACTATTTTCAACTTACAAATATTCCTTGTTCCTGTGTTTAACTTTCCTTTTAGGACTTTTGTTTTGATCATAATATGATTTCAACAATTTCAACAAAAGCATTTAGGAAAGACATAAGGAATTTTAAAACTAAAGCGATAAAGAGATAACTAATACCATATGGTTATTACCATACATATTACCATATGGTATTAGTTATCTCTTTATCTATTAGGTTATTACCATACATATTACCCTATGGTATTAGTTATCTCTTTATCCACTATATAAGTATGAGTACTATGTAAACGTATATTGTTCTAGAGGTAACTAATACCATATGATATTAACTATCTCTTTATCTCTTATACCATTAGGTATTAGTTATCTCTTTTATCTTAAAGCTCTTTATGTCTTTCCTAACTGCTTTTGAAACATTTTTGTTGATATTCCTTAACCCTGCTATGTTCGTTGTGTGCTTATCTTTTATTTATTTTCTTTTTTGCATTAGGTTTCTTATATCTTTCGTGAGTTTTTCAATTTTCTAGTTACTGTTTTGACAACATTGTCATTATCATGTTTTGATCTTTATTGTTATAAGAGTGTTGGGTATATTAAAATTTTGTAATTTGTATTTTTGGTTTTGCTTGATTTGTTACGGATTGTATAAAATTTAGGAATAGAAGGTGTAGTAAATTTACATTATGTGACTTACCGACTAATTCTCCTATCCATCCTAATATTCCATTGATAAAATACACTGCTGCTAAAAAGGCTATTACACCAGAGATAATCCCGTGAACTAAGTTTATCGCATTTGCTACACCCTTTGTAGCTGCTTCTAATACGGAATTGTATTCTCTAAATAAAACAAGTATAATATAAATATAAATCTAAAATTATGAAATACTTAAAATGACTAATAGTATATTTTGGATGTTGTTCTGAAGCTATTTCCTTGTGGCATTTTTGATTATCTATTTAGATGGGAAATAAGACACAATTAAATTGAAAAAATAATTTTTCTGCACGATTGATCATTTTGACTGTTTACCGTGACAGATTTTACGTCAGTAGGTGACATTTACTAGCAAGTCGACGGTAAGTAATCCAACTCGACGGTAAGTACTCCAACTCGACGGTAAGTAATTCACTTACCGTCGAGTTAAAAACTCTTTTAATTTTAATTTATTTTTTGAAAGAATAAAGAAAACTAACGAATTATTTATTAATATTGAAACTTATGGTACAATTTGTTAAATTATTTAATGAAATCCCACTTGTTTGGGCTGTGGTTTCACTTCTAACAGAAACTCCTGCAGAATCGCATACATTAGTAGTATCCAACATTTTTTCTCTTCAAATACGCGATCAAAGTTGAAAACTTGGAAATATCAATGCCATCATAAAGAAAAACGGTGGATTTAATCATTGAATATTCTGCCCAGAGGCTTCCAGGAGCTTTCAACTGCATATGTCTTTGAACGAAATATGCCAATAGAGTCTTTTCTTCGATTCTTAAATTCTTGCCTTCGCACCATTTTTTAAAACTTTGGTAGGTATTTTGATAACGGATTTTGGATTTTTCGGGAATAATTGTGGAACACCCTTCTTCCCAAGCCAGTTCAATTTCTTCAAATTCACTTTCGCTCATATTTTAATTTATAATAATCAAAATTGTACTTAAAATTATTGACAACTAAATAAAAACTCAATTCTCCATTGTTGTTATGCACCCTAGTTACTACCTAACAACCAAAGTATCTATCTTGATAAAATGAATGAAACTAGTCAATATGACGAAAATGTTTAATTTTATAATTTATAATGGTATCAATCGTGCAAAAAGCGTTATAAGCATGCCGAACGTTAAGGGTAACCGATCTCAGACAATAATTGGAGTCGTCGCTCCGCTTCTCCTCCAAACAATTGTCTTCAATCGGTATAAAACCCTTACCGTTCTCCATACTTAATATACTATATTAACGTTTCGAAGCCCAAATCGGGTTTCGTTGTCAAAATACAAAATACTACTACATTTAACAAAAATGTTGTTGCTATTATTTAGCTACAACATTTTTGTTTAATTTAGTAGTATTACAAGATACAAAATACTACTAAATTAAACAAAAATGTTGTTGCTATTATTTAGCTACAACATTTTTGTTTAATTTAGTAGTATTTTGTATTTTGACAACGAAACCCGATTTGGGCTTCGAAACGTTAATAAAATTATTTTTTCAATTTAATTGTGCTATATTTTGGAGTTACCCGATTGAATCACTGTTGGATTTTGTTGTCTTTGACCACTGTAGTGTATGGATATGTGTAGTGATGACGGAGCCTAAGTAATTACATAAATTGTCTGACCACTTCGTACCCTGAAATGTTTCTTATCGCTCTTTGGTTGTTTCTATTTGTATCGATGATGATTATTTTAGTTTTTTGTATATTCATTTTTATACTATATTCCGCACGCACCGTGCTCGACTTATTCTTAATTTTTACCAATTCTTCTGTTGAACACGCCAACATTTCTGATTTTTCTTCCTCCTAGTGTTGCTCCATATTACCATTCTTTAAATACCTGACGCATAATGCATTCACTGTATATATTGAATAGAAATGGGAATATTATACATCCCTGACGAACGCCAG
This sequence comes from Diabrotica virgifera virgifera, assembly GCF_917563875.1. Taxonomy (NCBI): domain Eukaryota; kingdom Metazoa; phylum Arthropoda; class Insecta; order Coleoptera; family Chrysomelidae; genus Diabrotica; species Diabrotica virgifera. The sequence continues at coordinate 164,794,972 of NC_065446.1, read as the reverse complement.
GTTTAAATTGGGCGTTTAATATGGTTTAAGTGAAAGACTTTTCATCTTTAATATCACGTTGACGGACAGAACGTCTATAGAAGTCTAATTTCGATTGATGTAATGTGACACAACCTCTATAGACGTTGAATTTTCCCTATTCTACTTTGCAAAATACATATAGTGTCACAACACTTGCTTATACATTTGACGGACAGAACGTCTATAGACGTCTAATTTCGATTGATGTAATGTGACACAACGTCTATAGACGTTGAATTTTCCCTATTTTACTTTGCAAAATACATATAGTGTCACAACACTTGCTTATACATTTGACGGACAGAACGTCTATAGACGTCTAATTTCGATTGATGTAATGTGACACAACGTCTATAGACGTTGCATTTTCCCTATTCTACTTACGTAGTTTAGATATTCTGGCGTACCCAGAAACTATGGCGTATGAAACTAATGAAATCTGACGACAAAATGTTTAAAAAGGTAACAACTCCTCTTTTAATTTTTTTTATACATTTCAGACAAATCTCATTGTTATCTATATTATACTTCAAATATAATACAGTAAAATTTTCAAAAGGAAATATTTACAGTAACCAAAGATACAAGCGAGATTTTTTTTGGCACAGGCTTTTGCCATTCAGCCAGTCACTACAAGCGAGTTAAAGTTGAAAAAATCATAAAAATATATTTTTTGAATTTTTGCTTAAAATTTGATTTTTGAACACGTTCCACCAATTCTAAATAAAAATAAAATTCATATTCGGAGTCAGCGACCTCGAAAACATAAAGAATGGCCAAAATTTGCCATTCACATATCATGGTCGCTTTTTCGATTTCTAAGCCTCAATTTAGGGGTGTGCCGCTCGTCTATTCATATGGCCCATGGCTTGGAAATTCTCCACGGTTTTCCTCCATTTTCTCCTGTCCATGGCCGCAGTTCTCCAATTTGATATCCCGATTGTTTCCAGGTCTTCCTTACATGCTTCTAGCCACTTTTCCTGGGTCGTCCTCTTCTCCTCTTTCCTTCCCCTCTCATCAGCGAGTCCTTTGCCCACCTTCCGTCAGCCATTCTTGCAAGATGACCTAACCAACTTAATCTCTTTGTTCTGACCATCTGGCTTATTTCTGGTTTCCAGTACAGATATCTGCATTTATTCGTCTCCTCCAAACGTCTTCATCGTTTTTTACTCCCCCGAATATCTTCTTTAGGACACTCCGCTCCCAGATGTTCAGCATATTTTCTTGATTTTTGTTCATGACCCATGTTTCGCTCCCGTAAATAACTGTGGGCTGGATCACTGTTCGGTAGAGTCTTAATTTTGCCTATCTGGAGAAGTTTTTGGCTCTTAGTAATTTGTGTAGGGCTCCGACCGTCTTTCTTCTTCTCCAAATTCGTTTTTCAATTTCTTGGCTTTCTTCCCCTTTACTTGTTAGCGTTACACCTAGAATTCTTTTACGGTATGGCATGAACATAAATATTAAAATTAAATAAAACATTACATAAGTTTAAAAAATTATAGAAAATATAAAAACAGACATACATTTTCATTTGCTGAATATTTTTCTTCTTCATTCTAATCACCTCGGTCTCTGGATAAAGCAGCTTGCTGTAACATAAAGCAGCTGGAGCTGACATAATGCTAGATGTTATTAAATCTTGTGGTCTAGCACCGAAGCTGATATAGGCAGCCATAACAGAACCTAAAATGGCAGAACTATTTAAGGAAATGGAAAACCGTCTAGTAAATATTCTAGGTACTTATAAATAATTCTACTAGGTAACTATAATTCTACTATGTGCTAGGCAAGATTATATAATTATAATTATACAGCGTGTCCCAAAAGTAGCGGAACGGTCGAATATTTCGAGAACTAAACATCGGAGCGAAAAACTGAAAAACACATTTTCAATCATTTTTAAAAATCTATCCAATGACACCAAACGCAATCCCCACTTCACCCCCTGGAGGTAGGGTGGGGGTAACTTTAAAATCTTAAATAGCAACTGCCAGTTTTTATTGCAGATTTTTATTCCTTATGTAAAAGTAAGCAACTTTTATTTGAAACATTTTTTCGAATTGTGGATAGATGGCGCTATAATCGGAAAAAACAATTGAGGAGTTTGCTGTAAGAAGGTTGCAGCTCCATATTTAGACCGTTTTGGGTGGAAACTTATGCCATAATTAAAAAAATTGGCTGATTGACTGGTGTAAGAACGATGCAGATCCGATAATAAATAAAGGAATTATACGTCTTTATGGATCTGCCTCCTCAGTCATTTGGTGCAAGAAGGGTGCAGCTCCGGACCTGCATCCTTTTTGCACCAAACGATTGTGAATGTTCGGTGATTTTCGTCTTATGCAAGGTCATCTTTTGTTGGCGCTGAGCCGGCAGGGCAGCTGATTTGTTTTGATTTGTTTGTCGCTATCATTACTGCGTGGCTTTAAGATAAATGAATGAAGGATGTGTTTGCCAGTGTGTTTAATGTTTTATTTTTTTTCTGAATGCTATTTTTTGACACCAATCTATTTCTTTTTACTGATTTTTTCTTATTTGTGTAGTAGGCAAACCATAGTCGTTTGATTGTTGTAACCGAATAAAAGAGTTTTTGTTGGGAATTTGTTTTTTTCTTCTCAAAAATGGTGGTAAAGAAGCATTATTTCACGTGTTTGGTGCACGAAAGATGCAGGTCCAACTTTTTTTCAAATTTTTTTGTTATTTTTTCTAAAATTATCTACTTCAAAATAGTCTCAAGTATTGACTAAATCTGTTTGTCATCGATTAATATTATGTCTTTCGGGTAAAAATAAAACTTTCATTAAAAAACAGTTTTTTTCAATTTCCCAACAATTACCAAATATGGAGCTGCACCCTTCTTACAGCAAACTCCTCAATTTGCTGTAATACCATAGGTAAATTATAAAAACGCTCTAATATCTCGAGAAATACACTTTCAAATGAAAAATTAAAAATAGGTGTTTAATATTTTTCAAAAACCTATCGAATAACACCAAACATGACCCTCTACCCCACCCCCTACAGGTGGGGTGGGGGTTAACATGAAAATGTTAAATAGCAACCTATATTTTTTATTGCAGATTTGGATTAGTCATGAAAAATTGAGCAACATTTATTTAAAACATTTTTTAGAATTATTGATAGATGGCGCTATAATTGGAAAAATATTATTTATTAGCGCCATCTATCAACAATTCTAAAAATTGTTTCGAACAAATGTTGCTTAATTTTTCATGACGAATCCAAATCTGCAATAAAAAATGGGGGTTGCTATTTAAGATTTTAGAGTTACCCCCCACCCCATCTCCAGGTTGTGGAGTGGGGGGTCGGGTTTATGCCATTCGATAGGTTTTTGAAAAATATTAAATACGTATTTTTTTGTTTTTCCTTTGGAAGTGTATTTCTCGAGATATTAGACCGTTTCTATTATTTACCTATGACATCAAGATAAATCAAGATTTACCTATCCATAGTTCAAAAAAATGTTTCGAATAAAAGTTACTTACTTTTACGCAAGGAATCAAAATCTGAAATAAAAACTTGGTGTCTCTATTTAAGATTTCAAAGTTACCCCCCGCCCCACTTCTAGGGAGTTAAGTGGGGGGTCGTGTTTTTTGTCATTCGATAGATTTTTGAAAATTATTGAACACGTATTTTGCAGTTTTCCGATTCCATGTCTATTTCGAGAAATATTCGACCGTTCCCCTACTTTTGGGACACCCTATATATTCTAATGTTAATGAAAGAAATTATAGAAAATCATATTTTCAATAATTTTAATTCTCATAATTTTTGTCAAGAAGTTAAAAATGGCGGAGATATTGAGCAAAGACGGTTCCTGTTTAAAATCAAATTGATGGCTAACGCAACGGCGGAATTCAGTCGAGATTTTAAATTTACACTACTATTGACAAGAAAAAAAGTTCTAAGGAAAGACGCCAAAAGGCGTTTCGTCAAAATGAAGCTACTCACGAAAAATTAGCTTGTTAGTAGTATTTGGTGAAAATAGGCCTGGGATCCCTGACTATTAGTTTATTCCACCTGGCATCTTAGACCTGCGATTTACCTACTTTAAAGAAAGTTTTGTACATTAATAATTTAAATGATAATTTAAATTAGCAATTTAAAGCACCAAATACAAAGAATAATTATAAACAAATATCAGTAGTAATTGCACAAGAGCTCTAAAATTATTGAATTTTTCCCGAGTGACACCTTGACAGTTTTAATTTCACGACCCGAAGAGGAGTGAAATTATGTCAAAGTGACACGAGGGCAAAAATTCTATATTAATTTTAGAGATCGAGTGCAATTTGTTGCAATTATTTCGTGAATAAAACTGTTCAAAACCAAAATTTTATTGTAATTTATTTTTGTAAGTACAAATTAGTACAATTAAATACACAGTTGCTATAAATATTTGACGGTTGAAAGTCATCACTTTTATAATTTTTAAAACATTAATTGTTATTAATGTCACTGAATGTATTTTTTCGTAGCAACGAAAGGCATCTGACGTAATATACTTGACGAACCGCGACGGGACATTATCAAAAATTATCAGTTTAATTTTTATTTCTGTAGCTTTCTATTGGTCAGAATCTCCTATGAATGAAATAATCAAAGAAATACAAAAAGGATTATTTATTAGAGATTAATATTAGTATTAGTTTAGGATAAGGTTGTAGGTAGACGAAAAAATGACTAATACGTAAGTAAAGAATTGTAAAATTGGCGAACGGATGTGATCGCAGTCATATTAGACCAGGGCATTCCAGAAAAAAGAAATAGATTTTTAAATACAGCACCTATCGACTTGCAACTGTTTTCGTTTTTGTTCGAGATGACTTCAGGAACAAAGTCTACAATAGAACAATGGGTGGAAATGCATCTATGCATTTACAATACACAAAATGCATAGTAAACTGCAAAAACCTGTAGTATAATATAAGGACCAGATTTTGTTATTTAGATGATTTTTGGGGTCGCTGAACATGAATGCACAATCAAAACCGGCCTCCGGAGTACCGGGTGCCTAGGGTTACTGCTAAGGCCCGTTACGGAGTTTCGAAGGTGTTCGGTACTAAATTGATGCGATCAGGCTACTCGGGGATTGTTGAGATCGTTGAATACGAATATGAAATCAAAACCGTCCTCCGTAGCATCTAGTGCTCAGGGCCAGGGCCGCCGAGAGGGATGAGCGGGCCCCGGTAAGAAGTGAAGAGCGGGCCCCCGGCAAAAAGTAAAAAGCGAAAAAAATTGTTTAATTTTTATGGAAATAAAATTATCAATAATATATAATAAGAAACATTTCAAATATAACTTTTATTAAATTTTGATTACATTTTTATAATAGTGAAAATATTTACAAAAGCGGTGCTTTTCGAGTTTTTTGATTGGCAAAGACGTCTATAATTTTCGAAAAATCGCATGATTTTACCAAATTATTTTCAGTGCACAAAGTTGCTAGGTCAGTAAACTGATCCTGTTTCATTTTAGATCTCATAGCGTTTTTTATGCGAGAAAGAAATCTAAAGGATCTTTTCTCTTTTTGCGACTTCCACAGGTAATGGGCAACATATTCTTGTCGTTATTTTCATCTCAGAATGTCCATAAAATGTTAAATAGCGAATGGGCGCATCTACGTTTCTTGGCCGATGGTGTAAGACGGCTGATGGCCAGCTCAGCGCATGACAATATTAAATATTTCATAGTGAAATATTGCGTCGGACTCTTAGAGCATGGAAAATTTTTTTAGAGAGAGAGAAAAAATTTTCCATCCTCTAAGGTCGGACTCAAAATTATCAGTCGCCTAAAAGTTTCGACGGTAGTCGGCACTAAATTGATGCAAACAAATTACTCGGGAGTTCTTGGGATTGCTGAATATTAATATGACATCAGACCCGACCCTCGGAGCACCTAGTGCCCAGGGTGAATGATATGCATACCTTCTTCTGGGGTGTCGAGGCTTTCCGATACTAAATTGATGCAAATGAATAAATCAGAGGTTTTGAGGTTACCAAACACGAATTCGCCGTCAGAACTGACATCATAAAACCGAAAACCCTGGAAATTCTAGAAGGGCCCTGGGTGCCAGGTGTTCCAGGGGTCGGTTTTGATGGCGTATTCTTGTTCAACAACTCCAAAAATCCCCGAGTAATCTATTTGCATTAATTTAGTACCGAAAACCTTTAAAACTCAAGAGGACGTGCCTTAGCGTGTGCTCACTACGGAGACCAAAGGATGGTATCCTAGCCTAGAGCATAGTATCCTACTCTTCATATTCGTGAATTCTGGAATTCAAAATAATGCATTTATTTTACATAGCGATCGATAATATGGTTTCGATCGCCAGGTAAAATAAAATCATTATTTCAAATGCGAGAATTCACGAATATGAAGAGTAGGATACTATGCTCTAGGCTAGGATAGCATCCTTTGGTCTCCGTAGTGAGCACACCCTTAGCGGTAACCCTGGACACAGGTGTTTCGGTCGATCGGTTCTGATTGCGTATTCGTTTTTAGTGACCCCAAAAACCCTCTGAATAACAAATTCTGGTCCTTAATACGGATCTTGAAATGTTTATGCACTTTTGGATGCATGTCATGCACTGTAAATGCATTTATGCATTTCCATCCATTTTTCTACTGTAGACATTTTTACTAACGTCATCCCGAACATAATGCAAAAAGTTACAAGTCGTATAGGTGTTGTATTTAAAAATCGATTTATTCCAGTGTTTTTAGTTCTATACTAAATTTAAAATCAAGATGCAGTAAAAATAAACAAACCAAGACACGTTAAATGCTATTAAGAGCACTCCCGAATCATAATTTACAATGTATATGTTACCGGCCAAACCCGATTTCAGGATAAACTAGTTTGGCCTAGGCCAAACTAGTTTGTCCTGAACGCGATAGGATAAACTATTTTAGAATAGACCAAATTCGTTTATCCTGATATTAATACGGACATTGCAGGATAAACTAGTACCTACGGCCTAATATAAATATTATGGTATACATACAAAGCCAAAATAAATAGATAAACTGAATAAAATATTCTGTAAAGGGAAAATAATCATTTTTATTAAAACGGTTACGATTATTCGTTAAAACTAATTGACAATTGGTAAAGATCATATAATTATTATAAAAAATAATCAGTGATTAGTTTTTTTTTGTAAAAGCAATATATAAAAAAAACATTAAAATCCTGTATAAAAGGTACCTATATTTAAAAACCCTCAAAAGGGCCACATCAAAATCACATAACTTGTTTTCGACTGGTTTACCAGTCATCATTAGTGCTTACGTGCAATGTACATGCTAACCACCAAGATAGTATTTAACAAAAATATTAGGGTCAAAGCCCAGTAAAAGAAGTCCGTCAAGGAAACATTGGTTTAAAAAGCTACATAAAGTATGGATGTTTAAAACATTAAGCTAATCTGCCCCAGGTAACATCTGAGATGTGGATTTGACTTGTTTACATGTTGAATGTATGATGGCAGTGATATGGCGGCAAGTCACTTGCCGTCATACATTCAACATGTAAACAAGTCAAATCCACATCTCAGATGTTACCTGGGGCTGATTAGCAGATTAGCTTAATATTTTAAACATCCATACTTTATGTAGCTTTTTAAACCAATGTTTCCTTGACGGACTTCTTTTACTGGGCTTTGACCCTAATATTTTTGTTAAATACTATCTTGGTGGTTAGCATGTACATTGCACGTAAGCACTGATGATGACTGGCAAACCAGTCGAAAACTAGTTATGTGATTTTGATGTGGCCCTTTTGAGGGTTTTTAAATATACCTTTTATACAGGATTTTACTGTTTGTTTGTATTACATGGTATACAGCCAACCTCAGGAAAACTTTTTCCTTGTGAATTTTCAATATATATACTTCAACTGTAAAAATTATGAGTAATTTTTTCATGGAGTACTTTAGGGACACTTAGAATTGCGGAGTATCATTGCCTACTTGCACTTCCATCTTTTGTGGGACAGTTTTTGTTGCAGCTGCATTTAACAAAACCTTTTTCGGATCCAACAAAATCTCCCGAAGCTGCAACCCTTAAACATATTTTAGAGCCCTAGTGTATATCTGCTATCTCTCAAAAAGTTTGATGGCAAATGCCAAATTCTGATCTGAAAAAAAAGTATCAAATGCAGCTGCAACAGAAAGTCTTCCAAAAACAGATGCAAGTGAAAGAAGGCAATGATATTTCGCTATTATTCTACGTGTCACCAAAGCACTCTATGAAAAAATAAATAATAATTTTTATAACTGAGGTATAATAATTATTGCTTTTATAAAAAACACTTTATTTTTTATTATATGATTGTTTGTATTACCAATTGTCCATTAGTTTTAACGACAAATTATTATCGTTTTAATAAAAATGATTATTTCTAATTACAGTAGAGTATTTTATTCAGATTAAATATGTTTATATAAGTACAGGGTGTTTCTAAAATATTTGCACAAAACTCTAAGGGCCAATTTCTCATATCGAGTTCAACTCCAGTTTAACTCGATATGAGAAATTGGCTCGTTCAGTTTCAACCTGAACTTCTAGTAAACGTCAGTTTAAAGTCAAAATCGTCTTTCTCAATTCACGTTCAACCGATGGCAGTTTAAACTTGAACGATGCTTGAACGGTGGAATTCGGCCGTTCAAAGATTTCAGAACTCAGTTCAGATGATTCCATGGACTACGCATGCGTTGTATTAACACGAAACGCTGTCATAATATAAATATATCCTATTTTATTATATGAAGCCTAACGATAAACGATAACATTATTTTTGTTTTTATAATATTTATTTATAATTATTAAAATGACTATTTGACTATAAATACTTAAATTTAACTTTATTCAAAAACAGCATAAAAATGGTAGTTCAAAATGGCGACAGTTTTTTACCTTTTGCCATCTATTGGCATTTCTCGAAAGCTGTAGAACGAGCGCTGACATGAACGCGCAATGAGAAATGCATTTCAAACAAAACCACAGATCACGGGTGAACCTGGTTCAACTGAACCAGAGATTAACGCAGGTATGAGAAATCGACCCTAAGGGGTTATTGTACATGAGAAAATAATGACAATTTTTTTCATATGTCCGCAAACGCTTCGTTTCCGAGATACGGGATGTTCAATTTTTTTTACAAACTGATGATTTACTTATTGTTTTAAAACCAGTTGAGATGTGCAAATCAAATTTGATGGGTTTTAAGACGTAGTTATTGCACATTTTTTGACATACAATTATTAATAATTTAATATTCACCAGTGGCGTGCAAACGGGTATTATGACCGATAATATTACCCATACGCACGCCAATGGTGAATATAAAATTCTTAATTGTATGTAAAAAATGTGCAATAACTACGTTTTAAAACCCACCGAATCTAATCTGTATATCTCAACTGGTTTTAAAGCAATAAATAAATCGCCAGTTTGCAAAAAAAAATTGAACATCCCGTATCTCGGAAACGAAGCGTTTGCGGACATATGATTATAAAACAAATTGTCATTATTTTCTCATTTAAAATTACCCCTTAAAGTTTGTCACATTTATTTAGAAACACTTTGTACTGATGACGAACATGGCCAGTTATTAAAGTACCTAACTTATTTATTATTCAACATAAGCGAATGAATCGAAAGACAAAATGTTAAGAAAACCTGAGGCTATAGTTGGATTTTAATTTCAGTATTTTATAAATGCTAGAATAGTTCACAGGGTGATACGAACTTTGAGAAAAAAACAGTTTGATTCGTACACCCGGTATACAATGACAGTTTAACTGTCTAGCAACAATATTATTACATCGATATTGTCAATAGTATTCGATTGACTGTCGGAAGATAAGCACGTGTAGGGGGAGGGCGGGCAAAATGGGGTACTTAAGGTTTAAATTGGGATTTAAAAAAATCTGTAACTTTTAACGTCTTAAAATAAGACAAATATCATTGTTATAGTAGTAACTATTTATTAAAACATTTAAATTTAAAAAGAGTCAAAGTTTTTTTTATTATATGAAAAAACAGAAACTAATGTAAATTGCCCCATTATGCCCGTTGTATAGGGTAAAATGGGGTACCAAATTGAAACCAAGAAAAGCCTATTGACAAAATTCGCATACAAGTACTACTTCATCATCCTCATCTTCTACACCTGCACATGAATTTTTAGCCCATTTAAGGCAACTAGATCAGCTTATCCATCCTTCTGTGGAACTTGAATAAAAGCTTCCGCAGAACCAGTCAGTGTCACTATCTTCGCCTTCTGAATCTGACTCTACTTTTTTAGTTTTATTCAATTGCGACTTCTTACTCGTCTGTGGTTTGGTTTGATCATCGGCTATCTTACTTGGTATGGTAAAAGGGTAAAGACTACCAATAGGTATGGTAAAAAGGGTACCCCATTTTACCCTATCTATTGGTACCCCATTTTGCCCAAAGAGCAGATTTTGAGATTATAACCTGTTTAAATTATTACAAGTTTTTATTTTTTAACATAATGACAAACGAATACTCTAGAACAGATTCACTGTTAGTTGGAAGTAATGATATTAAATAATAAATTGTTTTAGTAATACTAACGATGGATTATTTTTCGGCCGATATTATAACTTGGTTAACTAAAAACGCACATGTACTCTTCACAACAATCGACTAACAGTTAATTATATCTGCTTTATGACAGAAGGCGTAAACAGGCGTCTATAATATAATTTCATTAACGTCGTATAGATGGAGCGAGTGATATTGAAAAAAAAGGGGGTACCCCGTTTTAGGCAGCTACCCCGTTTTGCCCGCCCTTCCCCTATGTGACTCTGTTCTGTAGTGAAACGAAATCAGTATAAAAGCGGTAAGCCGTTCTTTTATTTGAATATAATTTACTAGTATCTGTAATTAGTATACAATAGAAAAACAATAACAACAAAAGTTGAGAGCAGGTCTTGTCTCCGCAGAGTGGATCTGGACAGGCCTGCTATCGCTATGTATGTTTTTATCGTTTTTATCGCATGTGTTATAAATAAAAATAAAATAGGCCAGTCCAGAATATGAAGTCCTATATAACTTCCTTAAATCTAAGATAACAAACTTTACTACTAAACTGGTGAATAGTGAAGTGATAAAAGTTAATGTACAAGACGGTGAAGAGTACAGAAAATTAATAAAAGCTTTAAGAGAGGAAAATGTCCAATATCACTCATACGAAAACAAACAAGAAAGACCGCTAAAAGTTATAGTAAAGAGATTACATCACACTTGCTCGTCCCAAAAAATTGTAGAAGATCTGCAAAAAAGAGGCTATAAAGCCATAGACGCAGTTAAAAAGCTAAAGTGGCAAACCAAACAGCCATTAGACATGTTTATGTTAACCTTCAAACCAGACGAAGATATCAACAAAATATATGGGATAACGGACATCCTAGGAACAAAAGTTGAAATTCAGCCTTTTAAAAATTCTAAACTAATACCGCAATGCAAACGATGTCAAGCATATGGTCACACATGGAAGTTCTGTGCTAGAGGGCCAAGGTGTGTTAAATGCACAAAAAAACATCTTACTAAAGATTGCGACAAACCTGAAAATGTTAAACCAAAATGTGTCCATTGTGGCGAAAACCATCCTGCCAACTACCGAGGATGTATCGTCGCAAAGGAAATGCAGAAAATAAAAAACAGAGGTCTGAAAAAGACGAATTTGCCACACCCTCCAGACAGAAGGTCAACTGAAACCAAGTCAAATGCTGGTGAAAGAAAACAAGCACAGAAAGTTACTAGTAATAAGACATATAGTGCGGTAACAAAAGGTCGCAATGAAAATTATCAGAATGATAAATACCAAAAAACAACAGAGATTGAAAAAGAAACAGAACAAACCCTACAAATGATATTACAGGAGTTGAAAAAATTAAATGAAATGGTCACTTCCCTGGAATATAGAGTTCAAGGTGCTATTCCAAAGGTAAGAAATGGCTAATGATCTTAGAATTGTCGCATGGAATGCCAACGGGTTGTTTAATCATCAACAAGAACTACAAGCCATCCTTAACATCGAAAAAATTGATTTGTTTCTTGTCTCTGAAACGCATTTCACAAATCAATCCTACATCAAATTTAAAGGATATAAGGTATATCATACAATACACCCTGACAATGCGGCCAAAGGAGGCAGTGCAATCATCATAAAGGATAATATATGTCATCATGAAGAGTTGGAATATAAAACTGAACCATATTCAAGCCACATAAAAACTAAAACTTTTAAAATAAATATAAGTTCAATATACTGCCCACCTAAACATTCCATTAAAAAAGAGCAGTATAATGAATTCTTGAAAAGCTTAGGGGAAAGGTTCATTATTGGAGGTGACTTCAATGCAAAGAACACACACTGGGGCTCTAGAATCACTACTACTAAGGGAAAGGAGCTTTTGTTAGCCATTAAAGAACAGAGGTGTGAAGCACTATCAACTGGTAGACCAACCTACTGGCCTACGGGTAGAAACAAGACCCCTGATTTAATAGACTTCTTTATTATTAAGAATATTTCAAATAATTTCATAGACATTGATGTTTGTTGGGACTTAAATTCTGATCATTCCCCTTTAGTACTAACCATGAGTGACAGGATTATTAAAAAACAAAGTAACCCCACATTAACAAATAAATGGACGGATTGGGTAAGTTTTAAGCTAAGCCTTGAAGACAGAATAAATCTAAGTGTACCAATACAAAACGCAGAGCAATTAGATAAAGAAGCAGAATTGTTGGTGAACAATATCCAGCAAGCAGCATGGGAAAACACTCCTACGCTGAAACCTAGGCTAAAAGGAAACAATTATCCAAAGGAAATAAGGCACATGATAATTGAAAAAAGAAAACTGAGAAGAATTTGGCAACAAACAAGGTCTCCTTAAGATAAGACTAAACCAAATCGTGCAAGTCAACAACTCAAAAGAACTATTCTACAATTAAAGAATGACTCGATTAATTCTTACTTACAGGAGCTAACAGATGACGGTAGTACAGATTATTCCTTATGGAAAGCTACTAAAAGACTGAAAAGACCTATTATGCACTCTCCTCCTATTAAACTAGAAAATGGTAACTGGGCCAGAAGTAGTGCACAAAAAGCAGAGATATTTGCCATACATCTTGAAAATACATTCAAACCAAATGAACCTCAAGGGGATGAAGAAAGATGGGAGGAACCTGTTCAATTAGAGGAAGAAATTCGGCTAACTACACCAAAAGAAGTGCTTGAAGAAATAAGGGAAAATATTAATCCGAAGAAAGCTCCGGGCTATGATCTAATTACGGGTGAGCTGTTGAAAAATCTTCCCCGAAGAGCTATCGTAAAATTAACAAACCTCTTTAACGGTGCATTCAGATTAAAATATGTACCAATGATATGGAAGATGGCGGAAGTCATTATGATTCCTAAACCAGGAAAACCAGAACATGAGGTTTCGTCATACAGACCGATATTTCTGCTTCCTGTAATATCGAAGCTGTTTGAGAAACTGCTTCTTAAGCGAATAAAACCAATTAATGAAGCAAGGAATTTGATACCGACACTTAAATTGGGATTTAGAAATAAGCATTCAACAATTGACCAGGTGCACAGAATCACAAATATTATCGAAAGATCCCTAGAAGAAAAGAAAGTCTGTTCAACTGTATTCCTTGATGCTACACAGGCTCTTGATAAAGTCTGGCATGAAGGTTTAACATACAAACTAAAATGTTTTTTACCTATCCAGTACTCAAAACTTTTACAGTCATACATTAAAGAACGACATTTTAGAATTAAGCAAGAAGACTGTTTTTCAGACTTAAAAGAAATTAGAGCAGGTGTTCCACAAGGCAGTGTGTTGGGTCCGGTCCTATACCTACTATACACGTGTGATATACCTGTACTGGAAGACAACACAGTTGCCTCCTTTGCTGATGATACAGCTATTCAAGCAGTAGGAACGACAACTGAAGAGGCGACCAACAAGGTCCAAATAGCAGTTAACCAAATCTATAAGTGGACACAAAAATGGAGAATCAGGCTAAATGAAGCTAAATCTGTCCATGTTAATTTCACCAACAAAAAAATACAATATATCCCAGTTATAATCAACAACATCCAAGTACCATATGCAGATACTGCTAAGTATTTGGGTATAACATTAGATGCAAAACTACGCTGGAAGGTGCACGTTAAGAAAAAAAGGGAACAACTAAATATAAGATATAAAAAAATGTATTGGCTAATTGGAAGAAACTCCACATTGTCGATGCATAATAAGTTACTAATTTACAAACAAATATTGAGACCTGTATGGACTTATGGATGCCCACTATGGGGGTGTACTAGACCAAGTAATATAACAGTAATACAAAGATTCCAGAACAAAATTCTAAGAAATATTATAGATGCTCCTTGGTATGTTACAAACAGTGATATCCATAAGGACCTAGGAATGGAAACTGTGGATTTAATCATCAAGAAGATGGCAGGAAGTCACGAACGACTTCACATGCACGAGAATATTGAGGCAATCCAGCTCCTCGATACAACTGGGCAAGTTAGAAGACTGAAGAGGGCAAAACCTTATTAACTAGTTTAAGTGATAGGTGATAATGAAAAGCAGAGTATAGTGCTTGTGCGCGTTAGTGTGTATGCCAGAATAGTGCACTATCTTGTTAGGTTAGATAAGAGACGCTATGAGGTAAGCTCTTAATTTTAAGGAACAGTAATAATTTAGGTTAGATTAAAATTGCTCATTGGTCAAGTATGACCAGATTGTAATTGTAATAATCATCATCGTAGTGATGATTATGGGAAAAAAAAAGATATTGTCAATGGATAAGGCTATAACGTGGTAAAAAATCACTTAAATTGGACAACAGGTTTAGGAAATTCAAATCATCAAAAATGAAAAAATTTTTAGTGGATCGATTTTTTTGCACCGCAGTGTATATATGTTATATACTAGGCCAAACTACTTTGTCCTGAACGCGTTAGGATAAACTAGTATGGCCTAGGCCAAACTAGTTTGTCCTATCGCGCGTAGGCCAAACTAGTTTATCCTGATATAATAAAGACTCACACTTCAGGATAAACTAGTACGGCCTAGTACAACCTAGTAAAACCAACTAGTACAGCCTAGTAAAACCAATTTAGCTGAGTCGAAAGTAATTTAGCGAACATGTAAGGACTATTACATGCGGGGAATTCCCAAATCACGTCCCAACAGGGATGGCAAAAAAAATTATACATCGATATATTGTATCATATGATACATCGAATGAATGTTCTTGTATACTTAAATAATATAAAAAATAATAAATAAAAGGATAATTATCCACGTCCGTCTGCCCGTCTTCCCGTCTGTCCGTCTGTCTCTCTGTCTGTCCGTGAACTCAACTCCTCCGTCATTATACCAGGTAGAATAACAAATGAGGTGTCAAATGAAAGCTTATAATCCAAGGATGGTACTAAATGTGAGAAATTTGACCTAGGCTGTCTGTCCGCCCGACCGCGAATATAACTCAATATTATTGTTTGTTTGTTACGTGTAACTATAATTTTAATAAAAATGATTATTTTTCCATGAAAAAAGTATTTTATTCAATTTATTATTTATATTAAGCCGTACTAGTTCGCTGAATTACTTTCTTCTTCTTGGCTTTTTCCCCTTATGAGTATGCCGTTTTCGTCTTCCAGAGCACTCTATTCTCCCAGTCGCCATCTCTGAGGTATCTATCTATCATAGCATTTCCTATGTGTGTTTTCCATCGCACAGCAGGTCTTCCTCTCCGTCTTCCTCCCGCGGGTCCCAGTCCAGTAATCTTTTGGGCCACCTGTGCTCCGGCATTCTTTGTATATGCCCGTACCATTTCAGGGTTCTACTTTTACTACCACAACTTTTTTGTAATTGAGCATTCTACTTCTATTCTGATTCATATTTCCTCTATTATTATTCTATCCTCCCTGGTAATTTGTAGACTCCTTCTCATAAACTCCAATTCAACTGTTCGTATTTTATTTCGTATTATTGTTGTCACTGGCCATTCTTCCGCTCTTGTAGGGTAATATTCAGCACTATGCCCTGAATAATCCTTTTTTGTTTTCTTTAGTTAGAGTGTTCTTCCATATCACTCCATGGAGTGCTTTCGTGGCTTGTTTTCCCCGTACTATTTTCATTTCTATATCTTTCACACAAGTGCCATCTCGGTTTATCATTTACCCTAAATACTTAAAAGTCATACAACTCTTAATAGTGTCTTCTAACCTTACGTTTAAATCAGCAACCAATTCTGTAATCAATTATGTACTTTCGACTAGATTAAATTGGTTTAGACTAGGCTAAACTAGTTTATCCTGATATAAAAACATACACTTCAGGATAAACTAGTTTGGCCTGAAGTGCGCGTCTTTATATCAGGATAAACTGGTTTCGCCTGAAGTGTGTGTATTTATATCAGGATAAACTAGTTTGGCCTAGGTCAAACTAGTTTGTCCCGAAATCGGGTTTGGCTGGTAACATAAATATTGTAAATCTTGATTTCCAAAGTTTATACATTGTAAATTATGATTCGGGAGTGCTCTTAGTAGCATTTAACGTATCTTGGTTTGTTTATTTCTACTACATCTTGATTTTAAATTTAGTAAAAATGTCCTGGTCTATATAAACCCAAATAAACAACAATATTTAATTTTAATTTGACTCTAATACTATTCATTATTCCTTAAACTCTACATGTATTATTGTATAAAAAGTTTGTTTTGAATTTACTACTAGATCTCAAAAATCATAGTACATTTATCAGACTGATTTACCTGCAACGGTGGCGAATCCTGAAGTCATAACTGAGTGTATTTCTGAAGCAGTTAGATCTTTCAAATAAGGAGCTAAAATCAGAGGAGCCTCAGTCTATAACAATAGAGAAAGTAACTTAAAACATACTGATTGACAAAAAAGGTATAATAAACACCTACGTATGTTTATTAGTTAATTAATTAGTTCATTAATTTTTTACTAGTGTGGGAAAATTCTCGAGAATGAAAAATCGGAGAATATTCCCGAGAATATTCTCGATATGGAGAATTTTCTGAGAATTAACCTTAAGACGCGCTTATGGATATTGTTAAAAATGAAATAGAATACTAAAATCATTAAATATATACAAAATTATGAGACGAAACAACAGTGTTCTTTATATACAGTGCGTCCATAAAGTAAGGCATAAATTCATTATTTCGTAAACCGGCGACTTCAATGTAAAATCCAGATATAGGTCGATTTTTATTTTTAAATTACGATTTTTTGGCATATATATCATACTAGTGACGTCATCCATCTGGGCGTGATGACGTAATCGATGATTTTTTTTAATGAGAATAGGGGTCATGTGAAAGCTCATTTGAAAGGATACTAATAAACCTTAACATAATTATTTATACAGGGTGTACAAAAAAAAATTTTTTAATTAAAATAATCGAGACAAAAAGAAGAATGTATGTAATTTATTTCATTCAAAATACGTTTTACTGTTGTCAGAAAACAAGAAAAAAATTGTTTGACAAATAAATATTGTTTTTCGCTTAAATTCAATGTTAAAGCTGCCACCCACATGCCTCTAAGCAGTTTGAACACTTCGTTTAAGCCAAAAATCAATGTTAATTTTTCAAATAAAATTTTTTTCTGTTTTCTGACAGCAGTAAAATGTACATAAAACTAAATAAATTACATACTTACATTCATATTTTTGTGGCAATTAATTTAATTTAAAAAAAATGGCCACCCTATATAAATAATTATGACAATGTTTATATTACTGAATAGAGAATTTAATACCCTTTCAAATGAGCAATCACATGATCCCTATTCTCATTTAAAAAAATCATCGATTACGTCATCACGCCCAGATGGATTACGTCACTATTATGATATATATGCCAAAAAATTTTAATTCAAAAACAAAAATCGAACTGTTTCGGGATTTTTTCTTAAAGTCACCTATTTACAAAATTGTGAATTTATGCGTTACTTTATGGACGCACTGTATAACAAAATACAAAAACAACAGAAAACAAAATTTATTTGACAAAATAAAATGAAATTTTCTTAACAGCAAATACTGGATGTGGTGAGCTAATCAGAAAAAGATGAGGCCTCAGATTCAGAATCTATTTCTATCATTAGCTCATCTTGGTCATCTACATTTAGACCAGGGCGCATCTGTAAAAATATTAGTACATTTGGACGTTGAGAGGTGACTCAAACTTTTTTGCAGAAATTGCTTGAAAATAAATCAAATAATAATATTTGAGTTATCTTCCCTCTCAAAAAGGTCCGGAACATTGTTTAAATATAATCAAAATGTCAAAAAATGAAGGAAAAATTTGATTTTTTTCTTCGTTTTTTGATTATAACTTTAAAAGTATTCATTTCCGAGAAAAGTTGTACTGACATAAAAGTTGCGTAATTAAATTTCCTACAATATAAAGTTGGTTAACAATTTAAAAAATAGTCACCCTTTTTGCAAAATATCAATAATTGCGAAAAAAACATACAAAAACAAGTATTCGCATTTTACGTTTTTCAACCATTTATGCTACACTTAGGACCTTCATATTTCACTAAGAAAAACTGTATGATACAGTAAAATAGTATTGTAAATTTCGTTAAGATCGGTTTCATAGATTTTGCAAAATAAATTTTGCAATCCAGCTTTCGCAAAAAAAATTAATTTTTTCAAAATGTTACAGGACAGGAAATAAAGCAGATAGCAAGTTGAAATTTTTTTTTTGCTTATAGAAGTGTACTGTACCTTGCATTTGCAATTTTGCAAAGTTTAAATCGATCAAGAACACGGCGTCAGGAATTTTTTTAAATAAACATTAAATATTGGTGCTACGCGCAGGACAGCGGATAGTTTGCTCTGATTGGGCATTCCAATGACCTTTGATAATGATTAATACATTTTAATTTTTATTACATTTTGATATAAATAAATAAATTTGTTTATTGCAAAATAAAAACACTTACTCTATCCTTTGAAATAACACTTTAATTAGTAAAAATTTTCTTTGTTCATATATTTTAACTAAGAGAATAAAAGTTTATTATTTTTAAACATACATAATATGCAATTGTTTAAACAATATTTCACAAACAATAATAAAATTAGTTTGATTTTTGTGGAATTAAAATATTAAAATACAACAAAATATAGAGTAAGAAAATAATATATTAGATAAAGGTTGGAAGAAATTTTGGTGGAAATCAACTTGTGTGAATCGAACACCGCTGTCCTGCGCGTAGCACCAAAAACTAATGTTTATTTAAAAATTTTTTGTAAATTGCAAATGAAAGATACAGTACATTTCTATAAGAAAAAAAAATTCAACTTGCTATCTACTTTATTTTCAGTCCTGTAACAGTTTGAAAAAATGAATTTTTTTTGCGGAAGCTGGATTGCAAAATTTATTTTTCAAAATCTATTAAAGCGATCTTAATAAAATTTATAGCATTGTTTTACTGTATCATAAAGTTTTTCTGGGTGAAATGTGAAGGTTCTAAGTCTAGCATAAATGGTTGAAAAACGTAAAATGCGAATTAGTCCAGAAAGCCACTGCGCATCCGCTAGGAAAAATATTCTAATTCGGATTTTTTGCACAATCTTAATCAAAAAGGACTCCTTTTAACAAATTTGCATGTTGCCAGGACCAAAAGGTGGTCAAAAATTCTTTAAACATTTTTTTTTTGTTTTTTTCCCAAAAATTATTTTTTTTTGCATGGAAAAAAGTTTTTTTAGGTTTTTTGGATCATTCCAAACAGAAAAGGTCTTTAGTGACTTTTCTCTAAAAATGCTAGTTTTTGACATATAAGCGATTAAAAATTGAAAAATTGCGAAATCGGCCATATTTAACCCTCAAAAACTATGTGAAAAACTGAAAATTTGAATGTTGGCAAGTTAGATAGATATTCTTTAAACATCGATTGATGAAACCCCGAAGAGTTTTTTGCAATACAATATTCAAAACTCCTTTGTTTTTTAATTGCTAATCAAGCGTGCGCGACACTATTTTCCACCGACAGTATGGTGCAAATGAAAAGAATAAATTTGTTATTTCATAAACCGGCAACTTTAAGGAAAAATCCCGAAACAGGTCGATTTTTATTTTTAAGTTATGATATTGTGGCATATAAGGTATACTAGTGACGTCATCCGTCTGGGCGTGATGACGTAATCGATGATTTTTTTAAATGAGAATAGGGATCGTGTGGTAGCTCATTTGAAAGGTTCGTCAATTCTCTATTCAGTAATGTAAACATTTACATAATTATTTATACAGCGTGTCCTTCTACTTCTTTTTTGTCAAATAATTTAATTTAATAAAAATTTTTTGGACACCCTGTATAAATAATTATGTAAATGTTTATATTACTGAATAGAGAATTGAAGAACCTTTCAAATGAGCTAGCACACGACCCCTATTCTCATTTAAAAAATCATCGATTACGTCATCACGTCCAGATGGATGACGTCACTAGTATACCATATATGCCACAATATCATAACTTAAAAATAAAAATCGATCTGTTTCGGGATTTTTCCTTAAAGTCGCCGGTTTAGGAAATAACGAATTTATTCCTTTCATTTGCACCATACTGTCGGTGGAAAATAGTGTCGCGCACGCTTGATTAGCAATTAAAAAACAAAGGAGTTTTGAATATTGTATTGCAAAAACTTCTTCGGGATTTCATCAATCGATGTTTAAAGAATATCTGCCTACCTTGGCAACATTCAAATTTTCAGTTTTTCACATAGTTTTTGAGGGTTAAAAATGGCCGATTTCGCAATTTTTCAATTTTTAATCGCTTATATGTCAAAAACTATCATTTTTAGAGAAAAATCACTAAAGACCTTTTCTGTTTGGAATTATCCAAAAAACCTAAAAAAACTTTTTTCCATGCAAAAAAAATAATTTTAGGAAAAAAACGAAAAAAAAAACGTTCAAAAAATTTTTGACCACCTTTTGGTCCTGGCAACATGCAAATTTATTAAAAGGAGTCCTTTTTGAGTAAGGTTGTGCAAAAAATCCGAATTAGAATATTTTTCCTAGCGGATGCGCAGTGGCTTTCTGGACTAAATACTTGTTTTTGTATGTTTTTTTTTGGCAATTATTGCTATTTTCCAACTAGGGTGACCATTTTTTAAATTTTTAACCAATTTTATATTGTAGGAAATTTAATTACGCAACTTTTATGCTAGTACAACTTTTCTCAGAAATGAATAGTTTCAAAGTTATAATCAAAAAACGAAGACAAAAATCGAATTTTTCTTTCATTTTTTGATATTTTGATTATTTAAACAATGTTCCGGACCTTTTTGAGAGGGAGGATAACTCAAATATTATTATCTGATTTATTTTCAAGCAATTTCTGCAAAAAAATTTGAGTCACCTCTCAACGTCCATCTCAAAACAG
Organism: Diabrotica virgifera virgifera; assembly: GCF_917563875.1. NCBI lineage: Eukaryota > Metazoa > Arthropoda > Insecta > Coleoptera > Chrysomelidae > Diabrotica > Diabrotica virgifera. The sequence continues at coordinate 164,773,421 of NC_065446.1, read as the reverse complement.
ATGCGCCCTGGACTAATTCTGCATTTCATTGTACTGATGAGAAGTTGTGGGATTTTGATTTCCACTAATCGCCAGCTCAGTCATGGATTGGTCTACGTCTAACAATTTTAAATTGTGAGCAATAAAAGTTACCTTATCACCGTAAGTTCACCAGTAAACCGGTTTCTTTTAGAGGAGTGGATAAAACCATAAGTACTAAAACTTCTTTCAGTCAATGCACTGGATGAAGGCATGCTTACCGTCATTGGACGAATCTAACAACTGTGTTGGATAAAAAGCAGTTGATGAATGTTTCTGTTGATCCTTTTTAATTAATTGTCTCGATCCCACTGGACATTTAACACATTTTACTAAATGTTTTGTCATTCTTGTTGCATTTTTCAAGTATTGACTATCATAAAATTTGCAAAAGTACTTGTTTTACCTTGTACAATGTTAATTTTACAGTAATTCCATACATTCCTTTTAAAGCGAGCACCACACTCTCGCGAAGTTACTTCGGGAAAGTTCACCGAAGTCCGAAGTACCCGTCACTACACACTCGTTCTACTTCGTGAGGAACACATTCACGCCGAGCGATAAGGACTTCGGTTCCTTTGACTTGGTCTGAAAAACCGCCACAGAATGCAAGTAGGCCGAGGCGCAGCAAAGTCACATGAACAACCTGTCTACACTCTCGTACTCGCTGATCTTCGATTGACTTCGCGAGTAGTATAGTGAGCGTTTTAGGTGTTTTAGTAAATTATGCTTTACTTCGATCCATTCTAAATATTTGCACGTTAATATAGCACCAAAACAATAAATACCAACACTGTAAACACCCAAGCTAGTGGTTTATGGGATTACCCAGCCCCGGCTACTTAGAATTTCGGGGATTTGATCTAAAATCGCGTGAAAGCGAAAAAGCATTTCATGGTGTTCGAGCTTCAAGAATAATAATGTTTGGGATGCAAAAAATATACGAGGTGAATTGGCAAAAACAATATAGAAAATTCTCGAAAAAAATTTTCTGCCCGAGAATATTCTCCCTGAGAATTTTCTGGCCGAGAATATTCTCTTGAGAATATTCTCTTCTTACATCACTATTTTTTACATATCGACTTTCACCTATGGAAAATTTTCACCCTTGGAAAATTGAGAACATAGAATATTCCCAAATAAAGAACGCCTAAACAACATTCGCTATGCAGATGACACCGTTATTTTGCAGACATTTTAAACAGTTTACAGCAACTAACAGACAAAGTAAGTGAACTAAGTGAAATATTTTGACTAAAAGTAAACATATCAAAAACTAAATTTATGGTCACCAGCAAAAATAAAACTAGAGACGTCCAACTGTTTAACAAGAATACACCAGTAGGCCGAGTAAAAGGGTTTATCTATCTTGGAACAACAGTAAACGAACAATGGGATCTCTCTCAAGAAATAAAATGTAGAATAGAGAAGGCTAGGAATACATTCAATAACATGGTTAAACTCTTTAAAAGCCAAAACATTAATCCAGAGGTAACAGTAAGGCTCCTACGATGTTATAATATGTTCTCAATATTATATTACGAAGTTGAATCCTGGACACTTACTGAAGCGATGGAGAAAAAACTTGAGGTCTTAGAGATGTGGCTATACAGGCTAATCCTAAGGATATCATGGACGGACAAGATAACCAACGAGACTGTACTACCAAGAATAAGAAAAGAGAGAGAAGTGATTTGCCCCTACCACTAAAAGGAGAAAGTTAGAATATCTCGGACACATAATGAGAAACGGCACTAAATACAGATTACTGAAAATAATCTTTCAAGGCAAAGTATTCGGAAAGCGAGGAAATGGGAGAAGAAGAATATCATGGTTGAAAAACCTAAGAACATGGTTCTCCACAAGAACAACTAATCTATTTAAAGCACCAGTTAATAAAATAATTGTAGCCAGAAAGATCGTCAATATCCGAAACGAATAGGTACCAAAAGAAAAAGAAGATATCGACTTATATTGTCGTGAACAACAAGTAAAACAATTTTCAGTATTACTACGTCGGTCAATAAGTCCCGGGACTAACCATAAGATGGCGACTCTAATGAATTTTCCATTAAACATTTCAGTAACCTTCAAAAGTCTAACTGTCCTAACTACTAACATATCTGGGACATGATAGGTCGCAGGTTCTTGGATTTACAACATTATCCACAGACTTTAGTAGCTCTTACTCACGAAGTAACAGTAGCTTGGACTGAGACACATTAAGAGAATATCGACCCCCTGATCAGAACCAAGCCCTGAGTCTAGAAGAGAAGTCGTGGATCCTTAAGACATCATTGAACAAGCTTCTGCATTAAGTTGATGAATCAAGCTGAAAATTTAATCATTTTAAAGAAAGACAGCTTTAGATCAGCTTCCGATACAGGTTCACCATCATCGGTTGACATATGTTTCTCCTTTTTAGAATCATCAGAACTGCCTGTGGTGTAACCTGAAGCGAACTAAATCTGGCAATCTACTAAGCAAAATAATAAACAATTATTTGAAAATGTGACAACTATTTCAACAAAATAGGAAAGAGAAAATTCACTTTTGAGTCTATTTTTAATATTTCCATTAGTAGTCTGGGCAGATAATCGGAGAATAGGCCATTTTTGGGAAAAGTTATTTACCAGCAATTTTATTGCTGGAATCGAATCTTATGATTGTATATAACGTGTGATCCAAAATTATTGTCACCATAGGTGGCTCTGAACGACAGAGATAGCTAAACAGTGCATGTCTATTCTTAATTCAGATATACTTTCCAGTTTACGTCAACTTTGCAGTGTACGTCAACTTAACAAGAAAAGTAAGGTTATGTAGAGATCTTATTTAATTTTATTTATTATTGTTACTTATAATTTTGTTAATTCATTTTATTTTTGATTAAAGTTCTGGTTTTGACTGATTTTTTATGTTTTATAATGTTAATCAAAATTAATTGATAAACCAATGATATAAATTCAGATTAAAACAAGACATACGTAATTTTTTGCACGGCTAGCTTTGATCCCAATAATTGTGGATCGCTCGTTATTAATAATATAGGTATGCAAAGTTCGCAGATAGTGTGCTACTTTTTTTATAAACAAAATGGCGCCCGAAAATCGTGTTTTTTCAATTTTTGCTCTTTAACTCAAAGATTTTAACTTTACACCAAACATACTCAAATAAAAATTTACCATAATTAAATTCTGCATAGAGACGTGTTTTTCCCGATTTACTTCGACGAAAATTTTCCCCGGAAAATGCGGGTTTTTCCAACAAAATTTTAGGGAAATAATTGTTTATCCATAATCAAATCACTTGGTAATATAAAAGCTCTTTTTGTATAGATTACAATTCCAGAAGACTATAGAAAATTGAATGAACAGTTTAGCAACAATTGAATTGTTAATTAAAAATTTACGGTCGCTATAATAACCACAATAATTATGATACATAAGAATAACTACGATTTTTGTATAAAAAGACACTGTATCTATCTAATGTACTTTACATAATTGAAATTGGACTATTTAAGCGGCCTCAGGAATATTTTAAAATTATAAACTATTTTTTGGCTTATAAACAAATAGAATATCTCGGGAAATATTAAATTCAATTAAATCGTGAAAACGGCATTGAAAAAAAGCGGCAGGACGCTTCTTTTAAAAGAAAAAACGTTTAAATGTGATGAGTGGTTCCTGAGACGCAACCGGTCAAAATTGACCGGTATTTACGGCAAAGATATAAACAATAGGGTTATAATTTTCAAACCATCACCTTTTTATTTTTATCCTCTTTCTCCACACTAATTTTTATAACTTTAAAATATTCATAACATATATTTTTATAATAAAAACTATCGATATTACGAGTAAAAATTGGCAAAAATAGCAAAATTCCAATCAAAAGTTAGGTTGGAGAAAATGTAATCTGAAAGTTCAAAATCGGTATACGTTAAAAAAAAAATGCATTTTCTCGGCTTCCCATGGACCAATTTTCTTTATTCTTTTTTTGTTCCCAATTAACTAGAGTGGAGCCATCTAACTAACGCATTATTAAATGTCAAAGTTGCTTTTGTTTTGTTATAATAAATTAATTTATGTATTATAACAAAAATTTTTAATTTGTTTAAATAAAGATTATTTCAATAATTACACAGCATTCAAATGAGAATATTTGTGTTTTTAACTTTAAAAGCTACACTTGTAGTTTGTAGTAAGTTTATCTAAAAAAAGTCTACAACTGGAAAAAATATGTAGTTTTCTTTTCTTATAAATAAATTAATCTATTATAACAAAACAAAAGCAAGCTTGACAATTAATAATACGTTAGTTAGATGGCTATACTCGAGATACTTGGGAACAAAAAAATAATGAAAACAATTGCTCCATGGGAAGCCGAGCAAATGTAGTTTTTTAACGTCTACCGGTTTTGAACTTTGAGATTAGATTTTCTGCAATCTAATTTTTGATTGGAATTTTGCTATTTTTGGCAATTTTCACTCGTAATATCGATAGTTTTTATTATAATAATATATGTTATGAGTATTTTAAAGATATGAAAATTGGTGTGGAGAAAGAGGACAAAAATAAAAAGGTGATAGTTCGAAAATTATGACACTATTATTTATATCTTTGCCGTAAATACTGGTCAACTTTGACCGGTTGTATCTCAGGAACCACTCATCACAATTAAACAGTTTTCTTTTTAAAAAAAGCGTCCTGTCACTTTTTTCCAATACCTTTTTCACGATTTAATTTAATTTAATATTTCCCGAGATATTCTATTTGTTTATAAGCCAAAAAATTGTTTATAATTTTAAAATATTTCTGAGGCCGCTTAAATAGTCCAATTTCAATTCTGTAACGTACATTAGATAGGTACAATATCTTTTTATGCAAAAATCATAGTTATTCTTATGTATCATAATTATTGTGGTTATTATAGCGACCGTAAATTTTTAATTAATAATTCAATTATTGTTAAACTGTTTATTCAATTTCCATCGGCTTCTGGAATTATAATCTATACGAAAAGGGCTTTGACATTACTAAGTTATTTAATTATTGATAAACAATTACTTATCTAAAATTTTAGTTGGAAATTAAAGATTTTGTTGAAAAAACCCGCATTTTCCGGGAAAAATTTTCGTCGAAGCAAATCGGGAAAAGCACGTCTCTATGCATAATTTAATTACGGGGAATTTTTATTTGGGTATTTTTGGTGTAAAGTTAAAATCTTTGGAGCTATAGAGCAAAAATTGAAAAAAATACGATTTTCGGGCGCCATTTTGTTTATAAAGAAAGAAGCACACTATCTGCGGATTTTGCATACCTATATTATTAATATATACAATTATTATATTCGATTCCAGCAATAAAATTGCTGGTAAATAACTTTTCCTTGTATTTTGCTAATTAGCCCAGAGTATAGGTTGAAAAGTTTGACTTTCAGTTGCCAGATGTCGCTAGACACCTACTCCATAAACGTAAGTTGCAATGCGGGGATAAGCTCTGGGAGTTTCTTCACTTAGGCGAGGCTAGTCCAGAGAGCAGCAAACCTACGCCTCTCTGATGATTGACTCAAAATTAGAGTCGAAAATTGTCGATTTAGAGTGCTGGTTTGCGCTCTCTGTACTAAGTGAAAAATAAGACAGTTTTGCCTTCGCATTGCAACTGAATAAAAATGGTATAATTTTTATTTCTTTTTTATTTTTATTTTTATTCCTTGTTGACAGTCTATAATCTCTAAGCTTTTTAAAAATTTTAAAGCATACAGAATGATAAATGGCGGACATAAGAGAATCTACAATTTGAATTCATCACCTATCCGCTTATCTAGATAAAACTCCAACAGAATTCTGCTTCCTTAGTACTCAATACTCAAATATGAGTAAAATAAAATAAGGACTAAAAGCTTAGATTATAGATTGTGACTAAGGATTCTGCCTTCCGACCTAAAAGAGAATTTTCTCTTTTCTATTTTGTTTAAATAGATGTTGCTAATGGGTCCATTTGCAAATAGTTGTTTATTATTTTGCTTAGTAGACAGCCAGATTTACTTCGCTTCGGGGTACACCTCAGGCAGTATTGATGGCTTTAAGAAGAAGAAACATATGTCAACTGATGGTGGTGGTCCTGAATCATATTAAATATAAAGCTGTCTTTCCCCATTTTATTTTACTCATATTTGAGTACTAAGGAAGCAGAATTCTGTTTGATTTTTATCTAGATAAGTGAACAGGTGATGAATGCAAATTTTAGATTCTCCCATGTCCGCTATTTATCGGTATGTTTGCTTTATATATTTTTTATTTAGGTTAATGCCTTGACAACTGACAACTAATGGCCATTGGCCTAACTTATAAATTTTAAAAAGCTCAGATTATAAATTATCACCAAGGAAGAATTTCTTCTTTTCTATTTTGTTTAATATATTTACTAGTAAGTACTACTGAGAATGTATATCAAAAATTAATAAAATCGGATAAATAATATAATATGTAGGTGTTTATTATATTTTGTCACTCAATATAATTTACTAATGGAAAATATTATATACTTACCATTCCCAAAAAAATGTTGGCAGCGCTGTTTACGCTTTCACATATTGAAGTACCCATTATTAATTTTAATAAACTGCCGATAGCAAGAACTATGTTTTGCATAATACCATAATAATATAAAATATTTACCAAAAAACTTATGAAATATACTGTTGACAGAGACTAAAAAAAATATAGTTTTAATAAATAGTATATAATTAAACTAATTTTATTGTTACTACAAAACTAAGTATAAAACTTCCTAATTATGAAATTTAATAGTTATTGTAGTTTTATAACTACACTTGGTGCAAAATTAACCGGACACCTTAAAAATGGGTCATTTTTGATGTTTTGAATTTCCTAAAACTGTTGTCCGATTTAAGTAATTTTTTAATATGTTATAGCCTTATTCTTTAACAATATCACTGCAGTAATATTATTGCCAAACATGTAAATTTTTATTGTTTACCGGGTGTACCAATGAAACTGTGTTTTTTCTCAAACTTCGCACCTCCCTGTAGAATATTCTAACATTTATAAAATGAAATCAATGGAAAAATTCCAATAGTTGGCTGTATACCATAGTTTAAAAAACTCATACAGAAGTAAAAACTTTAAGTTGTATACTGATATAAAATGGTTTATTAAAAAACTTCATAAAAAGTCGTACAAATTCTGCTGAGTAGTTAAAACTAGCACACCAATTACAGTGGTAACATTATAATATATGGTTTACATGACATATTTAAATAAAATATGGTGAATTCCAGTCGATGTTGAAGGATTAAAATACAGTTTTTCGAGCAGGGAAGCATATTGCCCTTTAAGCATGTACTATTTTAATCCTTCAACATCGACTGGTATTCACCATATTTTATTTAAATATATCATGTAAACCATATATTATAATGTTACCACTCTAATTGGTGTGCTAGTTTCAACTACTCAGCAGAATGCACTGAAGATGTTCTGAATTAGAACGAAAACGTTTTGCACGACTTTTTGTGAAGTTTTTTAATAAACCATTTTATACCAGTATACAACTTGAAGTTTTTACTTCTGTATGAGTTATTTACAAAATGCTCAAATTAAAACCCAACTATAGCCTCATGTTTTCTCAAGGTTCTGTTTTTTTATTCATTCGGTTATGTTGGACCATAAAAAAGTTAGCTACTTTAACAATTAGCCGTGTTTTTCATCAATACAGGGTGTTTTTTCTAAATAAGTATGGCAAACTTCAAGGAGTAATTCTACATGAACAAATAATGACAGTTTGCTTTATTAACTTATGTCCGCAAATGCTTCGTTTCTAAGATAGAGGATGTCGAAATTTTTGTTACAAACTGACGATTTATTTATTGCTTTAAAACCGGTTGAGATAAGCAAATAAAATTTGGTGGATTTTAAAACGTAGTTATTGTACATTTTTTGACATACAAGTAAGAATTTAATATTCACTGGCGTACATACGGGTAATATGACCCGTAAAAACATGGCTAGCTGTTAAAGTACCTAACTTTTTTATGGTCTAATGTAAGCGAATAAATCCAAAAAAAAAATTTTGGGAAAACATGGTTGGATTTTAATTTCAGTATTTTATAAATGCTAGAATATTCCACAGGGTGATGCGAACTTTGAGAAAAAAACACAGTTTGATTGGTACACCCGGTGTACAATGAAAATTTATCTGTTTAGGAACAATACTATTACAGTGATATTGTTAAAAAATAAGGCTATAATATATTTAAAAAATCACTTAAATCGGACAACAGGTTTAGGATATTCGAGATATCAAAAATGACCCATTTTTAAGGTGTCCGGTTAATTTTGCACCCCAGTGTATTAACTTAGTATTACTAATAATTGTAAAACTAAGTAGGTATGTAAATTATACTAATTGTAAAAACAAAACAAAAATCTAAAATTTCTATCATGATTTAGAAAAAGTATTAGCATCTACAAAAAAAAAACACGAGCTCAATATTGTGATGTGAGATTTTGAAGAAAATGGAATTAAAGCACTCTGTGGTGTTTTCTTTAATATAATTTATGACACTGGTATATTACCAACTTACGTGTGCTTACGTTGACATTTGTCCCAGTATAAAAGAAACATTGTGCAAAGACATGCAGGGATTATCGGACAATAAGTATGATGAGAGACAATATTGGAGGAGAGAATTATAAATACTTACTTACTTCAGATTTGGGAGTGGCTGTCGAGGTATGACATAACAAAATGCTAGAAATATTGAAAACAGCTGAATTATATTTACGAATAATTATAAATCTATACTTGGATTAAGGGGGGGGGGGGGGGTATGGTTTGAAATCAACATATCAAGCACATTTTTGTGAATTTTCTTCGAAGCTATGGCACAGTTATTTTCTTTTTAAATTAAATAAACATATTAAGGTGATACAGTAGCGATCAACAGGTGGCAACAAACGCGGTCCAATATTGCGAAAGTTCTGCGAACTTTCAAAAGTGAGGCAACAGTGCGTCGGTAATTCGCCACACTGACAGTGACGTGTATACTATCAAAAACAATAATTTTTATACACATAGGCGCGAAATGTTGCCAAGTCAGTGACGTTCGATTTCTTGTTATAAAAAAATCGATTTTTAGTAGTTCCAAGATTACACAAAATCTAGGCATGGGATAAAAAAGTTTATTTGAAGAAAGTGTATTTTTTGTATTTCTTAATGGCGGTACAGGCTCCTTTTTTCAATATTTTATTTAGTTGTAGAGTAATTTCCACATACCAACATATTCCTGAAATTGGGCTCTGTACCGCCATTCTTTATTATATTACGAATATGTGTGCCAAATATCTCGACAAAATATTCAAAATTAGAGCCGCAATCTTGGAACGCGTTTGTTGCTACCTGTTGATCGCTACTGTTTCCTCTTAAGTATAATTCAAAGAATATTTAGAAAAAAATTCAATCCAACATATTGAAAAGTAAGCCATTGGTGACAAATTTTGACAGGCAGCTCACAAAAAAATGGATTTTGCGGTTAACATCAGAACTCATCACTAGATCATACGAAACAAAAAATTCAAAAAGATTTAATTAGCTTATGAGTTTTACGAGGTCACAACGTCGAGTTTTTTTATTTTTAATGATTTTTGAATTTTTGGCATCACTCAGAAATCAAAAAATTGAAATTTTTGGTAAAAATTTTGTGAAACTCAACAGATTTATTATTGTTGAACAAAAAATAAGCAAAAAAAGAAAAATATCTCGAAGTTGTTACCTCATGAAATGTCTCAAGGAAATATGTGCAAAATATCAGGTAGATCTGCCGAGTAGTTTTTCAGTTACAATGTCCACCGCATTTGAAGAAGAAGTTTTGAGAAAAATGCGTTTAAAGTTTTGACAACTGCATCTTCATCTTATTATTTGTCTGCTAAATCGTAAAGTGATGCACATTGAAATATATTTTTTGAATCGAGGAGTAATCTACAAAAGAGAAGGCGAACAGTTGTTTAACATTTCTCACTATGCTCACGCGTGCTAGCGCGAAGTCGCGGCAAAGCGAGTCGAAGGTAGGAATATTCAAACACGCTGTATCTCTGGTAATTTTACTCCGATTATTTTGAAATTTTCAGAGAGTATTCTTGAAAGTATGCACTTTTATTTAAAATAATAAAAAAAATTTAAATATTTCAAACCATACCCCCTCCTTAAGAGGCAAAACTGTGGCAAGGAACTATCGGAGGAAATAAATATAAATAGAGGCGTAAAACAAGGATGTATACTATTGTCTTTATTCTTTAACTTGTATTCAGAGGAACTATTTAAGGAAGCCTTAATGGAAACAACAAAAATATTTTTGTGAATGGTGTAACCGTGAACAATATTAGATATATCGACGATACCCTAGTGCTGGCTAATTATGGAGAAGATCTTCAAAATTTAAGGAACAAAATAACAACATCATTACGGACATTACGGTACTAGTCAGAGCAGAGAAACTTATGTATCTCGGGAGTAATATTAATAAGAGCTGGGATCCAACTGTAGAAATTAAAAGCAGAATAGAACGATAGCGAGAACGAGCACGAGCTATTTTTGTAAAAATAAGGAACGTATTTTGCACCCACGATCATCTTAGTATGGACAAATGTGTTCAAATGACATATTTCTATATCTTTCCAGTGATACTATGGAGAGTGAAAGCATGAACTCTAAATGAGGCTATGCTTAAAGGCTTGGAACCCTTTGAGGTGTGGTTATATACATAGACCACTGCTAAGCAAAAGCTGGGCCGACGAGAAATAAAAAGCTCCTTACACGGATAAACCAAACAATACAACTGGTCAATAGAATAAATAGACGCACGCTGGACTACTTTGGTCACATTATGAGACAACCAGAAGAATATGAACTTTTGCATCTGATCATTCAGAGAAATCCAAGTTAAACCTGCTCCTGGTAGAAGAAGAATTGACTACATTATTATTTAGAGAGGCTATCAACAAAATCACGATAGCGAATACGATAGCCAACATGATATCCAATAATCGATAACATTACGACACTTGCACAAATCGCATCTTAAAGTATACAGACAGAATCCATCTATATTTTGGTTTTTAAGCCGCTAAGCGTTGCCACCGCTGAGACAAGTAGTTTATCGTTGCAAAAGATGCAAAAGCTCACAACCCACAAATAAGTTTTTCCACATGAGAACAAAAAAACATTCTCGGCATGCGAAAATCGCTAAACGTAAATAGAGAATTATTGATTCAATATCAAGGTATTGTAATAATACCTTAAATCAGCAATTCTTTATTTAGGTCTAACAACTTTCGCATACAGAGGATATTTTTTTAATCTCCTGCACAGAAACCCATTTGTGGGTTACGAGCTTTTGCATCTTAAGTGACGTTATGTTAGGGAAGAGTGTGGAGGGCACGGGACGGGTACGGAAAAAGAATCGTTAGCCACGGGTCGAACCCCGTTATCTCCCCGTCACATTGTACTATAAACTAACCAATGTCTATCATATCATACGGTTCTTCAACGTGGCCCGCAGGACAGTCGTTGCTTACACGTTCCGTTCTAACATAAATCAGCTTAAAAGAGCAGCAAAATTGTCACTGATTTTACTTTCAACACTTTTTAAAATAAAAATTCTTACTCTAAACGCAAATAGTTGCTGATTTTTGACTAGTTCTACGCCATAAGGGAACTCAGCTGCTTTAAAGGCATAGTTTAAAAGAGTATCAACTTTATCTCCTATACATTCTAAAATATTTCGTCCTACATTCCATCTAATTGTGAGAAGTCCAAGAACAAATTGCAAAATAATACCCCAAACAATCGTTCTCCATTTGATCTACAACAAAGTACAATATTCAAATTATTATAGTTTTTTTATTAATATCGAAAATTTATTAGTGTCCACCAAGTCTAGCGTACTAGCAACATATTATACTTTTTATTTATAATTAGTATGGTATAGTTAGACCCAAACCCAGACATCCAAAGTGAAAGTTATCCTCCAACACCAAATTGTTCTATATGGTCCACACAATGTCCAGAAAAAAGTCACACCATTTTGAGCGTCGGGTTTGGGGGGGAGGGGGGAGAAATCGGTAAAATCGAAGTTTTTTAAGTTTTTCGCCAATACATATTTCTAAAACCATGCGGTTTAGCATGAACAATCCTCTATACAAAATTGTTCTACATTAAATTTGAAATAAAAAAGGCCCTATGCATAACCCTTCTAAAATGAACGGTTCCAAAGTTACGGAGGTAGTATAATATAATTGGTCCAAAAAAAGGCCTAACCCAGACATCCAAAGTAAAAGTATTCCTTTAACACCAAATTGTTCTATATCATAGGTTCTCAAACTTATTTTGTCTGCCGCCCACATCGAAAATTAATTATTTTCTAGCGCCCCCCATTTTTTTTTACTTTACTACATCTTAAGAATCACAATCGCAGTCATTATTTTAATAATTAAATTATGCGTGTCATGTGAAAATAAGACTTTCTGATGAGAGTAATTTAAAACACCATTTTGTAATATTAGAAAAACTTTTATTCATGTTATTAAAACAAACATTTCAATTTTAATTTTAAAACTAATCTAATGTGAAGGATGAATCTGATGATTTTTAACAAGTTTGTTAATATCAGGCTCGAATTTACTCAAAAACAGCCGTAAGTCACCGCGTTTGGTAATCTGCAACCGATTTCTCTTTTTAGTTAGCAACGTTGTCACAGCACTAAATCCACGTTCACACAAATACGATGATGGGAATGCTATCAAAAATAGTTGAACGATGGACCACAATCCAGGGTACAATTGCGGGATTAGCCTTTGTAGCCAAAATTCTTGATATTCATTTTTGAATTTTATTTTTATTTCCTCGTTCGTTGTCAGTTCTATGAGTTCTTCTTCCAGCTGGGGTGATCCTGCTGTGTTGACATTTGAAAAAGGATCCAACACCCAGTCCGGTATTTCCAAGTTTAAAATGTCCTGGAATCGTTCTGTGAAATTCCTGTGGAGGTTCTCCAAATGTTGGCAGTAAACAAGCAAGTCGTCGTTGTTGAAGGATACTGCTGACAAATTAGGGAAATTGTGAAACTCACGTCTGCCGATATTATTCTTGTATAAGAGCAGTTTAGCTACAAAAGCAGCAATGACATTTTTTGTTTTAATCAAATTCGAGTCGTCACCTTGAAGTTGGAGATTGACATCATTAAATAATTTATATAGGTCTGTCAAGTACGCAATATCATTCTTTGAAGTGATGAGGTTGTCGTGCAATTCTTTGTATTTGTTTTCCAAGAACTCTATCACAGACTCAAACAGATTGTAAAATCGAGTCAGACAGTTACCTCTTGATAACCAACGTACTTCTGTGTGAAATAGCAATCGGTTGAAATCTTCATCATTAGCAACACAAAGCTGATTAAATAATCGGTCATTTAAAGAGCTGTTTCGGATTTTATTGACTGCTGTGATGATATATTGCAGTGATTGAGAGAGACGCTCACTCAAATTCCTCGCAACCAAATGTTGTCTATGAACGACGCAATGTACAGCGAGCACATCTGGAATTTTATTTTTTAAGTACGCTATGAAGCCTTTGTGACGTCCTGTCATAGCCGGAGCGCCATCCGTAGCAGCTGATATAATATTCTTCAGTGGAATTTCTTTCTCATCACAAAATTTTTCCAGTGTATTAAATATGGTCTCTCCTTTTGTATCGGTCTCTAAATTTCTGGCAAATAATAGTTCTTGACATATTTTATCATTTTTAATAAACCTCACGTATGACAGCAACAATGCTTCACCAGTTGGTAAAGTGGACTCATCTAACTGAATTGAGAATTTAGAAGTCTTCAGATGATTGCACAACGACTCTTCAATGTTTTCAGCCATCTCATCAATTCGTCTTTGCAAGGAACTATTGCTCAAAGGAATTTTTCGGATAATATCTGCCGCTGGTTTATGGAGCACAGTAGTTATTACTTCTTTTATTGCCGGTAAAATTAAATCCTCTCCAATAGTGTGAGGTTTACCTGTTCGAGCAATTAGCAAGGAGATATTGTAGGAAGCTCGGAGTCCGTCCTCGTCTTGCTTAGAAGCCGCTGAAAAAAGTTTTGACACAGTTGGCTGAGCTGCGTGCTTCTTTTCCAAGTCTTGAAAATAAGTCACATTTTTGTCTTTTTTATCTGAATGCATTTTATTCAAATGATCTTGCAACCTTGAGGGTTTCATCTCTTCATTCGAAAATGTTTTTTGACAAAGAAGGCACATAGGCGAAGATGGATTTGTAGGATTTTCAATAAATCCATATTTTATATATTCCGCGCTGTACTGCCGTTTCTTCTTTTTTGCTTCCGACATAATTTTGTCTTCAAAAATGCCGAAGTAAAGAATCGAGTATTAAAAACTTGCTAATGACACCACTCACAGTATTCTTACTGAGCAAATTAGGCACTGTACGTACAGCACTTTATCTCGTCACTAAATTCACTTGTTTTCGTAATAACGCGATGCTCCTTGACGTCTGAGACGTTCGGTCCCTAGTAGAGCAGATTGTCGAATGACATGACTGGATGGCGTGCGCTTTTATATGAGGCAGCGGGTGGGCCTCGCCTCGGCCTCGGCAGCGGGCGGGGAATCGATAAAAAGCGGTATTATAACCAGTAGGTAGGTTTTCCTCTCAGAGAGCTAGAGTATTATTATATTTTCTAGAAAAAGCAGTTTTGATATTCAAATAGTTCAGAGGAATCACATGGAGGAATCAAATGGATTACTCTTAGGTTTTTAACTCCAGAAGATAACCTGTCTTAGGTACCAGGTACTCCTGTGTCTGTTCGTCAAAAACCTATAACTAATCGGTTCGCATTAATGTAGTACCAGAGACCCTCGAAACTCCAGGAGCGCCTTTCATTGACATTGGAAACCAGGTGATCCGGGAGTCGGTTCTGGTGGCATATTCGTGTTTAGCGACCTCAAAAAACCATCCAGTAATTCATTTGCATCAATTAACTGCCGAAAACCATCGAAACTCTAGAAGATGACGTCCCTTGCAGTCGCCCTGGCCACCACAATTCTGATGGCATATTCGTGTTTAGCGATCCCAAAAACCCATTAGTAATCTGTTTTTATCAATTGAATGCAACCCTCGAAACTCTAGAAGATGACGTCCGTTGAAGGTCAAGGTCAAAGCAAAGGTCGCCATTGGATAGCCAGGAAAAAATCCTAGACTACTAGTACTCTTCCTTGATCCAAACTACTACATGTAGCCAGATAACCAGTAACTCAATGAATTGGTATACCCAGTCAATCTTCTAATTTTTCCAGTTTGTGCCTCTATACTTGAAAATCCTTTACACGATTGAGTTGTGCCCATGAGAACTTTTTATCAGAATGGTTCAAAGAGTATTTTCCCAAAGTATGAATGAAATCCACTGGGACCTAATTTCCATAAGGTTTGTGCGGGGTAATTTTTCATATTTTCTCAGAAATCAGAAGATTCCAGAAATTATATGAAAACTATTTTTTCCTTATAAAATAAAATATTTTGTAGTTATCAATTTAATATTCTTTAGTGTATTCTTGAGTAGCTTGATTAATAATATGAGGTATTATTTAGGATTAAGTAATTTATTATTTTTTTTTATTTAAATTTATGTGTCTCGGCAGCAATGGCCATTGACACAAACAATATTGGTTATACAATAATTAATTACAATAAGGACTTAAAACTAATTATTATAACAGTTAATTTCTAAATCTTAAATAACATTAGATAAAAATTATGAAGAAAAAAAATTGGATATACAATCATTGGATAATATAGAGACGTACAACTAATTATAAAATTGCTTCGGTCTTCTTGGGATACTTCGGACATTGTTTCGTCATAGTAGCAGTTGCATATGAACTAGTAAGATTACTGGAAGAATTGGGTCCAGACATGGTGATGCTAACAGTGGGGGAACATTGATTTAAATTGTTACTCATGTAGTCAAAAGTAACTTGAATTTGTTTATATTACGGTTTAGATGTCTGGAAATAAGTGATAACCTTGGATACATCACTGCAATACTGGTTGCCTAACCGTTGGCGTCCGTTGGGACGGGATAGCAACAGTGAAAAGCTATTGACAGTTTGACACTGAATGGGTTTAAGTTGGAAGATTATTAAGTAAAACATCTCTTACTACCTGACGTTACAGCTTGTTCTTGATGATTAACACGTAACACAATTGTAATTGGTCACTATTTGAGCGAAAACTAATTTTAATAACTAGTATTTACAGTAATAATTACAAATTTCGGCACCAATTTGCAGATCGATACATGCACGTTCTGACGTTAGTTTGACAGTCCGAGTAATTGATTAATTACTTCAATATGTTGGGAAACTCAAAATAATGTTAAATACAAATTTAAACGTGTCCTGAAACTATTTTCTTGTGACATGTTGAAGTTATGTTGTATTTATGTGCGATTCGACTACAATTGATTCAGCAGGGTCAGAAGATGACGTGATGAAAGACGAAAGTTGCAGTTTTTGTCGAACGGCAGGATAATTGCGTTATAGCGATTAAGCAGGACATTAAACGACATTAAGCAGGACATTAAACGTCGAAGGCACTACGGGTATTACGGATAATAAAGCTTTCGCTCAACGTGTATCCCTAGGGCCAGGGGCCCTCGGGATACACACCATTGACGAGCTCAAGCGTTATTATCTTTATAATATTCTTGACACCTTAATAATTATAACCCTGTAAGTTGTTTCAATTATATTGAAATTTTGATCATTTGTTTAATTTGCTAAAATGTATAAATTGTGCAAAATATTTTCAAAATATAATAGTTTATAATGGGCGTTCGGATGTCGATGTCTGTTTCACTTAATATATTAAAAATTAGATTTAAATTGTACCGAACATAATAAATAAGTATTAATCTTACAATATTATTGTATAACAATTTTGGCTAAACTTGTTGGACTGCTGTTAAAAAACTTACCTTAGATCTGTTATTGGAAAACAGAAACCCAATTATCAAGAATATGATCAATCCTGATACTGGTATTAATCGTAATCTATTCTGTTGTGTATCTAACGCTAAGTATATACCAATTGCTATTATCACAGCTGCATAAAATACTATATTTAAATTTCTGAAACGTAATAAGTAATTAGTGTATAGAACAAAACTTCAAATAAAAAAAATCTGTTCATAAATGTATCAATTGTAATAAATGCATTAGAAGAATAATACAGCCTAAATAAATTCAGTAAAAAATCAAGCAAACAGGGCCGTAACTACGATGTTGGGGGCCCCGGGGCAAACGTGATCTGGGGGCCCCTACCGGAAAAATGTTTGATATTTAACACCTTGAAAACTAATTTTAATTCATTCCATGACTGAAGTTTCTTGTACCTACATATTGTTATTTTAGTTCACCAACACAAAAAATTTTGAAATCACCTTATTTTAATAATCAAGTATATTCAAATGGGAAATAAGCCACAATTTTACCTAAAAATGATTTTATTAACGTTTCGACGCCCAAGTCGGGTGTCGTTGTCAAAATACAAAATAATACTAAATAAACAAAAATGCTGTTGCTTAGTAAAAAATTCTTCTAATAATTTATTTAATCTGACTCATTTATATCGGCAATTCAGACACGTATTATACATTTTAAAGTAGACGACTTTAAAATGATATTGCCAGTATTGATGAGTTGCGTTCCTGGGACGACTTTACTAAAAGATAGTTCATTCGATTACATGAAATCAATCCCAACTCAAGAATATCCGCCACAAAAAATCATAGCATGTGATCTGTCTTTAAAAAGACAACCAAATGCAACGGTGGCACTGAAATTCTCGCGTTAGAGATTCCATAGTAAATCACGAGGGGAAACCAGGAAAAACCTCGTGATACTATCCCGACATCGTAAGTATTTGGGTTTACATTTAGTTTACTCTCAAAACTAATACCAAATTCTGACTTGATATTTTAAATTTTAAATAATACTAAAATACTAAATATGTACTAACTCGATTTGTTACTGATTTATTAATTGTGGTCTTTTCTTTCTATTGATTTCCTCCTTTAATATGGGTAACCACATCCTACTGCATTCTACCGAGGAATTTGCGACACAATTGGTTTCATTTAGCATAATTATAGCCGCTTCTTTGATTTTTCTCTTTTTACTATCTGCTTCTTTTAGGACTATACTTGAATCTCTCCACTGATCTCTATGTTCATTATCCCATGCGTGTTGACATATTTGAGATCTTTCAAATTCTCTATTTTTTATATAAGACTGATGTTCATTTACTCTAACGTCTAATGGTCTTGACGTTTCACCTTTATAAAATTGTTCGCATTCACAAGGTATTTTATAAATACAATTCTTTGTTCTTTCTTGTTCACTGTTAGGTTTAGTTTTAGATAGAATAGATCTCAATGTGTTTGTTGTTATGAATGTTGTTGATATGTTGAATTTATTTCCTATTGTTTTAAGTTTCTCGGATAGTCCTTTTACATATGGTATTGATATTTTCCTCGTATTATTTCTTGTGAATGTTGTAGGATCCCGTTCTAAGTTGTTCTGTTCCATTCGATCCAATCTTGACAATTCCTTATTTATAAACGATATGGGATTATCATTTTTTAATAAAACAGATGTTAACAATTGTTTTTCTTCTAAAAATGAATTTTCGTTAGAACAAGTAATTTTGGCTCTATCATATAAGGATTTAATGCTTCCCTTTTTAACGTTGATGTTATGATTTGATTTGTAATTGAGATATCTGTTGGTGTGTGTTGGTTTTCTATACACTTGAGTCTCATATCCAGTATCCTTCTTTGAGACCAAAACATCGAGGAAAGGTAGGCTGTTATTGTATTCCTTTTCCATTGTAAACTTTATTGTCTCTTCTTGATCGTTTATAATATTCAGGAACGTATCCAACAATTCCGATCTATGAGTCCATATGGAAAACACATCATCTACATATCTCCACCATACTGTGGGTTTTAAATTTTGTTTAGAAATGATATTAGTTTCGAAATCCTCCATAAATATATTAGCCAATAATGGAGATAAACAAGAGCCCATTGCGAGACCAAAACATTCTAAACAAAATTTAAAACCCACAGTATGGTGGAGATATGTAGATGATGTGTTTTCCATATGGCCTCATAGATCGGAATTGATGGATACGTTCCTGAATATTATAAACGATCAAGAAGAGACAATAAAGTTTACAATGGAAAAGGAATACAATAACACCCTACCTTTCCTCGATGTTTTGGTCTCAAAGAAGGATACTGGATATGAGACTCAAGTGTATAGAAAACCAACACACACCAACAGATATCTCAATTACAAATCAAATCATAACATCAACGTTAAAAAGGGAATCATTAAATCCTTATATGATAGAGCCAAAATTACTTGTTCTAACGAAAATTCATTTTTAGAAGAAAAACAATTGTTAACATCTGTTTTATTAAAAAATGATTATCCCATATCGTTTATAAATAAGGAATTGTCAAGATTGGGTCGAATGGAACAGAACAACTTAGAACGGAATCCTACAACATTCACAAGAAATAATACGAGGAAAATATCAATACCATATGTAAAAGGACTATCCGAGAAACTTAAAACAATAGGAAATAAATTCAACATATCAACAACATTCAAAACAACAAACACATTGAGATCTATTCTATCTAAAACTAAACCTAACAGTGAACAAGAAAGAACAAAGAATTGTATTTATAAAATACCTTGTGAATGCGAACAATTTTATATAGGTGAAACGTCAAGACCATTAGACGTTAGAGTAAATGAACATCAGTCTAAAGGCTGTATACTATACATTTTCTTGTATTATTTCTAATATCGTTTCCGATATGTCAAAAAAATGCATAGTGTCATACACAGATACAAGAAACGATATCAGAAACGATACAAGAATTTGAGTCAAACACAGATTCTTGTACAAGAACTGCGCCAATTTCTGCGCAAAGAGCAAAAACGTAAAACCTGCTGGTAAAACATCTAAAATGTCATAATTACTTACTCATAATGGCGGCTGAAATGAAAATGGGATCATGTATTGATGAATTTATTTGTGTTTTTGTAGGTATTATTTATAAATCTTATATTGATACTTAATATACCGTTTGGTATGGACTACTGTTCTACTAATAACCATATATTTAGCTCCTAGTAAAGTTCAAACTATAAATTTGGGTTTCATGGTGCATAATTTTTTACAAAATACAATAGCTCCTAATTTGAATCAAACTGAAGATAATTCTAATGCAAATATTTTAGCACAAATATATCAAAACAAATTCTTCTTCTTCTTCTTCTCGTTGTCCTTATGCCCTATAAGAGCGTCGGACTTTGGTATCACCTATCCATTTTTTACCCATTTCTTCCACGCCTTCCGGTCTCCTGCCATTTCCTTCATCTGTTGCACTGTTTTCCCTCTCTTTGTCCCGATTTCCTCGATTTGCTCCATCCACCCCTTTCTAGGTCTGCCCCTTCTTCTTTTCCCCTTTCTTCTGGCATCTGTCACCTTCTTTACTAGTCTGTTCTCGTTCATCCTAGTTATATGTCCAAACCAATTCAGTTTTCTTTTTTCTATTTTTTTTTTCTATTGGTTCCTGGCTTAGCACGTTTCTGATGTTTTCGTTCCTTTCCCTGTCCATCTTCGTCTTTCCAGCTATTTTTCTCAGATGCTTCATTTCTGCTGCATTTATGGCACTTTCATGTCTCTTATTTGTGACCCATGTCTCGCTTGCATATAGAAGAGTTGGTACTGTGATTGTATTATATACATGTATTTTTGTTTCCTGGCTGATTTCCCGTTTTCCCAGTATCGTATTATTAATCGCATAGTATATTTTCGTAGCTTTCTTTGTCCTATTTGCAATTTCTAGGTCTAGCTTTCCGTCATTTGATATTATCGTTCCCAGGTACTCGTAGGCCGTCACCCTCTCCAATTCTTGTCCTCTACAGAACACTCGTTTTTCACCTCCAATCTCCTGCTCCTGCTGACCTATTTTCATCGTCTTGCATTTGCTGATGTTTATTTCTAATTTCATTTTCTCTATTTCCTCAGTCCATACATCAATTAGTCGTTGCATCTTTCTCGGGTTGTCTGCTATGAGAACGACGTCGTCCGCATACAGTAATCCTTCTATCATAACTGGTGTTAGGTGTGTGTAGCCTATTATTGTTTTTAATTGATTAGTCCTTATTTTCACGTTTTTAAATAATTGATCCATAATTATGACGAATAGGAGTGGGCTTAGGCTATCTCCCTGTTTAATTCCCTTGTTCATCCTAAATTCTAGTGATCTGCTACCTCCCATTTGTACTTTTCCCACCACTCTACTGTACGTACTTTTAATTATCTCTAATAGTTTCCTCGGTATTCCCAGCTCCTCCATAGTATTCCACAATACTTTCCGGTCTACTGAGTCGAACGCTGCTTTAAGGTCTATGAAGGTTATATATATATATATATATATATATATATATATATATATATATATGTTTGTTCCTCGATCATTATTTTTTTCTATTATATTTCGTAGTATGCTTATGTTGTCTACTGTTTGTCTTTGGGCTCTGAATGCTGTTTGTTCGTCTTCAAGTTTTTCTTCTACCTCTGTTCTTAATCTTCTTTCTATTATTCTCGTATATAGCTTGAACACTGCTGATGAGAGGCATATATCTCTATAGTTTCCACAGTTGGATTCTTCTCCTTTCTTGTGAATTGGGATCAGTAAGTTTTCTTCCCACTCCTTCGGCATTTTATTTGTTCTCCATGCTTCTCTCATTATTTCCAGCAACCACTTCTTTCCTTCTTTCCCTATCCATTTTATCATTTCGGGATCAATTTTATCTGCTCCGCTCGCTTTTCCTATTTTTATTCTACTTATCGCTTCTTCCAATTCTTCTGTACTTATTTCTTCCATTTGGTTTTCGTCTTCTGCTGTCTGTTCTATGGTTCCCTCTGTCTCTATTTCTTCACTTTCCTCGCCCATATATTTCTCTTCATAATATTCTCTCCACACCTCTAGTATTTCTGTTGTATTTGTCTTTAGTTTGTTATGTTTTCTTTTACACCTCTGAGTTCTTTTTTTTCCTCTTAGACTCCTTACTTTATTCCAGAAGCATCTGTTGTTGTCTCTATAATTTTGGTTTAGGGATTCACCAAACTTTTTCCAACTCTCTTTTTTTCCTTTTCTTATTAGTTCTTTCACTATGTTTCTGTGTTTTTGGTATTCTTTTTTATCTTGATCCTCTCTTGTGCGATTGTATTTTTTCCATGCCTTTTTCTTTTTCCTCTCTCCTTCCTGTATATCTGCATTCCACCATTCCGTCTTTTTCTTTAATTTTCCGACTGTTAGATTTCCGCATATCTCTTCTGCCTTATTTATTATTACTTCTTTAAATTTTTCCCATTTTTCCTCCATATCCATTTCTATTTTCTTTCTCTCCTCCATTTTGAACTCCTTATCAGTTTCTTCTTGGTATCTCCTTTTCTTTTGTTCATCTTTTAGCTTTTTTATTGCTATTCTGCTGTATTCTATCTGTTCTTGTTGTACCGGTTTTCGCCATGTCATCTCTGCCATTACCAGTCTGTGATCAGTTCCGATCTCTGCTCTCTGTTCTGTCCATACTTGTTTTATATTTTGTTTCATTTCTTGAGTGTAGACTACGTAATCTATTATGCTTTTTGCATCTCTGCCTTCTGCTACAAATGTATATTTATCTTGTAGTAATTGCTGTGTAAACGAGTTTCCTATTAATAGGTCGTTTATCTGGCAGAATCTGATCATTTTAATTCCATTTCTGTTTAGGATCTCTTCACCATGTCTTCCCATGCACCTAAGTCCTTTGTTTTCATTTTTTCCTATCCTTGCATTCCAATCTCCCATTAACACTATTCTTTCACTTTTTTCTCGTATCTCATCTAGGGTATTCTGTAGTTCATTGTAGAAATCTTCCATTTTTTCTTCTTCCGTTCCTTCTGTTGGTGCATATATTTGCACTATGTACCATTCCTCTTCCATTTCTATTTTTATATACATGATTCTCGAGGATATAGGTTTAAAATCTGATATTCTTTTTTCTATTGTCTCTGTGACTACTATGCCTACTCCTTCTTTCGCTCTAAGTTCTTTGTCTACCCCGGAGTAATATATGGTGTAATTTTCTGATATTTTTTCTTTTCCTCTTCCACATTTCTTTGTTTCGCTAATACCTATTATTTGCATTTTAAATTCTTGCATTTCTTGCACTAATTCGTATTCCTTTCCTCTAAGGGATGTTAAATTCCATGTACCAATTTTCAAGTTGTTATTTTCGTTTATTCTAGTTTTTGTGTCTTGTTTCATTTCCACATCAATCATGCTAGCTGTTTTTTCAATGACCTTTTTCTTTTGTCCATTTGCTTGTTGATTATCCTCTACTTCTGTATGTTTTTCTTTTTTTTTCTTTATCCGAATTCCATTCCGTTGTCTTTGCGTTGTCGTCATCGTCTTTACTACCCCTCGTTTGTTGTTTCCTTAGTTTTTTGGAGCAGATTTCTCAATTTTTTCGTTTACTCTATTCCATCTCCACTCCTCCCCGTTTATTGTAACTTTATTGTATCCTATTTTTACTTCTTTTCCCTTTTCTTTTTCGTCTTTAGCAAATTCTCGGAGCTGTTTTTGTATTTTCCTCTCTTGTTTCGTCATGTCATTGTTTAGGAAGATTTTTTGATTTCTTATGTTTTTTAGTTTATATTTGTTTTCCATGACTGTTCGCTTGTCTTCACCATTATATAATTGGATGAGATAATGAGATTCTCCTATTTTTATTACAGTTCTGACGTTTATTTCTAGCTGTAGATTGGTTTTTAAAAAGTTCTGCATGGCTATTTTGAGGTCTGCTTGGTTTCTTGTATCAATATTCAGGCCGGTTATGACAACATTATTTTTCCTTTGTTCTTTATCGATCCATTCCATATTCTGTTTTATTTGTGTTAATTCTGCTTTTATATCTTTATTTTCTTTGCTGAGTTCCTCGTTCTCTTCTTTTAACTTTTTCATTTCCATTGCATATGATTGTTGGTCTTCTCTTATTAATTTCATCTCATCTTTTATTTCTGTTTTCATCTCTTGCATCAGATATAATATTTTCTCGAGTTTTTCATCACTTGTAATGGTGGATGTTCGATGCGTTTTCTTACTGTTTTGAAATATCTCGAAGTTTTCAGCCGGTCTCTTATTGTTCTGTTCATCTGTATAGTCGTTTGAGCTCATGGTTTTCTCGAGAAATTTCTTGCAGCTCTTGGGCAATTTTGTTTAGAAATGATATTAGTTTCGAAATCCTCCATAAATATATTAGCCAATAATGGAGATAAACAAGAGCCCATTGCGAGACCAAAACATTCTAAACAAAATTTAAAACCCACAGTATGGTGGAGATATGTAGATGATGTGTTTTCCATATGGCCTCATAGATCGGAATTGATGGATACGTTCCTGAATATTATAAACGATCAAGAAGAGACAATAAAGTTTACAATGGAAAAGGAATACAATAACACCCTACCTTTCCTCGATGTTTTGGTCTCAAAGAAGGATACTGGATATGAGACTCAAGTGTATAGAAAACCAACACACACCAACAGATATCTCAATTACAAATCAAATCATAACATCAACGTTAAAAAGGGAATCATTAAATCCTTATATGATAGAGCCAAAATTACTTGTTCTAACGAAAATTCATTTTTAGAAGAAAAACAATTGTTAACATCTGTTTTATTAAAAAATGATTATCCCATATCGTTTATAAATAAGGAATTGTCAAGATTGGATCGAATGGAACAGAACAACTTAGAACGGGATCCTACAACATTCACAAGAAATAATACGAGGAAAATATCAATACCATATGTAAAAGGACTATCCGAGAAACTTAAAACAATAGGAAATAAATTCAACATATCAACAACATTCAAAACAACAAACACATTGAGATCTATTCTATCTAAAACTAAACCTAACAGTGAACAAGAAAGAACAAAGAATTGTATTTATAAAATACCTTGTGAATGCGAACAATTTTATATAGGTGAAACGTCAAGACCATTAGACGTTAGAGTAAATGAACATCAGTCTAAAGGCTGTATACTATACATTTTCTTGTATTATTTCTAATATCGTTTCCGATATGTCAAAAAAATGCATAGTGTCATACACAGATACAAGAAACGATATCAGAAACGATACAAGAATTTGAGTCAAACACAGATTCTTGTACAAGAACTGCGCCAATTTCTGCGCAAAGAGCAAAAACGTAAAACCTGCTGGTAAAACATCTAAAATGTCATAATTACTTACTCATAATGGCGGCTGAAATGAAAATGGGATGATGAATTTATTTGTGTTTTTGTAGGTATTATTTATAAATCTTATATTGATACTTAATATACCGTTTGGTATGGACTACTGTTCTACTAATAACCATATATTTAGCTCTTAGTAAAGTTCAAACTATAAATTTGGGTTTCATGGTGCATAATTTTTTACAAAATACAATAGCTCCTAATTTGAATCAAACTGAAGATAATTCTAATGCAAATATTTTAGCACAACTATATCAAAACAAATTAAAAACACAAATAATCAACCTCAAACAGTCAACGTAAAATTCTGGTTAACATTAAAATGTTAATTAAAAGTTTATAAATTTTATAAAATCCTTAAAATCAGCTGTAGATGTAGATGCAGTACTACCATAACGTGACACGGGGTGACAAACAAAATATCGACCAATCACGTGCCGAATTTCATACAATTTTCGATACAAGAACTTGCATAGTGTCATACAGGGCACAAATGTATGTACAAGAAATGATACAAGAAAATGTATACAAGAAACGATATAAGAAACGATATTAGAAATGATACAAGAAAATGCATAGTGTCATACAGCCTTTATATAAAAAATAGAGAATTTGAAAGATCTCAAATATGTCAACACGCATGGGATAATGAACATAGAGTTCAGTGGAGAGATTCAAGTATAGTCCTAAAAGAAGCAGATAGTAAAAAGAGAAAAATCAAAGAAGCGGCTCTAATTATGCTAAATGAAACCAATTGTGTCGCAAATTCCTCGGTAGAATGTAGTAGGATGTGGTTACCCATATTAAAGGAGGAAATCAATAGAAAGAAAATACCACAATTAGTAAATCAGTAACATATCGAGTTAGTAAATATTTAGTATTTTAGTATTATTTAAAATTTAAAATATCAAGTCAGAATTTGGTATTAGTTTTGAGAGTAAACTAAATGTAAACCCAAATACTTACGATGTCGGGATAGTATCACGAGGTTTTTCCTGGTTTTTCCTCGTGATTTACTATGGAATCTCTAACGCAAGAATTTCAGTGCCACCGTTGCATTTGGTTGTCTTTTTAAAGACAGATCACATACTATGATTTTTTGTGGCGGATATTCTTGAGTTGGGATTGATTTCATGTAATCGAATGAACTATCTTTTAGTAAAGTCATCCCAGGAACGCAACTCATCAATATTGGCAATATCATTTTAAAGTCGTCTACTTTAAAATGTATAATACGTGTCTGAATTGCCGATATAAATGAGTCAGATTAAATAAATTATTAGAAGAATTTTTTACTAAGCAACAACATTTTTGTTTATTTAGTATTATTTTGTATTTTGACAACGACACCCGACTTGGGCGTCGAAACGTTAATAAAATCATTTTTAGGTAAAATTGTGGCTTATTTACCATTTGAATATAATTGATTATAAAAATGCCACAAGAAAATAGCTTCAGAACAACCTTATTTTAAGCTAAATAAATTGTAAGTATACCATCTTTTCTGTTTTAATAAAAAAATATACTACACTAATCACAAAAAGTATCGCATAATTATTTTTGAAAAAGAAAAAAAGTTTAAAAATAATTTTTAATTTTTAGCAGAATATTATAATACCGGTCTATCGTCTTTTTTAGGTGTCTACAAACCTATAACAGTTCAAGTTGAGCCGTGTTTTTGCAGAAAAAAAAAAAACAAGAAACAAAACGTTGCGTTGTTAAAGCAGAATATATTTTTTGGACATTTGTATTCGACAATTTGATCTGTGTATTATGTCTGCTTGCGTTTTCAATGAGGAGGTGCATGCTTACAAAAAATGAGTAATATAACGTCAGAACAAGCAGCCCAAATTGTAAGTTTAATTGGAGATGGCCGATCGCAGCAATATCTTGCTGAAATTATGGGAATCCGCCAATCCAGCGTTTCAAGAGCTTTAAGAAGATATAGAGAAAGTGGAGGATACAAAAAAGACCAGTTCCATTACTTTTTAGGTGCACGAACCCAGCAGATGAACGTTATTTACATCTGTACACTTTGAGTACACATCATGTTACAGCTACACAACTGCAAAATGATCTTTCCACAGCCCGTGATCCGTAATGTTCGGTTCGTAAAGTGCCAATTCGGTTACAAAAAGATTAAGGAAATTTGGAATCAGTGTCAGAATAACTGCTACTGCTCCACTGTTAACGAGGGCACACCGTATGTCACGTATAAGTTTTGCACCAGAACATGTCGATTGGGATATTAACGACTGGACTATTATTATTTTTATTGATGAGTCAAAATTTACACTTCTTGGATCCGATAGACATTTTGCACTTTCGGATCCACAAAGTGCACATCTTGACCCCCCAGTAAAAAGAATAATAGTCCAGTCGTTAATATCCCAATCGACATGTTCTGGTGCAAAATTTAAACGTGCCTTCGTTAACAATGGAGCAGTGGCAGGTATTCTGACTCTGATTCCAATTGGCACTTTACGAACCGAACATTACGAGCCAC
Organism: Diabrotica virgifera virgifera; assembly: GCF_917563875.1. Taxonomy (NCBI): domain Eukaryota; kingdom Metazoa; phylum Arthropoda; class Insecta; order Coleoptera; family Chrysomelidae; genus Diabrotica; species Diabrotica virgifera. The sequence continues at coordinate 164,745,416 of NC_065446.1, read as the reverse complement.
GGGTTGTGGAAAGATCATTTTCAGTTGTCTATCTGTAACATGATGTGTACGCAAAGTCTGCAGATCTAAATAAAGTTCATCTGCTGGGTTCGTGCATTACGTTAAATTATAGACATAATATAGTGCACAGATCAAATTCTCGAACACAAATGTCCAAAAAAATATTCTGCTTTAACAACATTTTGTTTCTTGTTTTTTTCGGCAAAAACACGCTTCAACTTGAAATGTTATGGGTTTGTACACATCTAAAGAAGACGATAGAAGGGTATTATAACATTCTGCTAAAAATTAAAAATTATTTTTTTCTCTTCTCATACTATAATAATAATAATAATAATATATATACACCTGGCAGTAGGTATAAAATGCACACCCATGAGAATGGAGATTAATAATTTATGTTTAGGATCGCTGCCTGGGGATCGTCAGGGCACGTCTGGAGCCGGCGCTGGACGTGACAGCATGCGGGACGTCAGTGGCAGGGTGTTGAGGAGGCGGGCCCCTGTCATACAATCAGCTACAGCCCAACCACAACCACAAGCGAACCAAACAACAACAAGAGCTCCACCCGCCGAAGGTGCTGCGCTGGATCATCAGCCGGCGCTCACTCAAGCGGGACGACCGAGGCAGCGCATGAAATGGACTGTGTCCATTAATGAAAACATTTTGCGCCTCTACTACAAGGTGACAAACCTCGGTCAAGAAACAATCGGCTACCGACAACAGCTGTATGCCGAATTTTGCAGGACATACCCAGATATTCAAGTATCGGAGCAACGAGTATCGGACCAATACCGGGTAATTATAAGAAACAACCTTATCTCAGAGACTAGACGCAATACCATCAGAAGCGAAGTCGAACGAGAGATTCAGAACGATGTTGTAATTGAAGATCAAGTCCCTGTTGAAGTTCATGAGCAGATTCTTGAGCTTGCCGTACAAGAAACTCAACCTGACAATACAGAGCAGGAAAACAACGAGTTACGTGATAACCTAGTAAGCGAAATGGCACGTGCGGTACAGGAGTTTAATGGAACAAACCCACTTAGCAGATCACCGCTACCACGAATAAACTCTTGTAAGAAACTAGGTGCGCTGTTACAAATTGTGAACACTGAAGTCCTACCCAATTATGTCGCAGAAGCCCACACATTAGAATATTTGCACATGCTAATCTACTGTGCAGCAACAGCAATTGCTAATGTAATGGGCGTTAAGATCAGAACACGACGGGGTACTAATAACGAAAGAACTGGTAACAGAATTGCACCTTGGGAAAAAAGACTGCTCGGAAAGATTGAATTGCTGCGTAGGGATATTGGTCAAGTCACAGAATACATACGAGGTGTAAGAAGTACAAGAGTCATCAGGAGAGCTGAAGAAATAATGCTGAGTACCGCAAGACACTCAAGATATGATCCAGAAAACAACACAGCCCATCAGTGTCTGGATACATTAAAACAAAAACTCTCCGTTTATTCAGGGCGACTAAGGAGGTACAAAGTTAGTAACAACCGCAAAAGCGACAATGCTCTTTTTGAGAGTTCTGAGAAGGCGTTCTATCGAAAACTCAATTCCACTGTAGAACGTGTCGATAAGACTTACCCAAGCCAAGAAGAAATTCATGAGTTTTGGGGAAATCAACTTTCCACACCAGCTGCTCTTAACAACAATGCTGGATGGATAGAAGATACGACACAGAACTGCCAACACTACATTGCTACCCTTTACGAACCCTTCACTACTGAAGAAGTCTCAAATATCATCAAAGAGCTTCATAACTGGAAATCTCCTGGACCAGATGGAGTTCAAAACTTTTGGCTCAAGAAGTTTTGGAGTGTTCATGAATGCTTATCAACATTAATTAATCATGTTATTTCTAATCCGCAGGATATACCAGCATTCCTAACTCAGGGTACCACTTATTTAATACCGAAGGATCAAAATAACACCCAAGATCCAGCCAAATACCGCCCAATTACTTGTCTTCCAACTTTGTATAAATTGGTCACATCCTGTGTAGCCCGACGTATCTATCAACACTGTGCTCTGAACAATATCATAGAGCCTCAACAGAAAGGATGCGCTAAGGGTTCCATGGGTTGCAAAGAACAACTCATCATCGACTCGGTCATTTCTAACCAGGCATATTCCAAAAAGAGGAATCTTTTTACTGCCTTCATTTATTACAAGAAGGCCTTTGATTCAGTGCCGCATGAATGGCTTATAGATATATTGAGAATATATAGAGTCGATGATAATATAGTGACCTTTTTAGAGCATATAATGACAGAGTGGAAAACTAGAATTCACCTTCAAATACCTGGTGAAATTAACATCGAAACTGAAAATATCGCAATCAGCCGGGGCCTGTTTCAAGGAGATTCGTTGAGTCCTCTGTGGTTCTGTCTAGCTATGAACCCACTATCTCAGCTATTGAACTCCACAGACGCAGGTTTTAGCATCAAAAATAACAACAATGCAGTGGCCAAGCTTAATCATTTATTGTACATGGATAATTTGAAATTAATGGCTTCCACTCGAAACCAACTAGATGAGATGCTAAAAACTGTAGAAACTTTTTCTAATGATATTAGTATGCACTTCGGACTAGACAAGTGCCGTATTTTAAATATAGTCAGAGGAAAAGTACAGCCCGGAGGATTCGATATGCAAAATGGCCAGAACATCGAGGCCATGGGTGAAAACGATATGTATAAATATCTTGGAGTAAAGCAAGCGCGGAAAATTGACCATAAACAAATGAAAACAGAGATAACTACAGAGTTTATGCGAAGGGTAAAACAGCTGCTTCGCTCACACCTTAACAGTAGAAATTTGTTTAAGGCACTAAACACCTACGCATGTTCCGCGCTTAGCTATTCGTTTGGCATTGTTAAGTGGACAAAAACGGACATAGAGAATCTTCAGCGAAAAGTAAGAACACACCTCACAAAGGCACAAAAACACCATCCTATAAGTGCAGTAGAAAGAACAACATTACCACGGAATCTAGGAGGAAGAGGACTTATGGATATAGCTGAGCAATTAGATAAACAAATTGCTAATTTAAGAAATTATTTTCAGTTGCAAGCTGAGACATCTACTCTACATCGCGCTATTTGCGCAGTAGATGACACAACACCGATCAAACTGAGGGAACCAGAAATGCGCATAAACCACCTCACTAAAGACGAAAAAATGCGCACCTGGATGGGTAAACCTCTGCACGGGCGACATCCCAATGAGGTCAGCCAAGACTATGTCGACAATACAGCGTCGAACTATTGGTTGACATCAGGAAAGATGTTCCCTGAAACGGAGGGTTCATTACTGGCCATTCAGGATCAGGTTATACCAACCAGAAATTACCTGAAATATATCGTCAAAGACCCTCAGGTTCAAAACGACAGATGCCGATATGGATGTCAAGCCCAAGAAACCATCCAACATATTACAGGGGGCTGCCAGGCATTTGCTGCAACTGAATACAAGGAACGGCATGACGCAGTGGGAAAAATCCTTCATCAGGAGATAGCTATCAAGCTGGGACTTCTCCAAACGGACCATCTCCCGTATTATCAATAGGTCCCTGAGAGTATGCTTGAGGATGGCAACTACAAGCTATACTGGGACCGCACTGTGCTCACAGACCAAACAGTGGCACATAATAGACCAGATCTCGTACTAGTTAATAAATTAACAAAACAAGCAACACTAATTGATGTGGCGATACCTAACAACAATAATCTACGTAGTAAATTTACTGAAAAGATCGCCAAGTACAGAGATCTGGAAATTCAAATACGAAGGCAATGGAGAATGCAAAGTACCCAGACGATACCGATTATCATGTCTACTACTGGAGTCATTCCGAAGACCCTCCTCGAAAGCATCAAAAAGCTGGGTCTGAATGAACATCTTTATAAGACCATGCAGAAAGCTGTACTACTCGCGACGGCCAGAAGTGTACGAAAATTTTTGGGAGATACACCTGCATTCCAAGTCACCTAGGGCTCGATAACACGGAAAGAGTCCCACCAGAGCTCAATCCTTTTGATACCGTAGGTATCTGGGATGAGTCAATTTTCCCCTTAGAGGGAGTGTGAGCCGTATGGCTAAATCTGAATATATATATATATATATATATATATATATATATATATATATATATATATATATATATATATATATATATATATATGAGTTAGCTATTCTGAGAGCTTGACTGATGAGCTGTAGACAGCGAAAACGTTCTCAAGATAGCAGCACAGACGAGGGTGAGAATATTTATTTTCCGTATATTATTTTGCATATTATTTTCATACTTTTGAAAAGTAGAAAGTTGCGATTATTTCCTGCTTGTTTGACGCCGTAGGTATTTTTAAATAAATACGAGGTGACATCTAGTGGCTTCAAAGTGGAAGCACAGATCGGTTTCGTACCGAAACGAGCAAGGTAGGTTGCTTCTAGCTAACTCAGATTGCGCTAGTCCCATAAGGACTGCATGGCTGTCTTACGGCCGCGGGTATACGGAAGGAATATTCTACATCTTCGTCTGTTCTGAGAGCTTGACTGATGAGCTGTAGACAGCGAAAACGTTCTCAAGATGGCAGCACAGACGAGGGTGAGAATATTTATTTTCCGTATATTATTTTGCATATTATTTTCATACTTTTGAAAAGCAGAAAGTTGCGATTATTTCCTGCTTGTTTGACGCCGTAGGTATTTTTAAATAAATACGAGGTGACATCTAGTGGCTTCAAAGTGGAAGCACAGATCGGTTTCGTACCGAAACGAGCAAGGTAGGTTGCTTCTAGCTAACTCAGATTGCGCTAGTCCCATAAGGACTGCATGGCTGTCTTACGGCCGCGGGTATACGGAAGGAATATTCTACATCTTCGTCTGTTCTGAGAGCTTGACTGATGAGCTGTAGACAGCGAAAACGTTCTCAAGATGGCAGCACAGACGAGGGTGAGAATATTTATTTTCCGTATATTATTTTGCATATATATATATATATATATATATATATATATATATATATATATATATATATATATATATATATATATATATATCAATTGAGGCGTTCTTTGCAAAAACCCCAGTAGTCCTTTTTTTCCGAAAATGGACTTACGCCATCTATGGATTGAAGGACTAATTACCTACGTTCCTTGCGTAAGAAACTTCCATTAAAGTTACAGTAGTCCAAAATATAAGCGACAAAAGTATAGGCGATTCCGCATAAACCCCATATGTCAAGCGCAATTCCCTTTGTTAATGACTATTGGTGTTTTTGCGGGAAACTTTATCGCTTGGCTGTCAGTAGGTTTTTATAGGTTAAAGTTCCTTCGAATAGTTGTGTTGTGTGATTTTATAAGTAAACACCATTTTTCGTTCATTTTTTATTTTGGTTTATTACTATAAATATCGTTTTTCCTATAAATTAATGAAAAATTCCTGCAAAAACTCCATATGTCAAATGAATAAATGTCCTTCATAAATAAACAAAAGGAAAAAATAATGTTATTTATATTGTAAACTGTGTGTAATCATCAAAATAATAAATCACTAATTTGAGAATTTCCATAAACTTAATAGGGTTCAATTAAATAACTTTTTTTTAAATATCTCCGATGTTGTAGAAAGTGACATATGGGGTTTTTGCAAAGAACGCCTCAATTATGATGTCACTACCTGCATCATAATGAACTTCATTATGATACAGATTTTTAACCAATAGAATCGCGATATGGCATTCGCGATAAAGGTGGTACACGCGTAGTGACCAATGGCGAGTCAAATACATACGCTTTGACACTTCTCAATAATTTGTAAACAAACCGTCAAACTGACAAACTACTGAATTTATTTGTGTTACAAAATTAATAAATTTGAATATATTTTTGTTGTGAATGATCATAGAAAAAATAGTGTGTACAACTTGCATTTAATTATCATTATGAAGCTCGTACTCTATACGAAACTCGCCGCATACGGCTCGTTTCGTAACCCTCATACTCACTTCATAATGACCATCATTAAATGCTCGTTGCATAATATACTATTAAACTTTTGTTCTGTTTAAAAAATATGCCATACTTTTTGCGTTTAGTGTATAATGTTAACTACATTGTTCGGATACAATGTGGTTCTTTCACGTACCAATATGTGGCCTGGGTTAAATTGGTTAAGACAATATAGGTAGGACGGGGGGCCCATGTTCCGGTTGCATTTTAGTTTTTATTTTGCCAAAATGACTAATTTTCTCAGTAGCAATTTATATCTTTACGAAAGGTCTCGGAGGCCCCAGCTTAGTCCGGGCTTCCCCTTCCCTAAAATACCCAATGGCATTTTAGGTTTTATTACGCCAAAATAACTAATTTCCTAAGTGATAATTTAAATTTTTATGTTAGGGTCTCGGGGGCCCCAGCTTAGCCCCCTTAACTTTATGTCTAAGGTGCATCGGTAAGGTCTTTTTAAAATTGTGTCCTTTGAAACTATTTCGTTGGGATCAGCTTTTAAAATACATATTTTTATTTTCCTCGTTAAAATCTATGCACGGTCAAACAAACGAGAGCCCCTGCGGGGCCCCCTTGGCCGGGGGCCCCGGTGCATTGCCCCGGTTGCTCCAATGGTCGTTACGGCCCTGCAAGCAAAGTAGGTACGTGAGGCTGACATTGTAAAGCATTTTGCTCTTAGCCGGTCTCGAAATAAGTGAGATAAAGAATTGGATGTTGCTCGATAACTTTTTTTCTACAATCACTTTATAAAGAAGACTTTTTTGCTTGTCAATGGCAACGAAAAGTTGACTTTACTGAGTAACGTCACTTTATTGCTCAAGCGCGTTAAAGTTCGATAAACGCGCGTCGTTCGTAGCAGCCATATTTTACGAAAATTATGGAAAATAGTAATAGACCAGGGCGCATCTGTAAAAATATTAGTACATTTGGACGTTGAGAGGTGACTCATATTTTTTTGCAGAAATTGCTTGAAAATAACTCATATAATAATATTTGAGTTATCCTCCCACTCAAAAAGGTCCAGAACATTGTCTAAATAATCAAAATGTCAAAAAATGAAGGAAAAATTCGATTTTTTTCTTGGTTTTTTGATTATAACTTTGAAAGTATTCATTGCTGAGAAAAGTTGTACTGACATAAAAGTTGCACAATTAAATTTACTACAATATAGAATTCGTTAAAAATTTTAAAAATGTTACCCTTGTTGCAAAATAGCAATAATTTCGAAAAAAACGATAAAAAACAAGTATTCCCATTTTACGTTTTTCAACCATTTATGCTACTATTTATACACTATTTATACACTTAGGACCTTAATATTTTACCAAGACAAAATTTATGATATAAGAAAACAATACTGTGAATGTCATTAAGATCGGTTAAATAGATTTTGCAAAATAAATTTTGCAATCCAGCTTTCGCAAAAAAAATTAATTTTTTCAAAATCTTACAAATCTTTCAAAATCTTCAAAATCTTAGTTTAATTTTTTTTACATATAGAAGAATACCGTACCTTTCATTTGCAATTTGCAAAATTAAAATCGGTTAACCACTGCGGCGTCAGGAATTTTTTTGAATACACATTGTTTTTGATGCTACTCGCAGGACAGCTGATAGTTTGCTCTGGTTGTGCATTCCAGTGACCTTTGATAATGATTGACAAATTTTAATTTTTAATACATTTCGATATAAATAAATAAATTTGTTTATTGCAAAATAAAAACACATGCTCTGTCCTTTGAAATAACACTTTTTTGGCAAAAACTTTCTTTATTTATATATTTTAAGTTAGAGAATAAAAAATTATTATTTTTAAACATATGCAACTGTTTAAACAATATTTCACAAACAATAATCAAATTAGTTTGGTTTTAGTGGAATTAAAATATTAAAATACAACAAAATATAGTGTAAGAAAATAATATATTAGATAAAGATTGGAAGAACTTTTGGTTGAAATCACCTTGTGTGAACCGAACACCGCTGTCCTGCGCGTAGCACCAAAAATTAATGTTTATTAAAAAAAATTCCTGACGCCGTGGTAATTAATGGATTTTAATTTTAAAAATTGCAAATGAGAGGTACGGTATTCTTCTATACGCAAAAAATTTTCAACTTGCTATCTGCTTTATTTTCAGTCCTGCAACATTTTGAAAAAATGAAATTTTTTTGTGAAAGCTGGATTGCAAAATTTATTTTGCAAAATCTATTACACCGATATTAATGAAATTTACAGTATTGTTTTACTATATTATATAGTTTTTTCTAAGTGAAATATGAAGGTCCTAAGTGTAGCATAAATGGTTGAAAAACGTAAAATGCCAATACTTGTTTTTTTATGTTTTTTCGCAACTATTGCTATTTCGAAACAAGGGTGACAACTTTTAAAATTTGTAACCAATCCTTTACTGTAGGAAATTTAATTATGCAACTTTTATATTAGTACAACTTTTCTCTAAAGTGAATACTTTGAAAGTTATAATAAAAAAACGAAGAAAATAATCCAATTTTTCCTTCATTTTTTGATATTTTGATTATTTAAACAATGTTTCGGACATTTTTGAGTGGGAGGATAACCCATTTATTAATAAAGGAGTTAATTCCAAGAAATTTCAGCAAGAAAATATGAGTCACCTCTCAACGTCCATCTCAAAACAGATGCGACCTGGACTATAATAGTGATATCCCGAGTACACCTTCTGAAATCAAAAGTATGTATTGCAAAATCAAATACATTATACGAAAAGTAATATAATTTTTTACTAAAATCAGGACACTGCTTCCGCCTATCATCGGCTACTTTACTGGTAAAGGCCGGGACACACATATCCGCACCGAGCAGAGACAGCATGCCTTGCCATGGCACGACGATTGCCGAAGGCTATAAAAATGATAATATTAATGAAAAAATTAAAGCAGCAAAGAAAATTTTGCCTGGGACATCGAATGGACAGATAAGGGAAAATGCCAATCATAATTATCCAGAATATAGACCTAATATTGCTTCGGGGTCTGGAATAATAATTAAGGACTGTACTCACTGCATTTTCAATTTTCAAATTACAAAATGAATTACTATTAATATTTGTTCAACTACTTATAATAAAGTTAATGATTTTTTAAATAGTTACAATAAAGTTAATGATTTAAAAATAGTTTCATTTTATTAAGTGATTGTAGAAAAAATGTTGTATATATTACAAGCATAAAGTGACTTTAATGTTTTCGAGTAATTACCGCGCTCCGATTGTATCACTATTCGCACTTAAGGGGCTCTCCTCGTGTAAAAGTACGAAATTCATAAAATATACTTTTTTGGGGATTTTTAAAATAAAGAGTACTCTACCAATTGTTTTGAAAATTTTCATGAGCATTTACTATAAAAAAAGTACATGTAAGACAATTTTCATATAAAAATATTGAAAATTAAACGATTTGTGCGCCATCTACTGGCACCGTGAAAATAAAAACATGGTCCCACTGCTGCAGTGATTGGGAGTAATAGAGATCCTGAAACATAAAATTTCAAAACAAAGTCAAAGTTTTTCATGCTAATAAAAATATTTAAAAATATTTTTAAAACATATTTAATTGAAAAACTTATTTGACCATTTTCCTGGTAACACTTTCTCATCATCATTCTCTTTGCTTATCCCTGTGCGGGGCCGGCTTCCCTAATTGCATTTCTCCACACAATTCTATCTTGGATCATATCAATGTTAATCCCCTTTACCAACATGTCCTGCCTTATCGTCTCCCCCCAGGTCTTCTTTGGTCTTCCTCTCCTACTCCTTCCAGGAATCTGCACTTCAGCTATTCTTCGTATTGGGTGATTAACATCTCGACGTTGAACATGACCAAACCATATCTTAACTTATGCTCTCTCATTTTGGCATCATTTGGTACCACACCTAGACTTCCCCTAATATACGCATTTCTAATTTTATCCTTCTTTGTCACTCCACTCATCCATCTAAGCATTCTCATTTCCGCCACATATATTCGTTGTTCCTCTTTATTTTTCACTGCATAACATTCAGTTCCGTACATCATAGCCGGTCTTATTGCTGTTTTATAGAATTTTCCCTTCAGCTTCATTGGAATTTTTCTGCCATACAACACACCACTCACTTCTTTCCATTTCATCCATCCAGCCCTAATTCTACTACATGCATCTCCATCTATTTGTCCATTACTCTGTAATACCGATCCTAGGTACTATTGCTTTTCACAATCATTTCACCATCCAAAGATACCATGTTATTTGTAGTAACTTTAAATGAACATCCCAAATACTTTGTTTTTGTCCTACTAAGTTTTAAACCTTTTTCCTCCAGAGCTTGTCTCCACTGTTCCAGTTTTTGTTCTAAGTCTCTTTCACTATTTCCTATTAACACTACATTAGGCACCATGGAATGCTACCCTGTAGTTTCGCTGTTATCTGGTCCAAAACTAATGAGAATAAATAAGAAATAAGCACCGAGCCTTGGTGTAATCCTACTTTCACTTGAAATTTATCAGTCACTTTCACACCTGTCCTAACACTAGTCGTTACTCCCTCATACATATCTCTCACAATCTTTACATATTCGCCAGGGACTCCTTTCTTATTGAGTGCCCACCACAGAATATCTCGAGGAACTCTATCATATGCTTTCTCAAGATCAATGAATATCATACGAGCGTTGGTCTCTTTATTCCTGTATTTTTCCATCAGTTGCCTTAAAATGAAAATTGCATCTGTTGTTGATCTGCCCTGCATAAAGCCAAATTGATTATCGGATATTTCGGTTTCTTTACGTATCCGTCTATCAATTACTCTCTCCCATATTTTCATGTTGTGGCTAAATAGTTTTATAGCCCTGTAGTTTTTACATTGTTGTATGTCTCCCTTGTTTTTGTAGACAGGTACTAATATACTGCTTGTCCATTCGTCTGGCATTTGTCCAACTTCCATAATTCTATTAAATAGACCTGCTAGCCAACTTCTCTCCCAATGTTCTCCATACTTCCCCAGGAATATCATCTGGTCCGACTGCTTTTTCTTTCTTTATTTTTTGAAGCGCTTGAGCCACTTCCTCGTTTGTTATTCTGGTAACCATTGCTGTTACTAATTAATTCTTCATTTAATAAACTGTCAAAATACTTTCTCCATCTCTTTTTGACATCCTTTCGTGAATTAGTATTTTATTATTTTTATCTCGGATAGATCTAATCTGATTAAAATCTCTTGTTTTCTTTGCTCTTTGTTTGGCTATTTGACATATCTTTGCTTCGCCTTCCCTGGTATCAAGTTGATCGTTTAGGTTTGAATACGCTTCTGCTTTAGCTTTTGCTACTGTTACTTTCGCTTCCTTTTTAGCGATCATATAGTTTTGAAGATCTATGTCCGATCTGGTTTCTTGCACTTTTTATATAATTTTCCCTTCTCTTTTATTTTTCCTTGTACTTCATTTGACCACCACCAAGTCTCTTTATCTTCAAACTTGTTTCCTGACGTTTTCCCGAATATTTCAATAGCCGTCTCTCTAATAATGTTGGCCATTTTTCTCCAAATTGTGTTAGTGCTTCCTTTCATGTTCCAACATATTTTTTCTACTATTCTTTCCCTGAATCCTGAATAGACCTTCTTTCTCGTCGTTTATCATCCACCACTTAATTTTTTGTGGTCCTCTCCGATATTTTTGTTTAGTTTCGCTTTTGACTTCGATGTCCAGAACAAGCAGCTTATGTTGTTGGCTTACTGTCTCACTAACTATTACCTTGCAGTTCTTGCATTCACGTATGTCTTCTTTCCTTATCATGAAGTAGTCTATTTGGGATTGATGTTGTCCACTTTTGCAGATAATAAGTTGAGTTTCTCTCTTTTTAAAGCATGTGTTAACAATCGCTATATCCAATGCTGTTGCTAATTCAAACATGTCATCTCCAGCTTCATTTCTAGTTCCACAGCCTAATCCCCTATGTATTGTTTCATATCCTGTCTTGGCTTGGCCCACATGTGCATTGAAATCACTTCCTATTATAACTTTCTCCTCTGTTGGAATATCACTCAGTACGTCTCCTAATTGGTGATAGAAAGCTCTTCTTTTATTCTTACCCAGACCTGTTTGAGGACAATACACACACAATATTCAATACCTCTTTATCAATTACAAATTTCACTGACATCATTGTATCACTCGTTATTATAACTTCTACGACGTTATCTTTCATTTAACTATCAGCAATTATACCAATTCCATTTCTAGTGTTACTACTCTCTACATACCACAATTTGTATCCTTCACCTAGTTCTTTCGCTCTTTGTCCTTTCCACCTAGTTTCTTGAACACAAGCAATTTGAACTCTTCTTCGTTTGAGCGCATCTACTAACTCCAGACTCTTACCTGTAAGACTACCAAGATTCCAAGACTCTATCCTGATTTTTCTAACCTGTAATGGTGTTCCTTCTGAGGGGTCTAGAACGTTTCATCGTCGCCAGTTCATCGCCTCCGTTTCGATGCCGTCAGTTCATCGCCGGCCGATTCATCGCCGGCCGATTCATCGCCGGCCGATTCATCGCCGGCCCATTCATCGCCGGCCCATTCATCGCCGGCTGATTCATCAGTCAGTTAATCGCTATCTGATATATTTCCGAATTTTCGACAGTTACATTTATAATTTATTTTTAGTATTAATTAGGAATTCTAGGAAATGACCATTTTCGTTGCCATACTTAATCTTTTAATTAATAGACTTTTAAACTTTTATAATATAAAATATATTATAATGATAATCTTTTAAATTTCACGGTCAACATTTCCAACCAAGAGAAACTGTTTCTTAAATTCGAAAAGAACCCAAAATTTCTGTACAAAGATTTAGGGGAAGTAGAACAGTAAATATAATAATATTTTGTATCTTTTTAATTGTCAAAAGTTTTGAACTGAATTTAACGTCGTGTCGTGTCATCTCCCATAATACAAAATCAACTGACTAACTGGCGATGAAACGGACGGCGATGAAACGGACGGCGATGAAATGGACTGGCGATGAACCGGCGGCGATGAACCGGAGGCGATGAAACGTCACATTCCGCCCCTAAGATAGTCCTCACCTGGAGATCCGAACGGAGGCTCATTTTACTTCCGGAATATTTTACCTCAGGAGATGCCATCATTTCAGTATAAGTTTTTATTGCGTTGGAGAAGGTATTTTCATTATTATAACCTGAAAATATTTTATTTTGGATATTTGATGCCTGAATGCCTTTTCTATCAGCACCATACTCTGCCCTGGTAACACTTAAATGGCTTCTAAAAATTGCAAGCCAGATGGATGCTGCAATGAAGACAAGAGGGAATTCTAAAATTTGCAAATCACAGCTTGGTAAACAAGCTGTGATTCAGCTATTCAGCAAATCACAAATCTGCACAGCTTGGTAAATTCCAACGGAAAATGTACCTAGTTACTCGATAGGACTAATACTAATAGAAAACAAAAATGTATACCATGCGAAGGCAAAACTGTCTTAATTTTCACTTAATTCAGAGAGCGCAAACCAGCACTCTAAATCGACAATTTTCGCCTCTAATTAGAAGCATCATCAGAAAGGCATAGATTTGCTTTTCTCTGACTAGCTCGTGGACCGTTTTCACTGAAGGCAGAAAAAATCAGACCTATGCCTCTCTAATGATGCCTCTAATAAGAGGCGAAATTGCGTATCGTCGTACCTATACATTTTTATAAAATTTTAAAATGATTATTGAAATATGTTATTTCCTATACCATCAACTAGGATTTTTGAAAAATATTAACATTTGAAAAAATGACGAAGTGTTGAATTTTTTTTTAATTAGATAAAACATTTTCAGTTTCAAAAACCGCCAAATTGACATTTTTTATCCGATCAAAAAACCCCTAGTTGATGGTATAGGAAATAACTTATATTGTTTTCACCCATTTTGAAAAAATGTGAAATCTTTGTATTATCCACGTCCGTCTGTCCGTCTGTCCGTAACCACAACTCCTCCGGCAATATAGCAGCTAGAATGACAAATGAGGTGTCAAATGAAAGCTGATAATCCAAGGATGGTACTAAAGGTGAGATATTTGACCTTGGCGGTCTGTCGGTCGATCTGTACGACCGCGAATATAACTCCTCAATCATTATACCAGGTAGAATGACAAATGAGGTGTCAAATGAAAGCTTATAATCCAAGGATGGTACTAAAGGTGAGATATTTGACCTAGGCGGTCTGTGCGTCGGTCCGTACGACCGCGAATATAACTTCTCCGTCATTATACCAGGTAGAATGACAAATGAGGTGTCAAATGAAAGCTGATAATCCTAGGATTGTACTAAAGGTAAGGTATTTGACCTAGGCGGTCTGTGCGTCGGTCCCTCCGACCGCGAATATAACTCCTCCGTCATTATACAAGGTAGAATGACAAATGAGGTGTCAAATGAAAGCTGATAATCCAAGGATGGTACTAAAGGTGAGATATTTAACTTAGGCGGTCTGTACGTCGGTCCCTCCGACCGCGAATATAACTCCTCCATCGTTATACCAGCTTGAATGATAAATGAGGTGTCAAATGAAAGCTTATAATCCAAGGATGGTACTAAAGGTGAGATATTTGACCCAGGCTGTCTTTCCGTCGGTCCGTACGACCGCGAATATAACTTCTCCGTCATTATACTAGGTAGAATGACAAATGAGGTGTCAAATAAAAGCTGATAATCCAAGGATGGTACTAAGGTGAGATATTTGACCTGGGCAATCTTTCCGTCGGTCCGTAGGACCGCCAATGTAACTCCTCTGCCATTATACCGGGTAGAATCACAAATGAGGTGACAAATGTCAAAGTTTAGTAAGAATGACTCAACATTAGTAAATTCGTATATCAATCCACGCAAAGTTACACGTAAAATTCAAATATCGTCTTCCAGTTCTACTTTCGATTACTTTGGGTGAAAACCTAGGATTTACGAAGTCCAATTACTTGTTTCAATAATAACTTTGTTGTTTGAAAATTGTTTTACATGTACTTTTTTTATAATTAATGCTTATACAAAGGGCCTAGCCGCCTAAGATGATGAAAAGTGCCCCCAACTCGATTCGAATTCCATATAGCATACCGTTTAGCGTACCGTTTAGCATATACATATAGTGAAATTAACTTTCTGAAATTTTTAGATCCCTAGGTGGTCATGTGACCCACCTAGAGCCTAATTAGGTTTTTTATGTTTTTATTTTTTATCTCAGCCGCATCGAGAACTAGCGAAAAACTTTATAAAAAATTTCTAAAATTTAAAAAGTTCTGTGCGAAATTTTTTTTAATTTTTGGCGGGAAATTTAAATTTTAGAACGATTTTAAAATTTTAAATAAGTATAAAAAAATAACTAAGACATTCGTTTTCACGAAAAAAAATATAACGTGTATTTTTGCATAATGTTTCACCCTGAATTTTTTCAAATTTTTTAAATTGGTGAAACGCACCTGTAAAAACAAAAACCGCATTTTTTCGGTTTTTTTTTTTCGTTTTTTGATACAATTTTATACATATTTTTCAAAAAGGTAACACCGTCACTGGAGTAGGTAAAAAACTGAAAAATAATTGGGGTTTTCTTAATAAAATTTTTTATAAATACAGGGCGTTGAAGAAAACAAAATTTTACACATTTTTTAGGATTTTGCCGTAACTACTGGAAAAATTGTAATAAGACTTGGCGAGTTTTAAGAGGTAGTTATTATGCATGTTTTAACATACAATTAAGGATTTGATATTCATCATTGGCGCGCTTAGGGGTAATGATCTGAACTTTTCAAAGAAAAAAGATAGTATGCCACTGACATATTTCAAATTAACAATCATTTTTGAATTCCTCATTCAATTTGCGATAAAAAAAACTATCTTCTCATTTTTTCATTCAAGGCGCCGTTTTGCTGCAAAAAATAAAATATCTTAACGCTTCCAAAGTATTCGAATTAGTTTTTATAATGGATGTACGAGTTTTTGTAGATGTAGAAACTACTAATAGAAGTTCGAATACTTTGTAAGGGTTAAGATGTTTTATTTTTTTTATTTAAAAAGTTCAGACCATTACCCGTATGCGCGCCAATGATAAATATAAAATTCTTAATTGTATGTCAAAAAATGCACAACAACTACCTCTTAAAATCCGCCAAATTTTATTACAATGATGCCTGTAGTTTCGGCAAAATCGTAAAAAATGTGTAAAATCTTGTTTTCTTCAACGCCCTGTATCTTTTAAATGGATGGCATTACAAAAAAATTTTATTAAGCAAACCCCAATTATTTTACCTATTCTAGTGACGGTATTACGTTTTTTGAAAAATATGTATAAAATTGTATAAAAAAATGCGGTTTTTTATTTTTAAAGGTGCGTTTCACCAATTTTCAAAATTTGAAAATATTCAGGGTGAAATATTATGCAAAAATACACGTTATATATTTTTTTCGTGAAAACGAATGTCTTAGACTCCAATGGAATACAAATGGACTCTTACAACACCAGCAAGAGTTATTAGTAACCCTACAAACACGAAAAATAGACATATGCCTAATTGCAGAAACACATCTAACTAGACAATCATTTATTAAGCTGCAAGGTTATCAAATCTATCATGCCATACATCCACAAAATTCAGCCAGAGGCGGAGCTGCTGTCGCTGTTAAAAATAGTATTCTTTACTGGGAACGTGAAAAAATTGAAACCGAAGAAATACAATGTGCCTCTATCAGTGTTAAAACTAAGAAATACACACTTAACATTGCAGCTGCATATTTCCTTCCTAGACATAACCTCAAAAGAGAAGACTATTAGTCAATCCAAACCACGTGACCTCTGGTTGGCACACAAACTAACAAAGAGGTTATGTTTGTATCTATTTTTCAATGATTTTTCATTGTTTATCGTCGTATTTTGTCTATTTTGGATTCATTTGGATTTCGTTTCCTGTTTTTGTTAACTTTATAAACTTTACCACAATGCAAAGTGATTATTTAAGGAAATCATTATTGGAAACTCCAGATGTTGCGAGAAAGGTAGGCGAAACAATTTTTATTTACTGTTCATTTTGCCCCGATATTTATCAATAATGATGAATTTTGCAAGCAATAACATTATTTCTTTTATTGTTTTAGATATTTATTGAAGCTGAAAATAATTGGGGATTTAGATCCATAGGCAATTCAGTCAGAATTGGATTTTACAGTAAAGTGCAGTCCATCAAGTTACTATTATAGATATTTATACATATTTGGTGGAGTCTCACAGTTGCTACTCTAAGCAGCAGATGAAAGAAAGCATACAAAAGCCTTCAGGCACATAAATATTTTACAGCTAAATTTGTTTTGAACGTTGGAGTAAAAATTGTTAATGATTTCCTGATTTCCATATTATTGTTGGAAAGGTATGCCTTTATTTTATTTATTGACCATTAAGAAATATATGGATAACAGTATTAGTGTCTTTTGGATAAATTGGTTCTAAATATTAGATTTATTTACGTTTATATATCTGTATGAAACCAGACATATTGTCTTCCTAATCTGTAAACTGCGAACTCCATAATTCTGTCATGCTGTCTGATACTGTCATGATTGTTCTAAAATTATATTATATGAATGTCTGATTTTAAATAAAATATTCTCAATCATTGTAAAGAACGCAAATACTCTAATAAAAATAAATTTTTGTAGTTGAAGAATTTCCAAAAAAATAAAATATTTTTTTTAGGTGAAGCATTTCCAAAAAGCTAATGCTAAACGACTAAATACTTGGGTGGGGTGATAGCCAGTTCTGATGACATAGCAAATGCACATTGTATGCATATGGCCGGTAATAGTGAAGCCTGCAGCCATATTGCAGCAATCCTATTTTTAGCTGAGTATGCCCAGGGCACGACAGATGAAGAAGAACCAAATGCATGTACATATGTTACAGCTACATGGTTTGGAGATAGCAACATATGCATTCTCTGATGAAAAACTAATGAGTTTTGAAACTGTTCTGTCAGAGTGCTTGTTGCGCTCACTAAACGAACTGAAATATAAGACGGTTTTGGCATTGTGTTGCAGCGATATAGAAAATGGCTATTCATTTTTAATTATAATGTACTTCTTCATCATGAGTAATTATGTATTGGTCTTTTAAATGTGTATTTATTTTTGTAATTAGTATCAACTTGTAATGATAATATACATTTATCGTTTAAGGTATGACTATGTTTTGACTCTAAAATAAATGTTTTAAAAATCGAATCCTGCCTCTTTCTGTTAGTTACTACCCATGGATATCACAAACTTGTGCTTACTGATAGGTTTGTTCGTAGAACGATCAGCAACTCTTGCCAACCATTAGACACATGTGCATTCGTAGTCTATGAATGCTAACTGTTAACTGCACAACGCTAACTGTTAACTGCTCATGTGTCTGATGGTTCGCAGAGGTTGCTGATCGTTTGTGTTGTACTACGAACAAACCTATTAGGTCTGGATCCCGCATGCCAAAAAAATTGATTAATATCAAGCTGAAAGTTTGTTAATAGCTTAACGATGTCCAGTCGGACAAACTTTGATGTATTGTGACACTGGAACAGGAGTAGTTTTAATTGTGAAACAGTTTGGAAACTCAGATTTGGAACATCAGATTACGAAAACGTCCCATACATTTTGTCGGACAGAACATCCAATTGATCTGTTACCCTTTCATTAAATTCTCATGCAAAAATCAGACTGCTATTACTAACCAACATGATTCCTGTCGTTTGCCATGGTCTTCATGTTCTACTCATTAAAATGCCCAGTTGGTGATTTTTTCACCAGTCTGGTTTTTGCATGAGAGTTTAATGAATTGGTAGCAAATCAATTGGAAGTTTTATCTGACAAAATACATAAACATTTTCGTAGTCTGACGTTATAAATTTTTAACCTGTTCCAGTGCTCCCATACATCAAAGTTTGTCCGAATAGACACCGTTAAGCTATTAATAAATTTTCAGCTTGCTATTAATCAACTTTTTTTTGGTACGCGGCATCCAGGTCTATATGGAATAAATAAATAACAAAACAAATTCCCTGTCAAAACTGCATTTATTTTGAATAGAATGAAAAATAAAATAATATTGTTTTAACAAAATAGGGGATAAATGTTAAAATTTAGTATTAATAAACTTTGTCACATTGGCCTAAAATTAATGTCACTAGTTACGTTAGTGTCACATATACATAATTGTAATAATATTAATAAAGACCATAATTCATAGCATGAGTGCCTCCTGTTTTTTGATAATTTAGTTAGGCGAGGAAACAAATGAGTTTCTATAGAGCTTTTCATCGATTGTCATTTGTTTCGAGCTTCTGTTAGATGTTGTATAATCCGTGTATAATATTACTATACACGGATTATACGACATATGACAGAAGCTCAAAACAAATGACTCTGAATGAAAAGCCCTACAAAGGGAACACGAAAAAAATTAACATCCGATCAGCTTGACTTCCACAGTTCACTACTATACAAGTTACAGGCATGTTTTCAGAACTTAAAATCACCAAAATCGAAAAGTTTATAAAATAATCAATCTAATGAATGTCTAAATACTATATTAAGCTCAAAATCATGAGAAAAAACAAATTAAAATTGACATTATTCTGATCAGTTGGACTTCCACAGTTCAATACAAGTCACAGGCATGTTGTCAGCACTCAAAATCACCAAAAACGTAAAGTTTATAAAATAATTAATCTAATGAATGTCTTTAAATACTATATTAAGCTCAAAATCACGACAAAAAAACAAATTAAAATTAACATTATTCTGATCAGTTGGACTTCCACAGTTCACTACTATACAAGTCACAGGCATATTGTCAGCACTCAAAATCGCCAAAAACGTAAAGTTTATAAAATAATTAATCTAATGAATGTCTTTAAATACTATATTAAGCTCAAAATCAGGACAAAAAACAAATTAAAATTAACATTATCCCGATCAGTTGGACTTCCACAGTTCACTACTATACAAGTCACAGGCATGTTGTCAGCACTTAAAATCACCAAAAACGTAAAGTTTATAAAATAATTAATCTAATGAATGTCTTTAAATACTATACTACCTCAAAATAACGACAAAAAACAAATAAGAAAAATCAATAATTACATTGAGTTTAGGTTAAGAACAGTTTTGTGTGCCAACCAAAGATCACGTGATTTAACTTTGACAGGTCGATGGATTCCCTAATGCTAACTTCTTGTCAACCTTGGGTGAAAAATACATAATTGGCGCAGACTTTAATGCAAAAAATACCTGTTGGGGCTCCAGACTCTCAACACCTAAAGGTAAAGAATTGCAGCATGTTGTGACCGGACACAATTGTAGATGGCACTCTACTGGGAAACCCACTTACTGGCCAAGTGATGCAAACAGAATCCCAGACCTCCTAGATTTTTTCATATCCAGAGGTGTAGCAACAAATTTTATAAAAGTAGAGGATGTAGAGGAGCTTATATCTGACCACTCTCCAATTCTACTAACAATTAGTGAGCAAATTGTTACCACTGAAATGAAACCCGCGTTGACCAATAAGTTTACGGACTGGGTAAACTTCCAATCAGAAATTAATGAGAAAATTGAGTTCAGTGGATTTATTCAAACGACAGAACAATTGGAACAAGAAACCGATCTATTTATGATAAACATCCAGCAGGCAGCGTGGAACAACACACCTATAATCCAAAGAAAAACAGTAGGAAACAATTACCCCAAAGAAATTAGAGACTTGATACAGGAAAAAAAGAAAGGCTCGGAAGATATGGCAAAGAACTCGAATTAAAGAAAATAAAAATAAGCTTAATAGGCTCACACAACAGCTGCAAAGGGAAATCTCGAAAATTAAAAACGAATCAATCAATAAGTACCTGAGAGAACTAACTGATGATGAATGCACCGATTACTCCCTTTGGAAGGCAGCCAAAAAGATAAATAAGCCAGTTCAGCATGTACCTCCTCTACGAAAAGAAAACAGAACATGGGCAAGAAATCCCAAAGAGAAAGTGGATGCGTTCGCTGATTATTTAGAAAACATATTTCAGCCAAACCCTGGGGAAACTCATGTAGACGATGAACCAGTAGCTTTTTATTCTGTTAACATACAACTGACTACTACAAAAGAAGTTCAAAAATTAATCAAAAACATCAATACAAAAAAAGCGCCTGGGTTTGACCTGATCAATGGTGAGATACTAAAAAAATTACCTAGAAAAGCCATAGTAAAGCTTACTACACTAATAAATGCATCCTTTAGGCTTAGATATGTTCCCATTCTTTGGAAAACTGCAGAGGTTATAATGATACCAAAAGTAGGACAAGATAACCATGAATTAACATCATACAGGCCAATCTCCTTACTATCCATAATCTCAAAGGTGTTTGAAAAATTACTACTACGAAGAATGAACCATATAATTGAACAAAAAAATATTATTCCAACTCATCAATTTGGATTTCGTGATAAACACTCCACAATTGACCAGATCCATCGAATAGTAACTGAAATAGAAAAAGCACTGGAAGGGGACAAAATTTGTTCGGCAGTATTCCTGGATATCGCAAAAGCATTTGACAAAGTATGGCACGACGGTCTGTTAATGAAGCTAAAGAAAATATTTCCTATGCAACTCGTTGAAATATTGAAGTCATACCTACACCAGCGAACATTTAGATTTAAAATGGAAAACGAGTACTCTGAGTTAAAGCAAATAAATGCAGGGGTTCCACAAGGTAGCGTTCTTGGACCAATACTATACCTTTTGTACACATCTGACATTCCGGAGAGGGAAAACATCCAACTGGCCACATTTGCTGATGATACAGCAGTCATGACAATAGGAGCAACTATAGAGGAATCTACGATTAACTTACAAAATGCAATTAATGGTATAGAAGGCTGGTCCAAAAAATGGCGTATAAAGTTTAATGAACAGAAGTCAGTTCATATTAACTTCACTAACAAGAAAATCAATAATCTTCCAATTATCCTAAACAACAACGTTGTTCCTAATAAAAAAACAGCGAAATACCTGGGTTTAAATCTCGACGTCAAACTAAAATGGAAGGAGCACGTTAAAAAGAAAACTGAACAGATGAAGATAAAGTACAAAAATATGTATTGGCTAATAGGTAGGTACTCTCAACTTTCCATCCAGAACAAAGTACTAATTTACAAACAGATATTGAAACCGGTGTGGACCTATGGCCTACAATTATGGGGCTGTACCAAAAAAAGTAATTACCGAAATTTAGAAACGCTCCAGAACCGAATATTAAGGAATATTGTATGTGCTCCTTGGTATGTTCGGAACGACGATTTGCGTAGAGATCTTAAAATCGAATCTATTCCAAATGAAATCAAGAAAGTCGCCAGGAGACATGAAGACAGGCTCCATAAGCATCCCAACCATGAAGCACTTCAGCTTCTTGTCAACGAACCCCAGATTCGAAGGCTCAAGAGGACTAAACCGTTCGAGCTCGTGTAATGTGTGAAGTTGTGCCGGGCTTAGTTAGTGTTGTGCATTGTATTGTAGCCACAACAAATACGTGAGCAATTAGTGAAAAGCAGAGTCAGTGCTGTGCTGTGTAGCCACAACAAAGAAGTGGACATTTCATGTAAAAAAAAGCTAGGATGGACCAGGTGACATCTAGTTTACAAACATTTTTTAGGGAAATTAGGTTAAAGAAAAAATACTGATTAATCTTGTAGATTAGGTGTATTTATATTGTTTAAATAAATAAAAAAAAATATATATATTTTTTTCGTGAAAACGAATGTCCTAGTAATTTTTTTATACTCATTTAAAATTTTAAAATCGTTCTAAAATTTAAATTTCTCGCCAAAAATTAAAAAAAAAATTTCGGATACAACTTTTTAAAGCTTACCACTTTTTTATTTAAAGTTTCTCGCTAGTTCTCGATGCGGCGGAGATAAAAATAAAAACATAAAAACCCTAATTAGGCTCTAGGTGGGTCACATGACCACCAAGGGGGCTAAAAATTTCAGAAAGTTAGTTTCACTATATATGCTAAGCGGTGACCTATATAGAATTCGAATCGAGTTGGGGGCACTTTTCATCATCTTACCCGGCTAGGCCCTTTTCAAAACAATTGATATAGTACTTTTTATTTTAGAAATTCCCAAAAAAGTATATGAATTTCGTACTTTTACACTAGGATAGCCCCTTAATACATAATTAACTATGATGCCATACTAGTTCATTACAATACACAATAATAATTGTGTTTTTATTTCTTTGCTTATCACACACGGGAAGTTATACTACATAATATACAGAGAGGTTCAAAATTATGGAATAAATTAAATTTTTCGAGGCAGGTCGATTTTTATTTTTAGATTATGATTTTTTGACATAACACTTTTGACATTTCACAACTGGTCTATTATCGAAAAATTAATTTGTTCCATAATTTTGAACCTCTCTATATATTACATGTCGTATATTACACAAGCATAGCTCATTATATAGTCCGTCTAGAAAGTATACGGAATTTTATATTTTTCCTAATTTTAATATATTTCCTTTTTGTAACATTTTAAGACAAAAGTAATGCATCAAGTAGGTTGTGCGATAGTAGGTTATGGACAAAATCGCATGACAACACCATCTGTCAAATATTGTTGTTTGTAAACAGACTTAGGGCCGGTTGTTCGAACGCTAATCAACATTAATCACTATCAAATATTTAATTACTGTCTCAACTGTCAATGTCAACTTTGGTTGGGTTGCTGAAAACATAGTTAATTATAATTATGAGATTAGTTAGTCAATGAACATAACAATTATTAACATAATTGATTAAATAATTTCATAATTGTCATCAATAATTATGTTTTCGGCAATCCAACCAAAGTTGACATTGACAGTTGTGACAATAATTAAGTATTTGATAGTGATCAATGTTGATTAGCGTTCGAACAACCGGCCCTTAAGATTTGTGAAATAATGTCGCAAGTAGAAAAAAGAAAAGTGGTGGAATATTTGTATAGAAAGGGTGTCCGAAACGTTAAAAAATTAATGCAATTGACTGAACTCCGAAAAAGTGCAGTGTATGAGACAATAAAGAGGATAAAAAATGGCATAGATATGAGACATAGACCAGTTTCGGGTAGACCGCGTAAGATTCACGGGAACAATTTAAATGCTTTAGTGGCTTTAGGACGACAAAATCCGGGCCTAGGGTTTCGAAAATTAGCGAACAGATTTTGAAATCAACGAAGAATATAAGTGTGCCCCGAAACTGTCCGCATGTCACTGAAAAACCAAGGCTACAATGACACCTCTGCAAAGGCAACGAAGAATATATTTTTGTCAACGTTTTCGAGAAGATAATTTTAATAATGTCTTGATATCTGATGAAAGTTATTTCCAGCTTGGTGCAAATCATCTAAAAGTCCTATCAAGAAAAAATATTACCGTTCAAATTTCCAAATTTCCCACTAAAATAATGGTTTGGGGAGCAATATCTCATTGTGGTGCTACACCTCTCTGTATAGTTAATGGTACTGTTGATAGTGCGAAATATTTTGACATCCTAAATGGTTTTCTTCTTGAAACGGCTCATGTTTTATATCCAAAGGGGTGGCGTTTTCAGCAAGCTAATGCAAGATGTCATACTTCTGCTTATACTCAAGCTTGGATGCAAGAACACGAATTGGCAACAATTCCGTGGCCAGCGCATCTCCAGATCTTAGCCCCATTGAAAACATATGGGGACTGATAAAGATTGAAGTGGAACGAGCAGCTCCACGAGATAAGGAAGGTTTGATTCGGCCAGTTTTACAGGCCTGGAACACCATTACCGTAAATTATGGCCTTGACCTAGTTTCGGGTGTACATGGACGTTTAGTTAAGTGTTTAGATTTAAATGAAGGTTGTATAAGTACATGAAATGAATTATTTGTTGAAATTTTATATTTCAAGTGATAGAAATAAATACCGTAAAATTATAATTCTGCTTTCTTTTTTCCGGATACTTTCTAGACGGACTATAGTAATGAATGAGCCTGCATTAATTCTACAAAATTAGTTCTACAAAAACGTTTACCTTAATATCACAGATGATTCTGCATTATTTTTAATAGCTTTATTCAATTTGAAGAATGTTGACTTCAAAATATCATTTTTAATTAATAAATAAGTAGATGTTCTTAACAGATAGAACTTTAAATATCCATATATGGTGAAAGCATATATAATTACAAGAAAACCATATCCTGTGCAAGTAGTGTACCCAAAATATTCCCAGCCAGGTGCTAAAACAAATATGCGATTTGGTTGAAATTATTAGGATATAATAAATATGAATACTTAGAATGTAAAGTAAAAGAAATAAATCAGCCTGCTCAAAGAAGTCTATAGTGACTCTCGCGGTATCCTGCTGTCACCTACTGATATCCTGCTGAAAGTCGCCTACTGATATCCTGCTGAAAGTCACCTACTGATATCCTGCTGAAAAATTGGATATTAGAGTGTTTGAAGGCAGGGTAAGAGATAAGTTTCCAAAATTTTTTCTACGTATCGCTGAGCTATCATGTTCCTTCTGGCGAAGATTAGAGGTGACCTTGAATCATAAGAGATGGCATTAAACACCATTACCACAATAATGCGGTTTGGGGTTTGTAACGTTAAAATGTTCCATCTCCTTTCTATAATTTCTCCTATTGTCTTCCTTTGTTTTTTACTTCTCATATATAGATCTTCTCTTCATTTTGTTTCTTTGACATTTGAGTTAATTTTCGTTCCAAGCCTTTTCGTTTTAGTTTACACTTCATTCCGTAGTCTTTCCTTTCAAATTAAATTCCCATTGGCTATTGAAAAATTAAGTTCAGCACTTCAATTGTTCTAGCTCCTGTCCTATTCCTTTAACGTACTTCAAATAATAATTTTCTAAAACCCGAGTTATTTATTGTAATTAGCGAGCATCAAATATATTCGTCAGTACTAGTTTTTCTCCAATATGTTAACTACTTAAAACGAGTGCCTTTGTATAAGTTGTTCTCTTCCGAATAAGACTTCAAATCATTTGAACCTATGAAATTATTATAATACAAAAGATGCTTAGAAATGCTTAAGATTTTTTTTATTATTATCTTTATATTTTTTACGCTTATTACTATCAATAATTTTTATTCAGTTTTCAATTACAATTTTTACCTTTGTGTATCTTTGTTGGGCAAGGAAATTATGTTCAGTGGTATTAGCACGTATTAGTTACGACCGTTTGACTTTAGTAGGACGGTCTACTTATACGCGAACTGGGTCTCCTTGCCAAACGTGGATTTCTTAAGCTCATATAGGGGAGAGTCGGCTAATGGTGCGCGTCGGGTAATTGTGTGCATCAATGTTTCTAATCTCCTAGCAACTGCCATTAATATCCGACACAAACGAACGTCGGGATATACTTTACCAGTTGGTAGTTATCGTTTACATGTTTACGCGTGGTATGATATTGTTTGTGTGTCTGAGAAAATAAGCGATAACTTTTTTTCTTGCCAGAAATATAGTTTAAATAGTACTTATATCCTTTATTTATCTACCATTTTAAACACTGGTATAGTTAGTTTTGCTCGATTCTTTTTTGTTTTTATCAAATTTTGTGTTATGCGGGGAAGTGTAACGTGGTCTAATGGTGCGCACTGCGCACCATTAGCCGGCAAGATATATAAAGGCATTTTTTTACGTTTTGTGACTGCGTCATAAAACGTCAACAAGCGTTAAACAACCGTCAAAGTAGAGAAAGGAGCAAAGAGAAAACCACGAAATTGAAAAAAGGTATAAAAAGGAAAATTTTTGAACACAACAGCTCCGAAGTTATTTCAGAAAGTGAACTGTGCCATGATGATGAATTGGACGATCTCGTGCCAGATCAAAATGACTTCTGTGTATTGTGGTGATGGTAGCAAAAAAGACGAGGTATGGTGTAAGTGTTCGATATATTGTAAATAGTCTCATGCCATGTGTATACGACAGAATAGTCCAGAGGGATATATTTGTGACTTCTGCAATACTTACATTTTTTAAAAAATATCTGTAACTTCGTTTTTTCTTCTTTTTTCGTATATTTGTTTGTTCCTTTAATATTTATGTTCAATAAGCTTACATTTACGAAGGTCATTTAAAAGTTCTATTATTGCGCACAGTTATCGGCAATTGTGCGCATTACACTAATTGGAAATTTCGCCTCTCACTCTTTTACTGTTCAATCATTCATTAAATGCGATCCCTACCAATATACCTAAGCCTTTGAAGTATATCTTCAAAAAATTTGGAAACTGAAATGTTTCAAGTTTGTGAAATATCCTGAATTTGCCTTAGGTGCGCACCAATAGCCGACTCTCCCCTACCCATAGTAAAACGCACTGTTTTTTTCTTAGTCGCTGGGGAGAGTCTATTCCTATGCTGTATGTAACAAGAACAATTTAGCCGCCCCGTTCCACACCGGCGCGGCGGTGCCGACGAAACTGCAATAGGGCATGCATCCGAACACCTCCAACCAACAGAGGATACGTGGAGCTGAAGTCCCTCCAAGATCTGGGAACGGCAGCGGAGATCCCTCGCTGGACGCAACGCTGATAAGTAGCCCTCTTGTAGTCAAGAGTTAGCAAAGTGCTACTGAAAAATTAGTTTCATTGACAATTAATTTGCTTTATTAATAATCATCAATTTCTTTTCTTTTTATCTTAAAATAGCAATAATGCGTATGTGATTAATTTACCTGGGTCAATAAACGAATATGTGAAGTTATTTTTGAATTTTATTGATTAACCTCTCTTAGATCCTTGGAAAAGTGATTTATTTTTGCACAGCACAGGACCTACGCCAGGCTGAGTTAGCCAATAAACTTTGATAAGGGTTACAGGTTCACGTGTGGTTCGATAAAAAAACTGTCGATTTCGTCTTTTAAAACATCGTCTTCTGACTCTAGCCCTACTATCATGTATCCCCAAAAGAGAATTGAAATTCACCACTAAAGATAACCACATCCCATTCTTGGACCGAAGTCAATTGTTTTCTGCACAATCTAACATACTTACATAGGTATTAAGATGTAAGAGATAGAACCCAGTGTTTACCATTTTTACAACAGACGTTCTTATTTGGGTTTTCTGGATAAACTACCAAACAACTGAACAACCCTTCACTCCGTGGGAGGAGTTCCTCAAGCTGGAGCCCCCAATTTCGTCGGCGATGCAGCGATATCCTGCAAAAGAAACACCCAACGAACAACCAACAGCTTTAGGTCTGGTGGCCAGAACATCCACGACCCCAGAGCCAGTGCAGAAACACCAGACAGACACGAAGAATCCGCAGACAGATACCAAGAGCCGCCTGTCAAATAAGTATAGTCTGATCTGTTAGATTTTGGCAAGGTTTTGTATATCTTTGAGTACATTACTTAATTATGTCTTTTACGAAAAATAAACACTATTAGTTAAATTATTGTTTTATTTGCTCCATTCTAAATTTTCACTGTTCATATTTTTGATTAAGACAAGGTAAACTAACAACCTAGAAGATTGAGCTAGTCTAGAGTAGACGATAACCATCGTAATTGGTTGAAACATTATTTTTCAATATTATTTCAATTATCTGGGGTAGTTTATCGCTTTACTTTGGTCGAACTAAAAACAAAGCCAAAACTGCGAATTGGACCATAAATTATTCGCATCCCAATTATTAGTTTTCAATTTTGTGCTAACTAATGATATACTACATTCGTTCTCAAGATAAGGTCGAGAGACACGTGATCGGAGAATTCCAATTGATTAAAAAAAATCAGAAATATGAAGGGCCTATGCCTATACTCACATAATTTGGAGCTACTATGCGCGCACGTACCCGTATACGATTACATTTCCAATGTAAACTATAACATACAATAATTAAATAGTAATTGAATAGTATCTACTTACGATTATTTTGTACATAATAATATGTTGCCAAAATAAAATATATTGTAAATATTATTAGGAAAGTAAGATTGGTTAGAATTTGTTTTCGGGGTTGAATTAAATTATGTATACGTTTACGAGTACTATTATTGTTTTCTTCAGTTTCTCTAATATTTTCTTCCTGCAAACAATAAAAAATATAGGTAGGTGATATATTGTTGTAGCACAAACTATTAGATAAGTTCAAATAATTATAAATGATATGGTGATTAAAATAATGAATGGGAATTTTTTTATTTAGCTTAATGCGTTAATAACTAATGGCCATTTGCATGGTACAGTTGATTTTGCAATCAGATTCACTGCTATATGATTGCTTTCAGCACGTATCGTCTGTAATATATGAAAGAACGCAAACAAATAATATTTATTGCTAATTTATAAAGCCAAATTTAGACCCAAAACTATAATTTATTGCTATTTTATTGATAGTTTATTACGAAAAAAAAAAAAAAATTATCGCTGTAGCGGTTTCCGAGAAGCAATGGTTACGCTAACTTTACGACAAAGCTGCTAGCATAGCCATAGGTTTATCGCGGGAAGCAAAAGGAATACAGGGCCCATATTGGCCGCATATTTTAATGCTAATTAATTTCTGTTGATTGGTATAAAATGTTCGGTTCCGCCACTGGATGATGGTACCCCATCATATTCCAATATCACATATCACATTCTGGATAGCTATTGTAAATTACGAGGAGGCATTTGACTTCCTAGAAATTTGAGTAATCCCTGCCTAGCAAGAATAGGGTTGATAACCGAGATACAAAAATCATTAATATATACGACAATGCAACATCTCAAATACAGCATCTCAAGTACAAAAGAAAATACAGCCTTGAAATGGAGACGGGTGATGGGAGGGGGAGTGGTGAGATGGACATGGAGAGATGGAGAGGTGGACATGGAGTGATGGACATGGAGTGATGGACATGGAGTGATGGAGATGGAGAGATGGAAAGGTGTAGATGGTGTGATGAAGAGATAGAGATGGAGATGGAGAGTTGGAAAGGTGGAGATACCTTATGGGGATGTGGTGAGATGGAGACGGATGATGGGAGGGAGTAGGTGAGATGGACATGGAGAAATGGAGGGATGGAGATGTAGTGTTGGAGAGGTAGAGATGGAGTGAAGGAAAGATGGAGAGATGCATGATGGGTAGGTGGTGAGATGCAGATGGGGAGGTGGAGAGATGGAGATGGGGTGATTCATCTACCTCCACCTTCCCATCACTACATCTTTCCGTGACACCATCTGCATCTCAGCACTTCCCCATTATCCATTTGCACACTTTCATCACTCCATCTTTCCATCGCTCCATCTCCATCTATCCATTCTCCATCTCACCACCTCTCCAAAATTTCAAAGAACCAACTTTTAAGAAGAAAAATAAAAAGAGGATCGAAAATTAATGTCGGAGAGAAACAGAGTCCAAAGAGAGTCGCCTTTTTAGCGCAATTAGCCTTTTTCGAACTTTTCGCTAGCCCCCAAATTTTCTTAAATAGGGTGAAGGAAGGCGGCACAAATTCTGGGACGCTGAAGCACAAATAGCACAAATTGGCCACAAATTGCTTATACTATGCTCGACCCCACTTGGGAGACCGTAGAAATGGACACTGTAAATTCTCTGATTAGAAGGTGGTTTTTACCCCCAGTGGGAATACAAAAGGGTTGAAGTTGAACAACGAAGTTGAAAAGTGCATTTCGGGATCTAATTTCTGATCGAAAGTTGTGTTCAACGATTAGATGTACCATTTTAAATTGGTAGCGTAAAACTACTCAGAAATTCATCCGAGGGGGTAAGTTTCCATCCCCGTGGAGAGTGGAGAGTGGCTTTCAAGCCTGTTTTTCAGTTTCAAAATGTAATTCGTTACATTTTTGACGAATTTACCACCAAATTTTACATCCGCGGTATTACTACGTGCAAGGTTTGGCTGATTTTGTGTCCTTACTCCTAGCACTAACCCTCCCCTGTTTTAAATGTAGAAGGGTAGGGGTAGTACAAATAAAATAAGGGCGGTACAATCCAGTACTAATGCAGTACAAACGAAATAGCCTATTTTCGACGTTCAGATGGCAAAGAGTGCAGAGTAGAAGGGTAGTATGTCACCCCAGGCCAATCTAGACGGGTGGGGGTGGTAAAAATATACATACATATATGTGGTGGTCACATATATAATAAACAAAAAAAAACATTTGCACAAAAATTTAGTATTTGTATATAAATTCTTGCTATAAAAATAAAAGTTAACAGATATATCTTTTTCACATTTTGGGTACTCTTCTTCTTCTTTAGCCCATTTCTATCCAACTTTGTACATAGGCTTTCCTCAAATCTTTCCATTTCCGTCTGTCCTTGGCTGCGCTTTTCCAGTTTTCTATTTCAGCATTCCATCTTTTATCTTCCTGTCCCTCATTGTGGCCCGCAAATCTCCATTAACCCTGGTTTATGTTCAGTTACAAATTTTTACTTTTGTTTTCTCTCTTATCAATTTGTTTGATTTTTTGTCTTGTAGTTTTATTCCCAACATGGATCTTTCTATTTTTCTATGAGTTATTTCAATTTTGTTTATGTTGGCCTTTGTTAATGTCCATGTTTCTGAGCCATACGTCAGAACAGGAAGGATGCACTGGTCAAATACACGGGTTTTTAGGTACTGTTGTATCTTTGTGCTTTTTAGTATCCATCTTAACTTTCCAAACGCTGCCCACGCCAATCGGATTCTCTTTACTTCAAAAATATGTTGGATACTATAAAACACAAAAACCCATACTATACAAATACAAAACTACTATTTCTAAAATATTAAACACAGACTTAATAAAAAACAAATGTTTGAGCTGCATGGTAGATACCTATACTATACATGTAATGAAATGTTTGAGTATACACTCTTTGTGGAACATCCAAGACTTCTGAGATTGGCTCCTTAATTTTTTTTCATGTCGGCGACGTGGCCCTGTATCTCTTCAAAAATCTTCTTTCAAACTCCGTCATGGATAAGGTTCAACTTCTGGCTCAGATCAGAGAGAAATTCCGCATGTAGCTTCACAAGATATGCTTGTTGCTTTTCAAAACTCATATTCAAAAAATCTGTAAAAAAATAAGTTTGTATCATTCACATAATATACATAACACATAATAATATCAATACCTATATCACTCACAATAATTATAAATCACATAAATATTTTTATTTACCCTAGAAATAAAATATTTTATAATTGGATCTTACCTGAAGATTTGTTACAACTTGTATAACGTGCGGACTCACACTTCACAATTCAATATAACATCAGGACTAAATGCACTAGAGACAACTCTCACATATCCCCTGAATAAAGTGCCCCCTTGCTTAAAGCTATCGAGCAACCCACGACCGAGACCGTAATTAATCTTCAAAAATTCGACAAACGGACTCATAATCCACACGTTAACTCTGAAAGGTTAAATAGAAAATCGAATTGTAGAGATGATAGTTGATATAAAGTGGGCGTGTTATATTGTCGAAAATATCTTGTAAATAATAATTGTAGATATACTTATTATCAAACAAATGAAATAGAGAATGTGGAAAAATCCCCTTACGAATAACTCACACATCCACTATTTCGGGCTGGGAAAATTTTTTCTGAATAGAATCAAAGATCCAAACACCAGTTCTCAGAAATGTGTTTCATATACTTATTATGTTTTAGTATAAATAAGTAAATTTAATACATCCAAAGAGGCAATGAATTAAGTGTTTATATTAAAATAAAGTTAATAATAAATAAAGTAAGATCATTTTAATATTTAAAAATCGTTTTTTGATATAACTACTGTAACTTGCTAGATAGAAATATCAAATTGACAATTTACCAATAAATTCAAAAGCTACTTTGATGCAAATGAGTGTTTTGTACGAAAGTATGTTTAATGTAAAATAGGTATCTATTTACTGAAACTGAACATCCATCGAATTTCGGTATAGGAAACAGTTAAATGGAATAAAGGAAAATTTAAAAATTTAAATATTTTCCATTACCATTGCCATGTAGGCCAAATTCAACTAAAATAATAAAACCCCATGTGTGATTAAATAATAAAAATTTAGATTTTATTGATGGATTAGTATCTTGGCTAGGTATATCGTAGCTGTTTGTTGAGTTTATTGATCTGTTGTACGTAACCACGATATACTTGATTATTATTATGGCTAAAGCTTACAAATTAGGAAATCTTTAAGCATTTCAAAACTTAAGAGAGATAAATATACCATATACCTAAAATATATAGGGAAATATCAATATAATTTTAAAGATAAGTTAATTTGCCGTACGACAGACTGGTGTTCAAAATCCTTTAAACCTTATATTTTTGGAGAAAATTAAACAAATCGTATTTATGTACATATAGCGAACTATTATAAAAGTGTTAATTATTTTTAGGACAATTAAAAATATCCTCAAATATAACGTGTTTTATAAGAAAAAATATAACTTTAATATAGGTACCATTATTTTTGGAGCCTCCTGTATAATCCACATTATATTTAAATTGTATTGTTAACGGCCTTGCATATTTCTATGAAGAAAATAACTAAATACCAAGTCCTTTTTCGTAATACTGAGACCGATGCGTATAATTGGCGAAATTCCTCCTAGGAATGACGGATAGGCGTGTTGCTGTCACCAGGGTAGGTACCTTTTGTAGAGTGTCCGTAACTGAATTTAAACACTTTTTACTTAACAAAATTTCAAAAAATTTATGTTGTTTTATTCATACTTTCTAATATACTTGAACGCGAAAAATGTTAACTACTTAAGTAGTTCTAGAATATTTAATTTGTTCAAAACAATGAGTTTTGCCCATACACCAATACCAAAAAATGGGGAACAAATATTTCCCATAATCATTATAAAAGTATTTATTGTGTATTTAGTCCATTCACTCACGGTAAAATATTGCAAAACTTCCATATTTTAAAGAACAATTTTTATTGACATGAAATTTGGCACACACATACATATTAGCTAACATGTTAAAAAAGCGATATTCTCCCGATGTGTGATTTTGCCCTGGGAGTTTCATCCCTTCTTGAGAGTGAAAAATATAGGTAAGTTCAAATTAAGTTCAGAATTGGATAAACTGACAAACTAATTCTAGGCAACTTTTGTTTTTTTTCACCAAGTCAATACTTTTCGAGGTATTTGCTAGTGAATAAATTCATTTTCAACAAAAAACCACGTTTTTTCACAAATAACTCCAAAAGTAAGTACTTATTTTATCGAAAAAAATATTCTTAGCAAATATATAGCTAATAAACAATTGAAAAATGGTGGACACATGAAGTCTGTAGACTGTAGCTAATTAAAAGTAGGTTCTTTATTATTCGTCAAATTCCAAATCGAATCTTTCTGCGCGAACTAACCAAAAAATCAAGCACTTTTTGGGGAAAACTCATTACAGCTTTTGTAAAGCATTTAAAAATGCTTTATTTTTGTTTCTTAAAAAAGTTTCTAACATCAAAAGTAAGTTACGTTTAAAAGAATGTTTTTTCCCTTTTTTCCCCTTTTTTGGTAAAAAAATCGTGCAAATCGCCCCCTAATCAGCATCCCAAATGAAATTAATCGTTACCGCTCCACAAGTAACGTTACTTAATTGATTATATTATCTGCAAATTTTATCCGTTCAAAGTGATTATTTTTGAAAAGGCTGTAGTTGAACGGTTTTGAACGAGTCACTAATTACGAGTGTATGCAAATTTTGAACAGCCATATTTTAACCAATTTTTGTCTTACACTAAAACACAAATCCAACATATTCAGAAAAGCAAAGTCTACATTTTTTTTTCTTCTTGAGATTTTTAGTATCATTAACAATTTAAGTTATTTAAAAAAAAGGAATTTTTTTAAATAAAAAACATTTTACTTTAAACCAATTTTTTTCAAATCCGAGCATTGAACTAATTAAATTTACAGATCATATAAATAATAAATATAAGTAAAGTAACTTGTGAAGAAGTAACGATTAATTTCATTTGAGATGCCAATTAGAGCATTTTTACAAGCTAATTTTTACAATTTTTTTTATTAAAAATAAGGGATTAACTCTATTTTGAGTGTATTACTTTTGATGATAGAAACTTTTTAAAAACAAAAAGCAAAAAAAAGCCTTTTAAAAGGTTGTCATAAGATTTCACTTGTGCTTCATTTTTTGGTTATTTCACGTTGAAGTATTTGATTTGAAATTTTACGAATAAGAACCTAATTTTCGTTAGCTACAACTTTGCTTATACTAGTTCTATAGACTTCATATCATTTCTTTAAATTTTTTATAGGCTATATTTTTGTTAAATATATTTTATTGAAAAAATACTTTTTGAGTTTATCTGCGAAAACCCGTCTAAAAATGTAGTTTTTTTTTATTAAAAAATGAACATATTCACTCACTAATAACTCGAAAATTATTGACTTAGTGAAAAAACTCTATAGAACAAAAGTTGCTTAGAATTAGTAAGTTTATCCAATTCCGGACTTATTTTGAACATATTTTTTAACCACCAAGAAGAGGTGGAATACACTCCAGGGCAAAAGCACACATCAGCACAATATCACTTTCTTTCTTTGACATGTTAGCTACCTGTATGCCAAATTTTACGTCAATAAAAGAGTTTCTTTGAAATTTTCGGCAAAAACCGTGAGTAAATGGAGTAATTTTCAAAGTGAAAAATAGAAAGGAACATTATAGAAAAGGAATATTCGAATATTTAGCAAATAATTTTTCTACGATTTTCATTACGTTTGGAAAATTACAAAATTATTATTTATGTCTCGAAAAACAAATCCTAATTAAATAAGTTTATACAGTGTGAATAATAAGTTCTTAGTGCAAAACATATTGTTATATTCCTAATTGATATAAGAAATAAAAGTTTATAATTATAAATTAAAGTCAAATTAAAATAAAGGTTTTCATTTTTCTCGACCACGGGCATGTAAATTTGGAACACCCTGTATAAAACAAATTATGTATAGGTAGCGTTTAAGAGAGTGATTCGGAGAAGTGTTTACGAACCTCGGAACAATACGACTCAAATAAACAATTAGAGTGATGTGTACAAAGAAAGTGTTCGCGGAAGGATTTGTCATTAACCACCGCTAACTAATACTCTAATGAATAAGATAATGGGTCATTAAATTTGTAAATGTTGTATTAATGTAGAAAGTAAAATTGAAATGGGGAATATTATTTTTTCTTGAAATCCATTAAGATATTTAGAAAAAGGAAAGTTGTGTTGATAAATACGGATAATTGAAAGTTGCTTGGGATTGGTTGATTTTTGAATGCTGGAAGGGGTAATTTGGAAGTAGGAGAATGGATGAGAGATATGTGGCAGAAGGTTTTGAGCGATCGAAAGGCGAAGTCCAGTGTTCGAGAAGAGTGTACAAAAAGGTGAAACGCCGGTATAGTTAGTTTGTTGTTGAAATTTAAAAAGTAAGATATCGTGGAATCAGTGTTAGGCCGAGTCGAGATAAGATATAACTCCTTGAGTCTAGAGTATCCCGGTTTTTGTTGAAGTGTTTGAAAAAGGTAGAACACGGCATCAGAAGAAGGCAGGAACGAGGGCGGTACGAGGCGTAGTTTTCAGAAAGGAGCAGAGGCTTTACTGGGAAGCTGGTACGAGTCGTTTGATCGCAACCCAAGATAGAAGGAAACGTGTTTTGTGTGAAGACATTGTCAAATCATCAGTAAAGGTCAGTCTATTTTGTTATGACATGAATGTATGGTTTATGTATTAAATACCACATTGAAAATTGAGGCACACAATCATTATTAAAAATTTCTTATCAAACCTAAATCAATTTATCACTGATAAATCATAATAGTTCATTTTAAATAAAATACCTTTGGAGACAAAAAGAAATAAGATTCCCATGCTTGTAAATGTTGTATTAAATAAAGATAGAAAAATAAGATATAAGAAATATTAAGCATTGAATGCCATTTAGATAAAATAAACGATTTTATAATTTCTAATTGAAATTCATATGTGTGTATTATTTTACTCTCTTTTATCTATCCCGATTAGGAATCCACTGAGAAATATTTTGAAGCCACGAAAGTAAGTAATTGATATTATAATTTAACCCTGAGATTGACACTATATTGATATTGATATATAGTGATCACTACAATATATTATGTAGGTATACATCTCCGGAGCCGCTTTTTTACCTATTTATCTTAAATGCTATCGCGTTGATTGATAAATATATGTACAGGTAATGTCTTTGTCTATTTGTGTGTGTGTTCACAAAGATGGCATTAGATAAAATTTTTGCCACAGATATTTGAAAGTTGAAGATGTCATATTAAATTTTTATTTTACAGTCTTTAAGAAATTGTATGATAATATCATTAATAGTTTTGGTGTTGAAGTTTAGTAGGTGTGAAATATTCAGCGGTAAACTTACATTCTGCTCCTGAAGTCTAGCAATTAGCGCTTTCGTTTGTTATTTATTAAGTTCACAATTAAAGATTATATGATTTACATCTGCAGTAGAGTATTTATCACATGGACAGAGAGAGTTAATACGCATTCCTATTTTAGCTAAATGTGCAGGAAAATTGCCATGGTTTCATTTTAAGCGACTTAGGGATGTGGAATAAAATCTATTAACGTGATAGTCAATTATATGTGAGATATCTTGAGGAAGTTGTGCATATAAGTGTATTAATTCCTCGAAGTTTGTACAAACTTGAGCCAAAGACATTTCTTTCTTAATTGTTTATGCAATTCTGGAATGTAACCGCTGGAGATTGTTAAATCTACTATTTTATTTTTCTAGTTATCAATCAATAATTATAGTGTAATGTGTAGTGACTCTGTTAAATGTCTTGTTACTTAGTAAAATCGGATTCATTCTCTTTACAAAGAGATGCTAATTGTATCCGAACGTCTGCAAGATGTTTATAAAATTTTGAATTAAAAAAAATTAAGAAAAATTTTAAAGGGAGAAAATAAAATGAATTCAATAATGGTAATTAGTAGGTAATAGTAAGAAAAATAATTAAAGTTTTTGTTCGAGCCATTTTAAATATCGCATTAATTGTTGCTTGTTTTGTGTGCACCCTGTATTCAAAACCGTTTTATTTATTGTTTATTGAGAATGGTTAAGACGCTGAGCAACGAATATTTTTGTAATATAGGCACTATATTATCGAAAAATCGAAGTTTCGAAAACTGTTTCGGAATAGTGCGCAAGAGTTGCCAATTGGTATTACAAACCTAATCTTTATTTGCGATTTTTCAAAAAAAATTCACCTTCTGTCCTCTACCGGAGGTTGAAAAAATAAAAAAAATAAAAAATACTAACTTATGATTTTAATTTAAAAGTTAAATAATAAGGACATGTTATTATTATAGGAAGGTAATCCGTCAAGGTAAAGTATTCGGAAAGCGAGTAATTGGGAGAAGAAGAATATCATGGTTAAAAAACCTGAGGAACCTCTTCACAACAACAACCAATATATTTAAAGCATCAATTAATAAAATAATTATAGCCAGAATGATCGCCAATATTCGAAACGAATAGGCACCAAAAGAAGAAGATTATTATAAAAAAAAAATTATATCCAACTGAAATATTTTTGAAATATGTCACATTTATTCTTCTATCTGCTCCCTACCATCCCCCTTTGATTGTTTTTATTGTTTGTAGTCTTTTTTGCACTGGAATTTTGGCATATTTTTGCGCGAATCAATTTTTGCCTTTGTATAGGATTATCAGCATCCAAAATAAGAGCAGGACATATTCATTTAATTTTTAAATGTCCTAGAAAACAAACATCACGTTTGTTTTTTTTAAGTAATTGGGTGACACCGATTACTCAGCACAAGTACACTAGGTTCTAATAACGCTTCGTCAGCTATTTGTTATTGTTAATATTTCATGGCCAAACTGTGTCAACATTCCAAACAATAACACTCTACATAGTTTATTTATAGATACAGAAAAGGCATCGCGGATCATTCTTGTATCAATTCGTATTCGTGGTTCAGATACATCATTAGATAGTTACACCTTAAGCACACCAACTCCTTACTGTTGTACTTAGAGTTGGTCAATAAATACGTATACAGCGAGTAGTGTTTACTTCATCAACCCCTATCATAGGGGGTAACTACCCCAACTAACCTAGGATGTTCCTGAGGGTGGAGTACCACCATACCTTGATAAAATTGTCTATTTTTTGTGACCCAATAACCGATGAAGATGCTTCCGTTACGAGCTTCACAATTCTCTCTACAAATTGGGTGTGACAGGGAAATGCAGCGATTTCAATGATTTTTTCAGAAGATCCGGAAATAATATTTTTCAAAATCCTCTACTTTCAAACCTTGAAGTAATGGAGGGCAAGTTATTTTATTGTTTTCCAGTCAAAAAGATCAACATAGTCATCTGCGTCAAAATTAATTTGTGGAATAATAAAAAGTCGGATGTTAGATGAATCATTATTGACCTTAATTTTTGCATTGATAATGCGACGAAGAGCTCTCTAATATGCGGGAGAGTGTCATGCAGCATACATAGCAGAAGATTTTCTGGAAGTACAAAATAGGCATTTCTTTGAATTACAGGGTCTCTTCTTCTTCTTCTTCTTCTTCTTAACTCAGGCGAGACTCGTTAGTCTCTGGCACTTGGTCATAAGACCTTTGTACCAAACCCTGTTCTTATTCTTAAACTTTATTAAGTCCTGTGGCCTTAACGAAGGCCAACAGTTTTCTTATTGGTAGTTTTAGGATCTCTTCTGGTTCAAACCTCATTTGACCAGTGAAGTCCTGCCTTACATCACCTAGCACACTGCAATGGCATAGTATGTGTATGGCAGTCTCTTCTTCCATTTCGCACTTTCTGCACCATGGTTTATTCATCTTACCTAACTTGTATAGGTGATTTCTTAAACGGCAATGTCCAGTCACCATTTCAGTGATCGTTTTGATCTCTCGTTTATTGAGGTTCATCAAACTGTTCGAGAGTTTTTTATCAATATTCTTGATAATTTTTTTAGTCTGGATTTGCCCTTGAGTGGTTCTCCATTTATTTTGATGATTCTTTATCAGCCATTTCTGAACCTCGTTTTTATAGCATCTTTAGTGATACAACATAAAGGTTCTGGGCCTTCAAAAGTTTCTCTCGAACCTTGTTTCGTTAACATATCTGCTCGTTCGTTCCCATACACCCCTTCATGAGAAGGGGTGTATACACCGTATAAGGTGTACTTCACCGTCTTCGACACTTTATTGTCTTTCGTCAGGTTATTAAGGAGATCTTTGCAGTTTCTCACCAGTTTTGATATTTTGAGAGAGTTCTTTACAGCGAGAATAGTCGATTGGCTATCTGTGTAAATGTTGATTCTCTTAGCTTTAGGGTCTTCATCAATTAGTTCATCAATGCAGGCCACCAAAGCAAAAACTTCAGCCTGGAACACTGTTGTGTGTTGACCTAGGCTGTAAGATTTATTACAGTTGCACGTTTGTCCAAAGACTCCTGATCCAGTACCATGGGCAGTTTTAGATCCATCAGTGAACCATATTAAGTCCCCATTAATATTTGGGACTTTTTGTTCTCTAGATGGTATATTTGTGTTAATCTTCTCAGTGAAGATTAATTCTGGTGTCATCATATCTGAGTTCATCATAAAGATAGATTCCTCAAGTATAGTCCCAGTAATGTTTGTGTGGCTATTCAAAACATAATTCGGCCTCCAAGTATTGATTGCTTTGAGTCTCAGGATGGTCATAAAGGCTACCGCCGAAATATATAGTCCGTCTAGAAAGTACCCGGAATTTTATAGTTTTTCTAATTTTAATAGATTTCCTTTTTGTAACATTTTAAGACAAACGTAATGCATCAAGTAGGTTGTGCCGATAGTAGGTTATGGATAAAATCGCATGACAACACCATCTGTCAAATATTGTTGTTTGTAAACAGACTTAAGAGTTGTGAAATAATGTCGCAAGTAGAAAAAAGAAAAGTGGCGGAATATTTGTATAGAAAGGGTGTCCGAAACGTTAAAAAATTAGTGCAATTGACTGAACTCGGAAAAAGTGCAGTGTATGAGACAATAAAGAGGATAAAAACTGGCATAGATATAAGACATAGACCAGTTTCGCGGAAGTTCCGCGTAAGATTCGCGGAAACAATTTAAATGCTTTAGTGGCTTTAGGACGACAAAATCCGCGCCTAGGGTTTCGAAAATTGGCGAACAGATTTGGAAATCAATGAAGAATAAAAGTGTGCCCAGAAACTGTCCGCATGTCGCTGAAAAAGCAAGGCTACATATCAAGGAATCAAAAAAAATCCATACAATGACACCTCTGCAAAGGCAACGAAGAATAGATTTTTGTCAACATTTTCAAGAAGATAATTTTAATAATGTCTTTATAACTGATGAAAGTTGTTTCCAGCTTGGTGCAAATCATCTAAAAGTCCTATCAAGACAAAATGTTACCGTTCAAATTTCCAAATTTCCCACTAAAATAATGGTTTGGGGAGCAATATCTCAGCGTGGTGCTACACCTCTGTATAGTTAATGGTACTGTTGATAGTGCGAAATATTGACATCCTAAATGGTTTTCTTCTTGAAACGGCTCATGTTTTATATCCAGAGGGGTGGCGTTTTCAGCAAGATAATGCAAGATGCCATACTTCTGCTTATACTCAAGCATGGATGCAAGAACACGAATTGGCAACAATTCCGTGGCCAGCAGCATCTCCAGATCTTAGCCCCATTGAAAACATATGGGGACGATGAAGATTGAAGTGGAACGAGCAGCGCCACGAGATAAAGAAGGTTTGATTCGGTCAGTTTTACAGGCCTGGAACACCATTACCGAAAATTATGGCCTTGACCTAGTTTTGGGTGTACCTGGACTTTTGGTTAAGTGTTTAGGTTTAAATAGAGGTTCTATAAGTAAATGAGATGAATTATTTGTTGAAATTTTATATTCCAAGTGATAGAAATAAATACCGTAAAATTATAATTCTGCTTTCTTTTTTCCGGATACTTTCTAGACGGACTATATAATTCCATAAGTGACTGTCGGTCGTATTACTGATGTGTCTATCCAACAGATCACCTTTGGTTTCAATCCCCAGGTTTTACCTACAACTCGTCTGCAGTTCCAGAAGAGTCGCTTAGCCCTATTGGTTATATTGGTAATATGAGTATTCCAATTGAGTTTCGAATCCAGGGTTACCCCTAGATAATTAAACTCATTGGTTATTTCCAGTACCTCTCCAAATAATTTCAGCTCACTCAGTCCAGTAAGCTTCCTTTTATTTGTAAAGGCTACCAGATTAGTTTTAGAAGGGTTCACGGAGAGGTTCTCTTGCATGGTGTGTTGTTTGAGAGAGAGATAGACAGAGAGAGAGAGAGAGAGAGAGAGAGAGAGAGCATGCACCAAAAAAAAACAAACTGTTTTCACCGATCATATCTCTTATTGTATTATAACTAGAATCCTAGAATATTTATGAATGAAGGAATTTCTTTTTTTTTTTATAAGCTGCAAAAATGTTTTATAAAGTATTTTTTAGTTAGATGGATAGTTTTTAAGGTATGTATTCGCAAAAAACCGTTCGACAATGTGCTGTTTTAATGAAAATGGCCAATTTTCAAGCACGAATATCTCAAAAATTATTGAGTTTCCAAAAAAATTAAATAGCAGTTTTTGCTCGGAATTAGGTTCCCTAGCCACTTCCGTAGTTACTATAACCAAAAACTTTTCACCCCCGAGAAGGGGTGCGAACCTCCCCCATGACAAAATGATAGACTTTGAATTAGGATATAAGTAGAGGCTACTCCCAAAATTTCATTAAAATCCATGCAGTAGGATTTAATTCGAAGGTAATATCCTGTTCTTACTCTCATTGACTGGGGTAATACATCGATTTTCATTGGCCAATTCCAGTCGACTGATAGGTGAATTTGTAGGTAGAACCTTGTGCTACGTTTTAATTTTAG
Source organism: Diabrotica virgifera virgifera (assembly GCF_917563875.1). Taxonomy (NCBI): domain Eukaryota; kingdom Metazoa; phylum Arthropoda; class Insecta; order Coleoptera; family Chrysomelidae; genus Diabrotica; species Diabrotica virgifera. Next base: position 164,702,337 of record NC_065446.1, on the reverse strand, counting down.
TTTTGGTAGTCTTGCTATATAATTACGATTGCAAGGGTTGATTTTCTTGATAATGATGTCTTTATTTGGTTAGTAGAGGCACCTGTTTTGTCGGATACCTAAAACTTTAAATACACACAAGGAATGGAGTTTTTCAATTTAGTATTCTCATGATGGATTTCCCGTGCTTCCTCTGCTTTGATTAATAGGATGAATCCACCACTTTCGTTTAATCCTACGGTGCTTAATAAGCCGATACAATAAACACATAGCAATAACTCCGGCTTGGCCGGTAAAAATCCCGTGAGCCTGCAAGCGCCTGCTGCCAGTAAAATGTACGATTTTATATTGCTCGTTCAAAATCGGTGTATCTACAATTAGCGTAATGATTTAACACATTTTTGAAGTTGTACTAGGCGCGATTAGAAGTGTATGTAAATGTGAGCGAATTCATCAAAATTGTTGGTGCCACGCGCAGATACATTATATGTTAGCTCTGATTGGGTATTCCAATGACATGTCAAAAATTATCCAATATGGCGGCTGTGGTTAAAGAATGTGTTGTCATTTTTATTATTATGGTTATGGTTGTTAAGTTGTGTTTTAAAAGTTGCGAAAACAGAGACAAAAGTGAGTTTATAGTTGTACTGACCTTCTAAATAATTTTTATATCATATATATTATACTTTTTTTATACAATATAATATTATATATTTTATATAATATATATAATATATATAATATTATATAATATTATATTATACTTTTGGACTTATTAATATGGGAAAAAGGAATGTGTGTGTACTTTGTACGCACTTTAGAAGTTATACTTTTATTAAAATTGTGTAGAAAATCTGACGTTTTTAGATATTTTATGATTACTAAAGGGAAAAGCAATTGCTGGGACGCCCCAGTTAGTCAAAAAATGACGAGTTAAATTATTTATCATGAATTTACCATTTTCAATGATTTTAAAATTTGACGAAAATACAGGAGAAAGTCGAAAGGCTAGTATTTATAGTATAAATTTTGTGTAGAGAATTGGGGGGCGGCGCTTAATTTTAATTTTTGGTATTATTTTAAGTATTAAAATTAGTATAAAATATGTAAATAAAATACAATTAAAATGTTTAAAATATATTTGATTCGTTGAAATCATAAAAGTAGAACTACCTATAACTTCTTACGTGCGTACAAAGTACACACGTTTTTTTTTATTTACGAAGTTTACCGGTCCTCGTTCTATAAATATAAAGAAGAACGATGCATGATCAAATTATTTTTATAACATTGCCAAAATATTTGTTGTTCCAATATTTGTGAGGCTGATTGTGAGCTTTGTATAGATATAAAGATTTTTAATTTTGTGTATGATTATAATTTTTATTTATATAATTTGTATAGAATGTTTAAAAGTATGCGTTTATTTTACTTATCTCTATGGCAAATCGACAAAATTTTACAAAGCAAATGACAAAACTTACCATTGATATACTATTTGTTGAGTTAGTTAAAGCGTTTGTAAATAATATTTCTTCTATTTATTAGGGAATTTACAGAAGACCAACAATACTTTCAAACACACGATACCATCACTACCTGTTAAAGTTAGACTATTCGTTATTCGTTGAAAAGTTTAATCTTATCTGTGATATTTACTAAAAATAATTATAACTGCAAACAATGGATTTACGTTAGAGGAAAAAAGGATCAAGAGTTAAGCATGCTTTATGATAGTATTATTGTATATTAATTACGACAATTTATAAATATCAGTAAAATACCAGCAATTCAACACGCAAGAAAAATTATGAAGGTTGCATTGAATGTATTAAAAAGAATACAATTTTGAACACACTAGTTATTGTTATAATCCTGCGAACACTAATAATATCAGTTACATAATATATTATTTTATACCTCTCTAGGTATAGGTTGAAGACCTGGAAGAAATTGTATATTATTCAACGAGCTTGTAATGATGGCTACTACTCACGATGATGAAGTTTATAAGTGTCGTAATTCATCAGAGTGAGTAATGGCCATTACATGCGAGTAGAATTCTACACTTTTTCTACGACTTTTTTTTTATTTTAATTGGTACAAAATTTATATTTTAATATTATTTCTACGCGTATTAAGCAAATATGTCTAGTGGCTGTAATTCCAGAGTACCTACTCGGCTAAACGATTCTAAAAAGGTACAGACCTACCACCTAAATATTTCGTGTTGGTATCATGTGACGTCACGTGCTATGGTGCGGATGACGTGCAACGGTATCTATATTGTACGGACTGTAGCTAATATGTTTTTATTTTTTTTTTCAGGTCAGAATTCGATATTTGCCATCAAAATTTTTTAGAAGTAGCATAGATATGTAAACCAAGGCTCTGAAATATCGTTAAGGGTTGCAGCTATGAGACATTCAGTTGGATCAGGCCATCAAACTTTTTTAGAGGTAGCATAAGTACAGTGGAACCCCGATAAGTCGGCCCCCGATAACCCGGAAGTCCGGCTAACCCGGACCGATTTTTATCAGAAAAACATTACAACAATAAAAATGTATGTCCTTTATGCTGGATTTTCCAATTTCTTTTCAACATCTTAAAATATTTTCTTTTATCTTTCCTTATAAACATATTGTTCGAATACTATATCTTATATTTTTCAGGCTAATTTTATTATCATAATAAACTTTCTTCGTAAAAATTTGTCGGTTTAGCGAATTCCTATGTAGTTCATTCGTTTCAATTTTCAATGTCAAACACATTATACAATGAGAGATAATGCGTATTTGTGTAATTTGATACATAATATACCTTAGTAAAAATGTGTTATCGAAACCAAGAGGTATCTGTAGTATCCTTTATTTACTTGAAACTGTCTTAGCATTGTTTAGAAAAAACTATTTAAAAATTATTTTTCAAACAATGGTCTTAGTCTTCACTCTTATTAAATAACATAAGTTCGTTCTCGTTGCGAGACGGTATTGTGTGTAGTAAAGTCGCATTGTTCGTTCCGTTCTGTAATCGTTCGTAAATATATTCAGATTTTGTGTTTGTAATGGCAATAAAACTTAAAATGTTGTTTTTGTTTCAAAATGATAACAAAAGACAGTTTGGACAATCGGTGCAAAGATAAGAAAGCTAAAAATGAGACTCTCGACGACGCTTTGTATGTGTGGAACGCGAACGTGGTTTACAAGTGTCTGTGTGCCAATTATAACGGAGTTTATCTGTAAGCATACCATATTTTAATAATCTTTACCATTTTCTCCGGCTAACCCGAATTTTCGATAACCCGGATCGGTCGCGGTCCCGATTAATCCGAGTTAACGGGGTTCCACTGTATGTTAACCAAGGCTCTGAAATATCGTTAAGGGTGGCAGCTAGGGGACATTCAGTTGGATCAGGACAAGGTTTTTTCAGACATAGCTGAAAATGTAAAAATAAATAATAAATTTAATAAGTGAGGTATAATTATAGCTTTTGTAAAAAAACATCAATTATTTGTTATGATATGGTTGTTTGTATTACCAATTGCCCATTATTTTTAACGACGAGTCATTATCGTTCTAATAAAAATACTTATATTTTCCAATTACAGTATCTCTAATTAATTGCTTAGTTTCAGCAACAAAAATTTTACCACTTATATTAAAGTTAAATCGGTTTATACGGGTACAAATAATTTTTATCCTTGTGGGATCGGTACTTACCTGACGGAACGCAGACGTTGGGATACAACAAGCGTCTCTTTGTAAAGACAATAAAATCAAATTTTTTAAGTAACAAGACATTTACTCAACGCACACAGTACACCACATTACACTATAATCTGATTGCGGCTGGCTGAACGATTAATATTTATGCCATCGGTATGCCGTTTATGCCAAATAAAAATTTATTTCTATGACTCTATGTTGGTGAGATTTTCACTGATTTTTTCTTGGCCTTTAGAATGTTGAATTGAACAGATTATTTCATTCATACAGATTCTGACCAATAGAAAGCTACAAGAATAAAAATTACAGTGGGAATTTTTTTCGATAATTTCCCGTCGTCAATGTTTTACAGCTGTCAAAGAGAACACCATGGAGAGGTTTAGCAAATATTCGGGTGAAGATATCAATAAAATATTAGTTTAATGATTTAAAAAACAGATTTATTCATGAAATAATCTTACCGAATTACTCTCGAGCTCTCAAAATTACCGATTTGTTTTGCCCTCGTGACACTTTAACATAATTTCACTCCCTTTCGGGTCGTGAACTAAAACTGTCGTCAAAGTGTCACTCGAGATACAAATCGATAATTTTGGAGCTCTCGTGTAATTACTACTGATAATTTTTTGTCAGTGAATCCGACGAGAATCATTGAGACCCTCTTCATTCATCTCATTGATTTAATTTCCAAAGGTTGTGTGCGTGTGTGTGGAGAGAAAGAGGTGGCATTAGACAAAGAGTCTTTTTGCCACAGAATTTTGTTATAAAGATGTTTAAATTTTTATCTTAGTATCATTTATAAACTTGATTAAGATATTATATATAGATTTGTCAGAATAAGATAAAAGATTGCTGATGTTAACTGGAAGGCAAATTGTTAAGGCCAATTAAACCCAAATATAAGTTTCTAGTCTGATCCCTATGATTAAGACAATCAAAGAATACATGGTTCATATCCCCGATGGACTGACTGATTGTTACATGAACAGAAGGGAGTTTCATAGATTCCAATCCCATGAAGATGCTCTGGAAAAAGGCCATGGTTAAGTTTTACCCGAGTTATTAATGAGGAATGTACTTTGTTATAATTGTAGTTAAAATGAGGTATACTTTTTGGTAATAATGGGTGAATAGAAAAGTAATGATTTCTTGATGTCTGCTGAACATCTTCGTATTTGGACCTCCATCTTTCCCTGCCAACACTTCTGATAATAGAAAATAGATCTTTGAATTTGAAAATGTTTGTGATTTCTGGTATCTCAGATGTATTTTTTGCCATTCCGTCCACTATGTCCTTTAAGTAAAGTCACTGTTTTTTTGTGGAATTTAGATTATGTATTATTTTTTTGATATCAAGAATAATGGAGTTTTGGAAATTATCTAATGGATGGCTACAAATAGCTTGTAGTACTGCCTGAGAGTCTGAGACTATTACAATGTTCTCGCAATAATTAGAAACACACCAAGTTAGTGCTTTCGGTATGGCAGCAGCCTCGGCTGTAAAAATAGAACAGCAATCAGGAATTCGGTATTTTTCTGCATAATTGTTGTTTGAAACAAAAAATGCGAAACCAGTACTTTCATCTGTTTTTGATCCATCTGTATAAATTATTGTTAAATATTTCCCTAATTTGCGTAGTATGGAATTAAATGTAAGTTTTGTTAAAGTTGGCAAGTCTGAATAAGATGGCAGTATAATGGTTGGTTTCGAAACCATTATACCATGGTTGGCATGTTCGAAAAAAGGAAATTTTGGTAGCTGTAAAATATAAGGTTGGTAAAGATTCGTATCGATAAAAGCTTCTGTAAGAGGAGGCGAATTTTTTGTCCTCCAGTAAGAATTTGTTAAATTTTCTGTCAAAAGTAGACCTATTTTGTGAACCATAGTTGTATTAAACGTTCTGTATTTTATTAGACATTTGTTTGCTAATATTTGCCTACGTATGTATAAAGGTGGTTCTTGAGCCTCTGCTAGAACTGCATGGCTTGCTGAGGACATCATAGCTCCTAGACAGATTTTTATAGATTTATATTGTATTCTGTCTAGTGTTAATACATTTGTTTTGCAAGTAGAACCATAGAGTACAGCCATAATCTAGAATGGATCGTATGTAGGATCTATAAAACATTAAGGAAATATATTGGTCTGCACCCCAACTTTTTTTGGAAACGAAACGCAGAAGGGCAGAAGGTTAATTCCACGCTCTGACTTTTGTTTCACATATTTTATATGGCTAGACCACAAGCATTTTCCTTTGATTTTTTGTCTAAGTCTTGCAAAACATACAATCGAAGATTGTGTATCTCTTGTGATATGCTAAATCCCATGTTTTTAACCCACCTATCTATATTCCTAAAGTTACGTTTTAGATTAAACATACAATCATCGTAGGATTTATGGCTGGTATATTAACATATATCATCCGCATACTGTATTATTTTACATTTGTCATCTATCAGGCCATGCAGATCTGCAGTGTAAACATTAAATAATAATGGGCTTAGAATTGAGCCTTGTGCAAGACCGTTATATAATATTCTTGGACCGTGTAATACATTATTATGGTCACGTAAATCTATTTTTCTGTTCACATACAAATTTAATATATTTACAGATAATTTTTTATCGATACCACATGCCACCATTTTTGAATATAATATATCCAAATCAACCACGTCATACGCACCCTTTAAATCTATAAACAAACATAGCATAAATTCGTTTTTTGAGAAGCAGAGTTGAATATCCGAAACTAAATATATGAGAGCATCAATTGTGCCTCGACCTCTAAGAAATCCGTACTGTGAATTGTGTGAATAGGGAAAAACTGCTTTACTTTCTAAAAGATGTTCTACTCTCAATTTTATTAGTCTTTCAAAAGATTTTGTTACACATGATAATAAGGAAATGGGCCTATAAGATGATGGAAGTTCTGGATTTTTGTTGAATTTAAGTATAGGACATATGACTATATTTTTTAAAGTATCGCAATATTCTTGTTTCAACCACCAATTATTAAAGATTTGTAAGCCAAGCCGCACACCAAAGAAACATGAAACGAAAAACATGAAACATGAAACGAAAAACGTGTTTCATGAAAAGAAAACACTGCTAAAAACATCTCAAAGTCCGCCTACTAATGAAATGAGTGTGATTCATGGTCATGACACATTTTTATTTTCGGAGAGTCTCATAAATGGCCGGATATATATTTGTTTAGCAGTGGTTTATTTCCATGAAACGTAATTTACGTTTCATGTTTCTTTGATGTGCGGCCGGGCTAAGAGAATGTGTTTAGCATTTGATGGTAATTTGTCCAAAATTTTATAGGTAAAACCATCTAAACCAGGTGAGGTATTTCGGCACTTTTTGAGAGCAAACTCTAGTTCTGAAAAAGTAAAAGGTTTTGACATGTGATCTACATATATTAGTATTAAAACGAAAAATGTCTATGTTATTATCAGCAATATTACCTGGGGCAGATGAAGGTGCAAGTTGATCTAGTAACTTTTTAATGAGATCTTCAGAAAGTTGTGGTTTTTTGTTGTACTGATGATTGTTGGAAATTGATCTTACAGTTTTCCAAATTTTGGAGAGGGGAGTACTTTTGTTCAAACTATTTAAAAAATTTATCCAGCTACATTTTTTCTTCATTTTAAATAACCGTCTGGTTTGGGCTGCAATGTTCTTATAAATTATGTAATTATTATGATTATCTTGCATTCGGTATGCTTTCAAAGCTTCTGATCGTTTTTTTTATTATATGTGTACATTCCTCATCCCACCAATAGGGCCTTGGGGTTGAAGGAGTAAAGGGTTTTTTTATGGGCATAGATTTAGAGGCGACAATGGAGATAGTTTGAAAAAGTTGAGCTATTTGCTCATCGTTTGAAAGATCATCGGTTGTTGAAAAGGTAGAAAGTTGATTCTCTAAATATGTATGGAACAGTTTCCAGTCAGCGCGGGAATCATTCCATTTGGCTGATGGATTAATTAGAAAAGAAGAAGGATTAATTTTTTAAGTTCTATTTTACTAGGAAAATGATCGGATCCCAGTGTGTCAGAGTGGACTGACCAGTTTATACGGTTTGTTAATGTAGCTGATATGATAGTCAAATCAACGGCAGAGTGATTCCCACTTGGCCCGATTCTAGTAGGTGTTCCGTCATTTTGAAAGACTAGTTCGAGAAAATCCATACTTTCGACTAAAGTTCTACCATTACGGTCATCCGGGATCGGACACCACATGCAATGGTGGGCATTAAAATCACCACAAAAAACCGTTTTATTAAAATCAAATTGTTTGAATAAATGTATCCAATCTGTTTTTTCTACTCTGATGTCAGGTGGTCTATATATAGACACAAAAGATATATTAATTTTAATAAGTAAAACTGCACACACTTCTATTCCACTATTAAAATTATAATTAATATTTATTATTTGATGATCAATGCTCTTTAGTACGAAAATACCTACGCCACCGTATCCGCTGTCACGACATTTTGAAACAAAATTATTTCCTTTTAATTTAAAATCCATTTGGCTTTTCAATCAAGTTTCGGATAAGATAAAAATATCTACATGAAAATTATTAATATAATTTACAAGATTATTACTAACTAAAGATCTACAATTCCATTGTAAAATATATAACAAAGATTGACTTGACTAGGCTGATTGTGTTTATACATTTGGAAGTTAGTGACTGCTGTCATCAACACTAGTCCCAATATTATCCGTTTCTGTGTTAGTACCTGTATCTTCTAGATTATTAGAAATACGTTTTCTTAATTCATTTTCTAAATTGCATATGGTTTGAGATTGATTATTAGTATCTATGAGTCGGTTTATATGAGATGTCACAAGTAATATAAGTTTCTCTTTATAATCAATAAATTCGTCCCTGTAAGGATTAGGGATTATCAGATTCGATTTAGGGGTGGGTCTTTTGCTAGTTGATGCAGAGGAATGGGGTAGAATTGGAGGAGAAGTTGCTTTACGTTTGTTAGCTGTATTTGTTGTGTTACTAAATCTTTTTGGCGGTTTATTTAATGTGAAATTAGAGGTATTGTTAGTTGGGTTAGGTAAGCTTGTAAAATAGTTAGTAATGTTATTTAAAATAGCAAATCTATTATTAGTAGTTATTTTTGCTTAGTTCGGGTTGTTATGTAGTTGCTCTGCTTCTTTGAAATTTATATTTTCTGTTGCCATTATTGCCTTGATTTTTCTGTTTCTCGTATATTGGACATTTTCTTGACAACGAGGTGTGCTCGTTAGTTTTACAATATATGCATAGATTATTTTCGCTACAAGTTTCTTCTGTATGGGACGTGTCTGTACATTTTTTTACATCTACTCTCCTTGGATTTACATAATTTTGTGCTTTGTCCAAATCTGAGACATCGGTAGCATTGCACCACTGGATGTACGTAAGGATCGAATACGAAATTACATAAGTTAATTATTATGTTTTGGGGAACTTCATTGCCCAAAAATTCTACAATTATTATTTGTCTTGGTACTAATTGGGTAGTACCGTCGCTGTTGGTTATTTTTCTTTGCATTCTTTGCACATTTACCACCTGTTTTTCAGAAATGATTGCGTCTTTCAGGTAATCCTCTGAAAATAATGTGTCAACCATTTTGACCACACCCTTTCTGTGCGTGTAAAATTTAGGGATATATGCTATTAGATCGTTTTTAATTATCAATTCATGATTAATTAATTTATTTGCTGCAGAAAAAAAAATTTAATATGACTTTTACCCTATTAATACCTACCGGTTTTATGTCTACTACGTCATTTTTTATTAAAGGATCATTTAACAAAAAAGAACCTACCCTGATTGGAAATAATCTTTCAATACTAGAATTTTTATGTTCAATATAAACAAAGAATGGTGCCTTATCGTCAGATTTATACCTGTTATCAAAATCGATTAAATTATTTACAGACCTGTTGTATTCCATATTAGTTTTTTTAGAGTTGTTTTGGTCAGGCGGTTCACCTATTGACTGTGCTTCCATATTTACCTAGATTTTGTTGAAAAAATGTATGGCTCTAATAAACACTTTCTTAGCACTAATTAAATAAATTCACTTCTTCTTCTTAAAGTTCCCTCTCCTATCGGAGGTTGGATATCATAATGGCTATGGTCACTTTGTTGGCTGCTGCTCTGAATAGTTGTAATGAACTACAGTTAAACCATTCTCTAAGGTTCCTCAGCCAGGAGATGCGTCTTCTTCCTATGCCTCTTCTTCCTTGGATCCTTCCTTGCATAATAATTCTCAGCAACTCATATTTTTCTCCTCTGGTAATGTGACCCAAATATTCCAGTTTTCTAGTTTTTATACTTTTCACTTGAATAAATTCACAAAATATCACAATAGCAATTATTTTGAAAACACACCGAAGACAATAATATTGGAGCGACCTTCACTCTATGATTGTCGAAACGATACTGTTTCCAAAGGTTATTTGTGGTTGTTCCGTATTCGGCCGTCTTTGTCCATCCAGACCTTTGTTAACCATTTTTTAAATGCATTTACTCGTAAAGGTCTACTTATTTAAATTATGAACAAAATAAAAGCATATCTTAGTGTTGGTACAGATCATTTTTACTCACAAAGTGGACAACAAACAACGTTTTACTAAAAAATTATATTTCACAAACTTTTAATTTACAATATATACAATAAAATAAAAAACAAATTCATTTTCAGGAAAATATATACTATATAGACTATTTTACTACATTAATGCCTGGTTGCACCAACAGATCTTAACCTTAAGAAGTGCCTTAAGCTCAGCTTACGAGACATAGGCGTTGCATAATTGAGTCTTAGATCAATTTTCAGCTTGCCACAATGGACTGCTAAGTGGATTGCATCTTAAACTTCGTCTCAGTAATAATAATCATAATATCTGCCATATCTATAAGCTGAGCTGGGCTAAGTTGGAGCTTAAGGTTTGTTGGTACAACCAGGCATAAGTGAGGTTACAGAGAAAAATATATTTATATCATATTCCAAGCTTTTCTAAAAATTCATATTGTTTAGTAACCAAAATTAAATTATTAGTTACTGTTAACAAAAACTAGGCAAACTCAAATTTTTTATTATTTGGTACTTTTTTAGAGAGCTGAGACCTCTAGTTGAATATTGAGGGTTGCAGTCAGAAGGTTGGCCAAGATATCAAAGAAACACTCTTTTGACATTTTGTCTAGCTCTTGGGATTGTTTACTCCCTTTATCAAGACTCAGAATCGACTCTGTAATGCAGATAAAACAAAAATGTAAATATTTACAAATATTACATTATATTAATACACTTACTAGTCGTGAGATTATTTAAAAAAGCTTGACGGCACTCAACACGGATAACACAAATATTAAAAAAGAGAAGATAATAGACAAAATCCATTCTAAAATTTAGTGAGCATAATTATTTTATGTGTTTATTTTGTGGCATTTTTGTAAAATTATTTCAACTCTGATACAAAGAAAACAGAAAGAAAAAGCAATCAAATTAAAATATAATTAGTTGTTCTTCTTAGTGTAGTTTTTTAAATTACAGAGGCCTATAAAGGATATATTATTTAAAATTAAAAACTCATAAGATAAGCAATATATTATACATCCAGGTGTATAATAGGTATATTGGTTTATTATATACACCCAGGTATATAATATAAAGAATATTGGTTTTTTTAGTGTTGTCCTAGTAAATACCAATAAATATTACTGAGTTTGTCTATGTCTGACTTTTTGTTCATGCAAGAATAATTATTAGATTGTATGTAACACTTTTCCAAGAAAATACGTTTTAAGTGGTTAGTTTCTTTTGCCAAAATACAGGAATCCTCGAAATTGAACTCCTGTTTCAATGTTAAAGCATGTTCTGTTAGTGCACATGCATTTATTGTAAATTTTCAACTGTATCACTCGCTGGCGTGTGAACGGCACCTGACTTAGGTAACCGTATCACACGCTATGGGGTGATCGGCAGCGAATAGTTTAAGACTTATGCCACTTTCATTTTCACTGTATTAATTGTGATATTAGGTAAAAATATTAACGGTTCTTGTTATAAGAATTCCAACCGTAGAATTAAGGTTTTAAATGTTAAGTTCTTTTATAAATAAGTAAATACTAATATTTTTCTAAAAAATTACATCATATAAATTCAGCTAGGCGACATTCTGTGGGTGGTGCTCTATAAGGCGACCAACATAAAACAATCCACAATGTGGTTAATATAATGTTATACAGATATGAATAATATAAGACATTATTAATATATTACAATTTGTTGTAATACGTACACTAAACGCAAAATAATAATATTACAGCACGTCATACTTGACTTCTTAGCGATGTTAAAATATGATCAATAAGCAGGGATGCATAAAACTTTTTTATTAGGTCATGTTACATTACAACTTCGAGTTATCTTTGTTTAAAATAGTTATAGGTATACTGGAGATGATTTCAAACAACTAGTCCAAACAAACCAACAAGCGCTTACTTATAGATTCATGTCCATCTATCTACATGCTAAACTAAGTGAGAGTAAACAGATGACGAGAACACAGAGCCGTCTATCATAGTGATAAGAAAGACAAGGGCCAGTGCCGGATTAACCATTAGGCGGACTAGGCGGCCGCCTAGTGCCCGAGCACTTGATGGGGCCGGTATCCCACACAAATGCATTAATTAACATTGAAATATTTAAGCAGTAATTTAAAAAAAATTAAAATGTTAAAAAAATCAAATAGGGCTAACTGAGAGAAAAAAAAAAGAGAATGGTTAATTTATGATTTCCAATCAAACTCAGTTTTTTGCTTTGTCTTTTGTCAAATATCAGGAAAATACCACCGACTTCAAGACAAATTAAGCAGTTATCTTCAAAGGCATTTTTATATTCCATGTTCTAATCATTCCCTCAATTTGGTAATCAATTTTGCAAATTTTGTTTAGAAACTGGTGATTACTTTGGTATGGTACGTTTTTTTTTTCTATTTCAACCCACCGATGGGCCTTATAGTCCATTCACTTACGGTAAAATATTGCAAAACCTCCGGATTTTAAAGAACCTTTGGATTTGAAACAAGAGCTTGGATTGACATGAAATTTGGTATAAGCATAGCTAACATATGTCAAATAAAAAAGTGATATTGTGCCAATGTGTGTTTTTGCTCTACGGTTGAGTCCAACTCTTCTCGGGGGTGAAAAAATATATCCTCAAATAAGTCCGGAAGTGGATAAACTGACTAATTCTAAGCAACTTTTGTTCAATAAAGTTTTTTCATCAAGTGATCAAGTCAATACATTTCGAGTTATTTGCAAGTGAATATCTTCATTTTTCAACAAAATATAACACGTTTTTAGTATTTTTAAGTATTTTATCAAAAAAAAATTCTTGGCAAAAATACCTATAGCTTTTAAAAAATTGAAAAAATGGTGTATGTGTGCAGTATGTAGACCCAGTAGAAGCAGAGTTGTAGCTAATAAAAAGTAGGTTCTTATTCGTCAAATTCCAAATCGAATGTTTCAACGTGAAATAATCAAAAAATGAAGCACTTTTCATGGAAAACTCATCATAACTTGTTTAAATGTTTAAAAAAGCAATATTCTTGTTTATAAAAAAATTTCTAGCATAAAAAGTAAGCAACACACGCTCAGAATAAAGTTGATCCATTTTTTGGGTAAAAGAAAACTGGTGAAAATAACCCCCTAATTAGCATCCCAAATGAAATTAATCCTTACCGTTTGACAAGCTACTTTACTTATGTATTGTTTATATGCTCTGTGAGTTTTATCGGTATAAAGTGCTTATTTATAAAAGGGCTGTAGTAGAAAGGGCTTGAACAAGTCACTAATCACGAGTGTATGTAATTTTTGTATTTGGCTTAATGCCTCGAAAACAACTAATGGTCATTGATATGGTACAGTGGATTTTTCCAATTAGGTACCTACTGTAATGGGTAGTGTGTGTGTTGAGTAAATGTCTTGTTACTTAGAAAAGTCGTCATTGTTTTTGCAAAGAGACGCTAATTGTATCCGAACGTCTGCGGTCCCTCCGGTGAGTACCGATCCCACAAGGATAACTACTATTTTCATTTATTAATTTTTAAAATGAAAAATTCTCTACCCAGGGTATGCAAATTTTGAACAGTCATATCTTAACCAATTTTTATCTTTCAAAAAAGCAAAAATCTGAAATATTCAGAAAAGCAAAACCTACATTTTTTTACTCTTTAAGATTTTTGGTACCACTAATAATTTTAAGTAATTTTGAAAAAAGGACATTTTTTCTACCGAAAAACTATTACCGAATATGAGAATAATATCGATGTTGAAGATTTAGTGGAGGAAGTGGCACATTTTAAAGAACTTTAGAGAACAACTAGTATCATTATTAAGTTGTATTTGGGGCCCGAAAATTAAGTTATATTTAGGGGCCCGTATAGTACATAGGGCCTTCTTTTAAGTAAAATAGGCCCTGGAAGGGGTAAGACGCTATAAACCAGACATTATTACCGGACATTACTGGATATTAAACCGGACATATTGAATCAGTGACGTGTAGCAATATTTGTTTTGCTATTTTATTATTTTAAAATATAACAACTTAAGCTACATTAAATCTAATATATACAAAATTAAAGCCGTTAAATTAAACAGTATAAATAAATTATTTACTAATATAATTTGGCCAAGGATATGTTCTTGGATCCGAAATATTTAATAGTTAAAAACAGTAAAAACAAAACTACATAAATTTAAGTAAATAAATATTGTGAATATTGAGCATTTAGAGCAAGTACAATTTAGCATACCTACGCAAATAAACTAACTCGTTAGCTACGTTAGGAGGGAAATATGTACAATGTTGATTATTTTTAAAATCAGTATTTGTTCATTAACTTTAATAATTTGTTATTGAAAGTTAATAATACCTTCCTTTTAATCTCGTAGTTCTTGAAAATTTTAATATAATTTCAAAATTAAAGTCATTAAATTGACTGACCAAAAAATTGAAGAAAACCATTAAACTTAATTTTTTGCGTTCTTTTTAAATATGCAGGGTGTTGTTTCAAGGTTACAATGAATTTATAAATTTTTTTTATTCCGGACCTGGATTTTTCTTGTGATCGTTTAGGTTCTAAATGAGACCAAATGTGTACCACGTATGTGTACCAAATATCAAAAAAATAGACAAGGTGGTTCTAAAGTTATGGGTCCAGAAAAAATGGACAAAATCGCTAAACACCCTGTAACGCGAATGATTATGTCGACAATATATCGTCGAACTATTAGTTGATATCAGGAAAGATGTTTTCTGAAATAAAACGTCCATTACTCACCATTTAGGATCAGGCTATACCAACCAAAAATGACCCGAAATAATGTCGTCAAAACCCTCAGATCCAAAACGACAAATACCTATGTGAATGTTATTTAGGAACAAATCAATCGATTTTTAAATACAGCACCTAGAGACTTGCAACTTTTGCATTGTATTCAAGATAACGTCAAGAAAAGTCTACACTAGAAAAATGGGTGGAAATGCATAAGTGCATTTTAAAGTGCATAATATGCAACTAAAAGTGCATAAATATGCCAAAATCAGTACGTATATTAAGGGCCAGATTTTGTTATTCAGGAGGTTTTTGAGGTCACTAAACACGAATACGCAATCAGAGCTGACTCCTGAAGCACCTGGTGCCCAGGGTTACTGCTAAGACACGTCACCGGGAGATTAGAGGGTTTTCGGTACTAAATTGATGTAAATAGATTATTTAGAGGTTTCTGGTATCGCTGAACACGGATGCGTCATCAGAAATGATTTCTGGAGCATCTGGTTCTCAGGGTCATTGCTGAGAGGCGTCATATTTTGAAGTTTCCAGAATTTTCAGAACTAAATTGATACAAAAAATTACTGTGAGGATTTTTGGGGTTGTTGAACACGATTACTCTATCAGAACCGATCTCCGAAAATCGTATACTCTCTAAATGCCAAAAGATACGTTTATGTCAGTCACCTTCGGCACAAGGTGCTCCGAGAGTCGGTTTTGATGTCATATTCGTATTTAGCAACCCCAAAAACTCCCTAAGTAATCTGTTTGTTTAAATTTAGTGCCGAAAACTCTCTAAACTCCAGAAGATGACCTGCCTCAGCAGTGATCATGGACACAGGTGCTCTGGGGGTCGGTTCTGATGACGTATTCGTGTTCAGCGATCCTAAAATCTCCAAAGTAATCTGTTTGCATTAATTTGGTTCAGAAAATCTTCGAAACTCCAACGAGTCTTAGCAGTATCCACCGAAACGTGCCTTGGAGCAACCCTGGGCACCAGGTGCATCGGGGATAAGTTCTGGTTGCGTATTCGTGTTCAGTGGCCCCAAAAACCTTCCTAATAACAAAATCTGGCCCTTAGTATACTGGTTTTGACATGTTTGTGCACTTTGGATGCATGTTATGCACTTTAAAATGTAACTTATAGTCCAGTCGGGTTAGACGAATAACAGGCCTAACCTTGCATTAGGAGCTGCCCCAAAATTTATTTTTCTAATCTTTAGAGGGAGTCAATAGTAGTGTAAATTTAAAATCTCGACTAAATTCCGCCGTTGCGTTAGCCGTCATCTTGATTTTAAACGAGAACCGTTTTGCTCAATATCTCCGCCATTTTCAACTTTTCGACAGAAAGTATCCAAACTAAAATTATTGAAAATGTAATTTTCTATATTTCCGATTATTACAATTTTTTGTGCAGCCGATATTTTCCGAGTTATGGCTGGAAATAGTGACAGTTGGAGCATAGTTATTCAATTATCTCATTTATAATTAGTAGAGAGCGGAATATATGCAAAGTGCATATAATAATAATATAATAATAATAACGTTTATTCACTTGAAAAATATACACATATAAAAAAATATATAATTATTATGATGCAATATAATATCTATGTGTTTTAGATATGTTGTTATGTATTCAACGCAAACAAACCATAGAACCCATTAAAACAATTAAGTTGTGCATGGGCCATTTTAGTATAGTTGTGTTAGATATACAACATAACAATTATTTTATTGTGTTGGATATAATAATAATTTTTTTAAGAAGTAAAATTTTTACATGCAAGAACAATACAAATTAATATAAACAAAAAGAACATGGTATGAAGTGAAGTTCATCAATTTTTGAGCGTTTATTTTTTATTTATTTTTTTTTGTGTTTAATTATAGGTTTACAGGTTTATATTATTTATTTATTCAAAAAGATGGTTAAACATTTTTCTATTATTTATTTTTAGATACGTCTGAAATATGCACTTTATTAATTTAAAGGAATTTATAGTAATTAAGTAGGTTTTGTATGTTTGAGGAAGCAAATTATATATTTTTATTTGAAGGTATTCAAAGTTTCTTTGTCCAACTACTTTCTTTGTTAAGTTTGTTCTAATAAAGGACTGAGATCTACTTCTGGTATCGTATGAGTGTTCTAGTGGTACAAGTAACTGTTTATATATAGATTTTAGGTTTATATAGATGCATATATTGCATATTTTCAGACAACAAACACAACATTGCATATTTAAGCTAAACACGATTTATTTGGCATATTTTAAAAATAAATTATATAAAAGTTTAAAATTTTCCTCTCTTAGTTGGAATTTCATAACTTCGATATGAACGAGCTCGTTATTTATCTATCTATCGCTCATCTGGACTTTCCCATTACTACCTGAATTTAACAATTATGGGTGTTCCCAGAAAAATATTACTCTATTAGCGTAGCAAGTCGCAGGTACCTACCTGCTTTTAAGGGTCTAATAATTATTTTGTCAGTTTCCGGCCAAAATTTGTTTAAAGTAAACGTTGTATCGTATTTAGTGTTTTTGAAATAATTGGTATATATTAAATTTAAATATGTCTACCATTCAAAAAAGTGCTTGGATAAAGTGTTTTCCCGAGTTAAAGCTAAGTGGAGACAAAGTATTTTGCAAGGCCTGTTCCAAAATCGTAAGTTACATTCATTTTCACATTTCATTTTTTAAATGAGGAACTGACAAACAAAAGCATCATGTGCCACAAAAGAAATTTTTCTGGAAAGAGTGTTTTTATTCGACAAATTCGCTTTTACTTCTATAAAGACGGACATAGAGAGAAGCATCAAAATACAAAAATCCATCAAATTGTAGACAATTCCGCTTTTGTTCTTCAGCTTAAGTAACGTACTTTGTTCTTTAAGTAACGTACAAATTGCTAAAGAACTTATGTTCATAAAAGTTAATTTTAGTTTTTTACCACATCTAATAAAGTAATTAGAACAAAGGAATTTACAATTAAGTGATTCGGTTAATCTTGTTAACACTTTATCTGCTCATTGTCAAAAAATTCCCGGAAATACAGGGATTACAATTAGAAATAAATTTAAAAAAGTTTTAGAAAAAAATGAGGGCTTCGATTGTTTGAGGAAAGTTTTACGTATTTTTGAAGGCAACTTTTCTGTAGATCTTACGACTTAATATATTGTTTTATTTTTGAGTATTTTTAATATGTATTTGCATATTTAGACAAATTTAGAAAAAATACCTGCATATTTGTAGTAAAAGTAATGCATATATATGCGCATATTTTGGTAATGTTTTGTTGCATATATTCCGCTCTCTAATTATTAGTTTTACAACCAAAATTGTATCTATACAAAAATGAAGAGAATTAAATTTTATACAATTTTGGTCACTTTCATTTTTTGTTAAAATTAATATTTAAGGTAGTACGTATGCGGTAAAGGCGCGAGCGTCCTGATTGGTTTTATAGCAATTATTGTTTTTGTTCAATATCTCCATCATTTTCAACTTTTCGGCAAAAAGTGAAAGGACTGAAATTGTTGCAATAGCGATTTACTACAATTTTTCGAGAGAACCAGTGGCGGATCTACGAGTGGGGTGAATGGGGGAAATTCCAAAATGTAAAAAAATATATTGAAATATAAAAATATATTAACTGACATGAAACTTAAACTATCGACAGGCAAATTAAACCAATAAACTCGCTAGATAATTAAATTAAGTGATCTTTATACTTGTAAGTTATTATTGATGTCTTTTATGTAGTTTGGTTGGTGTTTCATTAGAAGTTTCAAAAATTGTATAAAATATAATTTTCTTTATTTTTGTTTATGCTCAATTATGTTGTAAAGTTAATAATAAACGAGACAAATCATTAATTATGCTTTCCCACCTCTTCCATTATTTTCACCCTTAACTCGGAAAATATTGATCGCATATAAAAAATTCTGCAAAAGAAATTAAGAAAATTGCATTTCCATAAATTTTAGGTCCTACCGTTTTTGTCGAAAAGTTGAAAATAACGGAGATATTAAGCAACAACGGTTCACCTTTAAAATCAAAATGGCGGCTAACGCAACGACGGAATTCAGTCGAGATTTTAAATTTATACTACTAATAACCTCCCCTAAAGATTAGAAGTATAAAATTTGGAGCAGCTCGGAAACAAGATTTAATTCAATAATTATACTCCCCCCACCACTTTTTAATATTTTCTCGGTTAACTCTGAAAATATTAACCGCACGAAATAAATTGTTAAAAAAGAAATTTTAGGAAATCATATTTGGAACAATTTTAGTTCTGGCCGTTTTTGTTGAAAGTTGAAAATGGCGTAGACATTGAACAAAAACAATTGGTATAAAATGGATCAGGTCTTACGCTCGCGCCTTTACCTCATACCTACTACCTTAAATATTGATTTTAGCAAAAAAGTGAAGGAGGTCAAAATTGTTTAAAATTTAATTTTCTTCATTTTTGTATAGGTTCATTTTTGTTGTAAAACTAATATTAAACGAGATAATTCAATTAGTATGCTCTAACTGTCACTATTTTCCGCCATAACTCGGAAAATATCGACCGCACGGAAAAAATTGTAATAAATGAAATTATAAAAAATCATATTTTAAACAATTTTAGTTTGTATAATTTTTGTCGAAAAGTTGAAAATGGCGGAGATATTGAGCAGAAACGGTTTTCGTTTAAAATCAAGATGGCGGCTAACGCAAGCGTGGAATTCAGTCGAGATTTTAAATTTGCACTACTATTGACTCTACCTAAAGATTAGAAAAATAAAATGTAAGGCAGTTCCTAATGCAAGGTCAAATGCTATCCCGACTCGGCTATTAATCAATTTGCAGTAATGTTGGCCGTTCAATTGAAATAAAAAAGGCACCTAATGAAGAAGAGGTTGCATGTTTTCAAGTAATGTTATGTGACTAAGTATTTATGTCAATCTATTTTTTTAACCTTTACGCCCTGCTTCTTACGGTATAATTGGTACAAATTGGTACATCAATAATTATAATACTTCTATCAAACATTAGTTGTAGTTAACACTAGTATAAACTGGATAATTCAATACGCTCTATCAAATATTTCGGATAAAGTTCTTGTCATTTTATATACACACTTAAACATTTTAGAATAATGGATCTATTAAAACTAATTTCCTCTAAGAAACAATAATAATTAAAGTGAATAAAAATGTTTTTTAATTGATCCAATATTGGCACACTCTAGAAAAACTAAAATTAAATTAAAATTTCTATCCTATCATCATAAAAGATTTCTAATTCATACTAATAAAATCTGCTAAAGAAAATAAACAAGTCCCATATTTGTTGGATGGATATTTGCCCGTTGTCAATCGGATATAATAAGCGACTGTTGATAATGACGATGAAATCAACTATTCCCAGCAAGAGATGATTACAATGCAAACCACACCAGTTGGAGATCTCGTCTTACAGCGACAAGAAAAGGAGGAAAGCTGTATGAAGTCATTCAATAATTATCTTTCCACGGATGCACGAACTTACTGACCCCTACAAATACCCAGATTGACTTAAGTTCTTTGTGACTAAAGGATTTTCCAAATAATATTTAACCATAAGATTTAACCAAATTACGATATTGCATCAGATCATAAACCAGCAAGAGCTACGGTTTCAACCAAAATCCAAGTAACACAAAGACCACCGATAATTCATCGTAATGCTACCAACTAAAATCTATTTAGGGAAATAATAGAGCACGAAGTAAATACAAATATCTGATTAAAAATAAAAGAAATGTACAATCAAGTGCAAAAATTTACAGAATTAATACAGGACACCCCTTGCAAATCAATAGCATCACTGGTCGGTTCCCAAAAAGGAGCTTTCGTTCTTTAAGTAAAAGAGAGCAGACTAAAGAAGAATAACACCAACAAAATCTAGCAAAACACAAGATTTCCTGAAAATATAACTAATTACAGTGGAATATAAACGTTTAAAAGAATGCTTATTCAAATGCTTTAAAGAATGAATATTACAAACGAGGTTTCTAAAATTATACCGAAAACCTAACGTCAAAAGGGAACACAGACAACAACCTATGGTGAGAAACCAACAGAGATAAGGCAGCTTTCGCTAGCTGCTACAAACAGTTTTCCATCGTCTTGCAATGCGGATAAATAAAAATTACGAAATAACTTTTCTTTCTTAATTTAAACACTCCAACATATTATAAAATGCAAAATATTACCCCAGGGCACGGCTTAATCACTAGGAAAATCATGAAATAATTATTCCGAAAAGGTATGCTTCTCCTTTATAAACACAATCATAATACTCGTATATATTCCAGCTCAATCCTAATATCCAAACCTAGAAAACCTCAATACTAGACAACTTTTTGCCGACCAATACATCTACTAACTGAAAAACTAGTGAAGAGACTAATACATTCGGTTTCAAAACAAAAAATTCAACAATAAAACATACATCTATCGAATGATAAAGTTAATCCAAAATTATTTTGAAAACAAGAAATAATGCTTAACAGCATTTATCGATGTGAGTTAAACCTTTGACAAAGGGCTACATCAGGTACAATTAAAACAGATGAACAAATGGCGGTAAATTCAGATGATCACCTTGTTAGAGCAGAACACATCGTGTAAGCCACACAGTTATCTCGCATTGTCATCACTTCAAATTTTACTCAAAGATGCATCAACTCCATGGTAGATACTGTAAAGTACTAGGCCTATTTATGGACAAAACCATTGTATGGATCACTCTTGAAGAATTCGTTCATCTCCTTTCTTTGCCCTCTAATCATTCTCCATACTTCTTTTTGTGTTCCGTAGAAGTCGTGTTCCATCTGTTTTGAGAAACTCTGCCAGTGCTCCCTTTTTATTTGACTCACTAAAGTATTCGTTTCGTTTCTGATTCGTTTGTAGTGGTTGTATGCCTGTTGTGTTTGTTTTGTTCTGTATTGTAAAAAGGCTTTCTTCTTTTCTTCGCATTTTATCTTAACTTTCTCTCTAAACCACGGGGTTTTCTTCTAGTATTCGTTACTTCTCTCTCTCCAAGTGATTCTGTTGCAGCGTCGATTACTAACTGACCCAATTGAAGCCGGCAATGGAATAAGACAGGGGGATTCCTTGAGTCCTTTATTGTTCAAACTGATCATGGACGAAATAATAAAAAAAGTAAGAACTAAAAAAGGATACCAAATGGGAGAAAAACAATTTAAAATAATCTGCTATGCGGACGATGCAATACTAATCTCTCAAAGTGAAGATGATTTACAACGTATGCTGCACCAATTCAACATAATCGCCAGAAAATTTAACATGTTAATTTCCTCAAAAAAGACAAAATGCATGGTTATAACAGCAGATCCAATAAGATGTAAATTGGAGTTGGAAGGTCATATAATAGAACAAGTGATGGAGTTTAAATAGAATCATACTATCTAGCTACGGAAGACTCGAAACAGAAGTGGAAGATCAAGTGAATAGAGCAAACAGAGCCGCAGGTTGCCTGAATGACACAATATGGAGAAATAAAAATATCGGAAAAGAAATGAAAGGTAGAATTTACAAAACAGTCATCAGACCAATAATGATATACGCGGCAGAAACACGACCCGACACAGAGAGGACAAAAAGATTGCTCGAAACAGCGGAGATGAAAACCCTTCGAAAAATCGATGGTAAGACTCTATGGGACAGAGCTAGAAGTACAGATATACGACGGAGATGCAAGGTGGATAACATTAATAACTGGGTAAGAAACAGAAGAATATAATGGAATGACCACATAAGCCGAATGGCAGCAAATAGGGTAGTCAGGACAGCGAAAGACGGTCCCCAATATGAAGACGATCAGTGGGAAGACCACGAAAACGATGGAACGAAAACTTACTAGAGGCACATTGAAAAAACAGACAGATTCATGTCTATACAAAAAGAAAAAGAAGAAGAAGACTCTTGAAGAAAAAAAAAATAAACATCCTGACACCACATGTAGAAAATAATATTGATTACTTGGAAAAAGTCCTAGTCATCAATAAGAAACAAACTACTAGCATACAATGCCATACTAAATCCGTTTTGAAAAATCCAGCTTAGCGATAATAGAACGATTCCAAAATAATGTCTTAAGTACTAGGCAATGGTTCACCACAAAACAAAGACATCCTACAAGATCTACTAGTACTAACTGTTAGATCAGTGATAGTATCACCCAATAGTAACTATTTAAAACAACTACTATTGAGTAAATATTTATGGAAATATTTCTTTTTTCGCAAGATGTAAACCGACAAATGTGCTTATGGTTCTTGTAAAGCTAGTTTACTATTTTTTCAGTTTGTGACATCTGAAAGATGTCTTTAAAATGATTGGTTTTCACTTCTCCGAGAAAAAAGTTACCACATGTATAGATATTTTAAGTATAAATTAAAAATCTTTTATTATGAGATTAAATAATTACATGTTCGAAAAGTCATTAAAAATTCAATCAAGACCTTTGGATAATAGGAAATTTTTTACGGTACCTACTTGTTATATCTACAAAAAATTCTAAAATGAATCAAATAGAAACATAACCTATCAAGTTACAACACAGTCTTATCATTTATGATATTGAAAAAATAATTATCGGTTAATTACAGACAGATTTGGATTATTATGCGTCAAGTTTTGTAATTCCTCGTGCCTTAGGACAATCTTTTGTCCCATTATCCTAGACCTAATGTCATGAGTGTCTAAATCCTCAGTCTGCTTGTTACTCATATGCTGCCGTTGATGCCTGATATGCCTCTGCTGAGACTGTGGCCTTACTAGATCGGGCAATGACGCTAAGCGCTCCATTTTTTCTTTTTCTGCCATGAACTGGCTTTGTTCGTATATTTTTTTAAGATTGCAGGCGTTTATTCGAGATTTTGCTGAAAAAGTGTAGTTTTCTGGGAACTCCAAAGTACAAATATCTAATGTTGGGAGCATATGTATGTCACTATGTAAGGCTGATGTTGAATTGCGTCCAAGTAGGCTATGAATTCTGTCCAGTTCGTTTGTTTGTCGGGCTGCGTCAACGATGAGGGTAGGTATGGGTTTTGGCGTGGCTGAAAATAATAATTACGAGTTGATTAGGTTACTCTATACTTAAAAATCCGTACAAGTTAACACAAAAAAGACATACAAAATTGTTACACATACATTAAAAAAGATCGTTACGATAAGACTAGCGATATATATCTACACCCATCAAAAATGTCTAAGTGTATGGACATACCGAAGATACATGGATGTGCGCGGTGGAGGTCGCTGTCGCGGTCGCTACATCGATGTGAAACAAACCTTCACTTTCTTATGAGATCACACATACCAAGAATGTTTCACGAGTTCACCTCCGCGACCTACAATCACGGTTTACAGCGATGTCGATGCCAGAACAAAATAGTTTGTTTTACATCGCGATCGAGCTATTAATCGCGTCATAGGCGCCCATACACACGGGCAGGGGGGGGGCCGTGGCCCCCCCCTAGCTTTTCGGGAAAGAAAAAAATTAAATCTATATTACATAAACGCATTTTTGTCAAAACATTATTGGATAATTTTGAGAGATAAATTGGAAACAACATATTTATTAATAAAAAAAATTCACATATTGGGTAGTTATTAATAGTTTAACAGAAAATCTTTGTGTCTGCGACAGTGGTCTGTATGGAATGTGCATAATACACATTTCCCACAATCACGGTATGCTACTAACGAAAACATTGACAGATATTAGAGGCGTGGGAAACATATACACTGTAATCGACACCCAAAATTACAAATTAAATGAATCATTTATACTGCAAAAAAACCATATCAGCAAGAATTCCGATCTCTGATCGATAATCACTAATGAGCCATTTGTCTTTAACAACTGGTATAAAGTAATTATATTTTATATTTTGAAAAAATTCATACTGAAAAATAATTTTTAAAATTTATTGAACATAGTCAAATTTTAGTTTGCAAAAGTATTTTTTTAGTAAGTAGATTATTTTTAAAGTGTGCATTATGATGAACAGAACAATTTTATTTAAATGAAAAACAGGTGATCTTTCATGATGAATGAGTGTTATATACAGGGTGTCCCAAAAGTAGCGGAAAGGCCGAATAATTCGCGAAATGAACATCGGATCTAAAAACTGAAAAATACGTGTTCAATAATTTTCAAAAATCTATGCGATGACACTAAACAAGTCCACCACTTCAACCCCTGGGTGTGGAGCGGGGGGTAACTTTAAAATCTTAAATGGAACCCCTAATTTTTGTTGCAGATTTGGATTTTCCTTGTAAAAATAACCAAATTTTATTCGAGCCATTTTGCGAATTGTGCATACCTAGATAGCGCTATAATCGGAAAAAACGGTATATCGTGATACCACAGCAAAATTATAGAAACGGTCTAATATCTCGAGAAATATATGTACTTCCAAATAAAACTAAAAAACACGTGTTTAATATTTTTCAAAAATCTGTAGAATGACACCAAACAGGATTTTTCATTCCACACTCTGGAGGTGGGGTGAGAGTTAACTTTAAAATCTTAAATAGGAACACCCGTTTTTTCTTGCAGATTGAGTTTCCTCCTCAAAAAATAAGTAACATTTATTCGAACTTTTTTAGAATTGTTGACGGATGGCGCTATATTCGGAAAATGCGATTTATTTGCGCCATCTATCAACAATTCTAAAAATGTTTGGAATATGTGTGCCTTATTTTTCATAAGGATTCTATATCTGCAAAAATAAAAGGGGCTCCTTTTTAAGATTTTAAAGTAAAAACTTGGTTCGACACATACTCTTGGTTAGTCTGCTCGCCAAAGTTGAAGGGAAGGCTTTGCAAGCATTGTATTCTTTTCAAACGGGTTTCAAAGAGAGGCTCAACTTTTGTGGTACCCATGATATTTCCATTTAAAAACTTGGTCTAGTGTTTAAATGTATGAATAATTCCTCACATCAGGGTACAAACTAGGTTTTTTAGGTGGTTTAAACTACAGTAGACTCCCTCTATAACGAGAACTGAAATGGTGAATTAATTATCTCGTTATAAGCGGATCTCGTTATATCAAACAATAATAATATTGAAATCTTTTGATGCCTCTTACGTAGTTTATTATGTGTCGATGGTCAACCTGAACAGTGAACAATGAGACTTCGCCGCCATAAATTGTAAATTTCCTATAGTATTCAATATCGCTCGATAAACAGGCAGATGTTTATTACAGGTGGCCGAGTTTATTATAGCACTGGCCTCGATAATAAGACAGATGTTGGGCATTTCTATGTACAGGTAGTTGGGGCATTTATTTATTTATGACCATTACAACGCTAAAAACAGGTAAAGACAAGTATTCTTCGATTTAAATTTTCCTCGTTATAACCAAATATGCCTCGTTATAGAGCGTTATAGTTCAATAGGAATTTCATGGGACACCTAATGTACCTCGTTATAAGCGAAACCTCGTTATATCCGTGTTCGTTATAGAGAGAGTCTACTGTATATATTTTCATCCGAAATATACAAAATGTAATGTGCAACATCTTCACGTTTGGCCCCCCCCTAAAAATTTTTATATGGGCGCCCTTGAATCGCGTGGCAAATTATAAGTTTATTAGTGGTTTTCAAACCACGTGATATTTGCCGGAGATAGTGATGGTATGTATTTGATTCTTCTAGATACTGTTACTTAAGATGATTTTAACTAAGAATTACAAATGATCCACCACTTTTCACTTGAAGACATACAATCACTGTCGTCACTAATGTTGCTCATGTACATAATTTTTTAATGTAAAACAGCTAACTTTCCCTGAACACGTGTCTGTCACCTCAGAAACTGCAAATAACACTGAAAGGAAGGGATATTCAATATGTTTTGCCCGTCATCGATGTAAACCTCGACCGCGACCTCTACCGCGCATATTCATATACAGGGTGCGCCAAACCTCTGGTTTTCTTTGATTACGGCTAAACTATGAGATATACAAAAAAATGTTTATAACAAAACTAATGTGTATCAAAGAGGTCTATATTCTAAAATTATTTTTGATTATACAAGGTGAGTCAGAACGACGGTATGAACTAAAGTTTTATTTTTTTAAATGGAACACCCTGTATATTAAATCATTTTTGAATATATTATTTAAAAATATGAAAAATTTGTATAAGGTCTTATAGGCCTAAAGTTAATAATTTTTGAAATATTTACATTTTTATTGAAAAAAATGGTAATATTTATAGGGTTGTGGATTATGTTTCCAAAGAAATAAAAATTTAAGTGATTGGTCAAAATTTTTAAAATATAGTGTTATTTTTAAATAATTTAATATTTTTTACTTTTAGCCATAAAATATACAGTGTGATCACTATTTGCAAATACAAAATTTTCTATTTTTTTTAAATGGGACACCCTGTATATTAGTTTTGCATTTTGTAGTAAATATTACAACCTTTCTTTTGGTATAAGGTTGTATGTACCTAGCATGTTTCGTTTTGTAGATATTTTTAAAAAAGCTATAGATTTTACGTTTTTGCGGATTTTTTATTTAAAAATTTTTTTGCAAAAAAAATAATTATAATCTGGTTTTAGAAACATACACTAAAATATAAAATATGAAAATAAAAACGTAATTAAAGATTAAAATAAATCGTATGCTAGTACAATTCAATTGAATTTAATAACTTTAAATTATTTTACAAAAAATATTTAACCATTTTAATGAATGCATAAATTAGTTACTAAATTAAATTAACAACCAAATTTTAAATCAACCGTAGTAATTTTTCTACTACAGCAACTTTCCTGTACCAAATTAATTGTTAGTTAAATTGTATTTAGTTAAACTTTTAATTTACCTTTTAAATTTACTTACATACATCATACATCTTGAGAATATAAAAATTATTATAAAGTATGCTTTAAAACAGCTGAATGTTAAATGTATCAGCCAAATTATTTATTAATATAAATAGTATTTACTGGTGTCACAAAAGCTGGTAATACTTTTGTAGTTGAAATTTTTGTAACAATTTTTTATATTTTAAATTTTAATTTTTTAACCGAAAAATTTTTGGATATGACATTTGTTTTGGGCGAAACCATTAGAAATTATTACCAGCTTTTGTGACACTAGTAGGTACATAGATACTATTTACTTCTTAATATACTTCCATAACGTTCATTTGTTTCAAAGCATACTTTATACGTTCTCAAGATGTAGGTAAATTAAAAAGTTATTAACTGATCTTACTCGTAAATACAATATAACTAACAATTAATTTGGTACAGGAAAGTTGCTGCGGTAGAAGAATTACTACGGTTGATTTAAAATTTGGTTGTTTATTTAATTTAGTAACTAATTTATGCATTCATTAATATGGTAAAATATTTTTTGTAAAATAATTTAAAGTTATTAAATTCAATTGAATTGTACTAGCATACGATTTATTTTAATCTTTAATTACATTTTTATTTTCATATTTTATATTTAAGTGTATGTTTCTAAAACCAGATTATAACTATTTTTTTGCAAAAAAATTTTTAAATAAAAAATCCGCAAAAACGTAAAATCTATAGTTTTTTTAAATATCTACAAAACGAAACATGCTAGGTACATACAACCTTATACCAAAAGAAAGGTTGTAATATTTACTACAAAACACAAAACTAATATACAGGGTGTCCCATTTAAAAAAAATGAGAAAATTTTGTATTTGCAAATAGTGATCACACTGTATATTTTATGGCTAAAAGTAAAAAATATTAAATTATTTAAAAATAGCACTATATTTTAAAAACTTTGACCTATCACCTAAATTTTTATTTCCTTGGAAACATAATCCACAACCCTATAAATATTACCATTTTTCTCAATAAAAATATAAATATTTCGAAAATTATTAACTTTAGGCCTATAAGACCTTATACAAATTTTTCATATTTTTAAATAATATATTCAAAAATGATTTAATATATAGGGTGTTCTATTTAAAAAAATAAAACTTTGGTTCATACCGTCGTTCTGACTCACCCTGTATAATTGAAAATAATTTTAAATTATAGACCTCTTTGATACACATTAGTTTTGTTATAAACATTTTTTTTTATATCTCATAGTTTAGCCGTAATCAAAGAAAACCAGAGGTTTGGCGCACCCTGTATTTTCGGTATGTCCGTACCCTTAAGGAACACCACTATTACTCCACTTTTTTCAATAAAAACTTAAACATTGTTTTATAATATATACCATTCGATTTGAAAACTTGTTCTCTACAAATCAAAATATGTTCTTCTTGGCAGGATCGGTATGTGGTAGGGTTAGCTCGTCAAAGTCTGCATATAACTGCACGTAAACTTTATGGGACCTTGGAAAATATCCATAACATGTGACCAAACTTTCGAGGAATTGATAACATAAAGCTAACTTGGAAATCATAACTCCATTCAGAGTTCCCATGTTACACCATAACAACATATATGCATTGGGGCTTACAAGAATGGAATTCTGTGTGATTCACAGATGCACCTACATTTTCTCTCAACACTGATTCAAGACGACGAGAGTTTGAACTACAAGATATGATGTCGACTAGAATAATTTTTCATAATCGAACTGTTCCCGTTTTTTTGGAAGGCACTTTTAATCAGTATGTATCAATATATTGGTCGTATCTTAGAACCTGTTGTTCTTCAACTTACCACTGCTGCAGGTTATGATTTGTGTTACATGAAGTGTAAATACAGGGTCACATATTGACGCAACAGTAATATATTTGTTTTATAATGAGGATATTACCCTTTTACAGTGACAAGCTCAATCTCCAAATCTTAATCCCATCGACCATGTATGGGAGATGTTTCAGAAACTCATTGCTTCCATCTGTAAAACGATTATATTAAAAAAGGCCTTCAAGTTTATCTTACACAGGATTGGTTCCTATTGCCTTAAAACAAAATTGATAATTTAATTTTAAGCGTGGCAAGACGGTGTCAAGCTGTAATTATGAATGCTGTTGTAGGAATAGCAGATTATTACACACATTTGTTGTTAGGTGTTAATGTTTTATATTGACGTTTATGGTAAAAATTTCCATTAAATTAGTGCACTTCTGAACTTTTGTTTGATTATTTCATCATAGAAAATTCGCATTACACTGAAATTAGAATCAATTCATTGCTGACTAATCAGGCATTCTAACGGTATGTCATTTTTTGAAATCCAATCAAAATTGACGAATATGTGAGAAAAAACTTTGTTTTCCTTTGACATTTTTGATATGTGTACAATGAAGACAAGTTTCTTAAAATATATTAGCAATCAAACATGAATCAGTATATTTTTTAATGTAATTTTTTTTTTATTTTTTCTTAATTGACTAATATGTGGTGATAGGGTATAAGGATTAGTTTACGTAATAATAATTTAAATAAAACAATCGATTAAGGAGCATACGGAAAAGCAAACAATACCTATACAGAAATCGTGAAAAGCGGAAAAACTTTTATCTAAGAATTAATAAATAGTTTGACAAAGATTATCGTTAAGGAACTGTATGATAGATTTTAATTACCACTTTTGATATAAACATATCACATTTGATATCTTTAACACATTTTTAGATCCATAATTATGAATTAAAAGGATGAAGAAATATTGTTGTAGTCTGTAGTAAATAAAAATCTAGTACATATTCACTAAATAAAAATTCAATAAGAAATGAAACAAGTAATATCGAGTATATTTGAAAATTTGATTGAGATATATAATTGCTTTAATGAGGAAAGAACCAGGATAAACACTCATAATACGATCCCCATATTGTAAGTGTTTGATATTATATTTAGTTACTCTCAAAATTAACACGAAGCTGTTATTTTACATATACATTATTTTAGAACTTATGTATCCTTTATATGTTATTGACTTACTAATAGTGGTATTTTATTACTATTGATTTCCTCTTTTAATATGGATAAGCAGATCTTACTGCATTCTGCTGAGGAATTTCGACGCATTTGGTTTAATATAACATAATTTGAGGCGTTTCTTCGATTTTCCTCTTTTTACAATTTATAATAAAATGCTCTGTAACCCTAAGCTATCAGTCGCAATAAGATTGAGAACACTAAAGTGTTATGTGTGGTCTTTATTATTATATGGCTGTGAGACCTGGACATTAAAACAGTATGACGTCAACAAACTGAATTCATTCGAAATGTGGATGTACCGCCGAATGCTAAGAATAAGTTGGACCAGCAAAACTACAAATGAAGAAGTACTGGAAATAATGAACACACGTCCTCATCTGGTCAATACAATCAAAATTAGAAAGACGTCATATCTAGGACACATAATGTGCCATAGGGAATTTGAGCAGCTCCAGGTAATATTAGAAGGCAAAATCGAAGGTAAAAGAGGTATAGGAAGAAAGAAACAATCCTGGCTCCGAAACATCAGAGATTGGACTCACACAACAGGGAATGACTTAATCCATCAAGCCCAGAACAGAGAGAAATTTGCCATATTAATCGCCAACCTCAATAGAGAAGGCACTTAGGAGGGATGACTATTTATAATTTACTTTACTTGAATTTTCTTCCAGGACTATACCTGAACCTTTGTATTGGACTCTGTATTCATTTTCCCATGCACGTTTTTGAGAACTATCAAATTCTCTATTTTTGATATAAAATTGATGTTCACTTACTCTAACAATTAATGGTCTTGATGTTTCACCTAAATAAAAATGTTCTCATCCACATTTACATGTATGTTTTATACATATATACAATTCTTTGTTCTTTATTGTTCATTGTTTTCTTGTAGGTTTAATTTTAGATTTCTGTTGTTCTCTGTAGGTCTCTGATTTTTTGTTTGAATGTGTTTGATTATCGAAAAGCTTTAAGTAATAAGAAATAAATTCAAAATTTCAACAACATTCAAAATAATGCTTAAAAAATAGCGATTTGTATGTTGTCTGGGCATCCAGACAAAAGTCCACTGGTAGATATTATATACATAGGTACTCTTATTATTTGCTAAATATACGAGTAGAACTGACAGTGGTATGGCAGTATGACCCATTATTTCACGTTCGGACAATTAGTAAGCCATCATGATTAAGTATGTAGTTGCTCCAAGAGTTACCCCAAGTGCTGTTATACTTAGTTTCCATATTGGCTGAGCGCTTTGATTTTTTAATGTTGTTCTGAAGCTATTTCCTTGTGGCATTTTTATAATCAATTATTTTCAATGGGAAATAAGCCACAATTTTACCAAAAAAAAATGATTTTATTAACGTTTCGACGCCCAAGTCGGGTGTCGTTGTAAAAATACAAAATAATACTAAATTAAAAAAAATGTTGTTGCTTAGTAAAAAATTCTTCTAATAATTATTTATTTAATCTGACTCATTTATATCGGCAATTCAGACATGTATTTATTATACATTTTAAAGGAGACTTTAAAATGATATCGCCAATATTTATGAGTTGCGTTCCTGGGACGACTTTACTAAAAGATAGTTCATTCGATTACATGAAATCAATACCAACTCAAGAATATCAGTCACAAAAAAATTATAGCATGTGATCTGTCTTTAAAAAGACAACCAAATGCAACGATGATAGTAAAATTCTCGCGTTAGAGATTCCATAGTAAATCACGAGGGAAAACCAGGAAAAAACCTCGTGATACTATCCCGACATCGTAGGTATTTGGGCTTACATTTAGTTTACTCTGAAATCTAATACCAAATTCCGACTTTAATATATATGCTATTTTAAGGAATTGTCAAGATTGGATGGAATAGAACAGAACAACGTAGAACGGGATCCTATAACAGCCACAAGAAATAATACGAGGAAAATATCAATACCATATATATAAAACGACTATCCGAGAAACTTAAAACAATAGGAAATAAATTCAATATTTCAACAACATTCAAAACAACAAACACATTAAGATCTATTCTATCTAAAACTAAACCTAACAATGAACAAGAAAGAACAAAGAATTGTAATTTATAAAATACCTTGTGAATGCGAACAATTTTATTTAGGTGAAACGTCAAGACCATTAAACGTTAGAATAAGTAGACATCAGTCTTATATTAAAAATAGAGAATTTGATAGATCTCAAATATGTCAACACGCATGCGATAATGAACATAGAGTTTAGTGGAGAGATTCAAGTATAGTCCTAAAAGAAACAGATAGTAAAAAGAGAAAAATCAAAGAAGCGGCTCTAATTATGCTAAATGAAACCAATTGTGTCGCAAATTCCTTGGTAGAATGCAGTAGGATATGGTTACCCATACTAAAAGAGGAAGTCAATAGAAAGAAAATACCACGATTAGTAAGTCAGTAACATATCGCGTTAGTACATATTTTAAATTTTAGTATTATGTATATAATATCTATGTATTATTAATATTATTTATAATTTAAAATAACATATATATGTTACAGTCGGAATTTGGTATTAGATTTGAGAGTAAACTAAATGTAAGCTCAAATATTTACGATGTCGGGATAGTATCACGAGGTTTTTCCTGGTATTCCCTCGTGATTTACTATGGAGTCTCTAGCGCGAGAATTTTACTGCCACCGTTGCATTTGGTTGTCTTTTTAAAGACAGATCATATGCTGTGATTTTTTGTCGCGGATATTCTTGAATTAGGTTGATTTCATGAAATCACATGAACTATCTTTTAGTAAAGTCGTCCCAGGAACACAACTCATCAATATTATTTTAAAGTCTTCTACTTTAAAATGTATAATACATGTCTGAATTGCCGATATAAACGAGTCAGATTAAATAAATAATTATTAGAAGAATTTTTTACTAAGCAGCAATATTTTTGTTTAATTTAGTATTATTTTGTATTTTGACAACGACACCCGACTTGGGCGTCGAAACGTTAATAAAATAATTTTTTTGGTAAAATTGTGGCTTATTTCCCATTGAAAATAGTTGATTTTTTAAACATGTTGCTTTATATTATATTATAGGCAACGACTTGGAACTAAATGCTTGCCGTACAAAAATCAGTTTCCATGTCCCTAAAATTATTTTCAACTTTTGATACTTTTGAATGGTAACTAATTCCTTTAATTTCTTCTTTTAGTCTACTTGTAATGCATTTAAAAAATTATTGGTTTCTCCATGTTCGCACCTCTGGTCTGGTTTTTGGCAAAACAACGTTATTTTATCAAATAAATTTCTCGAAACATTATCAGTAGTAATTGCACAAGAGCTCTAAAATTCTATATTAATTTTAGAGATCGAGTGCAATTTGTTGTGATTATTTCATGAATAAAACTGTTTAAAACCAAAAATTTTATTGTCAATTATTTATGTAAGTACAAATTAGTACAATTAATTAAACACACAGTTGTTATAAATATTTGACGGTTGAAAGTTATCACTTTTATAATTTTTAAAACATTAATTGTCATTAATGTCACTGAATGTATTTTTTCATAGCAACGAAGGGTATCTGACGTAATATACTTGACGACGGGAAATTATCAAAAATTATCAGTTTAATTTTTATTTCTGTAGCTTTCTATTGGTCAGAATCTCCTATGAATGAAATAATCCAAATAATTACACTTGTAGGGTTAGTTTTTTTTATTACTATCGATTGATAGTCAGGTACCTATTAATTTTTTTAGATTTTCTTTATCATTCGAAATTTATACAACCTTCGCGAAAAATGACAGATAATAGTCTTTTCATTGTCAGTGATGACTGGCAATCCTTTTTTTAACATTTATAAGTTATACACTCATAGTGCTTATTTTGCTTTATCACTGTCCATTGGTAAAGCCATTTTTAAGGTAAAATTTTAATGTCATCTGATGTCATCAGTCCATCTGGTTTGAGGTTTGAGGTTTTTGAGGTTATTTCTTTGGCTTAATATATAGGGTCCTATTAAAGTTTCATTTTGGTTTTTGTCTTACCCTATTTTGTTGAAATCGCCTATTAAGATTACATACCTTGTTTTGTTTGCCATCATTGCTTCATAATTTCTTTATAAGTGGTTTAGTCTATATTAACAACTTTCGTATATACTCGTAGATATTCAATGTGGGTTTAGACCATAACACAGCGTAAAAAACCATATATTCTCACTACAGCAAGTCACTGCAAAAACACTGTTCGAAACGATACACTGTGCCTTGCGTTCTTAGATATGAAAAAGGCGTTTGACATAATCAATAGAGAAGGAATATGGCAAAGCCTGATAAACAAGGAAGTTGATGAAGAACCCATAAGTACAATAAAGAGTTTGTATGTCAACACAAAAAATCAGGTCAGGACAAGTAACCTAATCTCAGTCGAATTTTCTAATAACGACGGGGTTAGACAAGGTGGAGTGCTGGGCCCACTGTTATTTATTTTGTTATGAAAGAAGTATTTAAAAAGTGTTGGATAAAAACTAAAAAATGCGCTGTAGGGTATAGAAATCTGCAAAAAATAAAAATTGAAGCCTATACATTTGCCGATGACATTGTTTTAGTTGCAAGAACTGAAAAGGCTCTGGAACTTCAGTAACAATCTAGGCAGATTAACTAAAAAGCTACAATTTAATAATAAATATGGAGAAAACAAAAGTAATGACAATAGCCAACAAAGAAGCAAATATAAATATTGAAATCGAAGGGCAAAAAATTTAGCAAGTAGACCTCTTTAAGTATTTGGGAATAATGATGGAAATAAATGAATAAAGCTACACAAGAAGATGAAATTGGAAACAGGATAAAATTGGCAACGAGAATTAGTATTCACTGTATAAAAATTTCCCAAATAAAAAGGAAATATCGAGTAAAATCAAAATAACAGTCTATAAAACCGTATATATTCCAATTACAATATATGGGGCAGAAAACTGGGTGCTGAATGACAGACAAAGAAAAATATTACAAGCTACAGAAATGAGATATTTAAGAAAAGTGGTGGGAGCAAGAAGATTCTACAAAAGAAGAAAGAAAGATATGAGACATGAACTACAGGTAAATACGCTCAACGAAAAAGTTGAAGAAAAGGAGTTCAAATGGGCTGGACACATGATAAGAATGAGTGACGGCAATCAATGAAAATGGCGTGGGAGACCAAAGCAGTGGGTAAAAGCACGAGGGGCAGACCAAGGAAAAGCTGGAACACTAGTGTAAACGAAATACTTAAGAAAAGAGGAACATCGTGACAAAAAGCAAAAGTTTTAGTAGCAGATAGGAATAAGTGGCGTAAATTTGCAGAGAATAGCATATAAAGGAAGAAACCTCGACACCTATAGATATAAAAGGCAATCGATTATGTATCTATGTATGTATATACTCGTACTAATGTACTATTAGCAATATTTTACGAGCTTAATATTACGTATATGTATATTTAAAAGCTAATCTGTCAAACTTTAAAACTAACACTCATAAAAAACCAAGCTGTTAATATTTTATGAAATACTATTAAACACAGTTTAAAAGTTAATCCTTTAATTAATAAATTCTGCAAATGCCTACTTTCTAACTGCATATCTTTAGATTGACTAATATATAATTATTGAATAAAAATGAAGAACAACACATATAAAAAAAAAGAAAATGAAAGGCAAAAAAAGTAATAGAAAAGAATATAGGTAAAAAACAATAAGAAAGACTTTTTCTATATAACCGTTTTCTTAAGCATACACACCCGTCTGGTAGGGATCTATGGAATGAGTTACACCGTGTGGCAAGCCCCATCGTTTACCGTACTGCTCATCCATAGCACATTTTGTTTTTTGGCCCGAGTCTGAACCATCGATCACTAGTTCATTCATAGTAAAATCACTGTGGTCTGTATTTACCGTTGTATAAAAGGATTTGAATATGTCAAATATGAATATGTCAAAGACAGAGTATCTTAAAATAGGAGATGATGAAGAAGATCCAGATTTAGAAATTAGAACTACAACAACATGTAATGAATATAAATATCTCGAACCTATAATATCTAAAGAAGGCACTACCAAAAGAGACATCGAAAACAGAACCCAGCAGGACAAAAAAGCGATAAGCATTCTAAACTCTCTGCTATGGTCTAAAGATATAAGACAAAAAACGAAATTGACAATCTATCGTACCTTGGTAGAGCCTATTATGACTTATGGGGCAGAAGTTTGGCAGATCACGAAGAAAGATCGAAAAAGAATAGAAGTAGTAGAATTGGATTATCTAAGGAGAGCGTGTGGTATATCCAAAAAAGATCACATCAGGAATGAAGATATTAGAAGGAGGACAAATACTGTAGTTTCCAGTGTATTATTATATTCCAAATCCAGTGTATTATATTCCAAATAGAATTGAAAAGAGACAACTAGTGTGTTATGGCCACGTAAAACGAATGAATGAATATAGATGGCCCAAGAAAGCATTAAATTACATACCACAACAAAGAAGAAGAAGGGGAAGGCCTTCAGTTGCCTGGGAAGAAAATTTACGGCACATCATGAGAGATAGAGCCATCAAAGAAGACGAATGGACGGACAGAAAAAAAGGCGGTCGAAACGCGAGAAGCGGCAGAGTCTGTAGGAACCTCGCTTATAGATATAGATAGATACCTAGTTAAAAGGATTTGACTGCAACCTATGTTGTCACATCACTCCTTTTTAGACATGATCGTTCCTTTGTTTATATTTAAGATAGTTCCCTTTGTAGCTGAATGAATTCCAAAAGAGTCTATACCATTAGCCGGCTTAGTCTTTTCTTGATCTTTTCTATGTCATTTCCCATACAGCTATTCATATAGTCGAGGAAATGAAGTTGAAAAAATGGCAAAACCTCGCAATTTTTTCGTCCAGCATCGATTTGTACAAAAATTTGGGATTAGGGTCATTACACCCTCTAGTTCATTTTTTATATTAAGTCGTTGTACGCTTTTGGTTTTTTAAGGATGAAAACTACCCCTAATTGTAAAAAATTAGAAAATAACATTTTAAACTTTAATATTGTCAACATTAGGTTCTTATTAGTAACATAATGATTGCTTTATGCTTTAAGATATACTATCATAATATTTCAACCCTTAAAACCACCCTTGTTGGAGCTATAATATATAAAAAATTTACTTATCCTAAAAGAATAATTTCGGCTTGCATCGATTTACATAAAAATTTGGGATTAGGTTCATCTCACCCTGTACTTCATATTCTATATCATGCTTAAGGGCGTTGATTATTTTTAGGCGTGTAAACTACCCCTTATTTTGAAAAATTATATAAAAACATTGTAAACTTTAATATGGGTAAAATTTGGTTTTGATTGGTTAAATAATGATTGTTTTATAGATTAGGATATAATATCATAATATTTCAACCCTTAAAAACCACCCCTAATAACATTACAGTTTTTACAAGTAGATATTTTAATAGATCTATACAGAAAAAAAGTAGAATTAAAGAATTACAAAAACATTTATTTAGACAAAAATAAGAATTTGCAAATATGTACGAATACAAACACAAATAGTTTTTTAGTCACCTTCCAGTATACGAACCGGTTCTGTGGTATTAAACATACATTGAAAAGTATCCATAAGCGGACTATCCGAATTTTCCGAATTTTTCAAACTGGTTTTATAAACATATCTCCTTCATTTTTGGCGATACAAAGTTTTTTCAAAAATGACTTTGTAGAATTTTTGAAGAGTTATAAGACTGCGTAAACTAAATTCCGTAAGATCCCTTAGTTTTTAATTAGGGTGGGTTTAAAGGGCTCGAATAAGGGGTGTTAGCTTGTAAATAGAGGTTTTATACAGCTATATCTCGCTAACTGTTCACTATAATGAAAATATATGCTAAAAGGAATTTAAGTTATTAAAAAGCTACAATTTAGTAGTTCATCATTTTTTTCGTATCTCCAGTATTTCCGGAGATATTTTGAAGTAAAAGGTGAAAAATTGGAAATTCCAAAAAATTAATTTTTCTCTAAACTCCAATTTTTCTAAAATTAGGCCTTTTAAGTAGGTAAAACTTTTTGGGTGTATTGATAATATAAATATAAAAGGAATTACAGAAAGGTGAAGACCAATTTTTAATTAGGAGGGTAGTTAGGGGGTTGTTTTCACTAATTTTTTCATAGAGAAAAGTAGGTACCGACCTTTTTTTTTATCATAAGTCGCCTAATTTTCAGGCTAGAAACTTTTTATTATTATTTTTTTAAAGGCCTAACTGTATACTTGAAAAAATATTATTTAAGTTTTCCTCGAAAAATGCAAAGTTTTTCAGTTATTTTACATTGAATATTTCAAATTATGCATTTGACGAAAAAAGCTAACTTTTAACATGCCCCATCTAGGTTTGTGTTGGTCTTAAAGATATTACAGAAACAGAATTTACATATTTTTCGAGGTATTCTCAAAAAACCCTCTAAAAAAGTCGATTTTTTCATCGAAAAACTGTTACTTTCAAACGCGAATAACTCGAAAAATATAAGTTTTACGAAGAAAATGTAAAAAACATTTTTTTCTTAGAATTACCTTTTACATCGCTTTCTATGGTTAAAATGTAATAAAAAATTCCCG
Organism: Diabrotica virgifera virgifera; assembly: GCF_917563875.1. NCBI lineage: Eukaryota > Metazoa > Arthropoda > Insecta > Coleoptera > Chrysomelidae > Diabrotica > Diabrotica virgifera. The sequence goes on along the minus strand of NC_065446.1, from coordinate 164,662,649 downwards.
CCCCCGAGATGGGGTGGCAACCACCCCCATGGTTTTAGCGTACAGCGACATGATATAGAAAATGATCCTTGGACTATTCCCTACCTTCTGTGAAAATTTCAAGTAAATCCATGCTGGACGAAAAAATTGCGAGCCAAAATGCTTAATTTCCTCGACTAATAGTGCAGTTGGTAGTGAAGAGTGTAATTTCTGGGGACTTGGGAGAATAATACCACAGAAGAACCGAGGAATACATCGGGGAGGATCTCGAAAGTTCGACAGAGTGAGAGTCGACGCGGTTCAACCTACTTGTTTTTAATGATCTTGTATGACTTATATACAATAAAGAATTAGAACAATTTTCTTCGATATTTCGGTCTCCAAGTCGGAAACCATTTTAGAACAGTATGTTCCTTTTAGGATAATGAAAGGATTTACTTTAAGTTAATAATGTTAATACACACTCACAAAATCCAACCGTGCATGATGTTCCTTTGAAGATGCGATTTGCTCTCAGATTATTTCCTTCCTGATCCTCTACAAGCACTCCTAGACCAAGGTTTCGACCTCTTGACCAGGCCTTGGTTGCTGGTTTGACACTGAGATCTATCCATTGTGCTGTTTCTGATATTACTTTACTGTCAGAGAGGCGTTTCTTAACTGAAATTAAAATATCACCAGTAAAATTATACTAAACTATGTGCGATGTGGTTCGCATCTGCAGTGGATCTGCTTTCTCTGAATCCTTGCTAGTAGTCCCCAATTTCCCCAGATCCACTACAGATGCGATCCACATAATTACACAAACAACCGAAAAATGCCACCAACAGAACATATAACTCCACACCCTCTTCGTAGACTTCAGACAAGCCTTTGACTGTATTGGAAGAAATAAATTAATTATTGAAATGAAAAATCAGGATAACTAAAGCTAATTAAATTAACAAAAATAACTATGGATGGATTTTGAACAGAAAAATAGAAGAAAGTAGCACAAAATTAATTGCCAATATAAACAGAAGTGTGACCAGGCGATTTTCTGTCAACCATACAATTCAACATAGGAGTAGCAGGAACAGTAAGACCAGCTAGTTCTATCGCCAGGGGGTTTACAACGGCCTCCTTTATTCAGATGGACTTACTCAAGTTTTTTTATGTATTTTGAACCGTAGAACACGAATTTTTTGGGTAACAGTTGATCCGGATGTCGATAAGATTGTTATAAACAAAGAACTTGAGGAATTACACAACAGCAATTTTTCCCAAAACAAAACATTTTTTTGTATTTTTTGGGTCATTTTAAGCAAAAAATGTTGTTACAAGTTTTTTGGTACGATAATCTTTTGATTAAAAAATAAAATAGCAATTCTAAATAGTTTGGATTATTTGTATTGCTAAAAATTAATTTTTTTATTGCTAAACAAAGCTATAAACACATAGTGCTTGAGTGATGTTTTCAATGCATCTCCCATTTAAATAGAACAAGTAGGCGCGCCTACACACAGGCGATTTCTACGTAGCATGAATTAAAACGCATGCATCGGACAAGGGAAACATTATAAATTATGTTTGTCTTTGTTTGACAATAAAAAATTAATGTTTAGCAATGCAAATAATCAAAACCGATAAAATTTGACTTGAACTTTCAAATGTGGTAAGCAGAATTGCTATTTTATTTTTAGTCAAGAGTTCAAAAAAGAGTTGGGTTCAAAAATTGAAATTTTTCGATTTTTTGAAAGTTTAACCGCATTTATCTCGAAAACTGTGCATCCTACGAAAAAACTTGCAAGAATATTTTTTACTTAGAATGACCCAAAACATACAAAAGAATGTTTTTTTTTGCGAAAAATCGCTGTTATGTAATTCTTCAAGTTCTTTGTTTTTAACAATTTTATCGACATCCGGATCAACTGTTATCCAAAAAATTCGTGTTCTGCGGGTCAAAATACATAAAAAACTTAGGTAAGTCCATCTGAATAAAGGAGGCCGTTGTATTCCCTGTCGACAGGACTAAGCGGAATTAAAGCACCTATATACATATAGCCCACTCCTCTACACAAATGATAGCATATGTAGATGGCATATTTCTTACGGGATTACGGGAGGAGACAAAGAAATATTAAAAGAAGCAGTAACAACTCTGGCAAATGAAGCACGAAAAAGAGGTCTAGAAATGAACAAAGGAAAAACAAAATATCTACTCTGCTCTAGAAGAGAAGATAACAAGACAAGAAGTATCAAGATAGAAAACAACACTTTTGAAAGAGTTCAACAATTTAAATATTTGGGAGTAAATTGTAAATGGCAAAAATAAGAAAAGTGAAGAAATAACGGAGCCAATACCAGCAGGCAACAAAACATACTGGAGATATCATAGTCTAATGAAGGACAAGAACTTATCCAGAAATACAAAACTGAAAATATACAGAATTACAATCACACCAGTAGTTATATACGCAGCTGAGACAATGTGTCTCATAGTTAAAGATGAAGAAAATGAGGATGAAGATGAAGGTAATAATATTCGAAAGGAAAATCCTCAGAGGAATTATGGGTCCTATAAGAATGGAAAAAAGGGAGAAGATATAGTTACATTTATTAAAGCGTAGAGACAGAGATGGTTAAGACACATAGAGAGAAGGAAAAATGACCTACTGATTAAAAATATCACCAGATAGAAGCCAGAAACTGAAAAAACAAGGGGAAGACCCCGTGAGAGATGGGAGGACCAGGTCATGACGGACATAAAAATCCTGAAAGTGGGAAACTGGAGGGAATCTACACATCGAAATCAGTGGAAAAATATTGTAACAAAAGCCAAGTCATACAACAAACGTTGACACTACACAAGAAGAACGCGGAGTGAATCACTGCAATATACGAATCAGAGGGGTCTACCTCAAAATCCCGACAGCTAAAATCCCGACAGGCAAAATCCCGACGGTCAAAATACCGACACGCCAGAATCCCGACAGGCCAAAATCCCGACACGCCAGAATCCCGACAGGTTTGATAAGTTCCTTTTTAACATATAATTACATTTATTTCTGGTTTTTTGTTTATTGCCATCTGTTTTTTATTTTTTGTTACTAAACAATAGTATATTATTCAACGAGCATGTAATAACCATTACATGCGAGTAGAATACTATACTTTTTCTACGACCTTTTTTTTTAATTTTAATTAGTAAAAAATTTACTTGTCAACTACTCGAGATTTAAATTATAATAATTTACAAAAATACCTAAATGCTATTTACCCCTAGTACGTGGATGAATAATTGGTTGCCTACTATTGCCAAATTCTTACTTATTGTAAAAATACAACTAGAAATAGTCAATAATATAATATATGTAAGTTCCATTCGTTTCCGAAAAATTATGAGCTTAAATTTGTACCTACTCTCAGTGAATCTACGATAATAAATATGAAATAACTGTTGTCGGTAGACGTATTTCATATTATATAGTTATAATGTATATTTACATTTAATTATATACAATATACAATATAATAATATAACTATACATAATATGTTATAACATATTTAACACAATATTACTTGAAAAATAAACACAATATTAGTTTTAAATTCCAATTAACATAAACAAAATGCGCTAATGTCACTGTCACTAAAATAAATGATAAACGTCAAAATTTTTAGTAAACAAGATAAAAATTTTATCTTGTTACATATATAATCGTTGTAATATACCGACATTGTTACAATTAAAATTCCTTTAAAAATTTTTCGAAGTTAATTATTGATATAAATTACAATAATTATTGTATTAAATAAAAAAGTTTAAGTAATTTTATTTGCAGTTTACCTATAGGGCTTTTCATCGATTGTCATTTGTTTCGAGCTTCTGTCATATGTTGTATAATCTCTGTATATTAACATTATACACGGATTATACGAAATATGACAGAAGCTCGAAACAAATGACTGTGGATGGAAAACCCTATATACGATTAATATTAAAAGTGGCATGCGCCACTTGAATCTAACTTCAGCCCGTGAGTAATGACCCGTGAGTAACTTCAGCCCGTGAGTAATGAATTATTACTCACGGGTACAGTAATGGGTGCTATTACGGGTCGTAGAAAAAAGTATTTACCATTTAATATGAACTAATTTTCTAGATAAAATTTATAACATGGGTATATGAATTAAATTATTTTTTTTTGCCAATGTATAGTCCAATAATATATGTATAATCAAATCCTGAATTTTAGTTTACTTTCATATAATAGATATTATAATAGATATAAAGTGATTAATGATTTTTTTTCTTTTAAAATACATAATAATTAGTACCCGTACTTATTAGTAAGTAATTAATTTTTCAATTTCAATACTGTATATCAGGCCTGTCCAACATAATTTTGTGGAGGGCCGGATTTGTAATTTTGTAACTGTAGCGGGCCGACTGACTATTGGATGGATGGATGTGCGCAGTGTTGCCACAGGTCTTGGACAAAATTTCGGTAGGCTGCTGCTAATTTTCAGGTAGAATCCATCAAATTGCGGTAGATTTTTTTAGGTAGAAATCGTCAAATTTCGGTAGTCTTTATTTTTTGCTTTTTTTGCTATTACATTGCAAAAAAGTGATACTTTAAGTATGGGCAGCAAGTATTGAAAGATAAACTACCTTTTTTTAGTAAAAAACAGTAACTTAAGTAGATAAGTAGGTTAAATAGGAAGTAGGTACTTATAATATAAGTACCTAGAAAAAAAAAGTAAATAAGTTGGATATCTTTATTTCAAATACCTAGGTATTTTTTATATACAAACAAAAGAAAATCAATCAAAAACAAATTGAAATCAATGAAATATTTAACAAAAAAACAACAGTTAATAAAAATATACAAGAATATTGTCTACGTCCCTACGTTATTAAGGAAGAAAACCTTAGTTTTACTTATCACTCTAAAAAGCTTATTACTAATGAGATGTTTGACATTTTTTCTATTTGGACAGTGTATCTATGTCAGCTGGTATTTTAGAAGTAGCTATGCGCAGAATTCCTGTCAGATGATTGTCTGATAAAGATGATCTCGTTTTCGATTTATTATATTTCATGCGAGAAAAAAGCTGCTCGCAAATATATGTACTACCAAATAAAGATATTTGTTCAAGAGCTAATTTGGTAAGGTTTGGGTATTGGTTCCGATTAACATATTTTTTATAAAACTCAATTAATCCGTTCGGAAGGCAACTTTGATATGCCGTTTTTAGAAGAGAGTCACTTTGCAGTTCAATCAATTCCATCTGTAAGTTCAGCACAGCACCATCAATTTCAATTTCAAACGGATTTTGGAACACTTTCATGTTAGGAATTTGTAATTTGAAGTCTACGAATCTCTCTTCAAACTCATTCCTCAATCTTTGCAACAATGACACGTACTTGGCTAAGTCCAACATTTCTTGATTTCTGGCAGATAGAGTCTCCCAATGAACCAACTGTTTTTGTTCCAGTTGTTTTTCTAACAATATGAGCTTCTTTGTGAAAGCTTGAATGTGTTCATATAACTGCGTGCATAATTGATCTTTTCCTTGCAGTTTTAAGTTAAGATCAGAGAGGTACTTAGTAATGTCAACCAGGAAGGCCAGATCAGCCAATCACTGCTCATCAGTTAGGAAATCAATTTCTTGACCTTTGTTTTCAAGAAAAATCTTTACTTCGTCGAGCAACGAATAGAATCGTTTAAGTGTGGATGCTCTACTGAGCCAGCGAACGCTACTGAAGTACACGATGTCTTCGTGATCTGAACCGACATCAGACAGAAAAGCCTGGAACTGTCTGTGATTCAGTCCTCTTGCACGTATAAAATTAACTGTCTGCACTACTTTATCCATCACGTGTTTCAATTCAAGTACTTTTGCACACAGCTGTTCTTGATGAATAATACAATGATGCTGTATGATTGTATGTGTGACGTTCTTGCGCATTAAAGCTGCAAAACCACTTGTTCTTCCTGTCATTGCTGGCGCACCGTCTGTAGTCAATCCGCAAAGATTTTCGATTCGTAGTTCATATTTTTCTATGCAACTCTTTACTTCTTCGTAGATATCTTTTCCGGTGGTTGTATCTTTCATTGAACGCAAATCAAGCAATTCCTCGATCACGGTAGTCTTCTGTTACCCCTCTTACAAAAACTGCCAACTGTGCGGTATCTGATACATCAGTACTTTCGTCGAGTGCGAAACTGTAAAAAACACATTTCTTCAATTGCGTTTTTAAAGACGATTCAATATCTTTGGTCATGTCATCAATTCTTCTTGCTATGGTTTGATGTGACAAGCTTATATTTTTAACTAATGCTTCTTGCTCCGGACACGCTACCGATGCAAACATCTCCAAGCATTCCTTGACAAATTCTCCGTCTGATAGGGGTTTACTTCGCTTGGCAATGGCTTCTGCTATCATGAAGCTAATTTTTGTGGCTGTCTCGGAGTTTTCTGTTGGTATTCTGAACATCGCCTGTTGACCGATCATATTTTTTTTCAACGAATTTACTCGATCGATTCTAATTTGACCTAGGTATTCATCGTATTTAGAAGCGTGTTTTGTGAAATAATGCCGCTTTATATTGTACTCCTTGCAAACTGATATTTTTTCATGACATATGAGGCACAGTATGTTACCATTTTGTTCTATGACAAAAAAGGTGTCAGTCCAACTGTTTTTAAATATTCGACATTCTTTGTCAACTTTACGTTTTTTTTCTGATGACATCATGTTCTGCAACAAACACAAATCAACACTGCAACACAAATGAACCAAATCGCCAAAAGAATCTTCACTAAGTCCGTTATAATTGCTTGTATCGCCCTTAAGTATTCGCTGATCTTCGCTTTGTTTGCGAACTGGAACTGTATCTGCACGTTTACCGTTAGCCGTATTTATACGCGAGTATAAATAATAAAGTTAAAAGGTACAGGTACAGAAGTTTCTCCTGTTTAAGGTTTTAATAGTAAATACTATTTTTAGTTTGGAATTATCTTCTATATCAAAATAAGCCACAATCCTTCACTATTCACTCATTCAGGTAGATACATTTTACCCCAAAAATCGTATTTATAAAAGCACAAAGGACTGGTCAGTGGTCATAAAAGTATTAGTAAATCCGTATCTGATATCTGCTGCCTGGCTCGCACGTGTTACAAGCTATTTAAGTAAAGTGATTCAAAAATTCTTGAAAATTAACCAAACTCTGTTGCCAAATCTATCCGCTAAAGAAATTTTGTAATAATTTTGTTTTTGCGGTAGAAAAAAGGAGATTTCGGTAGAAGGGTAGATTTTACAGGTTTTCGGACATTTCAGGTAGATCTACCGAAAAATCGGTAGCTGTGGCATCACTGGATGTGCGTGAGCTCTGTGGCTCTGCGTGGGTGTGGGTTCGGTGAGAAGGGACTCGCGGGCCGGATGAAGGGCCTACGCGGGCCGCATTGTGGCCCGGGGGCCGTATGTTGGATAGGCCTGCTGTATATGATTTGGTATTGCATTTGAAAAGGAAACAATAAATATTCAGAATGTAGTGGTCGGGATTTTTGCTTATGCGAGGATTGTTGCATGTCGGGATTTTGGCCTGTCGGGATTCTGGCTTGTCGGAATTCTGGCGTGTCGGTGTTTTGGCCGTCGTGATTTTGGCTGTCGGGATTTTGGTTGTCGGGATTTTGGCTGTCGGGATTTTGGGCGCCACCGGAATCAGAGAGCTCTAATTTAGAGCGGCAAACATTCCATCCGGAATGAAAAGCCATGATGATGATGATGTGCAATGTTTCTTATATTCTTTTTATAATTCTTGTTTATATCTTACCTCTCCTCTTTTTTAACGACTTCGTGTACCAATATATAGATACTCTTAACAATTTTTCTTCCTCCGCAGAGTTAAAACTCTCACAGTCTGGTTTATTATTTGTTTTTGTATTATTTTCAGGAAGTCTATATAACCTTAACGTCGCTGTTGCGATGTTTGAATTTTTAGTTTCCGAGAAAATATCAAAATTAAAGAAAAGATTCATCATATCGTCATCTTTCCATAGGTCCTGGTCAGTATTTGCCGGGATTTCACCTAAAATCAAATTTCATATAATTACATTTATTCATTAATATAATTTTATTTTTCAAGTAGCTTAAAAAACGTATTAGACTTAAAGCTGGGATAGGTGAACTTTGTTAATCATTTTAGGCACCATAATAATCTATAATATAAATAGTAGAACCTAAAAAAGAACGTATGAACACCGTGCCGCCACTTTTTAGTGGCAAAGGTACCCTCTCTCACTACTCCAAGAATTCAATTTTTTTTCATTTTTTTTTAAGTTATACCCAATACCATGTATAATGTATAGTTGGCATCAAGTTATTGCAGAAACCATCATCTTAAGCTTATTACAAAGTCATTTGCATTTGAGTGGTGTGATTAAGTTTCCAGCACAGGTAGAAAGTAATAAAATGTAAATCTATTGTACATTTAATTATTATATCTACTAAGTATTCAGTATGTTTACCTCTTGAAACTTAACGACATCACTTAATTACATGGTTTTGGCAAAAACTAAGGTTAATAAAAAACAGGTTTTTTTTATTTGGTTTAAACCAGGTTGATTTGTACAAAGTATTGTAAGAGTAAAAACTTTAAAATTGAATAAAATATTTTATAAAATAATAGTAATAAACAATGAAAAAAAAAAATGATTAAGACAACTTTTATTTTTATTTACACACACACACACAAAATTAATATAACAAAAAACATCTTCAAACGAAATAATATTCAAAATAACTAAGAAAATACAAAAATAGAATTTATTTATCTTAATTTTCTTCATTTGCGGCAGATCTATTAAAACGCATGTATGCCCACAACTATTTTTGTCAAATATATCAATGATTTTCTCAAGAATGTAATAAAATATCCTAATCCTTATCTCTAAAATATCCTAATCCCTATCCCTATCCCTAAACCCTATCGAAAAATTACTAAAAATTTTTTTCAAAAACTGATTTTTGAAAAACATGCTGGGTCGTTAACGACCCGTTGGGCACATAGGGGTACAAAATAAAAATAATAACTTTTATGCAATTACATTTTATTTTTAAAACAATGACGCAGGCATAGTTTAATTATATTGCTTAAGGCTTAAAATAGTTTGTACGGTAATTTTTGAAGAATTTATCGTGGAGTGGTTCACATTTATTGCATGCTTTTGTACTTTTATTTGAACATATACGACATCTTCTTCTGTGAGCACCAGTAATAATTAGATGCTGTGTTGATGGGGAGGGAGCAGGAATTATTGCAATATTTTGAGATCCAGTAGAACAGATAGAACGACTTTCCATAATTAGACAATAATATACGAACTATATGTCTTCTAAATTCTAAGTTGTCATTTTTATTACATTAGTTACACAAACATCCAGCACCCATATCCATATTGGAAAGTACCATTTTTTTCCACGCATTTGTATTCTGTACTTCAAAATGTTGGTGTCCGTCAAGTCGACTCCGCCCATAAATTTGTTGTATTGCGAAATTACAAATGGTTGATCTATTTGAATTTTTTAGTGTTTCTTTTACTGAATATTCGCTTGCTTTTTGGATTGGCTCAGTTCCATGCTCATTAGATAACATGTTGATACAACAGTTGTAGACTTAAACCGTATGTACCAATAAAAAGAGCCGATTTGTTTGGTCCAGAAAGCATCAAAACATTTTTGTTGTGAAATTCTGACTTAGACATTTATCCCAAACATCAGAGATATAGGTATCATCCGGTATAGTCTCACTATTCTCAATTTTTTTCTATTTCCTTCAGAATTTCTGCAGTAGATAATGGTTTCTTACTAAAAAACATTTTCTCATTATGATAAAATATGTCATGTGCCCAACGGGTCGTTAACGACTCATCAAAATATAATAGAGAGATTTTGCACCTCTTAAAATGACCGCTGATTTTGGCTCCGCTAATGGTTAACTTTATTAAGCATAACGATTACGGCAACGTTAAAAAGCAGAGTTTTTACAGCCTGTCAAGTAGGTTTTTCGTGTCATCGTTATCGTTATTTAAACATAACCTCACTTCACAACGTTATTGTAATTTTAAGCATATACTTGAACAATTTTTGAAATTTTAATTTATAGGTAATCAAAATTAGAATCTATGTAAATGTAATTTACTGATTTTTTTTACATTCTGGCAACAAAGCAATTTAACCATTACTATAACGATAACGATAAGCGCTACTTTAAACCTCCGTAAATTACGGAATCCCTTATGTTTAATAACGATAACGGATTATATATTCGCTACTGCGCAGACGTAGTATAACAATAACCATAATATAACGGAATTGCAAAATAAGAGGTGCAAAATCTCTCTAATATTATATTTATGACACATATCAAATTATTTTCATACTAGTAATATTATAATGTGTTAATACAACTTATGTTTAACTATATAAAATGAATTTAAATAATAAAATAATTTATTTTTTTCTACAACCGTGTTAAAAATGCAATTTTTAGCACTTCATACGAGCGTTAAAAATGCTACTTTAAGGCACTAGTGCTTTAATAGTATATTGTGCAACAAGTGCAGAAAGGTACTAATTTCTCACGAGTTTGAAAAGTTGCGGTACGAGCGCAAGCGAGTGCCGCAATTCAAACGAGTGAGAAATTACCTTTCTGCACGTGTTTCACACTATACTTTTTCTACAAGCACAGTTTTTCCTAAAAATAAAAATCACAATTTCCAAACGACGATTAATTATAATAGGTACCTATGTGATAAATTTTAAACTGTATTTAATTAATACCTACTAATCAATTTAAATTCCTTATACCTAAATAAATTGCACAGAAATCTAAAAAATTAATGCACTGCCTTAATTTGTTTAAATTTAAACAATTATTACACATTATTGACATTATACTCGTATTTATGCAGTCACGGATTTACACAAAACCTACTTCATTCGACGTCTCTTGCACAGGTTGCTAAATCCTTATTGGTTATTTGATAATTATAAAATGTTTAATAAGAATAAAATTGTAAAATAAAACAGTTGTAACATCCATAATTTAGTTTCTATGCTATAGTTAAATATAATAATTGTCTTATAGGTTATATATTTGTCTAAAGTTTAACCACGTATGTAAACAGAATATAACGTTACTCAGAATGCGGTAGTCCACGGATGTAAACAGAATATAACGTTACTCAGAATGAGGTAGTCAACTGTGCAGAAAAGAACTTTGCGGCACAGAAACGTCACTTTGCGGCACAGAAACGTCACTTTTCTGCACACTAATCTCAAATATCTTATACTGTGAGAAAATATCAAGTTTGCTAACATAAAACCGTGCAGAAAAGTGCACTTTGAATAGTGGTTGTAGAAAAAAAAATTTTAAGACACTGCAGTTCGTATTGACTGTATATGCAATTTTGATGTAATGTCAAAAAAATATAAAATTGGAATGTCAGTCAAGTTTAAGTAAAAGTTTTTGTAGATATTGTCCTGTAATTACGTTTGTAGAAAAAATATTGTATGATATGCGTGTTAATAAGTACATTTTTAAGGCACTCATGTGAATTGCAGAACTCGCTATCGCTCATTCTGCAAACTTTCACATGCGTGCCTTGAACGTGTACTTTTAACACTTATATCATTAATAACTATAAATGTACTTACAAATGTTTGAATGAAGCTATGCTGCGAACGTTATTCAAGTTCTATTTTCACGTACACTCTACGAACACTACGAGCGAAATAAACGGTTTGCACTAAATAAATTGCTTACTTGCATAGTCAGGAATGAACTTGTAAACAAATGGCGACTGGTAAATTCGACATATTTGCTTGAAACATATTTTTGATAGTTGGGTCGTTAACGACCCGTTGGACATAAATGGGTTAAAAACTTTAAAATTAAAAACACCAGTTTGGAGGCTTTTGCTGTACCCAGGCTTTTCTCAAAACCAGTTAGTTCAAAGCTTGGTTTAAACTAAGGTTTCAAGCATGTTGGTTTAAACCTGCCGCCAACCCTGCTCAAATACAAATGACTTGGTAATAGGATTAAGGGTTTCTGCAATAACTTGATAGCAACTGTACTATAGTTTCACAACAACTTGTTTGTCACTCATTTTAGTTAAAACTATAATTTTCATCACAATCCATTTTGGTTTAATCCCATATAAACATAATAATTAAATGAGACATGCCACAAGACAGCGGTTTTAGGTGCAACAGAAACTGAGGTTACATGGGCAATACAAACGGCAAAAAATAGATAAGCACTTCGTCCCGATGAAGTGAGTGCCGAAATACTACTATAGGTTTTGGGAGAAAATGGAATTAAAGTACTGTGTCATCTCTTTAACAGAATTTATGCCACAGGGATATTACCAACTGATTGGCTTAAGTCGCCATTTGTCAAAATATCAAAGAAACATCGTATAAGCGAATATTAATCGAAATATATACGCAAATACGACAACTTTTAACCGTCATTGCATAACTGAGAAGATAAAAATTGGCAGAGGAGTGCGGCCGGGAGATACCTTGTCGCCAAAACTATTTATAACAGTCATGGAGTACGCATTTAAACGAGTAGAGTGGGAGTCAAAGGTTATTAGCATCGATGGAAAGATATTAAATCATCTCCGATAGGCAGATGACATTGTTCTCATAACAGACGACTTAGGAAAAGCTAGAGTTATGCTACAACTACAGCAAGTAACACAGAGAGTCGGTTTAAAGAAAATTATGGAAAAACAAAAATGATTACCAATCTCGTCTCCAATGAGCTGAAAGAAATAGGGACATCGCCCATAGGACTTATGGAAAAATATGTGTATTTGAGTCACGAAATAAGGTTAACGCAAGAAAACCAAACATGCGAGATACTCAGAAGAATAATTTTAGGTTAAGCTGCACTCGGAAAAATGAGAGACGTGTTTAAAACAAATAGACCACTCTATTTGGAAAGAAAAACTTCTAACCAGTGCGTTCTACCAGTCCCAGTGGCGTCCGGTGAGGTAGTGCCATGGAGCCATGGCACTACCTTATTTTAATGCAGAAACATATTATTTTTATCTTTAAACCGTTTTAATGCCTGTTAATTTTTTTGTGTGTATTTATTTTTTCTTTATAAATTATATAAAATCTGGCAACTGTGTAGTGTAATACAACCCTCGCCACTCACAGCAGACGGAATGATCGTGCCAAATGCTTATGTGGCTGGTCTGAAAAGAGAAAGACTTTACGGGCATTCTATGTAAGTGACAAAGATAGAGCTATGAGCACTTTTAATATACTGTTATAAATCACCTAGCATAGGTGTAAGTAGATGGAGTAAGTCAGACTAATAAGGAATCTGACAGATATATTTGTCAATTTAGAAGTTTTGTCATAATAATTGTTTTTGTCACGTTTGAATTTTGGAGGACTTATTTTTGTACTTTAGTTTATTAGGAATTTTAATAAACTTGTTAAAACAGAGTAACAATTCTCTTAATCCCTGAACCCATCTAGAATTGCAACAATTGGTGTCAGAAGTAAAGTGGGATTAAGAGAATTTATATGGTGAAAACAAGAAGCGAGACGATGGAAGAAATTAGAGACATGATTGCCGCCATGGAAAAACGTCGGCAGGAAGAAAAAGAAAATGAAGACAAACGTCGGCAGGAAGAAAAAGAAACAGAAAATTTACGTCGTCTAGAAGACAGAGAGTTGCTCGTGACACTTATCTCAAAAATAGAGACTTCAAAAGTGAGTACAGAAGATATGAAAAAAGAAATCGAAGAGACAAAAGAATATATGAAAAAAGAAATCGCAGAGACAAAAGAAGATATGAAAAAAGAAATCGAAGAGACAAAAGAAGACATGATTAAAAAGATTGAAGTAACAAGAGGCCTAGTAGAAAAAACGCACGATGAGGTAACGAGAACTCTTGAGAATATCCGCCTAGAGGTTGAAAAGTCCCAGAAACTGAGAGTTGAAGGTAAACCAGAAGTGATTTGTTCCCCTGTCAACGGAATAATTAAGCCTCCTACATTTGACGGCGAGATATCCTGGCCAGTGTATAGAAGACAATTCGAAGCTGCTGCACAGAATAATGGATGGACAAATGAACAGAAGGCAACTGCTCTCATATTAGCACTTCGAGGTAAGGCTGTAGAAATCCTCCAAAACATTCCAGAGGACGCACAAAATAAATATGAGACTGTCGTATCGGCTCTAGAACTAAGATACGGCAGCCAATATTTGAAGCAAGTATACCAGAGCCAACTAAAAGTGCGTATCCAAGGCTCCAACGAATCTGTGCAAGAATACGGAGCAGAAGTAGAAAAGATGGCACGACTCGCTTGGCCCGAAGCCCCTGAAGAGTTTCTACACCAGTTTACCATCCAATGTTTCCTTGATGGCCTGCGAGATGTAGACCTCCATCAAACATTACGACTAGGAAGAGGACGCTACCAAATATTGAAGGACGCTATTGTCGCAGCATTGGAGTACGAAGCCGTGAAGAATGTGTCCCGCCATCAACGCAAAGTCCATCAAATAAGAGGTGTTGCTGAAGTGGAAGAAGGCGATCTAAATACGTTGTCCCAGGTGTTGGTCGCCCAATTCGAGAAATATCTTGGCCCAATAGCTGAATCTTTGAAGCAAAAACGTCAGGGGCGCCCAAAGTGTTATTTTTGTGGATTGATAGGCCACCTGCAACGTGATTGCAGACAACATACAAGATCAGAGGACAGTAGGCAAGCTCCACAATATCAACGCAATTCGGAAAACTAAAAGAAGTCAACGTCAAGGGGCGCACGTTGGCTGACCTGTCCCAAGCTCCCAGATTCTCAATATCCACAATAAGACGAAGTAGTGACAGCTTAGTTGCCGATGGACTTCTCAATGGCGACAGATGCAGTTTTACCATCGATACTGGGGCAACTAGGTCAGTTATGAGTAAACGTTTACTGGACCAGTCATCTACACGAATAATATCGAAATCTCCCATACTAGAGACAGCGACAGGCGAAAACATTACTGTTTATGGGGACAGTTGCGTAAAAATCGAGCTGGGACACATCGAGATAGAAGTAGTGGTCCTAGTAGCCGACATCGTAGACGAGTTCATCCTAGGTGTCGACATTATGTCCGAACATGGGTTTATTGTAGATGTCAGACACAGGACCTTAGTCGTCGGCAATGAAGAAATTCTACTGTCATCCTCCAGAAAGCAGCACAATGGGCTAAAGATGTTAGTAGCAAAAGACACGAAGATCCCTCCTAACAGTGAAAAGATCGTGGTTGCACAAATTGATGCATCTGGTGGCTTGGGAGCCATGTTATTAGAGCCAGACGAGCAGATTCACGAGGGCGTCATTGTGGCCAGATGTTTGGTAGATGGGGATAAGCAGACCGTTCCAGTAAGGGTGGCCAACCCGAATGGCAATAAAATTACTTTCAAAAAGGGCCAAGTGCTTGGAATATGCGAGCCAGTTGTAAGAGTGACCAGAATAGAAGAAAACGTGCCAACAGCTAGCAGTACACACCAACTCTCCACTGAAATTTTGGAAAATCTTAAGAAGTCATGGGGACATCTATCTGAAGATGAATACCAAAAAGCAGAAGAGTTCATTAACAACGAAAGTGACATATTCTTTAAAGGAGAAATAACTGGCCGCACTGACTTAGTCCAACATCGGATTAACACTGACAACTCCAACCCCATAAGACAGGCACCAAGACGTCTTCCATTTGCAAAACAAAAAGAAGCTTTTGCAATCCTTGAAGATATGCGAAAGGAGAATGTCATCGAAGAGTCGAGTAGCCCCTGGTCTTCTCCAGTGGTGTTGGTAACCAAGAAAGATGGCTCAACGCGGTTCTGTGTCGACTACAGGAGGCTGAATAGCGTTACCAAGAAGGACAGCTATCCACTACCCCGTATTGATGATACACTTAGTGCCTTGGCTGAGTCGAAATGGTTTTCCACTGTGGACCTCAAAAGCGGTTATTGGCAAGTTGCAGTACACCCTGAAGACAGAGAGAAGACCGCATTTTCTGCTGGAAATGGGCTCTACCAATTCAAAGTGATGCCATTCGGATTGTGTAATGCACCTGCCACGTTTGAACGTTTAATGGAGCTAGTACTTAGAGGACTTACATGGAAAATCTGTCTGGTATACCTCGACGACATTATGGTCATCGGAAAAGATTTCGACGAACATCTTGCCAATTTGAAAGAAGTTTTCACCAGACTAAGGAACGCTCACCTACAAGTAAATGCCAAAAAGTGCGAGTTCTTCCAAGAAAAAGTTAGTTTCCTTGGACATGTAATTTCATCCTCAGGAATTGCAGCAGATCAGGCGAAAATAAAAGCAGTACAGGAATGGCCCACACCAAGAAACAAACACGATATCCGAAGCTTCCTTGGTCTTTGCAGTTACTATCGTCGCTTCGTGAAAGATTTTGGTAAGATTGCCAAACCTCTCCATAATCTGACTGAGAGAAAACTGTCATTTGACTGGACACCAGAGTGCCAGCTTGCCTTCACCACACTCAAGCATAAATTGACTACGGCTCCAATTCTGGCATATCCGAAAGAACAGGGTCTTTTCGTGCTTGATACAGATGCTTCTCAAAATGGTATCGGGGCGGTGCTTTCCCAAGTACAAAAGGGCGAGGAACGCGTCATAGGATACTTCAGCAAAACTTTGGGAAAAGCAGAAAGAAACTACTGTGTCACCAGAAAGGAGTTATTGGCAGTCGTCAAAGCAGTAGAACACTACCATTCGTTCCTCTATGGCAGAAAATTCTTGATAAGAACCGATCATTCTGCCTTGCAATGGCTTCTCAATTTCAAGACACCTGAAGGTCAGATAGCTCGGTGGCTGGAGAAACTACAGACTTATGATTTTGAAATTCGTCACAGAGCGGGAAGAAGTCATGGGAATGCCGACGGTCTCTCGAGAAGACCATGCAACGGGAGGAACTGTCGATTCTGCGACCGCCAAGAAGAACGAGATGGCCAGATTCTACAGTTGAGAACCATAGAGGATAGAAATGACGAAGAAGTTCTAGAAAACCTTCAGGCTGAACAAAAGGAAGATACAGATCTAAAAATAGTTCGGGAGTGGCTGGACCACGGAGCTAGACCACAGTGGCAGGAGATTGCAAAATATGGGCAAGCAGTTAAGGGCTATTGGCTTCAGTGGGACTCCCTGTGTCTACGAGATGACATCATCACTCGTAAATGGGAGAGTCCGGATGGAACAAGAACAGTGCCCCAAGTTGTTCTCCCAAGGTCATGTGTTAAGGACGTGCTTGCAGAACTTCACGATAGTCGCTCCGGCGGGCATTTTGGAATCAATAGGACTCTGGCCAGAGTCCGTGAGAGATATTATTGGGTTCATTGTCGGCAAGATGTGGAAGAATGGTGCAAACGATGTGACCTGTGTGCATCCAAGAAAGGACCCAAAACAAGACTTAGGGGAAAACTCCAACAATATATTACTGGAACTCCATGGGAACGAGTTGCTGTAGACATTTTGGGACCATTTCCAGAGACAGCATCAGGAAACAAATATTTGATGGTTGCTATGGATTATTTTTCCAAATGGCCTGAAGTAGTTGCACTACCCAACCAAGAAGCAGTCACAGTTGGTGAAGCCCTGCTGGAGAATGTCGTTTCCCGACATGGTGTTCCACTTCTGCTTCATTCTGACCAGGGGCGCAACTTCGAATCGGCAGTTTGGAAGACCATGATGGCTTTGTTAGGAATTAAGAAGACCAGAACAACACCGCTCCATCCTCAATCCGACGGCATGGTAGAAAGACATAACCGGACCATCAACAACTACCTGTCCCTGTTTGTAGACGAAAATCAGAGAGACTGGGACAAACTGGTGCCTCTGTTTCTGCTAGCATACCGAAGTTCCCAACATGATGCAACTGGTTACACTCCAGCAATGCTGTTAACTGGTCGAAAGATGAGGCTTCCCATCGATCTCCTACATAGTAATGTACCAGACGGAGAGGCGGGTCAAGAGACACTTCCCGAGTATGTCAGCGGTCTAAAGGATCGACTGGTTAAGGTCCACGATTTCGCCAGAAACAAGCTACAACTCACCAGTGACCGGATGAAGGTTAGGTTCGATAAGAAATCCACACCTGTTAGTTTCAAGGAAGGTGATGCAGTTTGGCTCTACCAACCAACGAGAAGGAAAGGTCTAAGTCCCAAGTTGCAGCGGCCCTGGGAGGGACCGTACCTGGTCATTAAGAAGATAAATGACCTTGTGTATAGGGTGCAACTGACGCCACGAAGTAAGCCGAAGGTCGTCCACCTAGAGAGACTGTGTCCTTATGAAGGGCAGAATCCACCGACCTGGTCCATTTAGGTACTGTTCGGGGCGAACAGCCTGAAAGAAGGGGGCGGTGTTATAAATCACCTAGCATAGGTGTAAGTAGATGGAGTAAGTCAGACTAATAAGGAATCTGACAGATATATTTGTCAATTTAGAAGTTTTGTCATAATAATTGTTTTTGTCACGTTTGAATTTTGGAGGACTTATTTTTGTACTTTAGTTTATTAGGAATTTTAATAAACTTGTTAAAACAGAGTAACAATTCTCTTAATCCCTGAACCCATCTAGAATTGCAACAATACGTTTAAATGAGACTATTCGTGCCTGGCTCGACTAATATTTTTTATTATGATCATAGTGGATAGTGGATTGTAGATCCAAAAAGATTGTCGTACATTATATTTTCGAGTTTATTTACGCGCTCGCTTGCTCGTTTTTGTAGTTATAATTATTACATTTTTAATTATTAAACTTTTTATTATAAATTATTATATTTTTAAATAATTGAAAAATTTTTAATTTTTAATAAAACCCAAGTTAAATTCAGCTTATCGTGATAGTCTAATTACACACAATGAACAAATGAATAAGAATAGATATGTTTCGAATCAAATTATAAAAATTGTATCCATATGGTTTTGTCATTTGTGGAGCTTTCAAGATAGTTTTGAGAAATCACGACGAAAAGGAAAATTCAGAAAATAGAGGCATCTTTAAGGAACTATTCAATTTTAGCCGAATTAGACAACGACTTAGGTTCATATTCAAAGTTCCAAATCTTTTAAAGGTAGGTACCTCAAGACAACCCAAATTGAACTCCTTCAGTGCATGTTAGATGTTTATCGCGAGGAAATAAGGAAATAAATTGAAAATTATCTTTGTATTGCAGTGATTGCCGATGAAACGACAGACCTCGCTGGTGAATTTCAGTTAGTTATGGTTTTCCGATATTTGTGTAAAGGGCGATAAGTTGAGAGATTTTGGAGATTTTACTTGCTGGACGGGTATGATGTCGAATCAATCACTGAATGCATTTTAAATGTTTAAATTTCTTGACACCCCAGAAATGCTATATACCTACATAATGTAAAAGTAAATTTCTATTTTATACCTTTTTTGACAATATCGTGAACCCGTCACTAAAAATTTAGGCAGCCGAATTTTGGCACTACCTTCTTAAAGTGATACGAGCCGCCACTGACCAGTCCTCACATACGGAGCAGAAACCTTGACTCTCACAAAAATATCAGCTGAAAAATTGAGAAGGACCCAACGATAGATGGAGAGATTAATGCTAGGAATAAGCTTAAGAAATAAAATAAGAAACAAGGAAGTTCGTAGACAAACCGGTGTGGTAGATATTATCGAACGTATTACAAGGCAAAAATGGAGATAAGCGCGGCATGTTGCAAGAATGGAAGACTACAGCTGGACGAGGAAATTGCTTGAATGGAGAGCAAACAGACAAGCGAAATTGAGGAAGACCCCCAACGTGTGGACCGACGACCTCAAAAGAATTTTGAATGTCTATTAAGCTAGAAAGACCATTTCATAAGGGAGCCATGAAACACACCCCATATTTTTTTGCTATTTTATTGCTAATTTATTACGCAAATTAAAAATTTATTGCTTCATCCCCTTCAGAGAAACAGGTGGCCATTCCAGCTTAATATTAAGCTAGAAAGGCCAACATTCATATATCCGGAACGAAAGTAGATAGAGAGTTGCTTCCGGTGGCCTTTTTTGTTGCTAATTAATTGCTAATTTATTACGCAAATTAAAAATTTATTGCTTCATCCCCTTCAGAGAAACAGGTGGCCATTCCAGCTTAATATTAAGCTAGAAAGGCCAACATTCATATATCCGGAACGAAAGTAGATAGAGAGTTGCTTCCGGTGGCCTATTTTATTGCTAATTAATTGCTAATTTATTACGCAAAACAAAAATTTATTGCTTCATCCCCTTCAGAGAAACAGGTGGCCATTCCAGCTTAATATTAAGCTAGAAAGGCCAACATTCATATATCCGGAACGAAAGTAGATAGAGAGTTGCTTCCGGTGGCCTTTTTTGTTGCTAATTAATTGCTAATTTATTACGCAAAACAAAAATTTATTGCTTCATCCCCTTCAGAGAAACAGGTGGCCATTCCAGCTTAATATTAAGCTAGAAAGGCCAACATTCATATATCCGGAACGAAAGTAGATAGATAGTTGCTTCCGGTGGCCTTTTTTGTTGCTAATTAATTGCTAATTTATTACGCAAATTAAAAATTTATTGCTTCATCCCCTTCAGAGAAACAGGTGGCCATTCCAGCTTAATATTAAGCTAGAAAGGCCAACATTCATATATCCGGAACGAAAGTAGATAGAGAGTTGCTTCCGGTGGCCTTTTTTGTTGCTAATTAATTGCTAATTTATTACGCAAAACAACAATTTATTGCTTCATCCCCTTCAGAGAAACAGGTGGCCATTCCAGCTTAATATTAAGCTAGAAAGGCCAACATTCATATATCCGGAACGAAAGTAGATAGAGAGTTGCTTCCGGTGGCCTTTTTTGTTGCTAATTAATTGCTAATTTATTACGCAAATTAAAAATTTATTGCTTCATCCCCTTCAGAGAAACAGGTGGCCATTCCAGCTTAATATTAAGCTAGAAAGGCCAACATTCATATATCCGGAACGAAAGTAGATAGAGAGTTGCTTCGGGTGGCCTATTTTATTGCTAATTAATTGCTAATTTATTACGCAAAACAAAAATTTATTGCTTCATCCCCTTCAGAGAAACAGGTGGCCATTCCAGCTTAATATTAAGCTAGAAAGGCCAACATTCATATATCCGGAACGAAAGTAGATAGAGAGTTGCTTCCGGTGGCCTTTTTTGTTGCTAATTAATTGCTAATTTATTACGCAAAACAAAAATTTATTGCTTCATCCCCTTCAGAGAAACAGGTGGCCATTCCAGCTTAATATTAAGCTAGAAAGGCCAACATTCATATATCCGGAACGAAAGTAGATAGAGAGTTGCTTCCGGTGGCCTTTTTTGTTGCTAATTAATTGCTAATTTATTACGCAAATTAAAAATTTATTGCTTCATCCCCTTCAGAGAAACAGGTGGCCATTCCAGCTTAATATTAAGCTAGAAAGGCCAACATTCATATATCCGGAACGAAAGTAGATAGAGAGTTGCTTCCGGTGGCCTATTTTATTGCTAATTAATTGCTAATTTATTACGCAAAACAAAAATTTATTGCTTCATCCCCTTCAGAGAAACAGGTGGCCATTCCAGCTTAATATTAAGCTAGAAAGGCCAACATTCATATATCCGGAACGAAAGTAGATAGAGAGTTGCTTCCGGTGGCCTTTTTTGTTGCTAATTAATTGCTAATTTATTACGCAAAACAAAAATTTATTGCTTCATCCCCTTCAGAGAAACAGGTGGCCATTCCAGCTTAATATTAAGCTAGAAAGGCCAACATTCATATATCCGGAACGAAAGTAGATAGAGAGTTGCTTCCGGTGGCCTTTTTTGTTGCTAATTAATTGCTAATTTATTACGCAAATTAAAAATTTATTGCTTCATCCCCTTCAGAGAAACAGGTGGCCATTCCAGCTTAATATTAAGCTAGAAAGGCCAACATACATATATCCGGAACGAAAGTAGATAGAGAGTTGCTTCCAGTGGCCTATTTTATTGCTAATTAATTGCTGAAAGATTGAGTTTACAAGAATTTACAAACTCACCCCCTTCAACCCCTACCGATATCATCATTCCCCGGAATCCACAAAAAGTGAAAATAACCAGTTTAAAGAGCTAAAACCAAGTACGTATTTTTTGCTTATTCATTGCTACAGGTCTAAGCCAAAAATGAATTTTTTGCTTCCTCCCCTAACGAGCCACAATGTCTACTGCGGTTTAATACTTAAGGCTACAATACTCAACACTCCTATTTCAGGAAAGAAAGCAGATAGAGGGTCGTTTCTGGCGGCATATTTAATTTTTAATTAATTGCTGAAAGATGGGGTATATCAGAATTTACAAACTCACCCCCTCCAACCCCTACCGTTATCATCGTTCCACGGATTTCACAAAGAGTGAAAATAATCAGTTTAAAAACTTAAAACCAAGTGGGTATTTTTTTCCTAAGCAACTGCTGCAGGTCTACGCCAAATTTGATTTTATCGCTTCATCCCCTAACCAGTAAAAATGGCTACTGCGGTTGAATACTTAAGCTACAACACTCAATTCTCCTATTTCAGTAACGAAAGCAGATAGAGGGTAGCTCTATCTGCTTTCGTTCTTGAAATAGGAGTGTTGGGTATTGTAGCTTAAGAATTAAACCGCAGTAGCCATTGTTTCTCGTTAGGGGATGAAGCAAAAAATTGGTTTTTGGCGTAGACCTGCAGCCGTTAATTAGAAAAAAATACCCACTTGGTTTTAAGTTTTTAAACTGATTATTTTCACGCTTTGTGAAATCCGTGGAACGATGATAACGGTAGGGGTTAGAGGGGGTGAGTTTGTAAATACTGGTATAACCCATCTTTCAGCAATTAATTAAAAATTAAATATGCCGCCAGAAGCGACCCTCTATCTGCTTTCTTTCCTGAAATAGGAGTGTTGAGTATTGCAGCCTTAAGTATTAAACCGCTGCAGCCATTGTGGCTCGTTAGGGGAGGAAGAAAAACATGCATTTTTGGCTTAGACATGTAGTAATTAATGAGCAAAAAATACGTACTTGGTTTTAGCTCTTTAAACTGGTTATTTTCACTTTTTGTGGATTCCGGGGAATGATGATAACGGTAGGGGTTGAAGGGGGTGAGTTTGTAAATTCTTGTAAACTCAATCTTTCAGCAATTAATTAGCAATAAAATATGCCGCCGGAAGCTACCCTATATCTACTTTCGTTCCGGAAATATGAATGTTGGCTATTCTAGCTTAATATTAAGCTGAAATGGCCACCTGTTTCTCTGAAGGGGATGAAGCAATAAATTTTTCTTTTGCGTAATAAACTAGCAATTAATTAGCAATGAAATAGGCCACCCGAAGCAACACTCTATCAACTTTCGTTCCGGATATATGAATGTTGGCCTTTCTAGCTTAATATTAAGCTGGAATGGCCACCTCGGAAGGGGATGAAGCAATAAATTTTTGTTTTGCGTATTAAATTAGCAATTAATTAGCAATAAAATAGGCCGCCGGAAGCAACTCTCTATCTACTTTCGTTCCGGATATATGAATGTTGGCCTTTCTAGCTTAATATTAAGCTGGAATGGCCACCAGTTTCTCTGAAGGGGATGAAGCAATAAATTTTTGTTTTGCGTAATAAATTAGCAATTAATTAGCAATAAAATAGACCACCGGAAGCAACTCTCTATCTACTTTCGTTTCGGATATATGAATGTTGGCCTTTCTAGCTTAATATTAAGCTGGAATGGCCACCTGTTTCTCTAAAGGGGATAAAGCAATAAATTTTTAATTTGCGTAATAAATTAGCAATAAAATAGCAAAAAAATATGGAGTGTGTCTCATGGCTCCCTTATGAAATGGTCTTTCTAGCTTAATAGACATGAATTTTGACCAATTTAATAGAAGAGGCGCAGAACAGAAGAAGATGGAGATATCTAGAGAAGGTCTATGTTCAACAATGGACAAATCAGGGCTGATTGATTATGATGATCGTACAAAGACATGTAGGGATTATCTGACAATAAGTCTGATGAGTCACGTTTTTAATGCGAGTAATATCTACATAAGAGAATATACACGATATTAGAGGAGATAATTAGCAATACTCAATTCGGATTTAAGAGTGGCTTGTGTATGAGGGAAACATTGTTCTGTATTTAAGTACTAATCTTATTGTGAGTGGTATAAGTGTGAACAATTTAAGATATTCGACAAATACGAATAAATTTGTGAATAAACGTTTACTTCAACATATTTGAGTAAATAATAACTTCAGTCAGATTATTATTTCATTTCTAAAAATAAAAACGTGCTCTATCACATAGTCTGCCACTTCGTGTCAAACTATGTGATTGGGTAAGATCTCAATGTGCCATCCATAAAAACATCAGGATATGATATTAGACATATTATAGATAATATTATAGTCCATTCTTTCACGGTTTTTGCTCTAAATTTTAAAGAACCGCTTGGATTGACATGAAATTTGGCATACGTATAGCTTACATGTCAGAGAAAAAAGTGATATTGTGCAGATGTGTGCTTTTGTCCTGGGGGTGACTTTCACCCCTCTTGAGGGTGAAAAAATATATGTCCAAAATAAGTCCGGAAATGGGCAAACTGACTAATTTTAAGTAACTTTTGTTCTATAGAGCTTTTTCGCCAAGTCAACACTTTTCGAGTTATTTGCGAGTGAATATGTTCATTTTTCAACAAAATAACCACATTTTTAGACGGTTTTTCGCAAATAACTCAAAAAGTAAGTATTTTTTCGAAAAAAAACGTTCTTAGCAAAAATATAGCTTATAAAAAAGTAAAAAAAAATGGTGTACGCGTTAGGTTTCTGGATCTCGTAGAACCAGAGTTATAGCCAATGAAAAATAGATTTATATTCACCAAATTTCAAATAGAATATTTCGACGTGAAATATCCAAAAAATTAAGCACTTTTTGGGAAAACCCATTATAACTTTTTTAAAGTGTTTAAGAAAAGATTTATTTCTGTTTTTGCAAAAAGTTCCTAGCTTTAAATTTAAGCAAGTTACGCTCAAAATAAAGTTGATCCCTTTTGTTTTTGCAAAAAAAAAAATCGGGAAGACCTCCCCCTAATTAGCAACTTAAATGAAATTAATCGTTACCGCTCCACAAATTATTTTACTTATGTTGTGTTTATATGACCTGTAAGTTTCATCGATTCAAAGTGCTTATTTTTGAAAAAACTTGGTTTCAAAGTAAAATTTTTAAAAATTTAAATTTTGAAAAATATGATTTTTTTCAAAATAACTTAAAAATTATTAGAGATACCAAAAATCTCGAAAAACAAAAAAAAGTCAGATTTGCTTTTCTGAATATCATATATGTTTTTGTTTTTCTGTTAGACAAAAATTGATTAAGATTTGGTGTTTCTAAATTTGCATATATTCGTGATCAGTGACTCGTTCAACCCTTTTTAACTACAGCCCTTTCAATAATAAGGACTTTGAACCGATGAAACTTACAGATCATATAAACAATATATACACGAGTCAAGAAACTTGTGAAGTCGTAACGACTAAGTTCATTTAAGATAATAATTAGGGGGTGATTTTCTCGATTTTTTTACCAAAACCAAAAGGGACTAACTTTATTTTGAGCGTAACTTGTTTAATTTTGACGCTAGAAATTTTTTTATAAAACAAAAATGAAGCTTTTTTTAAACACTTTAAATAAGTTGTAATGAGTTTTCCCCGAAATGTGCTTCATTTTTGTTTATTTCACGGTAAAATAATCCATTCGGAATTTGACGAATATGAACCTATTTTTCATTAGCTATAACTCTGCTTCTACTAGGTGTAGAGACGTGATATATACACCATTTTTTTAAATCTTTTACAGGCTATATTTTTGCTACAAATGTTTTTTCGACAAAATACTTACTATTTGAGTTATTTGCGAAAAACTGTCTAAAAGCGTGCTTATTTTGTTGAAAAAATGAACATATTCACTGCCAAATAACCCGAAAAGTATTGACTTAGTGAAAAAACTCTATAGAACAAAAGTTACTTAGAATTAGCCAGTTTATCCATTTCCTGACTTTCTTTGGACGAATATTTTTTCACCCCCCAAGATGGGGTGAAAACCACCCCCAGGGCAAAACCACATATCGGCACAATATCACTTTTTTTCTTTGACTTGTTAGCTATGTGTATGCCAAATTTCATGTCAATCCAAGCGGTTCTTTAAAATTTAGAGATTTTGCAATATTTTACCGTTAAAGAACGGACTATTAGGGATATGATAAAAAATATTCCAAGAGACTAGAACCTCATGCAAACAAGTTAGCCGGCAACCTCACTGATGAGCATAATGATGTACTTTAATATCTAAACTTGTTTTAATTTAACTTATGTAAAGAGGGTGATCACTGGATCCAGTTCCGTACCGATAGACCAGCGGGCCCTGGTTCCAGTTGGGATGCGGGCCCGCCCGCCCCATTAAAACACACATTGTATATTAAAAGTTTTTAATAAACATTAAATATAAATCATCATATTATATATCATAAAATACATCAAAAAGTTATAAAAACTCAAGCTAATGTATAGTCCATTTACTCACGGCTTTTGCTGTAAATTTTAAAGAACCGCTCGGATTAAGATGAAATTTGGCATACACATAGCTAACATGTCAAACAAAAAAAAAAGTAATATTTATTGTGCCGATTTGTGCTTTTGCCCTGGGGGTGAGTGTCACCCCTTCTCGGAGGAGAAAAACATACGTTCAAGATAAGTTCGGAATTGGATAAACTGACTAATTTTAAGCAACTTTAGTTCTATTTATAAGGTTTTTTCACTAAGTCAATACTTTTCGAGTTATTTGTGAGTGAATATGTTCATTTTTCGAGAAAAAAACATGTTTTGAGAAGTTTTTTCGCAAATATCTCAAAATTAAGTATTTTATCGAAGGAATATTCGTAGTAAAAACATAGCTTAAAAAAAAGTGAAACATGGGGTATATACGAAACCTGTAGACCCAGTAGGAGTAGATTTGTAGGTAATGAAAGGTAGGTTCTTATTTCTTATTTGTCAAATTCCAAATCGAATATTTCAACGTGAAATAACCAAAACATAAAGCACATTTCGGGAAAACTCATCACAATTTTTTTAAAGTTAAAAAAAAGCTTTATTTTTGTTTTTTTTTGAGTTTCTAGCATCAATACTACGTATGTAACGCTCAAAATAAAGTTGGTCCCATTTTTTGGTAATAAAATCGTAAAAATCAACCCGTAATTAGCATCCCACATGAAATTAATCGTTACCGCTTCACAAGTTATTTGACTTGTGTTTTTTATATAAAATTTTGGTTTCAAAATAACTTAAAAATTATTGGTGATACCAAAAATCTCAACTAAAAAAAGTATAGGTTTTACTATTGTGAATATTTCCTTTTTGTTTTTCTGAAGACAAAAATTGGTTATATGTATAAGATATGGCGTTCAAAATTTGCATACACTCGTGATTAGTGACTAGTTTAAGCCCATTTAACTACAGCCTTTTCAAAAATAAGCACTTTCAACCAACGAATCTTATTTATCATATAAAGAATACATACGTTAAGTAATTTGTGAAGCAGTAACGATTAATTTCATTTCGAATGCTAATTAGAGGGTGATGTTCTCGATATTTTTATTAACCAAAAAAAAGAGACCAATAATACAACGAGTATCGGGCATCGAGCCTATTGTATTCGAATTGTTTTTATGACCCACCACATAAAACTTGCATTGATCAGTTTCCGAATTTCTGCAACTTTGTAGTTTACCTACAACTTATTCATGGATCGTGCTAATTTAAAAAAACTACAAGTGTTTGAGTTAGCACGTGTAGGCAGGCACCGGCGGTTAGTCTTTAAGCAAGTGTTGAAACAAGGGTAAGCAGGTAAAACAAGTAAGGAACCTTACAAAAGCGTTGTCTGTGTTTCTTAATAAATTTTGTTTTCAAATTTTTTGATGAATAGGTATTCTTTTTTTTTAGTTATCAGTACCTACACAAAAATTAAAATTTATTAAGCAGTTACATTTTCTGGTGTGTACTTGTGTAGTTCAAAATGTCCTTATCAAATTAGAAACAAAAGAAGAAAAATGCTCGTGAGAGCGGGCCCCTGCTGGCCCGGATCCTGGTTCCACAGTAACCGCGGAACCATGCTCAGTACGCCACTGACTGGATCTCCCTCTACAAATAAAATTTTTAATTCTGTCAAATATTTTACCTACTGTTTTTAGTTAAGGACAGATTATAATATTACCAAAATTTAAAAAAAAATCTAAGAAAAACGAACTTACATGATGGGTAAAAGCTGCGAATCTTCTCGGTGACTTGATCGTTAGATGAGATGTTTGGTAAGTTCCAAAACTTTGGTAAATCTTTGGTAACATTCACAGACACGTTAGGTAGTTCATCCTCGGGTTTCCTTCCTATATATTTTAAGATCGTATCTTTCAGCTCTTGAATGCGATTCTCTCTTGATCTGAAAATGGTAAAATTATTGTTATAGTAATTAATAATTAAATTATAGTCAAAATTTATATTATGACCAATTTAGGCCTGGATCCTGCTTACCAAAAGAAGTTTATTAATAGTAAATTGAAAATTTGTTAATAGCTTAACGGTATCTAGTCGGACAAACTTTGATCACACTGGAACAGGGGAAGTTTTAATTGTGTAACACGTGACAGGTTTCGAACGTCAGACTACGAAAACGTCCCACGTATTTTGTCCGACAGAACTTTCAATTGGTTTGGTAACATTTCATTAAACTCTCATGCAAAAATCAGACTGCTATTTATCACCAACATAATTTCAGTCTTTTGAAATGTTCTACGTGTACGACATATTAAACGCCCCAACATATTTGTCGGACAAACATTTTTTTATAATAATATATTAAATAGAGTTTCCTATTGAATAAATTCAAAAACAACCTGCTAGTTTTTACAATCATAAACTTGTCAGGATGACAAGTGTCGAGTCATATATGGCAGTGTCCGTGTTTAAAAGATATTTCTGCTTTATACATACGGCGAGCCATATGGCTTGGTTTTCGTTGTTTTAAGGTGAAGAGATGGTTGGGCTTACTAGTCCACTTCAGATTGAAACCCTTGATAAGAATACATTGCCGTTTTAAAAAATGTGTAGATATTGTAATACGTTTTTAAAGTCAGTCGAGTTTGTAACATTCTTCGGATAAAATCAAAATAAAAACTTTATTTTACACTTGCGTATTTTTAATAGGGGTAATTTTCTGTAATCGAAAGTTATTTTCTATAATTTAATTTCGAACCAGGGATCTTTGCGTGAAGTAACTCGTGGACATCCCAACGTAACATTTGGCGACCGTGACAGGACTTAAATATATACGGGTGTGCTTAAAAGTTAGTTGTTTCCGCTTATTTTACTGTAAACTTTTTTCCGGCGAATAAATTCGTTTGTCTTGAGGCTCGGCCGAAGTTGTTACCTTTGTAAGCGAGAAAATATGGCATTAGAATTAGAGACAAAACGCCGAACAGTGCTTCGTACTGCTTTTACGACAGCTGCTAATGTTTTGGACAATTTGTTATCTGAAACGGTGGACACTCGACCCTGGCAACAAATTAGTGTACAGTGGGAACTTTTACAAGTTAAGTACAATGAGCTTTGTGTCGTGGAAAGTGCGGTATTTGAAGCTATGGTCGAAAAGGCTTCCGAAGCAGAATTAATCAGTGAGATGGAGGCAAAGGATAGATACAGCACACGCTACTATGAACTGAAGTACAAATGTGAAGACAGACCCAGTTAGTAAGTTCAGAGTCATCAATAAAAGGTAAGCGCAGTTTTAAATTACCTCCAATCGAATTCAAGAAATATTCTGGGGACTTGATAGATTGGCTTCCATTTTGGTCGCAGTTCAAAGTAGTGCATGATGATCCATCGATTGATTTAAACGACAAAATAGCTTATTTGAGACAAGCCACTGTAGACGGTAGTAAGGCCAGACGTTTAGTGGAGAGTTTTCCTGCAGTAGCCGATAATTACTCAAAAATTATAAAGAGTTTGAAGTCTAGGTTTGGTAGAGAGGATCTCCAGATTGAAGTATATATTAGGGAACTCTTAAAGTTAATTTTGAGTCGAGTTTCTAGTAGTTCTTGTAATGTTTCTGCACTATATGATATGATAGAGAGTCAACTTCGTTCACTTGAGACCTTAGGCATAACTGCTGACAAATATGCGGCAATATTGTATCCCCTTATTGAGTCATGTTTACCGGAGGATATGATCAGACTGAAGTTGAAAATTTTTGATTTGAAATGAAGTTCAAAATGAACAAAAAATTAATTTAGCAACGGAAGGTTTTGGTTTATCGACTGAAAATAAATGTAAATCCAATAACCTGGTTGAAAAGAAGAATATAAAATTACCAAAGCAAGGAACTGATCAGCCATCAGCGACCGCTGCTGGGTTGGTAAATTATGAGGTTGACAGGTGTATTTTTTGCGAAGGACAGCATGACAGTATCAATTGTTTTAAAGCACAAAAATTGTCTATGGAACAGAAACGACGAACATTGTCAGAAAAGAAAGCCTGTTTTCGATGTTTGAAGGTGCGACATTCTTCGAAGAACTGTAGAGCACGTTTGAATTGTATTTTGTGTTGTAAATCCCATGTTGTTTTGATGTGTCCTGATTTACCTGTTAACAAAATTGATACATCGACCTCAAGTATCAGCCGCTCGGAAGAAAATAGGAATGAGGATCAGACGCTTGCGAATTTGAATAATACACAGGTTTTTTTACAAACTCTGCGAGTAAACATAAGAAGTGCACATGGTACTGAACAAGTAAGGGCACTTATTGACACTGTATCGCAGAGAACATATATTTTACAGCGTACCGCACAAGAAATGGGTTTTTCTGCTAAAGGAACGGAAAATATCGTACATACGTTATTTGGCGGTAAAAGTACTTCTGAACAACGACATAAATTATACAAGGTAACTGCGAGTGAAGGAGCTTACTCTTGTTCATTTGATGCCTTAGATCAACCAAAAATTTGTGCAGATGTCTCTCCTGTTTATTACGGCCCTTGGGTTGAGGAACTTAGTGACATGAATATTTCGCTCAGCGATGTCGGACATATAGCACCAATTGAGATTTTGTTAGGAGCTGATGTTGTAGGCACATTGTATACAGGGAGGAAATATCAGTTACAGTGTGGTCTTGTAGCAGTTGAAACTTTGTTAGGTTGGACTCTTATGGGCAAGGTGCCGGCAGTTGTTTCTAATTTCAGCACATCTATGATGTCGATTTCGTTGTTTGTTGATAGTTCTTCTGTGGCGAAACTCTGGGAGCTTGATATTATTGGGATAACCGATCCTGTAGAAAAATTGACACGAGAGGTGGCGGCCAAGGAGGCTAAGAATTTTTTCTATGAGACTATCCGATGTGACAACGAAGGTAGGTATGAGGTTATGTTACCTTGGTTGAACAAGCATCCTTTAATTTCAGATAATTTAGTTGTCGCTAGAAGAAGGTTAGATACTACTTTAAATAAGTTGAAAAAGTCCAATTTGTTTGAATCGTATAATTTAATATTCAATGAGTGGTTGAACGAGGGTGTGATCGAAATAGTAAATAATCCCGGAGAGAATAATTGTGTGCACTATTTGCCTCACAGGCCCGTTATTAAAAATACTAGCGAAACCACGAAAATTAGGCCAGTCTTTGATGCATCATCTCATGAACAGGGTCGTCCTTCTTTGAACCAGTGTTTAGAGGTAGGGCCTAATCTTATTGAACTTATTCCTTCTGTGCTATTACGGTTCAGACAACAAAAAATAGGTGTGGTGTCGGATATTCGAAAAGCTTTTCTTCAAATTTCTGTACATTCGAAGGACAGAGATTTTTTGAGGTTCCTATGGGTAAACAATGAAGGAAAGGAATTTGTATTTCGACATAGGAGAGTTGTTTTTGGAGTCAACTGTAGTCCATTTCTTCTGGGTGCTACTATAGAATTTCATTTAATAAAGGCGCTGGAGAAATGTTGTAATGATATGCCGTACTCTAAAAATACAATTGAAAGGCTTATGATTTGGTTCTATGTAGACAATTGTGTGACTAGTGTTACCGATGAGAATGAGTTGAGAAAGTTCGTATCAGAAGCAACTGCCATCATGGGGGAAGCTAAGATGGATTTGAGAGGGTGGGATGCTTCTGGTAGTACAAAAACAGTTGTTCCTGTTCTTGGTCTTCTCTGGGACTCCTCAACAGACACACTAAAAATCAATGGTGAAATTTTTCAGGGAGTGGTCGGAAAAGAACCCATAACTAAGAGACTGATGCTTTCTGTAGCTCAGAGTATATTTGACCCTATTGGTTTTACCTGTCCAGTATCTCTGTTCCCTAAACTTTTGCTGCAGAAACTTTGGGAAAAGCGCTTGGGATGGGATGCACCAGTCGAGAATGACATGGCTGAGGAATTTTGTCAATGGGTTACTCATCTTCCTGAACTGTCGAGTATTGAGATTCCACGTTGGATCCAGGCTGGGCCCATTGAAGCTGACCATTGGAGTTTGCACACCTTTTCAGATGTAAGTAAAAAAGCTTATGCAGCCGTAGTGTTTTTGAGAGTTCTTCGGAATGATGGTGTTTCGATTTTTCTTGTAGCAGCTAAGAGTCGTGTGGCTCCTTTGAAGAAGGTTTCTATACCTAGATTGGAACTGTTGGCAGCCACCATTGGTGCTAGACTTTATCAGTCAGTCAAAAGACAATTTTCTCAGCATGTTGAGTCTTATTTTTGGAGTGATTCCACTACGGTTCTTTCTTGGATTCAACGTAAGGATGACTGGTCTGTTTTTGTTTTTAATAGAGTTCAGGAGATTAGAAATTTAGCCAATGCTGTGTTGGAAATATGTGCCTGGTTCTCTCA
This sequence comes from Diabrotica virgifera virgifera, assembly GCF_917563875.1. Lineage (NCBI taxonomy): Eukaryota > Metazoa > Arthropoda > Insecta > Coleoptera > Chrysomelidae > Diabrotica > Diabrotica virgifera. The sequence goes on along the minus strand of NC_065446.1, from coordinate 164,629,665 downwards.
ACCCTGCCGATCTTCCATCAAGAGTATAGTATCCTCCTCTATTTATAGCAGTTGTTATGTAATGTTATATGTAGTTATGTCAGTTCATATTTTTTATTAGTTGTCAAAATATATTTATCGAAATGTTCTACTTATTCAATCTGCAGATATAACAAATTGGCGACGAGGTAAATCACTGAATAACCAGATTTTTAAACTACATATCAAACATGGATCCAGATCAATTTAACAATTTATGATGGTAAACCAGGAAATTTTAAATCAACTGCATAAAAGTTTGGCAAGTACTGCAAATTCAAATAATACTAATAATTTTATACCTCTATTCGAAAATTTTGATGAACAAAAAGAAAACTTCAAAATTTACATAGAACGTTTCGAAAACTACCTTAAAATCAAACACGTTTTCGATGACAAGAAATTTGCTTTAGACTTACTATTGAATTCTATTGGCTCTGCAACTTTTTCAATGCTTTCATCTTTAGTTGCACCTCACAAAATTAGAGATTTTGATTACAACACCATTGTAAAGAAACTTGATAATCGCCTGAATCCAAAGAAAAATATTTTAGTGTTGCAGCATAAATTTCTTTCCTTATATCAACAAGAAAATCAGTCAATTTCCGAATATACTACTGCTCTAAAACAAGCTACTCTTGAATGTTAATTTATCTCTACGTGCGAATGTCAGGCAAACATTTCTGAACATTTTTTACGAGCTCAGTTTATTCGAGGCATCAATGATAACTTAATTAGAGAACGTCTGCTGGAATCCAATGAAAAATCATTTGAAAAATTAGAAGAAAAGGCTTTAATCTTAGAATCTTCAATTATCGACAGTAAAGAATTTTCATCAAGTAACAATTCTTTAAATATCAACCAAATCAATCAATCTAGACAGAGACCAAATTCAGCGTCTTATAATAGGAAGCGTTCCCAGTCTAGATCAAGAATCAATTTTCAAGAGTTGTGGATAGACAATCGATGTTTACGATGTGGTCAACAACATCTTGTTAAAAACTGTAAAATCAATCCTAAACGACTTTTTTGCAAAGGTTGTAAAAAATATGGTCACGTCATTTTAGTCTGTATTTCAACGCTTTTAGCAAACAAAGATAAAACTAACTCGACCCATCATCTAATTAATGAATATCAACCATCAACCAGCCAAACAGAACCAGAGGATACTTTTGGCATTAATAAAATTGTAGATATTTATGAAAATCAATTTTACACGGATGCTCAAAATTTTTATGTGACAGTCCTTATTAAAAACAAACCGGCAACATTTGAAGTTGATTCTGGAGCAGGATTTACACTCATCTCAGAATCAAAATTTAAAGAACTAGATCTTGATTTACCACTTCAAAAATCCGATATTAACCCGGTCTATATAGACATTTCAAATAACAAAAATTGCCACAGAGCCAAATTTTGGTGGAGAGCTAGGGTATACCATAACAAATAAAGTTTAAAAAGTCCCCATCGATCCCATGTGTGCGTCAAAAGTTATTCGGGGTCAAAGGTCAAAATTTGAGATTTTTTGGATTTTTTTCGAAAACGGTAAGTTTTATCAAAAAAAAACCTTATACCAAAGTTGTAGATCTTAAAATTCTCTACAAAAATAGTCCTTACTATTTTTTTCCTAAGAGTTGCCATTCCTGAGATATCGCGATTCAAAGAGTCACATTATACATGATATGCACACGTTTCCACACCACCTGTGAGGTAGTGTACTCGGCGCGTTTTTTTTACCGTGGTTTCCCCTGTAGGCCTACTCCACTAACTGTTTTGACAATTTTAGGATAATTTAAGGAAACAATACCGGTCAAGTTCTAGATATTACCTTATTACTGATATTGATTATTGATATTGAATATATTTTATTACTATTGATTATTAGGTTAAGTATTGTTTTGATTTCTTTAGATATTTTAATCAGATTCATATTCTTGAAAGTCTACTTCAACAGTTAAGTCTTCTTCGATTTCATCTTCTTCCTCTTCCTCTTGCTGGATGTTCAAAAATTGTTCAAATGTGACTGAGTCATTGGTCTCTTCATTAAAATCACAGGAGTTTTCCTCTGTTGTACTAAACTGGACATTTGAGCAAGACTGACCTTGGCAGTTGGTACACACTAGAGAACACAGCAACCCGACTTTTTTACATCCACATTTGGCACTACAACCTTTTTTGCAATTGCAAAAAATACTATTAAGGAGTTTTCTGGAGCAGGTGGGAGTAAGGTTTTAATCGGTTCCAGAGTATTATCTATTAATTTCCAACCCCAGTCTTCTGGATTCAGTTCATTGCCTAGCCATATTTGAACTTGATAATATACTCGATACAAATGTTGAAAAGCAGATGCTGATGTTGGAGGAAGACATGATAGTTGTACTTGTTTCTTGTTTCGCGTATTTTTTACAAAAGTTAAGTATCGGTATTTATAAAGACAAATAATTTTTTTTGGAGCTCCATAAACCGCAAGAAGAAAGCGAATTCCTTCCGTAATTATTGTTTGCGGTGTAGAATCAAGTTCTGTAAAAACTTTACAGCAGTCAGTCAAATCTTTTTTTTCGAATAATTTAAGTACTGACGTTTTGCCCCTCCTGTACATTGCGGATGTAGTGTCGCAGCCGGTTATCGCATGTAAAAATAAAATGTACTTTTGGCATTTGGGATAAGCCGATAAACTATTCGAAGAATATATTTCTGTTCGCTGTTGAGCCCTTCCAGGTTTCAGAAAATAAATAACTTTATCTACTGGAGTCCTTGCAGTAATCAGTACCAACAAATCAACATCTTCACCAACTACAATTGTTGTGTTTGTTGCCTTAAATTTTTCAATTGCTGTCTCAATTATAAGGACATCTGCGTCATTTTTAGCTTGTTTCACTTCAATATTCGCAGCTGTTAATTTGTCAGTTAACATGGAAATGAAACGAGATTTATTATTAATGTTGGCGAAAAATTGTTGTTGATTCGCTGGAACTGTTATATTTTCATCAAAGATAATCTCGGAACCCGATGATGTTTTTGTAGTTCGTCGACGTTGTTCTGCAGATTTAATATTCTTTGTCGAGTCATTGTAGCCGTCAAATACCACTGTCACTGTAAGCCCGTAATGTCTGCGTAGATACTGAACATATTTGTCAAAAATAACGCTAAAGGTTTCTTCTCGATCCCACACAACGTGATGTAGTAGGTACCCTCCATCAATAATGTAAGTAGCGTTTCTACGATCAACCTCAGTATTGACCGATTCAAAGCAATCATAAATTGCTGACTTTGTTGTTTTACGCATTCCAGCTGCATCGAAAAGTGATAAGGGGTAAGGAGCTAATTCATACTCAAAAAATTTTTCAATCTCATCCTCAAAAGCTTCAGTGATACTCATGCGTTGAAATAATAATACAGGATCTATAGCTACTTCTTCTTCATGAACTTTCACGGTGCTACTCGCAGCTAAAAGAGGCAGTACTTTTTCAGAGCGTTTTAATTTTATATTATTAAATGTTTCACCTGTCATTTTGGCCATTGAAGCAATCCCAACTTCACGAGCTTTATGGCAATTAATCTTATCATCACCAACCACTCCAGAAGCAATAGATATAATTTCATTAATTTTAGGAAAAGGATCATGTGATGAAAACCAGTCTAGAAGTTTTTTAATATCTTTAGCATCTTTTATGAGCCGCGAGTCACTTGCATCTACATGCTGATCTGTTGTGTCCATTCGAACATTAGCAAGAACTTGCAACCCCTCACACACAGTATTCATTGCATGCATTCCGTAAACCCATTTACTTATCACACTTTCTTTCGTACTTCTTCCTCGAGAAATGCCCCCATGTGTTTTCATAGATTTCATCATCGATTGTTCAATAATCATATCTGTTGAAGTTCCACAACAAAGTTTATCAGAACGTCGAACAGTAAAAAATCCTTCTGTAAACATTTGATAAATACTAGGATCCATTACCTCGTTCAATTGAAGCATGTCTTGTAAGTACAAGTGCGCAGACTTAGCATAAGATAAATATCCAGATGCATGGAAATAAGGCAGCATTTCTTTAACGCAGTTCAAATGTGCTTGCCAATCTCCCATACGTTCTGCTCTTATAAACTCCTTTGCGATGGATACCATCCGAAAGTATTGTACCCATAATTGTGCGGTTGGCACTCGTTTCTGATAATCAATTAATTTGTTATTAAACTGATCAAGTAATTTTTTACATATTTTATCATCTTCGATGTCATAGTATGAAAGAATGTTATTTAAAATATTTTCAACGGTAATAATAAGATTTGCATCCATTTCATCATCAATAGTGAGTTCTTTTAATATTCTTAATGCTAAAGTGAGTTGAAGTATTGTATGAGATCGAACTGCTCTCGCGTAAGCATGGCCATTAAGCATTTTCTCTAAAGATTTCAGTGCATAAATTTCAGCGAGTACTTCCTTTAAACCACTTCCTTGCATAATGTATCCGATTGCTCCAAAAAATGACATAAGCAAATGAAATCCTCCTAGTCTTATTATTATATTCGATACTTCAGATCCTTCAGGCGCAGCAGATACAATCTCACGAGCTTTCGCATACAGAGGTTGATCAAAAGTAATTATACATACTTTGTGGTTATAACGTTTAGCATTCTCTAAAGCACAAAGTAAAGTTGTGTAAATTGTATTGTAATTACTTGCTGGTTGATGAACAAATGGCAAAAAAGTAATTTTTGACTTATAAAAATCTATAATATTACTCGTCACGCATTCAATGTAACCATTCCAACCAGGTAGAGAAAAATTTTTGTATTTGCCATAGAACCATGTCACATTAACTTTTTTCAAAAAAGATACTTGAGATTCACATTCATAATCAAAATTTCGCACATTTATTTTGCTGTACCCAACCACACCAGAGTTTTGATAGACCTGTATAGGTACATGGGCCTTTGCTGCAAAATCTTTTGCCGAAAGAACTTCAGTTACTCGTGGCATCGGCTCTTCTTGTAATACTGAATTTTTGGGAGTCACAACTTGGATAATACCCATTATATGAAGCGTATCATTGCCGTCCAAAGTATTTACGTTAATGTCAGCATTGTCTGCAACATATTGGATGAATGTGCCTGTCTCTGGTGGTAAAATGTGAGGTGGATGACTGAAAACTGCTGCTGCTTCATAGTTCATTGTTTCACTGTAAGAGGCGCATAAACCAAGAGACGAAAAAATTTGTATGAGACGTTTCGAAGCAAACCGCCGATGAAAAAAAACTGAAAGACCCAGCTGTAGTTTAGATTTAAAGGTTCTAGGCCGAACAGCTGTCATGATGCAGTGGCTAATATTCGTACAAACTAATTTTAGATGATCTAAATTATGACGCTTGTTTTTTAAGATGACTTGTTCCAAAAAATATGACAATGATTCGGGAATATCGTTATTTATATCCTCGAACATTCTACCTGGTGAGGGGTACATAGTATTATCGAAAACACAAGATTGAATATCTTCACGAACAATTGCTGCTGCGGCTTTCAAAGTTTTTAACCGCTTGTCTTTTTCATCCAAGTCTTTTTTATCAGACCAGACTTGACTTAAAATATCTTGGTAATTGTCAATAAAACAAATAAATGTTAATTTTCCAGGCTTTTCTGTAATAATAATTCTACTACCATACTTCAATTTCGATCGAATTTTTATAGTTCTGTCATCTAAGACTACATCTTGACAAACATTCCTTAATTCATCCAACGAAAACTGGCAATCATCACTAGTTTCTATGAATTGAAACATTTTCTCCATCGCAGAGTTTACAGTTTCATCTTGTGGACGGCCAATTTTACGACCATTATTAGGTTTTAAGAAAGATTTGTAACAACTGTCATGGTATTTTGCATCAGCAGCGACTAAATCATACTCAAAATTAATACGTTCAAGAACAGCCTTCGAAACATCATCAGAACGATCTTTAGCTAATTTCAACAGGGATTCTTTGAATTTTAGTGTAGTCACGTTACGAATTATTTTTCGAAGATGCTGTGCTTTCTTTGTCTCAGATTCTTCATTGGCTTCATTGCCACAAAATAAACAGTATTTTTTAAAACAAAAATGTGATTTACTTACTCGCGTTCTAGTATGAGGTGGACTTACTTTTGAAGTACTAGCCTGTTCCTCCTCACGTTGTCTTTTCACTGCAGCGATTGAAGTTTTCCGAATGTATGATTTTCTGCAATTCACGTGTATTGTAACGGATTTTTGAGTTCTTAAATACTCAATAAACTCATCACCTCTCTCGACACTAGCCTCGATTAAATTTGGCATTCCACGATCAACCACAACTGTTTTAGTTTCACTTAAAAGTTTATTGCAAATAAAGCAAAACTGAGACATTTTTAAAACTATAAAATTGTACAAACAACGGTAACAGTACCAAATGGTAGACGCTTGTAATAAGTACTTATATTCACTTGAACTGAACCTTTAGCACTATAGTCCTGTCGCCAGGGGGGGTACAACGGCCTCGTTAATTCAGATGGACTTACCCAAGTTTTTTTTATGTATTTTGACCCGTAGAACACGAATTTTTTGGGTAACAGTTGATCCGGATGTCGATAAGATTGTTATAGACCAAGAACTTGAGGAATCAAATAACAGCGATTTTTGGCAAAACAAAACAATATTTTGTATTTTTTGGGTCATTTTAAGCAAAAAATATTTCTACAAGTTTTTTAGTAGGATGCACAGTTTTCGAGATAAACGCGGTTGAACTTTCAAAAAATCGAAAAACTGCAATTTTTAAACCCGAATAACTTTTGATTAAAAAATAAAATAGCAATTCTGCTTAGCGCCTTTGAAAGTTCAAGTCAAATTATGTCGGTTTTGATTATTTGCATTGCTAAAAATTTATTGTGTTATTGTTAAACAAAGCTACAAACAACTAGTGCGTGAGTGATGTTTCTATGATTTCTCATTTAAAATCGAACGAGTAGGTAGAATAGGTACTAGTGCAATAAGACTATTTCTACGTTACATGCGTTAAAACACATGTAAAAGCACGGGAAACCCTACGTGTTTATAGCTTTGTTAAACAATAAAAAAATAAATTTTTACCAATGGAAATAATCAAAACCGATATAATTTGACTTAAACTTTTAAATGCGGTAAGCAGACTTGCTATTTTATTTTTTAATCAAAAGTTATTCGGGTTCAAAAATTGCAATTTTTCGATTTTTTTAAAGTTCAACCGCGTTTATCTCGAAAACTGTGCATCCTACGAAAAAACTTGTAGAAATATTTTTTACTTAAAATGGCCCAAAAAATACAAAATAGTGTTTTGTTTTGCCAAAAATCGCTGTTATTTGATTCCTCAAGTTCTTGGTCTATAACAATCTTATCGACATCCGGATCAACTGTTACCCAAAAAATTCGTGTTCTACGGGTCAAAATACATAAAAAAAACTTGAGTAAGTCCATCTGAATTAACGAGGCCGTTGTACCCCCCCTGGCGACAGGACTACTGAAAGAAACAGATAATATTATGGACCAGACCTGCCAACAATATTGCAGCCTATAAAAGACAATCTGTTCTTTTTTAAGCAATGGTATAGCCAAATGTTTTTCAAGGCCACGTGGATAGAGGAAATTCAGTTTGGAACTGATTACCTTTTGAAGAAATATTTTCAGAATAGTATAATATACTATATAAAAGAGACACAAATAGGCATTTACACTTGTCTTAAGGGCCACATATGTATATACGTGGCTTATATGTGCATATAATGTATAAAGTAACTTTTAAAATCGCGATATCTCAGGAATGGTAACTCTTAGGAAAAAAATTGTAAGGACAATTTTTGTAGAGAATGTTAAGATCTACAACTTTGGTTTGAGGTTTTTTTTTGATAAATCTTACCGTTTTCGAGAAAAATCCAAAAAATCTCAAATTTTGACCTTTGACCCCGAATAACTTTTGACGCACACATGGGATCGATGGGGACTTTTTAAACTTTATTTGTTATGGTATACCCTAGCTCTCCACCAAAATTTGGCTCTGTGGGAATTTTTGTTATTTGCCAAGCATTTTGATGTCTAAGTTGACCGGATTATATTGCCTTTAGATCATATACAAAAAACGTATTTTATCCCCTAGCGAAAGCAAAAACATCAATACAATATCAAAATAAAATTTCAACAGAAGAATTTTACGTAGTTCCTGATGAATTAGACTCCTTATAAGGGCGTGTATGGATAAGACATTTAAACATTAACCTTCAAGACATCGATAGTTCAACAGGAATCAGACAAATCAAAAATATACCGGCTAATGAAGAAGAATTTGTTCAAAAATATTCAGACATATTTGAAGAATCAATTGGACTTGTATCAAATTTTAAAGTAAATTTGCAACTGCGTAAAAATGCCAAGCCAGTCTATTTTAAAGAACGAGATGTACCGTATGCACTTAGAGAGAAAGTTGAGAAAGAACTTGACAACTTAGAAGCTCAAGGAATTATATCGAAAGTCAACCATAGTGATTGGGGTTCACCACTGGTTGTTATTCCAAAAGCTGATGGAGGTGTGAGACTTTGTGTAGATTACAAAATTGGTGTTAATGAGAGAATTGTGTCCGCAAACTATCCAATCAGAAAAATCGAAGATATATTGAACAGCTTAAAAGATTCACGATATTTTTGTCGATTGGATCTGTTCAAAGCATATCTTCATCTAGCAGTAGACGAAGAGAGCAATATTATCCAAACTATATCAACACATCGAGGAACATATCGAATGCATCGACTGTCTTTTGGAATTAAAACTGCCCCTTCAGAGTTCAATCGAATTATTGATCAAATTCTATCCGGTCTATCAAAAACTCACTCATACTTTGATGACATAATTGTTCATGGATCCAGTAAACAAGAATGTCGACAAAATCTTGACGCATGCCTTCAACGACTAAAAATGTTCAATCTACACCGTAATCGCAAAAAGTGTGCTTTTTTCGAAACCAGTACAGAATATCTTGGTCATCTTATCAAGCACAACGAAATATTAAAGTCTCCAAAAAAGATTCAAGCTATTCTCGACATGCCACGTCCCACAGATGTGGATGGAGTTCGAAGGTTTCTTGGTATGGTAATGTATTATACCCGATTCATTCCTAATGCTTCAACTAAAACGTACCCTCTACGGAAACTTTTACAGAAAAGAGCAAAATTTATTTGGAATAATTCATGTGAAACAGCTTTCAACAAATTAAAAGAGGAAATTGCGAGTGATCAAGTTCTAATTCGATATGACCCAAGTTTGCCCGTAGTATTAGCTTGTGATGCAAGTCCAACCGGTGTTGCAGGGGTACTATCTCATGTTATTGATGGAATCGAAAGGCCTATCGCATTTGCTTCAAGATCTCTTACCAAATGTGAACAAAATTATAGTCAGTTAGACAGAGAAGCACTTGCAATTATGTTTTCAGTAAATCACTTCTTCATGTATCTTTTTGGGCGTAAGTTTAAACTCATCACTGATAACAGCCCTCTAACGAGAATTTTTCATCAAAATTCAAAATTACCTTCAATGACTTCTGCTAGACTACTTCGATATGCATCATTTTTATCAGGATTTGATTACGAAGTCGAATACAGAAAATCTTCTGATCACGTTAAAGTCGACTGTTTTTCTAGAGCTTCTATCAATCAACCTTCATCTTCTTTAGAAAAAATTCTCAACGAAGAAATTAAATCTATCTGTCATGAGTCAATAAAAGAAATTTCAACATACGATCTAACCTATCAAAATATCAAAGATGCCACAGACGAAGATCCTATTTTATCAAGAATTAAATCTGATTTAAAATCACAAAATCAAAATGAACACGATTTTATTTTAGAAGACGAGATCCTTTTTAAAGGTCAGAGAATTGTTATTCCAACTCAACTCCAACGACTGGTCCTATCGGAACTCCACAGAACTCACATAGGTATTACAAAGATGAAACAACTTGCAAGAAAGTATTGCTATTGGAAAAACATTGACAAATACATTGAAATTATGATCAAGTCATGTCAACCTTGCGCTGAAATTCGAAAATCACCTTCAAAAGCTCCACTGCACCACTGGGATACTCCAACAGAAAATTGGGACCGCATCCATATTGATTATGCGGGTCCATTCCAAGGTTTTTATTTTTTTGTTGTGGTTGGCGCTAAATCACGCTGGGCTGAAATCAAAATTCTTAGGGATGCGCCAACATCAGAAAAAACCATCGATCTTCTGTTAGAGATATGTTCTACTCACGGATATCCTCAGGTTATGGTGACAGACAACGCTACAATTTTTGTAAGTGATCAATTTAAAAAATTTTCAAAAACTCAAGGTATTTTTCAAAAGTTTATTGCTCCTGGTCATCCTGCTACAAACGGCTTAGCTGAACGAAACGTTCAAACCCTAAAAATGAGACTAAAAGCTATGTCTACTGATCGTTTACCCATGAGTAAGAAAGTACAAGAAATTCTTTTAAAATATAGAGCGACACCACTTTCCTGTGGAAAATCACCAGCTGAAATGTACCTGAACAGATGTTTAAGAATCAAACTCGACGCACTACGTCCACCAAAACTTAGAAGATCAGAAAATCAACCAAATGGTGCAAGACAATTAAATGTGGGGGAGAGAGTACAAGTACGGTATTACCAAGGTAACCAGGAATTTTGGAAATTTGGCACAATTGTTAAAAAGTATGGATTGTTACATTACGAAGTCCAACTTGATGATGGCTATTGTTTAAAACGTCACATTGACCAAATTCGTAAAACCATGGTACCTAAAAAGAATGTAACCTTTGTAAACGAACCAGAAGTAATTCATTATCAGCCACAGTATCAAGAACTCCCCCTGCATCTTCTGCCATCTATCCAACCTCCAGTCCATTTACATCCAAATCCAATCAACGAAAATGTAGATCCAATGATAGAACCTGATCATCCTGATAATGAACTGGTACCCATTAATGAACCTGCTGTTGAAGAACGTAATGATCTTCCACAGTTAAGATCTGAACGGATTCGACTTTTCAAATCAAGATTTTAGATTTAGGTTTTTAATTCTTTTCTATTTAAGTTCAAAATAGCGTGGGAGATTATAGTATCCTCCTCTATTTATAGCAGTTGTTATGTAATGTTATATGTAGTTATGTCCGTTCATATTTTTTATTAGTTGTCAAAATATATTTATCGAAATGTTCTACTTATTCAATCTGCAGATATAACAAAGAGGCTGTGGTGTTAGGCAATTGTTTGAATCTCGATGGTGGGAAGGCCCGGAATGGTTGTACAGAAACGAAAATTATTGGCCCCAACAAAAAGTAGAGGTTGATGAAGAAGAAGTCGGCACTGAGAAAAAGAAAAAAGCCATTTCGTCACTACTGAATATGACGTCCGACGATTGGCACCTGCGATACTTTTCTCAGTACTGTTGAGAATGATGGATTGGACGCTACGATTTTGTTACAATACAAGAAATTCAAATGGAAAACTTACAGGCGAATTGGTCGCGGAGTAGTGCAGAACGAAGCGTTCGGTTCAGATACGAAACGAATTTCCTCGCTGAACACGTTTGTCGATGAATTTGGACTTATACGTTTAAAAACTCGCGTTACCGAGAGAATTGACACGGAAGATTTTCGTCTGCCTATCTTACTTCCGGGTGAACATTTTATAGTGCGCAAGTTGATTTTGAGCTTACACAAAAACTCTTGTCACGTTGGTACACAGGGACTGCTTAGTTTGCTCCGCGAAAAATATTGAACTTTAGGGGGTAGACGGATTGTGCGGTCCATTTTAAAAGAATGTGGTGTGTGCAAGAGACAAGATGGGAAATCGTTCGAAGTACAAACGCCTTCATTGCCGGCCGATAGAGTTCGAGATGCTGCAGTGTTCGAGATTTCCGGGGTGGACTTAGCTGGGCCTCTTTACTTGAAATCGGGCGAGAAGGCATGGATTTGTTTGTTCACTTGTGCCGTTTATCGCGCAGTTCATCTGGAACTCGTTACCTCCTTGTCAACAAATGCATTTATTCAAGCTTTCCGTCGCTTTGTTGCCAGGCGTGGACGCCCGAGAACGGTGTATAGTGACAATGGAACGAATTTTACGGGACTTAAGAACGCGCTTAAGCAATTGGACTGGAACATGATCGCGGAATATAGTTCTACACAACGTATTAAGTGGCGTTTCAACCCCCTACAGCTGCATGGTGGGGTAAATTTTGGGAGCGATTAATAGGTATTGTGAAAGGACTTTTGCGAAAAGTTTTGGGTCGAGCGTCTCTCAATTATGAAGACTTATTGACATTGTTGTGTGATTGTGAGAGTATAGTCAACTCGCGGCCGTTGACGTATATTTCGGATGATCCTACTGAGTTAGCCGCGTTGACGCCAGGTATGTTTTTACGTGAGCAAGTCAGTTACGAGTTGCCGGATTGTGATTTGCTAGAGCAGAATTCTCTCACACGCAAAATACGCCGTTTGCAAGAGTTGAGAAATCATTTGCGAAAAAGATTTCGTGCTGAATATCTGGCTCAACTCAAAGCGGGAACGAAGAAGACGAAAGTGTCTATCGGGGATGTCGTTTTAGTAGGCAACGACAACATCAAGCGTCTTCAGTGGCCTTTAGGAAAAGTTATTGAACTTTTACCCGGTAGAGATAATCAGGTGCGATTAGTTCGTCTTGCGACGGCACAAGGCCAACTTCTGAGACCGCTGCAAAGGCTTTACCCAGTGGAAGTCGTGGAGGCAGTTACTGCTGGCGAGAATATCCAGGGTATTACCCTACGGGATCCGGCTCCAGAGACAGTGCCTCAAGAGAACGGTTGTCAGCTCCAGGCTGAGGAAGAATCAAGTGAAATAAGTGCGGGAGCGACAAAAAGCAGAGCACCCGATTTAAATGAAAGATGTACGCGAAGTGGCCGGGTAGTTAAAACTCCTGTAAGATTCAAGTGAAATTTTATTGACTTGATTTTTGTTTGTTTTTTGATATTTTACTTTTCACTTTATTTGATCTTTTGTTGTAATTTTTCGTGACTCTCTGTATTTGTTGAGAAATTTTGTCAAATTCCCCAAGGTGGGAGAATGTCGAGTCATATATGGCAGTGTCCGTGTTTAAAAGATATTTCTGCTTTATACATACGGCGAGCCATATGGCTTGGTTTTCGTTGTTTTAAGGTGAAGAGATGGTTGGGCTTACTAGCCCACTTCAGATTGAAACCCTTGATAAGAATATAATATTGTCGTTTTAAAAAATGTGTAGATATTGTAATATGTTTTTAAAGTCAGTCGAGTTTGTAACATTCTTCGGATAACATCAAAATAAAAACTTTATTTTAAGCTACACTTGCGTATTTTTAATAGGGGTAATTTTCTGTAATCGAAAGTTATTTTCTATAATTTAATTTCGAACCAGGGATCTTTGCGTGAAGTAACTCGTGGACATCCCAACGTAACAACAAGTTCCACAATTAAAACTCCCCCTGTTCCAGTGTTCCCATACATAAAAGACAACGTTAAGCTATTAACAAATTGTCAGCTTGCTAGTAATAAACTTTTTTTTTTGGTACGCGCGATCCAGGCCTAATTAATATTGGCCTCATGTCACAATGAATTAGTATTATAAACCATTCACTGACGGTAATATACTGCAAAACCTCTATTTTTTTAAAGAACCGCTTAGATTGACATGAAATTTGGCATACAGATAGCTAAGTGATAAAATGAAAAAAAAAAAGTGATTTTTGCCGATGTGTGCTTTTGACCTGAGGGTGAGTTTCAACCTTCTGCGGGTGAAAAAATAGACTTACAAAATAAGCCCAAAAATGGATAAACTGACTAATTCTAAGTAACTTTCGCTTTAAAGTATGTTCATTTTTCAACAAAAAAACACGTTTTTAGACGGTCGCGGTGTTTACCAATAACTCAAATAGTAAGTATTTTATCGAAACAACATTCTCAGCAAAAATATAGAGTATCAAAAAATGAAAAAATAGAGTATGTATGAGTAGACCAAGTTGAAGCAAAGTTGTAACTAATGAAAAACAGGTTCGTATTCATCAAATTTCAAATCAAATATTTCAACGTGAAATAAAAAAAAAAGGAAACAATGTTTAGGAAAAACTCATTACAGCTATTTTAGTGCCTAAAAAACTTTTTTTGTTTCTTAAATAAGTCTCTAGCATCAAAAGTAAGCACGTTACGCTTAAACTAAATCATGGTTCCTTTTTTTTTGGTAAAAAAATCATGAAAATCACTCCCTTGTTAAGTTGGTAGATTGCCATAATACGTTGCAGGGTTGGTATGTCGAGTTGAAACACTGACTTTAACTTATAACTTTATTTATGATTTACAACATCCATCAACATAAGGTTACTAAGATGTTGTTTCGCGGGGTAGTCCTTCAGGACACCCTTCTCGCATGACTGCTAAGTAGCATAGTAACGATCTCAATCTTAATATGAATAATCACAATACTATAATGCCAATATTAATCCCCCTGTGGGCTATTTATATCTTCTTATAATTCGGACTTTGAAAAGTAAACGATACGTGAGTCTCTGCGAGGTTACACAAACAAATTCCGTTAATCAACCTTCGTTTTTTTTGCATATGTAGAAACAACATTTTTTTGTAACAACCTAATTACTTAAATTATACAGGGTGTAACAAAAATACAGGTCATAAATTTAATCACATATTCTAGGACCAAAAATAGTTTGATTAAACCTAACTTACCTTAGTACAAATGTGGATATAAAAAAAGTTACAACCCTTTGAAGTTACAAAATGAAAATTGATTTTTTCCAATATATCGAAAACTATTAGAGATTTTTTATTAAAAATAGACATGTAGTAGTATTTTAAGAAAAAATTATAGTGAAATTTGGACACCCCATGTTTTTGAACCTTTTTTGGCTCTTAGTACTTTTTCAAAAAGTCAGTTTTTATCGAGATATTTGGAATATTTGTCAAATCCGCCACATATTTGTATATGGTTAAGTACGATTATGGAGACCAGGTAATATGTAATATGATTATTTCATTCATAGGAGATTCTGACCAATAGAAAGCTACAGAAATCTAAATTAAACTGATATTTTTTGATAATTTCCCTTCGTCAAGTATATTACGTCAGATGCCCTTCGTTGCTACGAAAAAATATATTCAGTGACATTAATGACAATTAATGTTTTTTCTTCTTCTCTGATTCTGGCCTTGGTTTAGAACTAGAACTTTTAGCCACGTAATTGTATAACTTATCACTAACTCAGGTGTAATGTGTGGTGTGTGTGTTGAGTAAGTGTCTTGTTACTTTGCAAAGTCGACGTCATTGTCTTTGCAAAGAGACGCTAATTGTATCTGAACGTCTGCGGTCCCTCCGGTGGCAATTAATGTTTTAAAAATTATAAAAGTGATTGCTTTCAACCGTCAAATATTTATAACAACTGTGTGTTTAATTGTACTAATTTGTACTTACATAAATAAATTACAATAAAATTTTGGTTTTGAACAGTTTTATTCATGAAATAATCGCAACAAATTGCACTCGATCTCTAAAATTAATATAGAATTTTTGCTCTCGTGACACTTTGACATAATAAAAATTAAAACTATCAAAGTGTCAATCGGGAAAAATTCAATAATTTTAGAGCTCTTGTGCAATTACTACTGAAAATTTATGTATGGTTTACATTTTTAGGTATATTTTGAACCATATTAAAAAAGAAGCCACATCTCGATAAAAGGTGCTTTCTCGAAAAAATACAAAGAGGCAAAAAAGTTTTAAAAACACTGTCTTTAACTAATGGTACCGCAGTAATATTTAAATTGGAACGTACACAAACATTTGGGGGGTTTAAAAGAACAAAACCCCCATAAAATTTTTATGTAAACATATTAAAAAATAAGCCTCAACTCGATAAAAATTGCCTTATCGAAAAATACTAAGAGGCAAAAAATTTTAAGAACATTGAATTTAATTAATGGTACCACAATAATAATTTAATTGAGACGTACACAAAAGTTTGGGTAGGTTTAAGGGAACAAAACCTCCATAAAATTTTTATGGGGTGCACAAATTTCACTATAATTTTTCTTTAAGATATTCCTGCCACAAGAATGCCACATGTCCATTTTCAATAAAAAATCTCTATAAGTTTTCGATATATTTGAAAAAATCCATTTTTATTTTGTAACTTCAAAGGACTGTAACTTTTTTTTATGAGCATATTTGTACGAAGGTAAGTTAGGTTCATTCGAACTATTTTTGGTCCCAGAATATGTGATTTAATTTATGATCTGTATTTTTGTTACACCCTGTATACATTTTTTAGATACATATTATATTATACAGTAAGGGTTTTTTCCCTTACTATACACCCTAACTAGCACCTCAAATAAAATTAATCGTAACCACTTCACAAGTTGCTCTATTCGTGTATGTATTGTTTATATGATTTGTAAGTTACATGGGTTCGAAGTGCTTATTTTTGAAAGGGCTGTAGTTGAAAGGGCTTGAATAAGTCAATTATCACGAGTGTATGTAAATTTTAAACAACCATTGCTGACGACCTCTACTTCGATATGATTCTTGTCTTGGTCTCCAGTGTATTATTCGCTGTGTCCATCTGGTATCCGACATTCTAGCTATGTGTCCAGTCCAGTTCCACTTTCACTTACTTTCACTAGAAAAATCTTACTACAGTTAAAATCATTAAAAAAAATATCCGCTGTGATTTTTATTCATGTAAGTTTCTATTGGTCAGAATCTCTATGAATAAAATAATCTGAATAAATAATATCATTCATCTCTGAATATCACATTTTCAAAAGAAAATAACGCGTGTGTCATTACCGCATATAACAAGAAGAGACAGGAAATGCAGTACTTTCAAGCCGTGTGTGGTGATTTTGAAATTTTCTTGCTATTTGTTTTTATGTGATTGCAGCGGTGCTAAGACTAACAAACATGCTGTCTAGACATGTTGGCCGTTGCATGTATAATTAAACATATTATACTGGCGGATAGCTGATACTCACAAGATTTGCTGAAGAAATAAATGGTCGACATAGTCTACTATACAGAAACGACAATCGACTGTATCAGTATACAGAGCGCGGCTAAATTATGGAACCAATTCATTATTTTTCAAACAGTTCATTTTAGACAAAAATCCTGAAACAAGTCGCTTTTAATTTTTTAATGTTGATTTTTTTAATAAGTTAATCAAGTTTTTCCTCTACCCCACAATCTAGCATGGATCATAATCTTCTTTAGGTACCGTCTCCTATAATGAGGTTGGTAATCATCACAGCTATTTTCACTTTTGAGATTGCAGCTCTGAACAAGTCGATGGAACTGCAATTATACCACTTACTCAGATGGTTGAGGCAGGAGATACGTCTTCTTCCAATACTTCGTTTTCCCTGTATTTTTCCCTGCATTATGGTTCGTAGCAACACACATGGATCATAATAGGACTCACTATTAATTATTGTCCTCCAGTAGTCCAATAAATGAGCGTTTTGGAGTGCAATTTTCGTTCTACCCTCCACTTAAAAGCTGAAGTTGTGCCGTTGATTGCTTTCACTTAGGGGGGGGGGTGAAAGTTACCCCTTCTCGGAGGTGAAGAAGCATATGTTTCAAATAAGTCGGGAGATACATAAATTGACTAATTCTAAGCAACTTTTATTCTATAGAGTTTTTTAACTAAGAATATACTTTTTGAGTTATTTTCGAGTGAAAATGTTTATTTTTCAACAAAAAAACTACGTCTTCAGACAGTTTTCAGGCTGCCCGACGCGTAGCGGAGGAGGCACTTTACTCCCATGTTATACACATGGTTGTTCCACCTTCCTCAGATTACAAGTAATTTTTTAATTTTTACTTAAGGCCATCGGTACATAATTCGCAAATATTTTACGGGTTTCCCTATTTTTTGTCTTTACACGGCAAATTACGTGTAGTAAAATTCACACTGGTATGGATATGTAAACATTACTAGAATGTCATTCTACTTGAAAATGTCATCATGAATTAAAATAGATGGCTTTTGAATGTTCTTGGATAACTGTTATTTTTATAATAGGGAACTTGCATAAATTTTTAAATATTAAAATGATATTAAAAAACATAAGGTAACATGATCTTAAAACGCTTGCATGCGAAAAAAACAAATATTTTTAACCCGTACGCTAATTACGACACTTTGAAAATGCTATAAAATTCAAATATCTTAGGAGGCTCTTGAACGTCCTTCTATTGGTTCGACGTCACGGGCCACGGGCCTAGCAGTCGGAAACAACGCGATTAGGGTAGGTATCACGGGTATATTACATTTTAATCGTCTTTAATGGAAAATTCCTAGGTATTATTTATGTTCATCTTATATATTGTAATAAGTAGTTCCCCAATCAGCTTAGTTTTAAACTGAAATTGATAAAGTTGAGTGCTACTTTGTAAAGAGTTTAAAACGCATAATATGACGGACGAGGGTTTTTCAAAAGGTCAATCTGACTAACTTACCTACCGTTGATGTCTTCATGGTGGCAACTTTTATAAAAAATAGTGAAAGCTATTCTATTGGAGAAATGCGAGGTGTCAAGGCAAAATAAGTAAGAGTTATTAATAAGCATGTTTAAACCGTTTATAACAATAGTTTGGTACCATTATATTATAAAATACGGTTTACCCCGTGGGTTTGATCTACCTACCTCTAATCGAAGGATTTCGTATATCCTGGAAAAGATTACGGTGTAATTTGCATTATAATAAAGATTATATTTTATTGTAATGTTTATTATTACCTACTGGAGCCTTTCATTATTGTGTTCAAAGCCTTCTGAGAAAAGATTATGGTGATTAGCAGACGTACCGATAGAACGTGTACATAGCCAACAAAATCCTTATTTACAAAGTTAATAATCCGCATTATTAAGAAGAACCATTATTGTAATTTTACAAGTTAATATCTTTATCATCTCAGCTTATACTTACACCGCATCTCTCGGTAGACCGCAAGCTATAGTAGAAACACGACTGTAGACCGTATACTATAGTAGCACCAATACTTTTTAGTTACTCTTACTTTTATTACTAAAAGTTTTGTTTATTTTTAAGTTACTTGTTTCTTCTTTGTTTTTCAACACAAGAAACGACAAAAGTAATTTCATAAAAAAGAACTTTTTGATACATGTCAACAGAGATAAAATGTTAATATTTTGCCTGTCACAGAAAAAATCATTTTTGCCACAGAGTAAAACAAGATATTTCAAATATATTATTATTTATCTATGTGC
The DNA here is from genome assembly GCF_917563875.1 of Diabrotica virgifera virgifera. Classification (NCBI taxonomy): domain Eukaryota; kingdom Metazoa; phylum Arthropoda; class Insecta; order Coleoptera; family Chrysomelidae; genus Diabrotica; species Diabrotica virgifera. The sequence goes on along the minus strand of NC_065446.1, from coordinate 164,610,322 downwards.
AAACTGCATCAAATTGCATTAAATGCAATATCCCACCGAACGGGCAAACGATAAGAGTGGCCTGTGGCGTCAGAGCCCAGCTCTTAGACCAGCACACACAGCTCTCACAGATTAGCACAGACCAACCTGTTGGTCTGTGCTAATTCAAATGGCAAGTACCTAGTTTTTTCGAGCAGGGAAGCATGTTGCTCTTTAGGCACATACATAATTTAATCTTGTAACATCGACTTGTAGTCACAATATTTTATCAAAAGTTATAATGTAAGCCATATATTATGAGGTTACCACCTTCATTGGTGTGCTAGTTACAACTACTTTGCGGAATGCACTGAAGATGTTCTGTTCAGAACGAAAACGTTTTGCAATCCATGTGGATGACTTTTAGATAGTTTTTAAATAAACGATTTTATACCAAAATACAATTTGAAGTTTTTACTTCTGTATAGGTTTTTTATAAATTAACAATTTTATGCAAAAAATTTTTTAGTGCAAGTTCCCTATTGCAAATTATTAATTCAGTTAATAAATGTGATAATTTTTTCACTAACTATGTATTCAGTGATTGTAATAATTTATATGCACAACATAAACTAATACTCAATCGAGAAAAGAGGAAAAGTGTTTAAGTGATTTTTTGATAATATATTGTTACTATGGAACGCTTACAATTTTGAACATCTTTAACAACAAAATGCTTGGATCACAGAATATATTATCTTGATGTATTCTCTGCTTGGATCTTCTACAAATAATACACAATAAATGACTTTTTATTAAGTTCACGTCTTAAATCAATTATTTATCAAATACACTATATATCAATATCATTTAATCAACAACTCAAAATATTCCCGATGCCATGTCAAATATTTAAAATTGTCACTGATTGTCACTGTCTGATTGACAGTATGCTGACAATATTCTATTCGACTGAGTGCGTTGTATGACAAAGATAAATTTGGAAATATTACCACGGACATTGTGTTCATTTTCTTCGAATCCTGAAAAAACCAATAAATATTTTTGAAAAATTTAAACGCAGAATGAGAGACTGTATTATTACCGAGGGCCGAAAGTCCCTTAGAATAAATATAAAGTTTATTTTGAATGAGATATTTTAAATTAAATATCACACTAAATTTTCTCTTAGTTTTTCACCCCTGTAACTTACTAAAATAAACATTACCAGAAGTTCTCAGGGACTTTTGGCCATCGCCAATAACGTAATCTTTGATTCTGCGTTTAAATTTTTCAAAAATACTTATTAGTTTTCTCAGGATTCGAAAAAAATGAATCCCCATTTGAATAGCATTGCAGCCGAAAATACGTACCCATCCTCTTAATTTATTTATGTAGCTAACAACCAAAATTATTAGAGAACTAAAACTAACAAGTAGTTACAGTATAACTGTCAACTGTCAAATATGAGTCAAATTATTATCGTAAACATTGTTAAATCAAAATAACGATTTACTGTTTTTTACCATTCTGCAAAATACAGGGTGTTTTATAAATAAACGTTAAAATGTATAGATACTTACGTAATAGAAAATAGATATTGTACAGGGCGTCAATAAGTTATAATTCATGAATGAAATACCATGACGTCACTTTTACTTTTCCTCCCTAGGGAGGAAAAGTACAACTTTGCTCCCTAAAATCAGGTCCAAAAATGTATGCTTTCGGTAGAGGTAGGTGGAAAAAACTATTTTTAACAAAAATGTAGTAAATAAAAATACGAAAATAATAAATAATCTATTCATGAAATCTGTCGACTCTGACAAAGTTGTAGCTCGTGAAAAATACGGTTTTATTCGTCAAATTCCAAATCGAATATTTCAACCAAATGAAATAACCAAAAAATAAAGCACTCTTCGGCAAAAATCCATTAAATCTATTTTAAAGTGTTTGAAAAATATTTATTTTTGTTTTTATAAAAGTTTCAAGCGTCAAAACTAAGCCAGTTACGCTCAAAGTTAACCCTTTTTTTGTAAAATAAATCGTGAAAATCTCCCTATATTTATCACCTTTAGACCCGGTCTTTTTAACCTGGATAAACCTGGATAACTGGACCCTTTTCACCTCCGGAGAACCTCCGCTTATCCGGAGGTGAAAAAGACCGGGTCTAAATGAAATTAATCGTTACCGTTTACCATTACCTTATAGATACATGTATTGTTTATATGATCTATAAATAAGTTTGACTGGTTTGAAGTGTTTATTTATAAAAATATTTTGGTTTTATAGTAAAAAACATTTTTCTAAAATTTTGGAAAAATACTCTCTTTTCAAAATAACTTAAAAAGTATTGGCGACACGAAAAATCTCAAAGAGTAAAAAAATGTAGTTTCTGCTTTCATAAAAATTTTAGTTTTATTTTGTTTTTCTGTTAAGACAAAAATTGGTTAAAATACGGCTGTTCAAATTTTTCATACACTCGAGACTAGTGATTTTATGTAATAATATTAAATTCATTTTAATGACGAATTTAAGCAACAACCCTAATCTATTAGCATAGCATAAATGCCTGGAATCATCTCAAAGTAGTTATATCACAGAACATAAAAGCCACTATGGACTGAAAAAATTACCAATAACAATGTACTAAAAAGAATAACGCGAGAAAAGCAATTTATCGACCTCATTAACATTATATAAAAAGTGAAACACTTACGACTCAAGTTCTCAAGTATTAAGAGGTCTAAAAAGACGCACCTTAAGCTAATTCATGTAAGATTTAAAAGAATAGCAGCAAAAAAGTAAAGAGAAATTATTATGGCAGCGTAATTTGATAGATTTGTTTGGTTAATTATCCGGTCAACAACTTTTTAAAGACAATCAAGTAAAAATTCCATTTACGGCCTAACTAATGTTCAAACACACAGACAACTACAAGAAATTTATTATATTTCTTGTAACAAACCTCCACACTAACGATCTTACCAATAATACGTCTAGGTCTAGCGTTTAAAGCTGACCATCCACTAGATAGAATTAAATTTTTCTAAATTTAAAACTGTAAATTTGTCAAGTTCTTAAACCTATTACATACATATAGTGAATCAACTTTTAAAGTGGATTTTTTTTAATAATAGGTTAAATATTTGAAGATTACGGAATGTGGAGTGGGTCTGTATAGCTTAAGAAAGTATACCTGGCTTAAAAATGCTACAAAAACTCAATGAAAGTATCATGACATGGTGAGTATTGCCGCCATTAAATTAGCGTAATTAATGCCATTACTGGATTAGAGCTGTGAGAAACTAAAATGAGTGTAGCTTTAATACTAGATATTCACAGGCGCCACTCGCATTAAGAGTCACCCGGCTATGACACTGCGATGGGGAAGACAACGGGGACCCACCCTTCCATAGTCTCTAGTATATTAATCATGGACTGTGAATCATAGTATACTGATTATGGACTTCGGATACCAAGATCTGACAGGAAAGGAAGAGCACGAACCTGTATGGCCTGCGAGGTTGTCTACTCACGAAATCCTTAATTAAATTCTTAGAAATCCTTAGAAAACTCCACAAGGAAAAATTTTTTTCTGTAGTTGGCTGTATACCATGTGATACAAAAAAACAACAATAAAATCCTTTATAAAAGGTATATATTTAAAATCCCTAAAAAGGGCTACATCACAGAACTAGTTTTCGATTGGTTGACCAATCATCATCAGTGCTTACGTAAAATTTACATGCTAACCACCAAGATATAGTTTTACAAAAATATGTGGGTCAAAGCCCTTTACAACTAATCCGTCAAGGAAACATCGGTTAAAAATGCTAACTTAAGCATGGCTGTTAGAAATATTTCATTAATACGCCCCAGGAAACATCTGAGCTATGATTTGACTTTTTCACATAGCTTGACACTATGTGAACCAGATGAAGTCAAACCATAGCTCAGATTTCTAAATAGGTACCTACCTGAAAATAGAAAATTAAAATTCCCCAAAATTAGCCTATTGGGGCTTCTTATTGGCCATTTACTAACTTAGGTAAGGAAAATTTCAATTTAGTTTATAAATTAAACATGAGCAGTTACTTTTGGAGTGTACAGAGTAATAAAAAGTTTTATCCAGTGTAGTTAAAATGTCGAAAGAAGCGAATGTGTACAAGTGGATCAAGACACATCCAGAATTAGTCGTTGATATGAAAAAGGTATTTTGCTCAGCATGCAGTAAAATTGTTAGTAAATACAATAATTATTACAACTAACAAGTAAACCTCAATATTTTAAATTGCATTAAAATGATCATAAAACCAAAAAATATACATTTTTGATTGTTAAAGTTATTTTGTTACATATTTAAATGCCTACCTGCTTTAAATAACCATCGATCTAAAAATTATTTAGTTTACTGTAGGATTTTTTTGCAGATACCATGCGAAAAAAATTCCAAATAGTTCAGCATTGCAAAACTGCTTTACACACCGGCAAAAAAAAAGAAATTAGAATCGGGAGAGAAAAAACAGGATTCGATATCTAGGTGCTTACAATCAACTAATCGGAAATCAAGTGAGCAAGGGATATTTAACCATGATTTGTGCTGAGCACTGTTAAGCTCAAATATACCTTTGTCCAAATTATCAAAAGAAAATTTGCGCATGTTTCTTAGAAAATACCGCAAATGGAATATTCCAAGTGAAAGAAGCTTAAAAAGAAACGACGTCGATTCTGCTGTACTGAGTAAAATAGAATTCGATATAGGAGACATTTATTTTTATGTATGTGTGGATGAAACATAATGGCCAGATCGGCAACAGCCAAACTGACAAAAATATGGAAGAATACTGACATTACAAAAAACACAAAACTACGCCTTGTTCGAGCGTTAATATTTCCTATCGCCACTTACGCTTCAGAGACTTGGACCATCAAAAAAGCAGATTCAAAACGTATAATGGTATTTGAAATGTGGGTGTACCGGAGAATGTTGCGCATACCATAAATCGCACATCGTACAAATAATTCAATATTAGCCGAACTTAACATAAAAACTAGACTTAACACAACTATCAACCAAAATATACTGAGATATTTCGGACATATAACTAGAAGAGAAGGCATGGAACATATGGTAGGCAGAAGATCGAGAGGAAGATCTCCATTACTATGGTCGGACCAAATAAAGGACATGACTGGTTACTCATTCTCCGAAGCAAAACAACACGTGCAGAAGAGAGAGAATTGGACAGAAATAGTCAAACGACTTACATGACGCCACTACATCCTTACGAAGGAGAAAAGATAGAGGAGGAGGATTTTATAGTTGGTTCTTCTGGACATTACATCGCACATTTATTAATCAAATCTCTTAAAAATGATCAAGCTTGTAAATCGCATTTAATTGGTTCCAAGTAGTTGCATAAAACCAACGCATTGGTTTTTGCAAGGCAGTTTAGGAAATTTTTTTCTTTCTTTAGCTGTTCACAACGAAAAATGTTTGCTTTTTCTTTCAGATGCTGCACCTTACATGGTTAAAATAGGAAACAAGTTGAAAATTTTTTATCCACGTTTAGTACATACAACTTGTCTAGCAATGGTTTAAATAGCGTCGCAGAAGAAATTATAAATAAATTTCCTCTTGTTAATAATTTAATTTCAAATATGAAAAACATATTTCTTAAGGCACCTATAAGAATTCAGTCGTATAAAGAACATTTGCCGAATCTTCCTCTTCAACCAAAACCTATTGTTACTAGATGGGGAATTAGAGGCTGCAATGTTTTAGCAAATCTATTATTTATATTCATTAGTCTACTCTTAACAGAGTACGTGGGACCAAGTTTTCGTTGGAATTCTTGCTACGCTGAGCAGGCAGGAAGTGAGATGCAATTCTTAGATCTCCCCTAGCCTTTTTTACCTCAGTATTCGTATTATAGAAACCTCGAAGGCGTTACCAGCAAATTGGTCTCAATAAAAGTTTTATTTTAATATTATTTTTAATTTTATTGGAGTGAAACTTTCGCTTGTTGTAAGCAGATGCCGCCACGGCACCCGTATCGCTTTGCTTTGCTGTAATTCGATACTATCAGTTGGGTTTGTTTTGATTCATTCAGAGAAAGTCATCTATACATTCCCTGATGAAACCTAACGAGCTTGAAACCGGTAAGGGTGTTGAGGACGCTCTCTGAATGAATTGAAATATAATACGTCTCTAGTTTTCGTTTTACAGTAAAACTATTATTTATTTTTATTTGTATTTTAAAAATGATTTCCGAAATCGAGATCGAAACGTCAAAATAAATGTATTTTCAACTAAAATTGTGATTAATTCCCATGAAAGGTAGTAAATAAGGGTATTCGATAGACTTCGATAGTGTGTTTTATAGGTTATAACTAACTAATAGAAAAGTTGTTTACAGGTAGAATGAAGCCATAAACAAAATGACTACACAATTCGATGAAGCATGTTGTTTTCTAAACGGATACTCACAGCACAAGATATAAATAGTTACGAGTGTGTATGGCCAGCTTTAGACGATGAAATAACTTCCGCATTTATGATTATAGTTCCAGTATGTCGACTTATAACAAATTTGTTATTTGCAATTAAACAACTGCATATGATGTTTTTTTAATAATGTTGTTGGACGTCTAGACTGAGCTGTTGTCAGGTGTAATGACCTTAAAATGTTCTTTTATAATGTCATAGGTGCAATAGCATCGGACACCGCATTCACGTTGCCGATTGGCGGATAGATAGACATTATTAATATAAAATAGATATAAAATACGTTTAATCAGGACCGGTTTTTATAAAAGGGCATAAAAATATGCCAACTGTGGAAATTAAAAAAGTTTATATATTTGGGCAATGGGCAATTGTGCCGGCGCTAGGGTATAAGATGCCCGCCTGCAAGACTAGCATAGGCGCCGTTTGTTTTTTTAAATTAGTTTACTTACTTAAGTCGTCCTCTTGTACCATACGGTGTCGAGGTAAGTGGACAAATCAGACCCATCCATGCCTTTCGGTCAGTAGCTAGTCTTTCTGCTTCTCTCCACCCAATATTTCTTTTTACGCAAACCTATCCAATATTTGCGTTCCACGTCCTTGCTGGCCTGCCTCTTTGTCGTTTGTTGTCAGATGCCGCTTTCCATACCCTCTTTACAGTTCTACCTTCATTCATTCTCGCCATATGTCCGAACCACGATAACTGTTTCGTTTCAAGTCTGTCTAAGGTCCTTACCGCACCTTTCACGTATGTCTTCATTTCTTATACGATTACGTCTGGTCACCCCGGATACCGCACGTAAATATCTCATTTCGCATGCTTGAGTTTTACTACGGATGTTGTCGTTCACTGTCCACGTTTCACTACTGTAGAGCACCGGCTCGTATACAGTTTGAAATACTTTCATTTTTGTTTTCAGGCTTACTTATTTCTTCCTAATAAAACTTTTATTTAGTGCATAATATAATTTTGTTGCACTCATTATCCTGCTATTTATTTCTGGTTCTATACAGGGTGTAACAAAAATACAGGTCATAAATTTAATCGCGTATTCTGGGAGCTAAAATAGTTCGATTGAACATAACTTACCTTAGTACAAATGTGCACGGAAAAAAGTTACAGCCCTTTGAAGTTACAAAATGAAAATTGATTTTTTCCAATATATCGAAAACTATTAGAGATTTTTTATTAAAAATGGACATGTGGTATTGTTATGGCGGTAGTATTTTAAGAAAAAATTATAATGAAATTTGGACACCCCATAAAAATTTTGTGGGGGTTTGGTTCCTTTAAACCCCCCCAAACTTTTGTGTACGTTTCAATTTAATTATTATTGTAGCGCCATTAGTTAAACACAAGTTTTTAAAAACTTTTTTGTCTCTTAGTACTTTTTGCAAAAGTCAGTTTTTATCGAGATATTTGAATATTTGTCAAATCCACCACATATTTGTATATGGTAAAGTACGATTATGGAGACTTTGTAATAATATGAAAATTTATTTATGATTTACATTTTTAGGTATATTTTGAACCATATTAAAAAAGAAGACACATCTCGATAAAAGATGCTTTATCAAAAAAATACAAAGAGGCAAAAAAGTTTTAAAAACACTGTGTTTAACTAATGGTACCGCAGTAATAGTTTAATTGGAACGTACACAAACATTTGGGGGGTTTAACGGAACAAAACCCTCATAAATTTTGTATGTAAACATATTAAAAAAGAAGCCGCAACTCGATAAAAACTGCCTTATCGAAAAAATACTAAGAGGCAAAAAAGTTTTAAAAATATTTAATTCAACTAATGGCACCAGAATAAAAATTTATTTGAAACGGACACAAAAGTTTGGGGGGGTTTAAGGGAACAAAGCCCCCATAAAATTTTTATGGGGTGCACAAATTTCACTATAATTTTTCTTTAAGATGTTCTTGCCATAAGAATGCCACATGTCCATTTTCAACAAAAAATCTCTAATAGTTTTCGATATATTCGAAAAAATCGATTTTCATTTTGTAACTTCAAAGGGCTGTAACTTTTTTTGTGTGCATATTTGTACTAAGGTAAGTTAGGTTCATTCGAACTATTTTTGGTCCTAGAATATGTGGTTTAATTTATGACCTGTATTTTTGTTACACCCTGTATTTCCTTGCCCATTCATTGTTGATCCTAGATACTTGAAGTCCTCTACTTGTGTAATGGTCTCATTATTCAGCTTTACATTTATATTTTCTTGGGTTTTCGATATTACTAAAGCTTCTGTTTTTTCAATATTTATTTTCATCCCAAATTTCTTAAAGGCTTCATTCCAAACATTCACATTCATTTGCAAGTCTTTTTTTGATTTTCCCACAATTACAAGGTCATCGGCATATATTAACTCTGACACGTAAACTTGTTGAAGTTTATACACCCCAACCCTAGTTCTTTTTACCTTACCCCTGCATTCTTTTGCAATTTCGTCTCATGAATCGTCGATGAATAACAAAGGACTCAGAACACCACCTTGTCTTACACCTGTCCTTGTGTAGAATTCTAGAGATGAGCGATTGTTCGTTCTTACATTATTACGTGTACATTCATATATACTATTTATTGCTTGGATTAACTTCGGTTTCACATTTCTACGGTTTAATATTTCCCAGATCTTGTTACGTGGCGCCCGATCACATGCTTTTTGCAAGTCCACAAAACAGAGAAACCACTTACTGTCATGCTCTAGGGCTTTTTCTGATAACTGTCTCACCATGAATATGAGATTGGTTGGAAATTAGTATTTTGTATATTACCAACAATAAAAACTCAAGCAGGGGCGCCCGCCTGCACTGCATCCCTTGCAGGCCCGTTATCGCCGGCCCTGTAAACATATTTTCAATTTTCGACCACTTTTGTAGGGAGAGGGGTCTGCGGATTTTTACTAAATTTTAGTAATTATCGTACCTTATAAAAGTAGCCTATAGCTTTTATATCCCAAGACCTTGGGCCTGAGATATCCCCCTCGAAAGTGTCAGAAATGTCCCTTTTTACACCATATTTGAAGAGCTCTCTTCTTAATGTTGTGTCATGCTCGTTTATCCTGATACTTAGTTTCTCTTAGTTGATACTTACTTTATTGTATAAATGCAGTTGTTTGATATTTCTTGTGTGTTGTTGGTTTTGGTTTTGTACAGGAAACATCTCAGTGTGTTGCTTGTTTCGAATGTTGTGATGTTCTACTTATTTCATATCCTCTTCAAATTTTCTGATAAGTCCTTTAGATATAGTTTTGTTGTCATCTTTACGTCCCTTCTTGTAAGTGTTTTTGGATTGATTGTGGTGTTTTGTGTTTCCTTTCTTCAATCTTGTAGAATTCCTTGTTATAAATGACACTGCAGTCCGTACAAAATACATAGGTACCGTTGCACTTCATTAGGTATCTACGTCAGAGATCTAAGTTGACACTGTTGCCCAATTACAAAAAAATTATTGAATCCATTTTAAATCAAATATATCACATATTCATTGCGAAGTGGATTATACAACAAAACAAATTAATATTCGATAATTGATGGATTCGACCGTTACTTGATGGAAGTTCATCTTATGTAGCAATAAATCACTGAAAACTCTTGTTTTCGATAGTGATTTATTTTTCTATGGTGTTTGCATTTTAAAGTCTTTAACTGAATAGGTTGAGGAGTGGGGAGCTGTTTGTCTTAAGTTGGCCATTCAGAATTATATCTGTATTTTTCAATTTATTAATTTCCATAGATTATAATAAAGATAGCTTAAGGCATTTATTTTGAATATGAAGAATCTGAAACTGTTCATTAAAAGAATGATTATGATCTAGAAGGTGAAGTGCGTATATAGTATCTGTTTTTCTATTGTTGAAAGCCCTTTTGTATTCTGCTATCCGTTTGTCAAAGTTTCTGCTAGTTTGACAGATGTAAGTTTTCGGACAGTCACCACAACAAAAGTTTTATTCTAGTTAAAAATCTTTTAGACCATAATTTTACAAATCCGATCATTACATCTGAAATTTTACACCTTCTTGAAATTTGCATAAATCAAGGCTACTTTGAATTTAATAATCAAATATACACAAACAATAGTGCAAGACTTATTACGGGCAATCCTCTCAGCCCATTGTTATCAGATATTTTTATATACCAGCTTGAAACAACAATTTCAAAACATCCCGTATTCAAACAGTTCTTATATTGGTGGAGATACGTGGATGATATACTAGTATGCTTTACAGGAACTAACAGACAACTTGATCAATTTTTATCATACATTAATTCACTCCATAGTAATACTGAGTTTAAAATAGAAAAAGAACAGAATAAGTCCAGAAACTTTCTAGATGTAACAATTACCAGACTGCACAACAAACATGGGTTCTCCGTATAACATAAACCTACCCATACTAACACAACTACACACAATTCATCATCCCATCCTACACAACAAAAATTAGCAACCTACCATAGCATGATACAGAGACTGACAGAAATTCCCATGTCAAAAAATAACTTTGAGATAGAACTGAACAACATTAAGAAAATAGCAGTAAATAATGGCTACAACGAACAAACAATTAATAAAATTTTAAACCAAAAACTCCATAAGAAAGCCCTGAAATTAGTCTATCCACCACCACAGAAAGAACCCAGTACCTTCTGCTCTATCATATATGTATACAGGCAATATATCAACAAAAATAGCCAGATACTTAAAAAAATAGGAATAACACCAGCTTTCATAACTAACAACTTAAGCAAATACATTAAGAACAATAAGAGCCGAAAGAAAAAAGAACTACAGAGTGGTGTTTACAAACTGACTTGTGGTGACTGTCCGAAAACTTAAATCGGTCAAACTGGCAGAACCTTTGACAAACGGATAGCAGAACACAAAAGGGCTTTCAACAATAAAAAACAGATTCTACATACGCACTTCACTTTCTAGATCATAATCATTCTGTTAATGAATAGTTTTAAATTCTTCATATTCAAAATAAAGACCTTAAGCTATCTTTATTAGAATCTATGGAAATTAATAAATTGAAAAATACAGATATAATTCTAAATGTCCAACTTGAGACAAACAGCTCCCCACTCCTCAACCTATTCAGTTAAAGACTTTTAACTGCAAACACCATAGCACAGAATAACTAACTACATGGTTAGTTATTCTGTGTCCATAGTAAAATAAATCAATTGAGAAAGACATTCTGTCGAAACAGCTGTAGTCACATAGTATTACAATAAATTTTGTGGAAGTATAGGAAACAAGAGTTTTCATTGTTTTATTGCTAAATTAATATTCAATGTAAATAAATAAAAACATTAGAAATAGAAAACAAGAATTAAGTTATAATTTTACGTTAAAAGTAAATAATAAAAACAATATATAATATAATAAAACAAATACTTATAGTAAAGAATAAAAACAAATCTGAAGTGTCAATAGCCCAACTATCAAATAAATGTCAAATAAATTTATGTCAAAATGTCACCTTGGTTCGATCGCAGTTAGAGTGTAATCCGAACAAGTGTGCTTTATAAAAACGCTTTTATATTCCACTTATACAAATTAAATGAAACAAGTTAGAGTACGTTTCTTTAAATTCTACATTTTTTTAAATATTTAAAAAAAAATTCTTTGCGAACGATTTCGGGAATGAAAATCGAAAAGTGGGTGATCGACGTGCGAGCCATAATACCGCGGTTTTAAAAACGACGGTTTTACTCGCGACTCGTTGGTGCTGATCGACTAGCGAGCAAAACAGTCGTGTCAACCGTCCACAGCCCAACATGTCGTAACTTTGTTACTGTAGGAAGCTCGCAATGATTGAATTTTTTTCTTGATATCGGCTCTAGTTGAGTTGGGTTCATGTTTTTGAAGTGAAAACTTCTTTAGGGACGTTGTGCGATTTTTTGATAGGGAAAAAGCATTGAATTCGCGACCGTTATCGCGACCGTCATCGCGACCGTCATCGCTTATGCTATATATTATGTGTATGTATATATAAATTGTGTAGAGGTATTTAAATTTAAAATAAATGTAAAACCTATTTTAGGATGGGGAAAAAGGATTGATTTCGCGACCGTCATCGCGACCGTCATCTCTTCTGCGAAATAAATTTTGTACGTATCTATATTATGTGTATGTATACATAAATTGTATAGAAGTATTTAAATTTAAAATAAATGTAAAACCTGTTTTTGGATGGGGAGAAAGGATTTATTTCGCGACCGTCATCTCTTCGGCGAAATAAATTTTGTACGTATATTTATTATGTGTATGTATCCATAAATGGTAAATTGTATAGAAGTATTTAAATTTAAAATAAATGTACAATCTATTTTGGAATGGGGAAAAAGGATTGATTTCGCGACCGTCATCGCTTCGACGAAATAAATTTTGTACGTATATTATTATAACGTACGTATAATAATAGTAATATTATTGAAGTGAAAACTTCTTTAGGGATGTTGTGCACTATTTAGATGGGAAAAAAGTATTGAATTAGCGACCGTCATCGTGACCGTCATTGCTTCGAAAAAATAAATTTTTGAAGTGAAAACTTCTTTAGGGACGTTGTGCCCTTTTTAGATGGGGAAAAAGTATTGAATTAGCGACCGTCATCGCGACCGTCATTGCTTCGACGACAATAAATTTTTGAAGTGAAAACTTCTTTAGGGACGTTTTGCCCTTTTTAGATTAAGAAAAAGTATTGAGAGGAAAACGAAAAGCCCTAGATACAAAGTTTACTACTTTTTAAACAATTCGAATAATTGAAATAAAAATATAATAAACAATATTTTAAATCCAAGACTTTTCGTTAATAGACTGCTTTCTGGCTGCATCCCATATCTCCGGATTTTACAATATATAATCACATAGAGACGACGAAATAGGAGAAAGCAAATAGAGGACACTTAGGCCACGCATTTACCTTCTCTTCGTCTAGGAAAAGGACCGAAAGACAGTTTCTAAATACTCACAAATTGAGTAAAAATGAAAAAGATAAAAAAGGGTTCAAGGCAGGTTTTGTTTATATTCGATTCAGAGTTGGACTACCATCTCCATATAGTAACTATTTCAGCATCCTTATGCATCATCAGTGAAGATTATGCAGTCACAACTCTGAAGGGAATACAAACATTCTGCCTCTTTTAAAGCAAACCATCGCGATGCGATGAACCCGCCTTTTGAGACGCAAAACAGCGACATCTCTCGTATTACGAGGAAAACGAAAAGCCCTAGATACAAAGTTTACTACTTTGTATCTAGGGCTTTTCGTTTTCCTCGTAATACGAGAGATGTCGCTGTTTTGCGTCTCAAAAGGCGGGTTCATCGCATCGCGATGGTTTGCTTTAAAAGAGGCAGAATGTTTGTATTCCCTTCAGAGTTGTGACTGCATAATCTTCACTGATGATGCATAAGGATGCTGAAATAGTTACTATATGGAGATGGTAGTCCAACTCTGAATCGAATATAAACAAAACCTGCCTTGAACCCTTTTTTATCTTTTTCATTTTTACTCAATTTGTGAGTATTTAGAAACTGTCTTTCGGTCCTTTTCCTAGACGAAGAGAAGGTAAATGCGTGGCCTAAGTGTCCTCTATTTGCTTTCTCCTATTTCGTCGTCTCTATGTGATTATATATTGTAAAATCCGGAGATATGGGATGCAGCCAGAAAGCAGTTTATTAACGAAAAGTCTTGGATTTAAAATATTGTTTATTATATTTTTATTTCAATTATTCTAATCGTTTAAAAAGTAGTAAACTTTGTATCTAGGGCTTTTCGTTTTCCTCGTAATACGAGAGATGTCGCTGTTTTGCGTCTCAAAAGGCGGGTTCATCGCATCGCGATGGTTTGCTTTAAAAGAGGCAGAATGTTTGTATTCCCTTCAGAGTTGTGACTGCATAATCTTCACTGATGATGCATAAGGATGCTGAAATAGTTACTATATGGAGATGGTAGTCCAACTCTGAATCGAATATAAACAAAACCTGCCTTGAACCCTTTTTTATCTTTTTCATTTTTACTCAATTTGTGAGTATTTAGAAACTGTCTTTCGGTCCTTTTCCTAGACGAAGAGAAGGTAAATGCGTGGCCTAAATGTCCTCTATTTGCTTTCTCCTATTTCGTCGTCTCTATGTGATTATATATTGTAAAATCCGGAGATATGGGATGCAGCCAGAAAGCAGTTTATTAACGAAAAGTCTTGGATTTAAAATATTGTTTATTATATTTTTATTTCAATTATTCTAATTGTTTAAAAAGTAGTAAACTTTGTATCTAGGGCTTTTCGTTTTCCTCGTAATACGAGAGATGTCGCTGTTTTGCGTCTCAAAAGGCGGGTTCATCGCATCGCGATGGTTTGCTTTAAAAGAGGCAGAATGTTTGTATTCCCTTCAGAGTTGTGACTGCATAATCTTCACTGATGATGCATAAGGATGCTGAAATAGTTACTATATGGAGATGGTAGTCCAACTCTGAATCGAATATAAACAAAACCTGCCTTGAACCCTTTTTTATCTTTAAAAAGTATTGAATTAGCGGCCGTCATCGCGACCGTCATTGTTTCGAAAAAATAAATTTTTGAAGTGAAAACTTCTTTAGGGACGTTGTGCCCTTTTTAGATGGGGAAAAGTATTGAATTAGCGACCGTCATCGCGACCGTCATTGCTTCGACGAAATAAATTTTTGAAGTGAAAACTTCTTTAGGGACGTTGTTCCCTTTTTAGATGGGAAAAAGTATTGAATTAGCGACCGTTATCGAGACCGTCATTGCTTCGACGACAACAAATTTTTGAAGTGAAAACTTCTTTAGGGACGTTTTGCCCTTTTTAGATTGAGAAAAAGTGTTGGATTAGCGACCGTCATCGCAACCGTCATTGCTTCGACAAAAATACATTTTTGAAGTGAAAATTTCTTTAGGGACGTTCTGTCCTTTTTAGATGGGGAAAAAGTATTGAATTAGCGACCGTCATCGCGACCGTCATTGTTTCGACGACAATAAATTTTTGAAGTGAAAACTTCTTTAGGGACGTTTTGCTCTTTTTATATTGAGGAAAAGTATTGAATTAGAGACCGTAATCGCGACCGTCATTGCTTCGACGAAATCATTTTTGAAGTGAAAACTTCTTTAGGGACGTTGTGCCCTTTTGAGAGGGGGAAAAAGTATTGAATTAGCGACCGTCATCGCTTCGGCAAAATAAATTTTTGAAGTGAAAACTTCTTTAGAGACGTTTTGCACTTTTTTGATGGGGAAAAAGTATTAAATTAGCGACCGTCATTGCTTCAACGAAATAAATTTTTGAAGTGAAAACTTCTTTAGGGACGTTGTGCCCTTTTTAGATGAAGAAAAAAGTATTGAGTTTGCGACCGTCGTCACTTTGCCGGACTTGTATGTATACATAAGTAGCATGGAACGTACGGTCGTACGAAACGCGTATATAATATAGGTATTAGGTATAGCACTTCTTTTTGGATAGGGAAAAAGCAATGAGCTCGTACGTAATTTATATACTATAAGAAGTTTTCACTTCTGTCGGCGCTCCCACGAGTGCTTTAATTTTTTTTACGATATTTAAGAATTTAACATATGCGGTAAGTCGAATTGCTTTGTGTTTGTACTCTGGCAATGTACATTTCCATAAACAAGAACAGTCTCGTAAGTAATATATAAATTCTAATAAAAAGTCGTGGCTGAGAGTTCGCATATCCATGATTAAAAACTGGTCTTTTCACTTCAACGATCGCCGAAAACTTCCGGCTTGGCTCGCCAGCCGTGATACACGCTCAGTTTTGAGCGACGAGCCAAGTAAAAAATAAAACAAACTGACGAGCCGCGAGCCAGGCTTGTCGGTAAATAACACCGCGGTATTGCAATGATACACTGGCGAGCTTTACCGATGAGCCACAAAATGGGCACAAAACCGCGGTTTTACTCGCCTGTCGATCAGGGCCTAAACGTTACACGTCAAAAATGTAATTTTCAGTAGTAATTGCACAAGAGCTATAAAATTCTATATTAATTTTAGAGATCGAGTGCAATTTGTTGCGATTATTTCATGAATAAAACTGTTCAAAACCAAAATTTTATTGTAATTTATTTATGTAAGTACAAATTAGTACAGTTAAACACACAGTTGTTATAAATATTTTGCGGTTTAAAGTCATCACTTTTATAATTTTTAAAACATTAATTGTCATTAATGTCACTGAATGTATTTTTTCATAGCAACGAAGGGCATCTGACGTAATATACTTGACGACGGGAAATTATCAAAAATTATCAGTTTAATTTAGATTTCTGTAGCTTTCTATTGGTCAGAATGTCCTATGAATGAAATAATCATTACAATCAGTTGTGGCTTAATCCCATATAATCATAATAATAATTATATAACTTAGACAATATTAGACATGCCACAAGAAAACAGTTTCAGACACTTTTTAAAGTAAGTCCAATTTTCTAATTTTGATTAGGTAAATTCCAGTTACTCGAACATTAATAATTGTTATAAGAATAAAATATCGTCAAAAATCCCTCTACACCGTTGTTGTATTCTACAACATTATTATCTAATATTATTGTCAACTTAAATTGATCATTTTATTATTAGGTGAGTCATTGGAGTTTTTACTTATGCTGGAGCCACAGTAACGTCTAATGCCGTTAATTAACGCTTTATTTGCATTACAGAGATGGCAAATAATGCATTAATTAACGGCATTAGACGTAACTGTGGCCCCAGCATTACGGAAAAAATCGAACATGATAGAACTTTTGTAATTTCATTAAGAAATGAAAACATAATTAATAAACAACATATCAAGTTTTACTCAAAAAGTGGGTGCTTTTGGACTTTTTATTAAACAAATGAACAGCGAAATTATTTGTTCTTTTAAATACCTACAAAAATATATAAATTAAAAAAAAACTGACTTGACCATTGAAACATTCAGAAAATGTTACACAAAAAATGTTATATACCTAAAGATTTTTCTAAATTTAAATCTACAACTTCTAAAATTTTTTATTTATAACGCTCAAGTACTCCTCTCAAAAACTAGGGATGGCGGTTTTTGACAAAACACCGGTTTTCGGTTATACCGGTTTTTTTGCTTACGGTTTAACCTGGCGATTATAACCGGCCAAAAAACCAAACGGTTTTTCCAAAAACCGGTTTTCGGTTTTTTTAATCCAATAGGTTACAATGTTACATTTACAATGCACTTTAGTTTGCGATACTCCACTCGACTCGATACTCGATATCAATATGATCAAAATTAGTACTATCGGAAGAACACCAATATCAATATACAATTTTTAATAAAACTATTTTATTCTATTAGTTATTGTATTTATTTATTATTTTATTATTATTATATATTTACTGATTATTATTAAATATAATATAGCTTAAGATTAATATATAGATATTGCAATAATATACAATTTAACCCAACCATTTGAACTTATAAAAAATTTCCCAGATTCGTTCAAATGGAATTTAAAATAAATAATATCAGCATAAATATTTTACTTAAAAATAAATTGGATAATGCAATTTATCTTTTATATTTACCAACATCAAAAAAAATGTATCATGTATTTCTTTTAACACGTGTGTATATTTTTGTATAGTAGGTACATTTTAACTCATTTAATACTTCCTGTATGGGTGTATCGTTTTGAAAACGTAGGGACATCCTTAGAGATTCGTATTCGTAATCGGTAATTCGATATTCATAGTCAGAACATGATTTTTGGTAATCAGAAAAAGTTATTCACTCACTTCCAATGTCAAGAGTCAAGTGTGAAAAATAGATGATGTTTGCGTCTACTTGCAAATACCTTTTCAACGAAATTTTATAATAAAACTTAATTGTTTCTGGCTGATGTGAGTTTGCACTTTCAGTTTGCTTCTGTATTTATAAAATAAAATTTGAATTATGGTTTTGTTTGGAATAATTACTTGAGAATAATAATTATGATTGGGATCCAAAATAATACGTAACCTAATCCTAATCACCGTAAAAACCTAATAACCGGTTTTTACTTAAAAAATAAAAACCGGTTATAACCAGGACAAAAAAACAACCGGTAAAACCGGTTATTGCGAAGTAAAAAAACCGGTTTTCGGTTAAAACCGGTAGGTTTTTCCCATCCCTATCACAAACATTGGCGCACTGTATAGCAAGTTCGACGCAGCGCGCGTTTGAGTTAATTTAATATTATAATTTTTTAACTAATTGATCAAATTAAATTTTTCAAATTGAAAATGAAAGCAGAATACTAAAGCTATCTTATAGTTGTAATAAAAAAAAAAATATGGGTATAAATACGGTATGGCGGAAAGTGAGACTTACAAACATTTTTTTAAAAATGATTTAAAAATCTGTAAGTAATACAATTTTACCTATAAAACTCTAAAATTTGCACAGCTTACTTTTCAAACATCTTACTAAACGATGTTTCAATAAAGAAAATCTCAAAAATTCAGTTCAAATGATGCGACGCACAGTGGGACAGGAGAGCTAAAAAGTTGGCATAAAATAAAAATATTAAATACAATATTTTCTGTCGTTTTCATTTTAATTAAATAGTACACAATCCTACGTATAATTTTGCATCATTTTTTCCCCATTCAATCCCCCTCCATGCGTTGCGACGCGTCGCAAAGTGCACATAGTCCCGTGTAATAATGCGTAAGCCGAGATACCGTGATTCGACTTACGTTTGATCCACTTATAGTCCAAGTAATGAAGCTTAAAATAGGACAAAACCTCGCAATTTTTACAGAATGGATCGATTTGCTTGAAACTTTGAGAATAAGAAAGGCGCTTTTACAATGGGGGTGGTTGCCACCCCATCTCGGGGGTGCAAATTTTTTCTTTTATTTTAATCACAAAAGTTGGTAAAAACTTTCATTCTAAGCAAAAAACGTTCCATACATTTTTTTGATAAAATTGATAGTTTTCGATTTATTCGCTATTGAAAGTATTAGTTTTATATCGAAAAAATCAATGTTTTTAATAAGTTTTCTGCTAATAACTCCAAAAGTTTTCGTTTTATGAAAACAACTTTATTTAACAAAAATGTTCCTTTTGAAAAAATAAACAAAACCGTTTTTTTAAATTTTCTTTAAGACTATTAGTAATCGAGCTATACTGTATTATATGTTGGCTCTTCTTCGTCAAATCCTAAATATTGTAGTCTCAAAGTCAAAAGACGGGAAAACTATGCATTTATCGAGGACAACTTGATCAAACTAATTTAAAGTACTTAAAAATATCTATCTCCAGAAATAAAAAAAAGTCTCTAGCTCAAAAATTACGTGACTTACAATGAAAAGAATGTCAGTCCCTATTTTTTTCAGCGAAGAAGTGATCGCCAGCAACCCCCTAATCACCACCCTAATTAAAATTAGTCATTGAACTTATTTGGTCTTTTTTATTTATGTATTATTAATAGGTTGTAGAAGTTTGACCGGCTTAAAATGATTAGTTTTTAAAAAAATGGAGTTAAGATGAATAACGAATTTCTGTAGTTTGGAAAAAAAATGGCTTTTTCTTCAGAATAGCAAGATTAGCATCAGAGATACGAAAAAATGTTTAAATATGAAATTGTAGCTTATATAATTCCTAAGAACCTTTTTTGCAAACATTTTTTCTACGGCAAAAATTGAGTGAGCTATTGACAATTAAAACTTGTAATAACATACAAAAACCACATTTACCAACCCTTTCAAAGTCACCTCTTTTTGCGACTGATGATTTTAAAAAGATTTAATACTAATTGGCTTAAAGATCTTGTAAAAACCTACAAAATTAGTTTTTACCAAACTTTCTAAGATAAAAAATAAAAAGTTACGGTTAAAAAATCAATATATTTTTTTGAAAAAAAAGGAGAAATCCAATTGGAAGCATAATAATCTAAGTTAGCGGTGTTTCTAGTCATTGGCCTTATTAATTCTTATTTATATATGTATTATTAATAGATTCTAGAAGTTTGGCTGGCTTAGAATGATTAGTTTTTAATAAACTGAAGTTTAAAGCGAATAACGAATGTTTGCAATTTGGTAAAAAATGCCATTTTCTTCAGAATAGAAAGATATTCATCAGAGATACGAAAAAATGTTTAAATATGAAATTGTAGGTAATTTAATTCTCAAGAACTTGGTTTAAAAATATTTTTTCTACAGCAAAAATTGAATGAATCGTAAATGAGTAAGTGTATAAAAAAACATTGATTTTTTCTATACAAAACTAACACTTTCGATAGCGAATAAATCGAAAACTGTTAATTTTATCAAAAAAATGTATAGGATATTTTTTGCTTAGAATGAACGTTTTTATCAACTTTTGCGGTCAAAATATAATAAAAAATTTCCACCCCCAAGATGGGGTGGCAACCACCCCCATGGTAAAAGCGCCTTTCGGAATCATATAGATTTTGATCCTTGGACTATCCACTACTTATTCTCAAATTTTCAAGCACATTGATCCATTCTGTAAAAATTGCGAGGTGAAAAGCTTCGGTTTCTGGCCTATTATTTCAAGTAAAAAATTAATGTACTAGTAAAATTGGCTACGCATATTTGATAACGTCTCAAAAAATGTAATTTTTGAAAGTTTCGTAGTTTTACAGACTTACTTCCACTTTAAGAGAATATTACTAAAGTTTAAACGAATATATTACAATTTTTAGGTGTTTTTTTAAAGCTTAGATGTAGTATTTAAAATGCACTAAATTATTTTACTTTAAAAATCAAATAAACCACTGCTTTTTGAAAAAATCAAAAAAGATAAAAAAAATGTAATAAAAAAAAAGAAAATTATGAGTTAAAAAAATGTTTATTCAAAGCCATCAAATTTTTTTCTGTAAAATTTTTTAAGCTCTTTAAGCTTTTTTTAATGTTATACGAGGTATGTCAGAAAATACGAATTTCGCTCAAGAGTACCTTTATGTTTCACAATATTGAACATTGTTATTAAGAAAATTTGTTTTGGAATTAAAAGCTGTTTTAATATTCAATTCCATCCTTCAAATTTAAATATTGTGAACTGTAAAGGTACTTAACTCTTAAGCAAAATTCATATTTTTTGACATACCTCGTATAAAATTTGAAAAAATTTGCGATTTTTTGTTTCAATTAGAAAGATGTAATTGCATATAAAACAATAGTTTTTAATTCCAAACTTTTCATAATAACAATTTTCACTATTTTGAAATATAAAGGTAAGTACCTATTTTACTCTTGAACGAAATTCATGTTTTTGATATACCTCGTATCAAATTGATAAAATTTGATATCTGATGGTTGAGTCTTGAATTTTAGATCATGCACAGCATTTTATGAAGTATAACATTTTTTTCGTAAAATTGATAATAAAAAGTTTCCCATGTGGTTCCTAGTTACGCAGACATACTGTATAAGAGCTCAAATTTTTTTTTACATTTTTAAACTGTAATGTCAGATTTGGATTCAGTATAATCAAAAACAAAATAGAAATATTTCTGATCAAAATAAATTGACGAATTCAACGATGTCTTTAAAAATATTTATACAAAACAATTGTTATTGTTTAAACAATAATTAAACAATTAGCGGCTAAATCTGTGAGAGAACTTTTTACTTCAACATGTAACATATATATAAACTAACAAAAAAAGTTTTAAAAAAATATAAGATTGTTTGAATTTTTCCGAAACAACCCAAGTAGCACAATAAAAACATTTTGTTTTATTTAAGATTTATAAAGGATTTATTGTGGTAAATAAGAAGATAATGGTTTTAAAGTTACCTTGTAAATACAGTCGAACCCGCTTATTAGAATAGCCATCGTGCCAAGCAATAGTATTCCTATAACCGGGATATTCTAATAACCGATCATTGGTGGCCAGTAGAAACCTTTCGGGACCTCAAATTTATATTCCTCAAAGCGGGATATTCTTTTAAAAGGTATTCTAATAAGCGGGTTCGACTGTATACTGCCAGAACTTTAAAACTTTTAAGCATTTGTCACTAGTTTTAAAGTATCTAATAAGAGTATCAAATAAGACTAATTAATCTTAATAGATAATTTGTCTTATTGTAGTTTTAAAATGGTTTATTCTCAGTTCACTTTAAAACTAATCAGTTTTATGGAGAACTTCTGAACTGTTTGGTTTTATTAGATTCTAATTGGTGACCTTTTAGTTTTATTGTAGTTTTAGAGATTCTCTTAATATGACTAATAAAACCTATTATTAAAACTACTTGATCTCACGACTATTATGTCAGTAAAACATATGCCTTAAAACTATTTTTTTAGTTTTTTTTAAGTTGCTATCTTAAAAGCAATTAGTAGGCTATATACTATTAGTAGGTTATCGTAAAGACTAAACTATGTTTCTTGTTAGAAACAATAAAACTGAATTCATTCCCTCTTCTTTCATGCCCATAAAAATGTACAGTGGTGTAGTGTGTTGTAAAAAGTGGAAGTACAGTTATTATGGAAGAAATAAGTCGCAAGTAATTAAAATATAAACGAACTGGTCATTTTAAAAGAAAAATACAACACACATACAGCACTACGACGACGCCTCGATTTTAGGTTAGATTAACGTTAAAACCGAGTGGCAGTATTGACAGCAGCATTAAAACTAAAGGATTTAATTTCAAGGCAACCTTGCTTTTATTTAGAATATGTGCTCCTGGAAAGGTATAAAATAAAACCATTTGATCTTAACAATTCTCTGTCGATAGACTAAATAGTTTTATTTAGATTTCAGCCATATTGCTTTCTGGAGATGCTGAAAGCCATGATAGATTACAATATAAGGAAAATGGATAACCATTTTCAATTTCGTTGCAAAACGAAAATTTTCGAACGAAGTTTTGTCGAAAAACGAAGTTTTCATTCTGGTGGGATATGTTATATGCCATTAGAGTGAAAACTTAGACAATATAAGGCTTACATAAAAATTATAAATAAGCGAATTAAAGACATAAATTTGATTTATTTTAACATTATAACATTAAAATGTAGATACAATTATTTTTCTTTTAAATTGCTATTTTTCGGATTTAAATTGTTTTATTATTTTTATTTTATATACGCCAAAAGTCAGAAATTTTAGGGCGCGTGGATTATTATTTAGACCTATTTTTGTTAACATTATCAATAAAGTTGGGTGCGCAACTGTTTTTATATCTTGGCAGTCCGAAATAACCAAGTACCTACTTTTTATTATTTTATGGTTACAAATAATACCTACGTCCCTACCTATCATAACACATGTAAAAATTTGTTGGCTTATATGGAGTATATGGGTTTAAAGAATCTTTTAATATGGTAAATTGTCTTTAAAAGTGTCCATTTAAGAAACCTTTTGAAGTTTGCTATAAAACTTCCTGCAATTAAGTGTTTTTTAACATGGTTTTAAAAGCACCTTCAAAGCAGCTTTAAAACCAGTTGCTTAAGAAAACATGGTTTTAAGTTTTAAGGTTTTTATTTTTGGTTTTATTGACCTCTTTCAGAGTGGGCCCTTTTTTGCTGAAAGCGGATTTATTGCAACCTTAAGGTTTACTTCAAAACCATATGGTTTTAATTTTAGTATTCTAGGGTTTTAAAGCATCCTTAAAAGACCCGTTCGGTGCTACTTGGGAATGCAAGTTTTTGTCGTCTATTGACTCCCCTATAATATGCATTGTTGTATTAAATTTATGTCTAAACAAAATTGTAATTATTGTAACTGATAAAAATACATTGAAAAAACGACGGCGAATGTAGGTGAAGACAACGGCTACAGGTTTGCCCAATGTCAAATCTATTAGAACTAAAATTTATTCTAACACCTGACACCTGTGCAAATGTCTGGCCGTCTAGACCACCGAGACATGTCTTGGAAATAATTATCTATTACAATGACTTTTTTTTATTATCTATTAATATTTTGTTTTATATTGCAGCATTCATTTTAAGATTAAAAACGTTAGGTATAGGATAAACAATAGTATAAAAGAAAAATAAATTACACAGAAAATAAGACCAAATATACAGAACGTTTTCTTAGGCTACGTAAAAAATTGAAGTGTCCAATTTAAATTTTTAAAATTAAAAAAGGAAAGTGCTTAAACTACCAATAAAAAAATTACTTAAGGCCGCAGTCGCCAAATTTCCCGCCAATGTGTTTTAAATGCCTTCATTTTTTTTTCGAATCCTGAAACAACTAATTTGCTGTGATCCGATGGGTGGTAGAGGGGATTAAATAGTTTTCGCCAGCGCTTTTAGTTGCAGTTTTGTGCATTTAATTTGAAACTTTTAAAAGAAACCTCGAGGGAGAGCTCGAGTTCCAAACCTCGAGGGAGAGCTACCAGCGAAACTCACCTCCAATAAAAATAGAGGTAACCTTTAAATTTCACATAAATTTTTCTCAATGGTTTCTTGCTTAAGCAGTCATCCAGTCGCAGGAACTTATATATTAAATATTATAATAATAATGAATAAAATAAAAAAGCTCAATTACTTTTACCAGTAATTCTGTGTTCAGTAATAAGTTTACAATAACATTTCAGTTCATAATTTGTATTTGTCTAGATAAATATCTATTTTCTAGTTTTGTAATTGACATAGGTACATCAATTTTACAAGAAAAGTACAAGTTCCAAACCGCGAGAGATCGCTACCGGCGAAATTCATAGCGAATAAGTATTTTTTTAAAATTTAAACGCATAATGAAAGTTTACATTATTACCGAGGGCCGAGGGAAAGTCCCTTAGAATAACCAAAAAGTTTCTTTTGAATGAGATATTTGAAATTAAAAATGACACTTAACTTGACTACTTAACTAATGACACTTGCAAAAATTAAAAAACAAATAGCCCTGATTTATGAGCTATTTATGAGCTTTCATATTCTACAAACTAAAAATTTTGAGCTCGTTCCACTGAGCAGGAATTTAATACTTTAGTGGGGGGGGGCTGAGTCAGCCCCCCCACTACTTAAAAATAGGAATATTGAATCGGTTTTTGCGGCAGAATTACGAGCTATTTATGAGCTCTTGAAATTATATAGTTTCGATTTTTGAGCTCATCCCCTTCACCCCCAAACAACCCTTTAATTGATTTAACTTAAGAGAAAAATGCTGAGAAAATTTAAAATATATCGTATTGCGGATATAATTCCTATAGCTTATATACTCTAAGAATAAACTATTAAATTGCGTGCATTTCGATTATTGAGCTACGACCCCTTCGCTAGAAAACCACCCTATCTTCCCGGCTTAAGAGAAAGTTGTACTTAAATGCATTAAATTAATTATTTGGCGACTACATATCATTTAATAATTTATAAGCTTCCAAATTACGCGCATTTAGATCAGTAAATTGCAATTTATTTTGTATAGTGCAGTCACTGAAGGTAAAAATCAACGATTACCTTCAATTTCGATGAACCTTCATCGATTTTCACGAAAATTGGTCAGTGGTTAGAGGATACCTCAAGAAACAAAGGTGACATGGTACCACCTTGCGCCTTTACCCTGAGGGTGGATACCGCCCCTTCTCGGGGGTGAAAATTATTTTATAAAAAATAACTGCACAAATCTATAAAAGAACAAATTATAAGCAAAATTTATTATATAAAGTTATTAAAAAAAGTCAATACTTTTTAAGTTATTGAAGATCAAAAATATTAATTATTCGTGAAAAAAATGCATGTTTTGAAGCGGTTTTTCGTAAATCACTGAAAAACTGTAAGTTTTTACAAAAAAGTTAATAGTAGTTTAATTCGTATAGCTTATATTCTAAGAATAAACTCTTAAATCACGCGCCTTTCGATTATTGAGCTGCAACCTCTTTGAGCTTTATTGAGCGCAAGAAAGCCATCACATATTCCCGGCTTAAGAGAGAGTTGTACTTAAAATAATTTAAATTAATTATTTGGCGACTAGATATCGTTTAATAATTTATGAGCTGGCAAAATATACGCATCTCAATTATTGAATTGCCAGTTTTCATTCTATAGTGCAGTCACTGAAGGTAAAAATCAAGTATGACCTTCAATTTCGGTACATCTCCATTCATTTTCACGAAAATTGGTGAGCGGATTTTGATGCTATCAACTTTTTCTGGAGCTTATTTTTGATAGGTATTTCTAAGTACTTTGACAAGTATTTAGTACCTAAGTGTTATAAAATGCATCTCTTTCCCGGTATTTAAGCTTGAATCCTTAGATTTGAACAGTCGCAGAAAAAAATATACATTTAATTACCAATAACTTACTTTAAATTGACATTAAAGGGTTTTTCAAGTAAGCAATTTATTATATTTTTTATTAGCTTCAATTTTAGTGATGAAAACTTTTTTGTAAAAACTTACAGTTTTTGATTTATTTATGAAAAATCGCTTTAAAGCATGCATTTTCTTTCACAAAAATTAAAATATTTGATCTTTAATAACTCAAAAAGTATTGATTTATTAATAACATTATATAACAAATTTTGCTTACAATTTGTCCCTCTCTCGATTTGTGGGGTTATTTTTAATAAAGTAATTTTCACCCCCGAGAAGGGGTGACATATACCCCAGGCTAAAACCGCAAGTTGTTATTGTCAATTCGTGAAAATGAATGGAGATTTACCTAAATCGAAGGTCATAGTTGATTTTTACCTTCAGTGACTGCACTATAGAAAGAAAATGGCAATTTAATAATTGAAATGCGTATATTTTGCGGGCTCATAAATTATTAAACGATATGTAGTCGCAAAATAATTTATTTAAATTATTTTAAGTACAACTCTCTCTTAAGCCGGGAATATGTGATGGTTTTCTTGCGAAGGGGTTGTAGCTCTATAATCGAAAGGCGCATGATTGAAGAGTTTATTCTTAGAATATAAGCTATACGAATTAAACTACTATAAACTTTTTTGTAAAAACTTACAGTTTTTCAGTGATTTACGAAAAACCGCTTGAAAACATGCATTTTTTTTCACGAATAATTAAAATCCTTGATCTTTAATAACTTTATATAATAAATTTTGCTTTTAACTTGTTCTTTTATTGATTTCTGCAGTTATTATTTATAAAATAATTTTCACCCCCGAGAAGGGGTGGTATCCACCCTTAGGGTAAAGGCGCAAGGTGGTCCCATGTCACCTTTGTTTCTTGACGTATCCTCTAACCACTGACCAATTTTCGTGAAAATCGATGAAGGTTCACCGAAATTGAAGGTAATCGTTGATTTTTACCTTCAGTGACTGCACTATACAAAATAAATTGCAATTTACTCTGATCTAAATGCGCGTAATTTGGAAGCTTATAAATTATTAAATGATATGTAGTCGCCAAATAATTAATTTAATGCATTTTAAGTACAACTTTCTCTTAAGCCGGGAAGATAGGGTGATTTTCTTGCGAAGGGGTTGTAGCTCAATAATCGAAATGCACGTGATTTAATAGTTTATTCTTAGAGTATATAAGCTATAGGAATTATATCCGCAATACGATATATCTTAAGTTTTCTCAGCATTTTTCTCTTAAGTTAAATCAATTAAAGGGTTGTTTGGGGGTGAAGGGAATGAGCTCAAAAATCAAAACTATATAATTTCAAGAGCTCATAAATAGCTCGTAATTCTGCCGCAAAAACCGATTCAATATTCCTATTTTTAAGTAGTGGGGGGCTCACTCAACCCCCCCCCCCCACTAAAGTATTAAATTCCTGCTCTGTGGAACGAGCTCAAAATTTTTAGTTTGCGGAATATGAAAGCTCAAATAGCTCATAAATCAGGGCTATTTGTTTTTTAATTTTTGCAAGTGGGGGGGGGGGGGCAGCTCAACACGGGTGCTAGACCCAAACCCAGTTCCGCTACCGTATACTCTGGCACGAGCCTGCCGTACCTAATAGTACAATCTTACGGTTTTTGCTGTAAATTTTAAATAACCGCTTAGATTGACATGAAATTTGGCATACGCATAGCTAACATGTCAAATTTATTTTTATTTATTTATTTAGCGTATGGCAATTTGATACACAACATTATCACACATATGTTATAGTCTAACATCTAATGTATTAATATATTCAATCGACGCTGGTGTTGCAGAGGCGAAGTCCAGAGGATCTCCATCATACTTTCTCCGAGGGCATTCTGCAATCATATACTGGATGGTCTGTTTCTCGGCGCCGCAGTCGCACTCAGCAGAGGTTCTCATTTTCCATTTATAAAGGGAATCTGCGCAGACTCCATGACCCGTTCTTATCCTGTTAAGAGTTGACCATGATTTTCGGGGGAGGTCAAAACCTGGTGGAGTTTCTGTGATGCATGGTGTGTTTCTCATTATTAGGTTCGGTCTGTCGCTCTGCATGTTCTTCCACTGGGAGTTAAAGTTAAACAGCTAACATGTCAAAGAAAAATAGTGATATTGTGCCGATGTGTGCTTTTGCCCTGGGGGTGAGTTTCACCCCTCCTTGGGGGTGAAAAATATACCGGAATTGGATAAACTGGCTAATTCTAAGCAACTTTTGCTCTATAGAGTTTTTTTACGACGTCAATACTTTTTGAGTTATTTGCGAGTGAATATGTTCATTATTCAACAAAACAAACACGTTTTTAGACATTTTTTCGCAAATAATTCAAAAAGTAAGTATTTTATCGGAAAAAAACATTCTTAACAAATATATAGCCTGTAAAAATGTGAAATTGGTATATGCATGAAGTCTCTAGACCTAGTAGAAGCAGAGTTATAGCTAAAGAAAAATAGGTTCATATTCGCCAAATTCCAAATAGAATATTTCAACGTAAAATATCCAAAAAATTAAGCACTTTTTGGAGAAAACTCATTTACAATTTTTCAAGAGAAACAACTTTTTTAAAGAGTTTAAAAATCTTTATTTCTGTTTTTATAAAAAAGATTCTAGCATGAAATGTAAAAAATATAGTTGATTCCTTTTGTTTTGGAAAAAAAAATCCGCTTCATAAGTTGCTTTACTTATATTGTGTTTATATGATTTGTAAGTTTCATCGATTCAACGTTCTTATTAAAAAAAAATGGTTTATATTAAAATTTTTAAAAATTTAAATTTTGAAAAATTCTTTTTTTCAAAATAACTTTAAAATTATTAGAGGTACCAAAAATCTCAAATAAAAAAGTCGGCTTTGCTTTTCTGAATATCTAGTATTTTTTTGTTTTTCTGTAAGACAAATATTGGTTAAAATTTGGTGTTTCTAAATTTGCATACACTCGTTATTAGTGACTCGTTGAAGCCCTTTCAACTACAGCCCTTTCAAAAATAAGAACCTTGAACCGATGAAACTTACAGATCGTATAAACAATATATACACCAGTAAAGCAACTTGTGAAATAGTAACGATAAGTTCATTTGAGATGCCTAATTAGGGACCTAATTAGGGATGCCTAAAAGGGACCAAATTTATTCTGAGCGTAATTTGTTTATTTTTGATGATAGAAATTTTTTTATAAAACAAAAATAAAGATTTTTAACACTTTAAAAAGTTGTAATGAGTTTTCCCCAAAAAGTGCTTCAGTTTTTGGTTATTTCACGTTAAAATATTCGATTTGAAATTTGACGAATATGAATCTATTTTTCATTAGCTATAAGTCTGCTTTTACTAGGTCTAAATATCTAATACATACACCATTTTTTTCACTTTTTTACAGGCTATATTTTCGCTAGGAATATTTTTTTTCGATAAAATACTTACTTTTGAAGTTATTTGCGAAAAACCGTCTAAAAACGTGGTTATTTTGTTGAAAAATGAACATATTCACTCGCAAATAACTCGAAAAGTATTGGCTTGTTGAAAAAACTCTATAGAATAAAAATTCCTTAGAATTAGTCAGTTTATCGAATTCCGAACTTATTTTGGACGTATATTTTTTTACCCCCGAGAAGGGGTGAAACTTATCCCCAGGGCAAAAGCACACATCGGCACAATATCACTTTTTTTCTTTGACTTGTCAGCTATGTGAATGCCAAATTTCATGTCAATCCAAGCGGTTCTTTAAAATTTAGAGGTTTAGCAATATTTTACCGTTAAAGAACGTACTATAAGTGGTTTCTGGTTTTGTGTAAGTTAATTAGTAGTTAGGGTTCTTTTTTGCAAAATTAGTTATTTTTTTATTCTAATTTTTTATTGATTACTATTTTTGCTCTTATTAATCTGTGGTCACTTCCCAGACTAAATCAATTTCGTTTTTGGTTTTCCCGTCTGGGCTTATCCAGTTCCATCTTTTACTATTTGTTTACTACAAAATGGGTTACTAACCGTTCTTCTCTTTCTTTCGTAATAATTCCTAGACTACCTATATAATATAATATTCATCTATTTGGTCTGTTGCCGGTGTTCCTTCCCTATTTTGGCGTTAAAATTTCTCATGATCATTTTGAAATGAGCTCTTTCTTTAATTGCCTTAGAATTAGAAATACCTGCCTATTAAAATTTATCTATTTCTTCATTATGTTGATTGGATAGCGGGAGCTTATACTTAAATTATTTGGTAGCTGTACTTAAATGATAGTTTAAGAACGATGTATAATACCTTTTCCGAGATTGCAGCAGTTTTTGTGACTAGATGATCGATTCTTTTATGGACCAATATTATAGTGCTACACCGCCGACATCATCTGGTAAATTCCATGATTTTTAACTTCTGACTTATGTTGTTAATCCGTGCATATGAAGTCCACCCATAGATATAATACGAATAGAAAAAGTAAGATATAGGCCGCTCTGTGCATCAAGGTATAACGCCGATATCAAGGATATCATTGATCAATATTCACTTTGAGTGGTCTAGCCATCTTTGTCATATGAGCGGGATCGCTAAGTAAAAAGAGATAGATTGACCACCGATCGACTGCTCGCGCGTTACGCTTTTTTTCCTA
Source organism: Diabrotica virgifera virgifera (assembly GCF_917563875.1). Taxonomy (NCBI): domain Eukaryota; kingdom Metazoa; phylum Arthropoda; class Insecta; order Coleoptera; family Chrysomelidae; genus Diabrotica; species Diabrotica virgifera. Next base: position 164,578,953 of record NC_065446.1, on the reverse strand, counting down.
GGCGATGGTCTCCAATACACTCTGTATGCAGCGTATGGCGTCTATTGGATACCACCGGCTAAGTCGGTGGCCACTTTAATTCACCACGTAATTTGAATTTGCTTTAGAATCACTCTTTTTTAAATATTTTCGGTTGTAAGATAGTTTTTTGCTCCGACCCCCTGAGGAGCATAAGGAGTTTCGAGAAAGAACAAGAAAATAGTTTTTGTCCATCAAAGTTTATTGTGTGTGTTTTGTGTTTTATTGGCACTGGTTTTCACAACCAATTGGCCAATCAATTTCATAATGATTTTTTAGATTATAACTTATCACTAACTCAGGGTAGTAATGTTTAGTGTGTGTGTTGAGTAAGTGTCTTGTTACTTTGCAAAGTCGACGTCATTGTCTTTGCAAAGAGACGCTAATTGTATACGAACGTCTGCGGTCCCTCCGGTGAGTACCGATCCCACAAGGACAGCAACTATTTTCATTTATTAATTTATAATAAACGAAAAATTCCTGACCCTGTTGAGATTCAAACTCACGACCATTCGGACCTTTCGATCCAAAGGTAGGCGCTCTTACCACTGAGCCACAGAGGGGGTTCAAAGTTTATTAAAAGTAACGAAAATGAACAATTTCCTACGGCTTGACGTTGTACGCACCCTCCAAAGTATATTGGAGACCACCGTCTTAGTATGACTGGTCAATCATTATTATTACGCCAGTCAATGGGAGCAAAAATAGGATATTACCTCCGAATTCTATCCTACTGCATGGATTTTAATAAAATTTTGGGAATAGCCTCTACTTATCTCCTAATTCAAAGTCTACCCTATGCCGATATGTGCTTTTATCTTGGAGGTGGTTCCCACCCCTTCTCGGGGGTAGAAAATTTCTTGGTTGAAATAACTACGGAAGTCGCTAGAGAACTTAATTTTAAGCAAAAAACTGTTCTATATTTTTTTTTCGAAAACTCAATATTTTTTGAGTTATTCGTGGTTGAAAATTGGTCATTTTCATTGAAACACCTTTTCGAACGGTTTTTTGCAAATATTTTAAAAACTATGCATCTATCTAAAAAACTATATAAAACATTTTTGTAGCTTATAAAAAATCAGAGAGACTAGTTCCTTCATAAATATTCTAGTTATAATATAAAAAGGGATATGGTAGGTGAAAATAGTTTGTTTTTTTTTTGGTGCATGCTCAAATCGTTGTATTCAACTTAAAATAACAGACAAACGGTCGATTTTAGGTGTATAATGTTACCAACACCGAACACCTTTTGTAGTTCTTAAAAAGATTTTTAAAATGAGCAATATTAAAGGTATATTGCATTTAAAGTAAGCGAGATATGTTGCAAAAAATTGGATTAACGTATTTTAAGAAAAAATGAGAAGTATATTTAACCTCTCAGCCACCAGAATTTTAATGCATCATTTTACTTCTACAATACCTTTTATTATAGTATTATGGACGGGTTCAAAAACTTGGACGGGTTTAAAATGAATGGTTTTTGAAAAAAAAATAAGATCAATTTATAGACGCATTTTTAGATTTCCTTAAAAATCTTTTTTTCTACATGTATCTTGAAAATGATACGAGATACAATGATGAAACATAAAACAAAATTTTTACTTAACAAAATCATACATTTTTGTGTGGTACCTTTTTTTCGTATCTCTTATCATTTTCGAGTTACATGGAGAAAAAGGAAGATCCTTAAGAAAATTTAAAAATGCGCTCTATAATTTGATCTTATTTTTTTTCAAAAACTATCCATTTTAAATCCGTTCAACTTTTGAACATAGAAATAACACCATAATAGAAAGTATTGCAGAAGGAAAATGATGCATTTAAATTCTGATGGATAAGGGGTTAAATGTACTTCACATTTTTTTTTTAATTCCATTAGTCATCAATTTGTTTTGCAGCATATCTCGCTTACTTCGAATGTAATCGACATGTAATGTGGCTCATTCTAAAGGTCTTTTCAATCACTACAAAAGGTATTGGTAGCATTATACAACTAAAATCGACCGTTTCTGTTTATTTCAAGTTGAATACACCGATTTCAGCACGCACCAAAAAAACAAACTCTTCTCACCTACCATAAATATTTTTGTAATATAATTAGAAGATATATGAAGGAACGAATCTCTTTGTTTTTTTATAAGCTATAAAAATGTTTTGTATAGTTTTTTTCGTTAGATGCATAGATTTTAAGCTATTCGCAAAAAAAACGTCCGAAAAGGTGTAATTTTTCAATGAAAACGGCCAATTTTCAACCACGAATAACTCAAAAATTATTGAGTTTTCAAAAAAAAAAAATATTGAACAGTTTTTGCTTAGAATTAGGTTCTCTAGCCACTTCCGTGGTTATTTAAACCAAAACATTTAGACCACCCCTTAGATAAAAGCGCACATCGACATAGGGTAGAATTTTCTGTGTTTCTTGAGTTATTTTTTACTTATTGTGAAAATATCAAGTAAATTGATGTAGTAGGATGGGATTCGGAGCCAAATAACCTCATTGACTGCCCTATATGTATATGAGTCCACCGCGTGGTTAGATACATATTATTTTGCAGAATAAATAAAACTGCGAAAGTCAAAATCTGTGTACGATGTAGTAGTAGTAATATTGTAGTTCGATTTTGGTTCGAGACGTACTTTTCATATTTATTTGGTCTTAATACCTCCAAGTCATGGCAAATTATTAAGCATGATGGACCATTGAAGGTGGGATTAAAGAAAGCCAACTATAATTTATATTTTATTTATTGGCTTATGTATTTAGTGGGATGTACAGAATTGGTGGTGATTAATGCTGCACACTGAACATTTATAGACCATCGGATTTTCGACGAAGTTCACACAGGATTTTATCTCTTTTAGGATGACTTTTGAGAGTACTAAAAGATGAAACTAAAAACAGTAAAATATGTGAGGTTTCCTAGAGAATTTTCATAGGAAAATTGAATTCTCTTTTGTCAAGAGAGTCGCATGTGTTCCGAAGATTTTCTTGCTGATACCATTTTACGAATCTATAAAGCATTGATTATATTTTTTAAAAATTTGCCATAAGGGCTGTTGGTGCTTTAGGGGTGTCAATTATGACAAACATGTAATATTAACAGGTCAGGGTCAGTGATTCTCTCCCTCATGTCACTTAAAACGTTGTTAGTTTTCACGATAAGGAACTTGCAGAAAGAGCATAACGGCAGGTCGGCATTACGGGAAACAAGAAAAATTCTATCTCATACTTAAGACATTTTCTTTACACAAAAAGGCATAAGGGATAAAATCGTGGTTGAACTTGGTATTGAAATCCGACGGTATATTATATAAACCACGAAGAATATTGCAGGGAATAATAAGATGTGGCGCAGACAGAGGCGGATCTAGAAATTTTTTTTGAGGGGGGTGTCATGGTTCTTTAGGGTGATTTATTTACTTTTCTCTGATGCGAGGTCACTTAGTCTTAACACCCCTAGGATAAGTGGGTTTTCAATTATTTTTTGGATGGTCCTAAAATTGTTTTTTTGTTCTCGGCTCTCGGCTCTTCTTTTTTAGGATTATTGAATTGATATTTATTTTCGTCTGGGGGGGGATCCTAACCCCCTAGACACCACCCATTGATACCAAAATGAGAAAGTATAGTTTCAGATGTTTATAGAGCATGTACAAAGTAAATTAATGTAATCCTCCGAATATCCAAAATCATTTTTAAGTTCATTTATGAGCAGAAGAAAAAGACAATAAAAGAGAAGGTGAATAACTTTTTTTTGTATGTACTTTAAACGGCTTTAGCATAGAACAAAACTTATCAAAACATACTGACAGTATCTAATATAACAATATTTTACCTACTGTTAGCTATAGGTAATATATATATTTTTTTTCAGAAATTGGCATAATTATGGTAAATTATGTAAGGCAATTCAAAAATTTAAATCGAGATTCCTTACATACTAATAATGCATTCCACCAGACAGAAAAATAATACCAGGATTAAATTACTAATTATTGAGTAATTCGCTGACCGAAAAAATTACTATCTACGTCTTGCATGTTTTGCTAAAGCGAATGCTCTTTTAATGCGTAGAATTTTCAATTAGATCGATACAGGACCGGTTACCTGTATAATGTCTTAATTTTAAATAATTTTTTTCGTAAATTCTCGTTAATACGTATAAAAATTTTCAAAAACTTTAGATATTAAATTGATTCAAAAAATTTGTTAAATTTTGAACATTACTAAAATTTAAGTAGTAGGTATACATAGATATACTTGCCATCAGCGTCTTGCATATTCCCATTCTTCAAGCGCTCTTCTTGTGGATAATTGTGGAGATAAATGTATTCGCTCCGTGCTAGACTGACGCGATACCTAGCGTAGTTGTCTGACCTTCTTGTTGGGGTTCTGACAAATAATCCCGGACAAAAAAATCCGCACAAATTATCACTGGACAAAAAGTCCCCAGACAAATAATCCCCGGACAAAAAATCCCCACAAAATATCCCCAGACAAATAACCCTCGGACAAAAAATCCCCAAGAAATATTTGCTGCCGAATAGTTCTCTAAAAGTTTTCCCGTGAATGCAAACGACTCAAATGTTTTTCAGCCTCAGTGCATGAGACTTATAGCATGAAAACTTATGTACAACTTATGTAACTTATGTATGGCTCTCTCTAACTCCCTACACTATCATTAAATTTTAGATTTATTTATATCAATTTACTTCGTTATTATCAAAAAATTCAAACTTGGCTCAATAATATCAAATGATCGCAATTTAGAGGGATATATTCATGTAAATTTTATTGAATCTGAGTGACATTATATTTTCCATAAGATGTGTGCGGTGTCCTTTACAAAAAGGAACAAGTTTTTTTGCATTACAATCAAGGTTTTTGTTTTCAGGACCAGCAGTTAGCGTCACGAAGAGCCAATATTTTGAACATAGTTTTTCAAAGCAGAGGGAGCAAAAGATTTAAGCGAATAATATTACATGATTACCACAGACTTAGCTCATTCCCCATATCTTCCACGATTTTTGAAAAAACTCACACTCTTTGCCATTGAAGTTTTCGACATGGAATTGGAATTCAAATTTGATAATCGAAATTCATTATTTTCCTGAGGTTTCATGGCGATTGCTATAACTCTCATGCACTGATTCTGAAAAACATTTGAGTCGATGGCATTCACGGGAAAACTTTTAGAGGACTATTCAGGAGCAAATATTTCTTGGGTATTTTTTGTCCGGAATTTTTTGTGGAGATATTTTGTCTAAAAAATTTGTGGAGATAATTTGCCCGGAATTTTTTTGTGGGGATCTTTTTGTCCGAGGATTATTTGTCCGGGGATTTTTTGTGGAGATTTTTTGTCCGGGGATTATTTTTGTCCGGGGATTATTTGCCTGGGGATTTTTTAACCAGGGATAATTTGCGGGGATTTTTTGTCCGGTTATTATTCATCCTAGCTTCTTTCAAGCACATTCATGTGAATTTTTTTGAATTTTATTTTTGAATTCAATAAGCATATTCAGTATATTTCAAAAAATATTCAAAAAAATTAAAGAAAATTATTGAAAAATAAGCCAACGGTGGCAAATTTTTAAAGACACCTAAAAAAACAAGGATTTTTCTGTGGACATTAGGTGGGCCATTTCCTGGAGTTTTATGTTACTTTTATTCGAAATCAAGGAGGGAGGGGGTTTCGAGGTCGCTGAACACGAATATGATAACGACGATTGTGCTCGAGCTACCATCCAGGGTGGACTTCGTCTCGTGAAGTTTTTTGTTATTGTCATTCAAATCGAACGTCCAACTATAAACCTACCTTAAAAATCGAGTTTGCTTCTAAAATTTAATTATTTAATATCATTTATAGTCTAGGAGCCGAAATTTTCACCTCGCAATTTTTACAGAATGGATCGGTTTGCTTGAAAATTTGAGAATAAGTAGTGGATAGGCCAGGGATCAAAATTTATATGATGCCGAAAGGCGCTTTTACCATGGGGGTGGTTGCCACCCCATCTCGGGGTGGAAATTTTTTATTATATTTTGTCCACAAAAGTTGATAAAAACATTAATTCTAAACTAAAAATGTTCTATACATTTTTTTGATAAAATTAATAGTTTTCGATTTATTCGCTATCGAAAGTGTTAGTTTTATATCGAAAAAATCAATGTTTTTCGATAATACTCATTTACGATTCACTCAATTTTTGCCGTAGAAAAAAATTTTTCAAACCAGGTTCTTGGAAATTAAATAACCTATAATTTCATATTTAAACATTTTTTCGTATCTCTGATGCTAATCTTTCTATTCTGAAGAAAATTGCATTTTTTACCAAACTACAAAAATTCGTTATTTGCTTTTAGCTCCAGTTTTTTAAAAACTAATCATTCTAAGCCAGTCAAACTTCTAAAATTATTAATAATACATAAATAAAGAAGAATGAATAAGGCCACTGACTGAAAACCCGCCAACTTACATTATTATGCTTCCAATTGGATTTTTCCTTTTTTTTTCAAAAAAATATATTGATTTTTTAACCGAAATTTTTTTATTTTTTATCTTAGAAAGTTTGATAAAAAAGAATTATGTAGGTTGTTACAACATCTATAAGCCTATTAAGAGAAAATCTTTTTAAAATCCTCAGTCGCAAAAAAAGTGACTTTGAAAGGGATGGTAAAGGTGGTTTTTGCATGTTATTACAAGTTTTAATTGTCAATAGCTCACTCTATTTTTGGTGTAGAAAAAATTTTTGCAAACCATGTTCTTGGGAATTAAATAAGCCAGAATTCCATATTTAACCATTTTTTCGTATCTCTGATGATAATCTTTCTATTCTGACGAAAAACCATTTTTTTCCAAACTACAAAAATTCTTTATTCGCTTTTAACTCCATTTTTTTAAACTAATTATTCTAAGCTGGTCAAACTTCTAGAACCTATTAATAATACATAAATAAAGAAGGCCAAATAAGGCCAATGACTAATTTTAATTAGGGTGGTAATTAGAAGATTGCTTCCGATCACTTTTTCGCTGAAAAAAATAGGGACTGACAATCTTTTCATTATAAGTCACTTAATTTTTGAGCTAGATACTTTTTTTATTTCTGGAAATATATATTTTTATATACTTTAAATTAGTTAGAACAAGTAATCCTCGAAAAATTCATAGTTTTCCCGTGTTTTGACTTTGAAACTACAATATTTAGAATTTGACGAAGAAGAGCTAACATATAATAAAGTATAGCTCGATTACCATTGATTATAAAGAAAATTGAAAAAACGGTTTTTGTTTATTTTTTCAATAGATACATTTTTGTTATGGTAAGTTGTTTTGATAAAACGAAAACTTTTGATTAAAAACGTTGATTTTTTTTATATAAAACTAACACTTTCGATAGCGAATAAATTGAAAACTATCAATTTAATCAAAAAAATGTATAGAACGTTTTTTTAGAATGAACGTTTCTACCAACATTTCAATTAAAATATAATAAAAAATTTCCAAGCCGAGATGGGGTGGCAACCACCCCAATGGTAAAAGCGCCTTTCGGCATCATATAGATTTTGATCCTCTTACTATCCACTAATTATTCTCAAATTTTCAAGCAAATTGATCCATTCTGTAAAAATTGCGAGGTTTTGTCCTATTTTAAGCTTCATTACTTGGACTATTAAGATCTTTAATAATCTTTATTTTGATATATTTTTATATTTTGATTGGAAAACAGATCGGTGCAGTCACATACATTTGCTTAACTGTTTACACTGCTTGCCCGGTAACCATGAACATTACCACGTGGCAATACCTTATGGATGTATTGTATATGTTTTGAATTTTAGTTTCAATAACATTTTATTGGTAAACAAATGTGTGAAACTTGCTAAACAAATTTTTTTCTAATTAAAGGAGGATTCGGTTTGACAATTTTGTTAAATAAATTCAAGAATACTCTCTGAAAATTTCAGATTGTTCGTAGTAAAAGTACCGGAAATACAGCATGTTGAATATCCCATGGTGAATATCCCTACCTTCGACACGCAATACGTAGTGACAAATGTTCAGCAGCCGTCCTAATTTTTTTTTATAAATTACTCCACGATTCATAAACATATTCTGGTGTCCATCACTTTACTATTTGACACACAAAAAAGAAATTAAAAATAAAAGTTGACAAAACTTTAAACCCGTTTTTCCAAAAACCGCTTTTTTCAAAGTCGGTGGGTATTTTAACTTAAAAACTACTAGGGCGATCCGCCTAAAAATTTTGCATATATGTATTCATTAGACATTTCGTGAAATAACGCTGTCGAGATACTTTTTGTATTATGGTAAGGGAGCAAAGTATGCTAAATGTGCGGTCACTCGAGCGTTATGTGGACCTATTGGGTTGTGAAGAGAAGGTCCTAAAACCAAAAAAAGTTAAGTAAAGTTTTCCATTTTACCGGGCGCTTGCCATTTTTTAATTTAATTTTCCATTTCCAACAATCGTTTATTCCGATTATAACGCCATCTATCCATAATTTGAAAAAATGTTTCGAATAAAAGTTACTTATTTTTACGTAAGGAATCCAAATCTGCAATAAAAAATGGGGGCTCCTATTTAAGATTTTAAAGTAACCCCCCGCCCCACCTCCGTGGGGGTGGTATTTGGTACTATTCGATAGATTTTTCAAAAATATTGAATAAGTGTATTTTATAGTTTTTCGATCTGATGTTCATTTCGCGAAATAGCGCGGGATTCCTATTTAAAATAATAAATTTACCCCCAGCCCCTCTCCCTGGGAAGTCGTGTTTGGTATCATTCGATAGATTTTAAAAAAATATTGAGTACGTATTTTTGAGTTTTTCGATATGTCATTCATTTCGCGAAATATTCGCTTTTTTCTTGTGAAATTTTGGGACTCACCCATTTCCTTACGCCCGGCTCAAATCGTCAGATTTTTGAAATATACACTCTTTTGCATGTACTTAACTTACCTTACCTTAATTTGACAATTTCGAGTTTTTTTAAGGATAGATTTTTTTTCGGGCCCCCCTTAACGAACTCCCCTGTGTTAAGAGCCAATATATGGTAGAGGCACATCTGCAGGGTACCAGGTTTCTCCCCATATGATAATCTGACGCGCTCGAGTAACTGCAAAAATCCGCGCTTGGGCTCCCCTACCATTATGCTTATTTATTTTTTATTTAACAATAATATGTTGATTTTCCCCCTTCTTTGTGCAAAAAATTTCGTTGTTTTGAACGATACCAAAAAGTCAAAAATCGTTATAACTAAAAAACTCGACAGAGTTACCTTGATAAACTCATAAGCTAATAAAATCTTTTTGATCTTTTTGTTTCACAAGATCCAAGGAATCCATTGCCTCCAGGTAGCTTAAGAGCTATCGTTATTATTATTGTATTCAGCGACCTCTAAACCGTCCGAGTAACAAAATTGTAAATTTTTTATTTTCTATGTTCTTTAAATATGGTTTTTCCTTCTGCACAAAAGGCAATTTTCATTTTACCACCATCAATTCTATTTGCAAACTTTCCCGGCACATTCCCCAAACCAATGCAAAAAGTTGTACAGCGATTCATCTTTCTGCGGAAAATTGGTAGGTTTAGGGCCGGTTGTTCGAACGCTAATCAAAACTTATCATTATCAAATGTTTAATTACAATTATATTTGATTAAGCGTACTTCTGACAGATTTTGAGGTTATGTTGACTGATTTATTTTATTATTTTGGTTTTAATTTAAAATAAAACATAAGTAAACTCTTTCTGATGTTAATTTCTTGTTTTTACTTACAAATCAATAATAATAATAAGCAATTTTTAATAATTTAAGAGCTGCGGCTATATTTTAATTACTGTTTTACCTACAATCAATAACTGATTAGTGTTTTACATGTATTTTTCATGTCGCGATTTGATTCCTATCAAGAAAATTGATTACAATAAATGATTGATTATAATCAACTTCTTGATTAGCGTTCGAACAACCGGCCCTTAGTGCTTCATTTCGTTCATTTAATTTAACTAAGGTTTTTCAAGATAAAAATACTAAGGGCCGGTTGTTCGAACGCTAATCAAAACTGATCATTATCAAATATTTAATTACAATTATATTTGATTAAGCGTACTTCTGACAGATGTCGCATTTTGAGGTTATGTTGACTGATTTATTTTATTATTTTGGTTTTAATTTAAAATAAAACATAATTAAACTCTTTCTGATGTTAATTTCTTGTTTTTACTTACAAATCAATAATAATAATAAGCAATTTTTAATAATTTAAGAGCTGCGGCTATATTTTAATTACTGTTTTACCTACAATCAATAACTGATTAGTGTTTTACATGTATTTTTCATGTCGCGATTTGATTCCCATCAAGAAAATTGATTACAATAAATGATTGATTATAATCAACTTCTCGATTAGCGTTCGAACAACCGGCCCTTAGTCTCGATTTTGCAGGCAACAGCACGCGTATGGCTGAAAAAAACACCAATATAATGTTTTTTGACCATATGCATGAAGTTGCATAAAAAAATCGATTTTTTTCTTCGTTTTTTGATTACAACTTTAAAATTATTCATTTTCCAGAAAAGATGTACTGACATAAAAGTTTCGTAATTAAATTTCCTACAATATAGAATTAGTTAAAAATTGAAAAAATTGTCACCCTTGTTGCAAAATAGCAATATTTGCGAAAAAAACCATACAAAAACAAGTATTCGCATTTTACGTTTTTCAACCAATTATGCTACACTTATGACCTTCATATTTTACCCAGAAAAAGTTTATGATACAATAAAATAATACTGTAAATTTCATTAAGATCGGTTCAATAGATTTTACAAAATAAATTTTGCAATCCAGCTTTCGCAAAAACAATTCATTTTTTCAAAATGTTACAGGACTGAAAGATAGCAAGTTGAAATTTTTTTTGCGTATAGAAGTGTACTGTACCTTTCATTTGCAATTTGCAAAATTAAAATCGATTAACTACCACGGCGTCAGGAATTTTTTTAAATAAACATTAATTATTGGTGCTACGCGCAGGACAGCGGTGTTCGATTCACATGAAGTTGATTTCCACCAAAATTTCTTCCAATCTTCATCTAATATATTATTTTCTTACTCTATATTTTGTTGTATTTTAATATTTTAATTCCACAAAAATCAAACTAATTTCATTATTGTTTGTGAAATATTGTTTAAGCAATTGTATATGTTTAAAAATAATAAACATTTATTCTCAAGTTAAAATATATGAACAAAGAAAGTTTTTGCTAAAAAAAGTATTATTTCAAAGGAGAGAGTATGTGTTTTTATTTTGCAATAAACAAATTTATTTATTTATATCGAAATGTAATAAAAATTAAAATGTATCAATAATTATCAAAGGTCATTGGAATGCCCAATCAGAGCAAACTATCCGGTGTCCTGCGCGCAACACCAATAATTAATGTTTATTTAAAAAAAATAAATCCTGACGCCGTGGCGGTTAATCGATTTTAGTTTTGCAAATTGAAAATGAAAGGTACAGTACACTTCTATAAGTAAAAAAAAATCAATTTGCTATCTGCTTTATTTTCAGTCCTGTACGAGTTTGAAAAAATGATTTTTTTTTGTGAAAGCTGGATTGCAAAATTTATTTTACAAAACCTATTAAACCGATCTTAATGAAATTTACAGTATTGCTAAGTTTAGCATAAATGGTTGAAAAATGTAAAATGCGAATACTTGTTTTTGTATAGTTTTTTCCCAATTATTGCTATTTTGCAACAAGGGTGACTACTTTGTAAATTTTAAACCAACTCTATATTATAGGAAATTTAATTACACAACTTTTATGTCAATACAACTTTTCTCGGAAATGAATATTCTTAAAGTTATAATCAAAAAACGAAGAAAAAAATCGAATTTTTCCTTCATTTTTTGACATTTTGATTATTTAAACAATGTTCCGGACCTTTTTGAGAGGGAGGATAACCCAAATATTATTAATTGAGTTATTTTCAAGCAATTTCTGCAAAAAAATTTGAGTCACCTCTCAACGTCCAAATGTACTAATATTTTTACAGATGCGCCCTGGTCTATATATAGTCAAACAAAACATACAGATAAAATTTGAGAGTTGTACTATTATATGAACTTTTAATTTTTTAATGTTCTGTTAACCGTCTTTTCGATTATCCGTCATACGCTTGGTCCGGTGCCCTGACGGATAATCGAGGTTCCACTGTATTTAAAATGTATTCTTGTTTAGATAATAGGTTTATACTAAACCTACTTAAGTTTAAACCTACCCGAATCTAGCATTAATTTGTCTTAAATAGCCGATTAATTCGTTTATAAACCAATTGCGGTAATCCGGTAAAATTTCAAATGAAAATGATTTAATTATACAGGGTGTCCCGAAAAGAATGGTCATAAATTATACCACACATTCTGGGGTCAAAAATAGTTCGATTGAACCTAACTTACCTTAGTACAAATGTGCTCACAAAAAAAGTTACAGCCCTTTGAAGTTACAAAATGAAAATCGATTTTTTTCAATATATCGAAAACTATTAGAGATTTTTTATTGAAAATGGACATGTATAATTCTTATGTCAGGAACATCTTAAAACAAAATTATAGTGAAATTTGTCCACCCCATAAAAAATTTATGGGGATTTTGTTCCCTTAAACCTCCCCAAACTTTTGTGTACGTTCCAATTAATTCATCATTGTGGTACCATAAGTTAAACACAACGTTTTTAAAACTTTTTTGCCTCTAAGTATTTTTTCGATATGCCAGTTTTTATTGAGATGCGGCTTCTTTTTCAATATATTTACGTAAAAATTTTATGGGGGTTTTGTTCCTTTAAACCCCCCTAATGTTTGTGTACGTTCCAATTAAACTATTATTGTGGTACCATTAGTTAAACACAGTGTTTTTAAAACTTTTGTCTCTTAGTCTTTTGTTCATAAGTCATCTTTTATCGAGATGTAGCTTCTTTTTCAAAATATACCTAAAAATGTAAATTATAAATATAGGTCTGGATCCCGCGTATGAAAAAAAAGTTGATAAATAGCAAGCTGGAAATTTGTTAATAGCTTAAGGGTGCCTCGTCGGACAAACTTTGATATATGGGACCACTGGAACAGGGGCAGTTTTAATTGTGGAACAGGTTAAAAATTTGGAACGGTCAGACCACGAAAACGGCACATTTATTTTGTCCGACAGAACAGACTTAAACTCTCCGAACAGAGCTTAAACTCTCATGCAAAAATCAGACTGCTATTTATCACCAAATATGAGTTTTCATGAGTGGAACATGTAGAATATGTCAAATGACAGGAACTATGACAGGTGATAAATAGCAGTCTGATTTTTGCATGAGAGTTTAATCTCTGTTCGGAGAGTTTAAGTCTGTTCTGTCGGACAAAATAAATGTGCCGTTTTCGTGATCTGATCGTTCCAAATTTTTAAACTGTTCCACAATTAAAATTGCCCCTGTTCCAGTGTTCCCATATATCAAAATTTATCCGACTAGACACCCTTAAACTATTAACAAATTTTCAGCTTGCTATTAATCAACTTTTTTTTCATACGCGGGATCCAGACCTAATACATTTTCAGATTATTAACAGGTCTCTATAACCGTACTTAACCATATACAAATATGTGGTGGATTCGACAAATATTCAAAATATCTCGATAAACACTGGCTTATCGAAAAAGTACTAAGAGGCAAAAAAGTTTTAAAAACAATGTGTTTAACTAATAGTGCCACAATAATAATTTAATTGGAATGTACACAAAAGTTTGGGGGGGTTTAAGGGAACAAAACCCCCATAAAATTTGTATGGGGTGCACAAATTTTACTTAATTTTTTTTTAAGATATTGCTGTCGTAAAAATGCCACATGTCAATTTTCAATAAAAAATCTCTGAGAGTTTTCGATATATGAAAAAAAATCGATTTTCATTTTGTAACTTCAAAGGGCTGTAACTTTTTTTCTGTGCACTATTGTATATAGGTAAGTGAGGTTCAATCAATCTATTTTTGATCCCAGAATCTGTGGTATAATTTATGACCAATCTTTTCGGGACACCCTGTATATAGCGATGTTTTCGCTTCCGTCTACTTTTATTTTAGTTTGCGGTTTAAATCGGTATTAGCAGATGCATAGAGGTTAGAAATAAAACTATTTATTTCTCATATTATTAAATGTAATTTTACTATAATGTCTCATGTCGGTCTAGACATCTTATAAGCACAAGGTCAATTATTATTTAAGTCCATTTTTATTAAGGTATTGTAAATCTGCAATCAAAAAACATTAAGTGATATTTACATTTAGAGTGCGAGCGTGTTCTAAGATATGTTTTATTATATTTACAAAAGTCATCATTATCAGAATGGTATTGCAAAACAAAACAATTCTAGAAGAGAAAAATCGGTAATATAGAATCAGATATCTCTTTTCCATATAAAAAAACGATATAGTCCTGTCGCCAGAGGGGGTACAACTAACGGTCTCCATTATTCAAATGGACTTACCCAAGTTTTTTTATGTATTTTGACCCTTAGAATACGAATTTTTTGGGTAACAGTTGATCCAGATGTCGATAAGATTGTAATAAACAAAGAACTTGAGGAATTACATAACAGCATTTTTCGCAAAACAAAACATTTTTTTGTATTTTTTGAGTCATTCTAAGCAAAAAATGTTCCAAAGCAAGGAAAAAGTATGAAGTTTCATTTTGTTATAAATAATTTAATTTATTGTAACAAAACTAAAGCATTTTTTGGGATTTTCTTCTTCTTTTTTTGTTTTTGGTCTCGCTGCAAGGCGATTACCAGCACGATTTATAGGCGATATTGATGTAGTCTGGCTCTAAGCCATATCAAAATCGCTGACTATGTTCTTGTAAAAAGCTTTTGATGAGGAGTGATATAATGAAATGAGTTTAATTAGGTCAGGTTAAGTCTGATTAAAACATAAATTAAATGGAAAATAGCAACATATAACACGAATACATATAAACAGATGAGTCTTGCAATTTGTAAGCTTGTTTTGTTAATTGCAAGAAAACGCATTGCAGTTTATAAGGTTATTTGGTGAATTGCAATAAAAAGCATTATTATTACATTGACTGATTATCTTAAGGGGATGGGTACGTATTTTCTGCTGCAATGCTATTCAAATGGGGATTCATTTTTGTCTAATCCTGAGAAAACTAATAAGTATTTTTGAAAAAATTAAACGCAAAATTAAAGATTACGTTCTTACCGAGGGCTAAAAGTCCCTGAAAACTTCTATAATGTTTATTTTAATAAATTACAGGGGTGAAAAACTAGGAGAAAATGTAGTGTGATTTTTAATTTCAAATATCTCATTCAAAAGAAGCTTTTTATTTATTCTAAGGGTCTTTCGGCCGTCGATAATAATTAAGTCTTTCATTCTGCGTTTAAAATTATTAAAAATATTTATTAGTTTTTTTAGGATTTGAAAAAAATGGACAGCATGTCCGTGGTGATATTTTCAAAATCGAACATTCGCTATCTTTGTCATGCAACGCACTGAGTCAAATAGAATATGATGACAAGACAGTGACAGTTTTAAATATTTGACATGACATCGGGAATATTTTAAGTTATAGTGCATTTGATAAATAATTGATTTAAGACCTGAACTTAATAAAAAGTTATTAATTGTTTATTATTTATGGAAGATCCAACCAGAGAATACATCAGGATATATTCTGTGATCCAAGTATTTTTTTGTTAAAGATGTTCAAAATTGTAAGCGTTCCATAGTAACAATATATTATTAAAAAATCACTTTAACACTTTTCCTCTTTTATCGATTGAGTATTAGTTTTTGTTGTACATATAAATTATTATGACAATCACTGAATACATAGTTAGTGAAAAAATTATCACATTTATTAACTGAATTAATAATTTGCAATTATACAAATAATAGTTATCCAAGAACATTCAAAAGCAATCTCTTTAAAGTTAATGATGACATTGTCAAGTAGAATGACATTCTAGTAATGTTTACATATCCATACCAGTGTGAATTTTACTACACGTAATTTGCCGTGTAAAGACAGAAAAGGTAGGGATAGCCGTAAAATATTTGCGAATTATGTACCGATGGCCTTAAAACTAATGTGTCATTCAGATGTCTCTTTCCGAGTTAGATTGGACTAAAAGAAAGAAGAAAATTGCTCCGTTGGAAGTCGAGAAAATACCGAAAAGGTTACTGATTTTGATATTTGAAATTAATTTTTCTTCAACTTAGTTTATTTGATATTTTTCCCATGCAATACCCATCGTTTTTATTATTGTAATATACTTTTTACTTATGTTATAAATATCTTGAAGATATGAAAATTTTTATGGAGTAAGATATTCGAAATAGAAAGGTAAAGGTTTGAAGATTAGACTCCTATTGTTTATAATTTGGTCGCAAATGCTGGTCAACTTTGACCGGCTATATATTTCAGGAACCGCTCCTCTTAATTCAACGTTATTTTAACAGAAGCGTTCTGTCGAGTCCTTTCGAACGCCCAGAAGCCCACAAAATTGTTTATAACTTTAAAACATTGCTGAGGCCGCCTAAATAGTCCGATTTCAATTCTGTAAAGTGCATTAGATTCCTATTATAAATCTTTTTTCTAAGCGAATTACGAAGGTCCTAATTGTGGTTGAAAAATAATGAATAAGAACAGAATTGTTTCCCCCCTTTTTGCTATTTTGCAGCCATAGACCACTCATCAGCAGGGGTAAAAAACTCTAAAACCGTGGAATTTTGAGAATCAACACCGATTTTAATGAAAATTTGGATTTTAGCTCGGTTGACCCTCCTCTTTAAAATCCACCCTATGCCGAATCGGGTTTATGCCCTGGGGATGAAAAAAACCCCATCTAGGGGATGAAATTTTTTTCAATAAAAATAATTATGGAAATCGATATATTGACTAAATCTCAGTAAATTTTGTTCTATAATTTTTTTTGCAAAGTTGATACTATCCAAGTTATTAGCGATTGAAACTATGCATTTTTCATTGAATTTAGCAACAAAGAATTATTACCCTTTAAAGGATGGTTATTTCCGAAGGACTTCGAAATGGAGAACCTTTAATCTCAGATAACTCGAATGTGGTGCAGTTTTTTGGGAAAACTTAAGATACATCTTTTAAAACTCATTAAAAAACCTTTCAAATAAAAGTTTTTTGTATAAAAACTGACTGACCTATTGCGAACATAAAGTCGCTCACTGCTTTTTTTTTGTTTGAAATGTAACAATTAAACCCTATTTACAATCCTAACAGAAATTAATAGCTTCCCACTTGAAATTAACTTTATTTAGGTATAATTGATACGATCCATGTAATTTGACCGGTTTGGAATGCTTAGTTTAGAAAAAATCGTTGAGTAAATCGACTATTTAAATGACATTTTAATAAAATAACATTTTTATAATTAAAAAAAAGCGCATTTTACTTAAAGGAACCTAAAAGTATTCATGATACAAAAACAAGAAAAATCAAAATTTTCAATAAAAGTAATCCTACAATTAATATTTAAAACATTTTTTCATAATAGAAATACTTTTAGATTTATTTAAGGAAAATGCACATTTTTATTAATTATAAAAATGTCATTTTTGATTTAATCAAATATTTTTTCCAAACTAAGCATTCCAAACCGGTCAAATCACATGGATCGTATCAATTATACCTAAATAAGTTAATTTCAAGTGGGAAGCTATTCATTTCGATTAGGATTGTAATGAAGAGGGTTTAATTGTTACATTAAAAAAAAAGCAGTAAGCGACATTATTTTCGTCATAAGTCAGTCAGTTCTTATGCAAAAAACTTTTATCAGAGCTCATTTGAAAGGATTTTTAATGTGATTTAAAATATGTCTCTCAAGTTTTCCCAAAAAATTGCACCCCATTCGAGTTATTTGGGGTTGAAGGTTCTCCATTTCGAGGTCCTTCTTAAATAATCATCCTTTTTAAAGAGCAATAAGGCAAAAACCCAGCTTTTATTAGGTTTACATAGATATTTTCGACGCGAATATCTTTAATTTTTATTGGCTACAATTGTGTATTTAATGATTTTTTCTATAAAATTAAAATTTTTTAAGTTATTCATGAAAAACCAAAAATTGGTCAATCTATCGATTTCCATAGTTATTTTGATTGAAAAAATTTTCATCACTTAGATGGGGTTGTTGTCACCTCCAGGCAAAAGTCCGCTTTGGCGTAGGGTGGATTTTGACAAAGGTTATAAATAATACCTTAATCCAAATTTTCAAGGAAATCGGCCTTGATTCTCAAAATTCCACGAGAAAATGGCTGTCGATTGGACTACCAGGGTAATACATTAAGGTATATTTAACCAGTCGTATCTCAGAGAAAATTTAATTATTATTATTTTATTTCGATACGACTTTTGCTTCAAAATGAATTACTTTAAAGCTACAAACAAAGACTAGGATAATAAAGATATTTTTAGTAAAATTTTAATTATTTGAATTTTTTTATTATTGTTCCGGGCATATTTGAGAGGTAGCATAAATCAGTTTTTATTATTGAAGTCATTACCTAACTTTTTCTGCAAAAAATAATATGCGCTCTGGTCTAATATACGAAAGGTTGGTTGAAGAAAGAGGTTTTCTTCTAAGTGTCGTCTTCATTTTGAAGGCTGGCAATCATCAGACTAAGTATGTATATACACTTTCGAGACATCTGTTCTAAACAGATTTTACTGGTGGTGTTCACCATTTGAGCAGATTTTTAAATCACATCTTCTCTTTCCTTCTTTTTCCGCTTATTTTTCCTTGTATTATAAGCTGGAGTACCTGATATTTTTCTTCTCTTGTGAACATGAAGTGTTCCAGAAACACAATTTTCTCTTTTTAATAGTCAGTAAATACATTTTTAATATTCTGCGATATACCTAGATTTTTAAGGCCTCTATTTTCTTCACATTGTTTTTCTTTAAAAGAGTGTCCAAATAATTGTACTTTCTCACTATCTTAATAGGTTCGTTATGTATGTACATGTTTTCGTCGTTATAAATGATGATTGAAATAAATTGTAAATTTGGATTTGTTTGTGTTTACTGGTACATAGCCCATACTTCTCACAAATGTATACGACTGTATTAAGGGGAAAGGCGCAAAATGTCGCCTGTCAAAATTTTCAGTTTGAAAGATTACGTTATTACCGAGGCCGAAAGTCCCTTTTATTAATGAAATATTTGCAATTAAAACTCACACTAAATTTAGTCTAGTAAAATAAAATTACACTACATGTAAATTAAAATGTAAGTTCGTACAGATTGAAACAAATTTTATATCAAAGTTTAGGTGGGTACAAAAGATATTTTTAAGAAAGTATCCAAATCATACAAGGGGATCATTGTTTAAATAATTAAAAAGGGGTCATTTTTGCATAAAAATTACTTATTTAACTGCTGAGGTCATCCAATTACTAATGAAGGTCTATAGGATTGTTTTCTTTAAAGTTGAAGGGTAAATCTTTCACATAAGACTTACTAAATTAAATTTGGCCTCCTATTTATTAAAATAATTATACAAAAAACTTTAAAAACAAATTTACAAAAAATTATTTTTAGCCTTTTAAATAAGCATTATAAAATTTCTTATTTTACAAGATAAGTTGGGTTATGTTATAAGTATTAATCAAAAAAAAAAAAATTGGTGCAAAAATATTTAATATTTTTTGAGATATTGAATTTGTTTATTAAGTATTACTCTATTTTCAATTGCAAAAACGCGGTTGTTGCCAAAGAAATATTAACCTGTATTAAATCTTATTATTTTTATTTTTATGTATATTTTCGATAAATGTATTGATAAATTCAAATTTCAATTAAACTTCCCTCTAAAATGGCATTTGAAAATTATTCAAATTTGTTTATAATTTGTTTTTTAATAGCGTCGCGGGGATTAAATATTTTGAAATGCCGTTTCGATAATTGGGTTTCTGGGAATTTTTCACTAATTAACAATTTTTTTTGTCTTTTTTTCCTCTTCTTTTTTTTTCTTGGAATTATATTACTACGGGCCCTTTTTGGGTTAAGTTTCATTAAGAATGCCGAATCTCTAAGTTGTAGATTCTAGACCTAAAAATATTAAGATTGGTCTAAAATCACTTAAATAAAATGTGAATACTTACTGAGTTACAGGGTGTTTTATTTAAAAATTTAAAAATTATTTTTACCAAGTACTTTCAAACTATTTGACGTATCCTTATCATACTTGACAGAAAGTGTGAGTACTATACAGTCTACTAAATTGTGATAAATAAAAGTTTCTAGCTACCACCAGAGGCGTACGACAGGGGACAGTTAATGGTTGACCCTTCCCAAATTCTACGCCACTGAGGGAATTACTATTTTAGCGAAATTTTTCGATTCTCCAATACTTTCTATGTAAATAATATACTCCTTATTGGTAACGATTAAGTCATTAGTTTTCGAGATATTGGAGGTTAAAAATGAAACGGCATAGTTATTTTGATTCAATCATTCATTCATTTTAAACTTACAATATCTCTCAAACTGATTACTTTATCGATACCAATAAAGTTATTTACATACAAAGTATTGGAGAATCGAAAAATTTCGCTACAATAGTAATTTACTCAGTGGCGTAGAATTTGGAAAGGGTCAATCATTTACTATCCCCTGTCGCCCGCCTCTGGCACTAGCTAGAAACGTTTATTAATCACAATTTGGTAGGGTCTATAATAGCCACACTTTCTGCCAAGTATGATAAGGATACGTCAAATAGTTTTAAAGTACTTGGTAACAAAAATTTTTAAATTTTTAAATAAAACACCCTGTAACTCAGTAAGTAGCCACATTTCATTTAAGAGATTTTAGTCAAATCTTAATATTTTTATGTCTAGAATCTACAACTCAGAGATTCGACATTCTTAATAAAATTTAACCCTAAAAGGGCCCGTAGTAATATAACTCCAAGAAAAAAAAGAAGAAGAAAAAACGACAAAAAATTTTTGATAATTAGTAAAAAACTCCTAGGAACCCAATTATCGAAACGGCATTTCAAAATACTTAATCCTTGCGACGTTATTATAAAAACAAATTATAAACAAATTTGAATAATTTTCAAATGCCATTTTAGGGGGGAGTTTAATTGAATTTTGAATTTATCAATACATTTATCAAAAATTTACATAAAAATAAAAATAATGAGGTCTTAAGCAGGTGAATATTTCTTTGGCAACAACCACGGTTATTAGACTTTATTACGGTTATCTTGTCCGACGGTGGTGGGGAGACTTATATTTTTGACTTTACGTCACAAGAGTTTACATTCCCATATTTTTAAATTATTTTCGATCATTGAATGTGTGTTATTGTGTACATATGTGTATTATTTGTGTTATTATGAAATAATAAGACAAATAGTACACATTTTATCTTATACCGGGTGGTGAATCGTAAAAAGGGCCATAGGAAACTCAATGTAAAATTCGGAATTGTTGAATTCCTGCTTCCCTAATTATTCTACATCAAAAGTCAGAGAGAATACTTGTAGAGAATTAAAATCTGTATTCAAATCAAAAGTTAAAATTGTTCTACGATTTAAATGCATTCCAAAATTTTGAAAAATATGATACATTTGCCACAATAGGTATGCGTGTAAAAGTAAGGCCACACGTTACTATTTAACTGACAGTGCTCACACCATTGACTGAATAAAAAAATCTTTATTATTAATCCTTTCTCCGCAACTGAGGGTATCTTATCAACTGTATTGTTTTTAAACAATAGATGATAAAATAAAAATATTGACAGTTCAAAAATGTGAACATTATTGCATTGTGTGTGGCCTAAGTTTGGGCTGAAAACTAAAAACATTTTTACAAAATTTTGGAATATGTTTAATTACGTAGACCAATTTTAACAGTTATTTCCAATACAGATTTCAATCCTCTTCAAATAGTTTCTAATGTCTTTTGATGTAAAATAATTATTAGGGAAGCTGGAATTCAACAGTTCAGAATTTTACATTGAGTTAATGCAAAACCTTGACGCATGTCAAAATTCCCAATGTGTTTTAATTGTATTCATTTTTTTCGAATCCTGAGAAAACTATTAAATATTTTTGAAAAATTTAAACTCAGAATGAAAGACTACATTATTACCGAGGGCTGAAAGTCCCTGAAAACTTCTATAATGTTTATTTTAATAAGTTACAGGGCTGAAAATAAAAGAGAAGTGTGATATTTAATTTCAAATATTTCATTCAATAGAATCTGCTTGTTTATTCTAAGGGGCTTTCCGCCCTCGGTAATAATGTAATCTTGCATCCTGCGTTTAAATTTTTCTAAAATACTTGGTTTCCTCAGGATTCGAAAAAAATCATATTACGATTCAAATGACAGTAAACTCTCGTGACGTAATCTCACCCTTAATGTTCATTGGTTAGTCGATTTAGGCTACCGTAGTAATGTCTAAGAACCGTGGGCAACAACCGCGTTTTTGCAATTGAAAATATAGTAACATTTAATAAACAAATTCAATATCTCAAAAAATATTAAATATTTTTGCACCAATTTTTTTTTATTAATACTGATAATATAGCGCAACTTATTTTGTAAAATAAGATATTTTATAATGCTTATTTAAAAGGCTAAGAATAATTTTTTGTAATTTTTTTTAAAGATTTATGTATAATTATTTAAATAAATAGGGGGCCAAAATAATTTAGTAAGTCTTATATGAAAGATTTACCCTTCAACTTTAAAGAAAACAATCCTATAGACCTTCATTAGTAATTGGATGACCTCAGCAGTTAAATAAGTAATTTTTATGCAAAAATGATCCCTTTTTAATTATTTAAACAATGATCCCCTTGTATGATTTGGATACTTTCTTGAAAATATCTTTTGTACCCATTTAAACTTTGATATAAAATTTGTTTTAACCTATACGAATTTACATTTTGACTTTTTTGATTTTATTAGGCTAATTTTCTTTTTTATTTTCACCCCTATAACAAATTAAAATAAACATTATACCGGGCGTTTGGGTCATATTTAACCTTAGATTCCTGAAATAGAATAGTTCGATTTAAGCTAACTTACCTTAGTACGAAAGATGATAATACCATAAATACAGGGTGTCAAAGTTAAACTTTTATTTTATTTATCTTGAATATTTCCTGGCAGGCATGGGGTAACGGCACGAAATTTGGTAAGCGGGGGTTTTTTGGAATAAAGAATCTAAACTCACCACCAAAAATGTTATATTACCCAGAGGGCGCCACATACGTCTTTCAGCGTTCATTTAATACTTTCAATTTTTTTATCCCCCTCCCTACATACTTTTATTCTCTTAATATTTTTATTCAAAAAAGGTGTACCACATTTATCTCGCTAGGCTCAACTGTTTTCGAGATTTTTAAACTCGCTAAATTCAAGCATTTTAAGTCTGCGATACAACATAATTATTTGCATAATATCATTTTAGTTACACCCGAAAAATAAACTTGAAACCCTAATAATAGTGCCAGTTCTCATATTTATGTCATTGCATCGCATCATTCTTCAATTCCATTTCAAGAAATTTTTGGAAACTTTTATGGGTTTAAGTTATTTTTCGGGTGTAACTACAATGATACATATTATGCAAAAAATGATGTTGCCTCGCAGATTTAAAATGCGTTTATGTCGAAAACGGTTGAGTTTAGCGAGATGAATGTAGTATAGCTTTTTGAAGTAAAAATATTAAGAGAATAAAACTTTTGATTGAAAAAGTATGTAGAGTGGACAATAAAAAAATTGAACCTATTAAATGAGCGCTGAAAGGCTTATGTGGGCGCCCTCTGGGTAATAAGTACATCATTTTTGGTAGCGAATTTAGATTTCTTATCCCAAAAACACCCCGTTACTAAATTTCGTGTTATTATTCCATGCCTGCTAGGAAATATTCAAAAACAAATAAAAAAAGATGAAGTAGTTTTCAATCCTAATAGCAATATTAATAATATTTAAAAATATTAAAATATTACTAAAAGATTTTTAAATTGAAAATTTATTGGTTTATTTTCTTGGTAACACCTCCATGGCTTCTAAAATTTGCAATCCAGATAAATGCTGAAGCGAAGAAGACAAGAGGGAATTAAAAAATTTACAATTCACGACCCCGTCTGTTCAGCTGGTAAATTCCAAGAGAAAATGGACCTAGTTACTCAAAGAAGTAACGACCAATATAAAAATAAAATAAAAATTCCATTTTTATTCAGTTGCAATGCGAAGGCAAAACAATCTTATTTTTCACTTAGAATACGGAGCGCAGTCCAGCACTCTGAATCGATGATTTTCGACTCTTGTTTGAGTCTCATCGGAGAGAAAGTAGGCCTGCTACTCCATACTCTAAGTGACCAACACAAGTTTATCCCCCACACCGCAACTGACGTGAATGGACTAGGTGACTGGCGTCATCTGACAATTAAAAAATGAAGTAGTTTTTAATCCTAATAGCAATATTAATAATATTTAGCTATTAGCTTCGCTTCAGCATCCATCTGGCTTGCAAATTTTAGAAGCCATGGATGTGTTACTAAGGAAATGGACCAATAAGTTTTCAATTTAAAAATCTTTTAGTAATATTATAATATTTTTAAATATTATTAATATTGCTATTAGGATTGAAAACTACTTCATCTTTCAATTGCCAGATGACGCTAGTCACCTAGTCCATTCACGTCAGTTGCGGTGTGGGGGATAAACTCTCGGTGTTGGTCACTTAGAGTATGGAGAAGCAGGCCTACGTTCTCTCCGATGAGACTCCAACAAGAGTCGAAAATCGTCGATTCAGAGTGCTGGACAGCGCTCCGTATTTTAAGTGAAAAATAAGATTGTTTTGCCTTTGCATTCCAACTGAATAAAAATGGAATTTTTATTTTATTTAAATAAAAAAAAGTTTAACTTTGACACCCTGTATTTCGGTTATTATCAACTTTCGTACTAAGGTAAGTTAGCTGAAATCGACCTATTTTAACCGCAGGAATCTAAGGTTTAGCTATAACCCATTATTTACCAAACACCCTGTCGAAGTTTTCAGGGACTTTCGGCCTTCAGTAATAATGTAATCTTTCATTCTGCGTTTAAATTTTTCAAAAATACTCAGGAATCAGTTTTCTCAGGATTCGATAAGAATGAATACATTTAAAACATATTGAAAATTTTGACAGGCGACATTTTACACCTTTCCCCTTAATAATAGACGAAGAAATAAAGCATTACACCTATAAGTTTTAAACGAAAACGGATCGCAATGAAACCTTTTGCATTCGATTCGGGAGAGCGTCAGGAAAATTGTTGACCACTTAGCATGAGGGGCAAATGAAAGTTGCAGTTTTGTAGGCCGAAAATGCATTAAATTTTTCAAAGTGCATCTCAAAGTATTCAAAAAATAGAAATTCATTACTAGGAAAATAATTATGGAAATGCATACTAGTTGTAATTCGGTTCTTATTTTCTCCAATTGTTTTGTTGAAAGCTTTGCTATTATCCTTTACACATCTCCACTTTGTTTTACCTGAAGCTAATTTTGGTTTTTGTTCTTTAAATTTATAACGTTCCCACACCAATGCCAATTTTCCTTAAACATTTCACTTATACTGGGCTTTAAAGATTTCATTATACTATATTTTGTCTGAATACTGAACTAGTAGTTAATTGAAAGATAAATTGATCCCACTACGAGGTGTCGAGCGAGAAACATAATTTTGTATTTTGTCGTGCTTTGTAAAACATAGTGCAAAAACAGTGACATTAGTGTACCTTCAACTATAAATAATTGTAAGGTAAGGTAAATAAGGTAAATAAGGTAAGGAATAAATATGAAATTTTTATTTTATAAATAATTGTTTTTGACTATATGAGCAGTGGCGTAGCAGATACCCAAAGAGTCAATATGTCTCAAACATCTAACCAAGCTTTATCCTATGTATCAGTAGTGAAATCGATTCCACGGCCAACATTTCCATCCAAGAGAAACTGTTTCTTAAATTTGCAAAGAACCAAAAATTTCTGTACAATATTGAAGGCAGGGGTATTTGGAAGTACAATGTTTTTCTATCTTAATAAGAAATTTTCCGTAATCTATAATTCCAAGAGAAAATTATTATTATACCTACTAATGGGATACTAGTACCTACCTGTTAATCTTCAAACCGACCTGGGGGGTTTTTAAAATGTACCTGGGATGTCATAAAGGACTAAAAAATTATAGTGAGCCGAGATAGGAATAACCCGGAAGATCGTATACAGATACAATATTGACTTGGCGAAAGCCAAGTGAAACTCTATATCTTGAAACAGTGAAATTCAAAGATGTAATCCATCTTCTATATAATAGAGAAGTTCCCCTAAATATCATAAAAATGATTATTGAAAACATCTACCAAAACTTATAGAACTTATAAACGTAGGCAGCCGAATAAGAGAGGGGGACTCATTGAGCCCTATGCTCTTCAATATAATCATGGATGAAATCATTAAAAGCGTCAACAAAGAAAGAGGATACAGAATGGGAAACAAAGAAGTAAGTAATAGTCTGTTACGCACACGACGCAATACTGAGCCCAAGATGAAGATAGTCTGCAAAGATTAGTTAACAGTTTTAACACAAGCGCAAAAGAATTAAATATGACAATTTCATCTCAGAACACTAAAACAATAGTATTCAGTAAAGAATGAATCAGATGTAAAATATAAATTCATGGCATCAGTATTGAACAAGTAGTAGAAATAAAATACCTTGAAATTACACTATGCAGCTACGGAGATCTTGACAAATAAGTGAGAAATCAAGTGAAAAAGCAAATAAAGATGCAGGCAGGATGCCTTAATAACACTATATTAAGACCCAATATATATAATGCAGCTACAACACAAAGACCAATACAAATGCAGAAATAAGAGTACTGAGAATTAGGGGTCGACAAGACAAGAATTCTTCTTGTCTTGAAAAAATCAAGAAATTTTAAAAAATCTTGTCTTTACGTTTTTTTGACATCTTATATCTTGTCTTGAGTCAAGAAATTTCAAGATCTTGAAATTTCTTGATTACCCCGTCCGGTGATTCCCCGGTGACTTTTTATTAAATTCAAACACTTGTTTAGACAGCTAAACTTAGGTAGACTTTGTGACGGCAAAAGGAAGCCGTACAGGTGCATCTGTTGACAAGCTTCTCTTTGAGGTGCTAAAATATTATGATGTGCTGGACTGCATTCAAGGTGACAACTGATAATGCGGCTGTTAACTATATAATGATACGTTCTCGGACAACTTTTGTTCCAGGTTTTTCAACAAAAATAAGCATTTTTTGTTTCACACATATTCTAAATTTAGTTGCTCAGAATGTCATAAAAGTTGTTGAACAAAATCGAAACAGTTTAGGCATCGAAAGGATTTCGCTTATTTGGAGGATAAAATCAAAGTAGAAGATGATATAAATGATACTGCTTTAGTATTTTTCAAGATATTTATCAGTATCTGAGAAGCTTTAAAACACTTTCTTAAATACACGAAGGGGAAAATATTGAACACTCCCGTAGGCGATAATTGGAATAAACTTACTTGTAGACAAACTGGAAATATGGGCTCACGAACTTGATAGTAACATTTAAGCTGCGAGAGATAAAATACTGAAACATTATAACAAAACTAATTGGATGTACTGTATAGTTCGTATTTTGGATCCTCGGCATAAAGTAAAGGCATTTTCCTCTTCATCTTAGGGAAAGCTTCTACAATCAGAGGCAGTACAAAAATTTGAAGAAATATATGAAGCTAACTACTTTAATAACTCCCAGAATGATCTACTACAGAATCCAATACCAGAGGCAGCACTTAGCTCTAAAAAAGAAGGTAATGAATTTGATTTGGATATTTCTTGTCTATTTATTAAGAAAGCTGATAATGATAACTTACAATCTTGGAAGTATGAAATTGAAGAATACTTAAATATGCCTAGGTCAGAAGATTCTAAAAAATACTTGGTTGGTGGAGAAGACACGAAAATGTCTATCCGTCATTATCGAATATGGCCAAGAATTTTCTCGTAACGCCAGCAACATCTGTATTTGTGAAAAGGCTCTTTTCAAGAGCAGCTTTAACAATAACAAAGCCAAGAAATCAGCTAGGCGTTGACTACATAAGAAGTGTTATCTGCTTTAATTCATGGCTTATCAATTCCGTTTAAAAATGTGCTAAATTTGTTATTTAAATAAAATCTAGTTTGTAATTTTATTTTCAACAGGATTAGGCAAGTATCATTTATTGCTTTTAATTTACATTTTTTTAATCATTATAGCAAAAAAAGTGTTCAATAAATTAAAATACATGTTTTTTTCACAAATAAATACGTTTTTAGAGTTTTCATTATTAGTCAAGATATTTCAAGATTTCTTGTTTTCTTGACAAGAAATCTTGGTATTGACATAAAATTTCTTGTCTTGTCCTGAAATCTAAAATTACTTCTTGTCTTGATCTTGTCTTGAAATCAAGACAAGTTCTTGAAATTTTCAAGAACTTGGCGACCCCTACGGGGAATACAGCAAATACCCTGAGAGATCGATAGAAGAGTGAAGACATTAAAAGAAAATGTAACGTAAGTTTACAAACGAGTGGACACTAAATAGAACAAAAGAATGGAATAACCACATAAGTAGAATAGGAGAGATAAGAAGAAGAAGGAATTGTTAATTAGTCTTACGTTAATTTTAATGCCAGTTTCTTGCTCAGGGAATGTTCTATTCATAGTATCTTGAAAACACCAATGTGACAACTACAGGGGTATTTCCGTTACACCAACAATCAGAAAAATATACGGAAAGATACATACCTACAACATATACAAGGAAATGGAGGCAGAAGAACAAGCAGGGTTTAGAGCCGGAAGATATACAATTGATCATCTAGTTGCAATCACAGAGGTCATAGAAAAGAAAACAGCGGTCAACCAAGAGATTCATTTTGTATATATTGATCTGAAAAATGCATACGATAGTGTGCATTTGGCAAAGGTATGAGAGGCAATGGAGAATACAAATATAAACATAGAATTTGTACTATTTAGGCCCATTTAAAAGTTGCGCCATAGTTCCGGTTGCCACTCTAAAACCGGAAGTCCGAGGTCAAATTTCTCACCTCTAATATGATCTTTGGATTATAAGCTTTCATTTGATACCTCATTTTTAATTATATCTGTTTTAATTCCGGAGAAATTATATTCGCGGAGAGATATACAGATTGACATTAGTGTTGTCCAAATGCAAGACCAAGACGAGACTTAGACAGTCTTGGTCTTGGTCTTGCGTCAGTACACCTGGTCTTGGTCTTGGTCTTGGTATTGCGCTCCCGATCTTGGTCTTGGTCTTGCAGCAAGAGTCTTGCAAGTCTCGCAGTTGCCCATTAGCCTATTGCATATCTTAGAACAACGTAACAGAGAGGTACATTTTAAGCTTGAATATCATAGCCATAGTAAAGACTAGCCAAAATATCATAGCCATAGTAAAGACTAGCCAAATTAATAAATATCTAAACAACTGACACCGGGTGGGGTTTGAACCCACTATCGCTGTCTATGTTCTAAATAACTAAAGTTAAAACTACCTCTTAAAACCCACAAAATTTCATTTGCATATCTCAACCGATTTTAGAGCAATAAATAAATCGTCAGTTTGTAAGAAAAATTTCAACCCCTCCCTATTTGGTAAACAAAGCATTTATAAAGTAAACGTTTATGAAGTAAACTGTCATTAGTTTTTCGTGCAGAATTACCCATTAAAGTTTGCCATACTTATTTAAAAACATTCTGTATTGATGAAAAACATGGCTAGTTAAAAAAGTACCTAACTTTTTTATTATCCAATGTAAGTGGATGAATAAGAACTAAAAAAGGATACCAAATGGGAGAAAAACTACTTAAAATAATCTGCTATGCGGACGATGCAATACTAATCTCTCAAAGTGAAGATCATTTACAACGTATGCTGCACCAATTCAGACTCAGACTTCAGATTCAGATAATCGCCAGAAAATTTAACATGTTAATTTCCTCAAAAAAGACAAAATGCATGGTTATAACAGCAGATCCAATAAGATGTAAATTGGAGCTGGAAGGTTAGATAATAGAACAAGTGATGGAGTTTAAATATCTAGGCATCACACTATCTAGCTACGGAAGACTCGAAACAGAAGTGGAAGATCAAGTGAATAGAGCAAACAGAGCCGCAGGTTGCCAGAATGACACAATATGGAGAAATAAAAATATCGGGAAAGAAATGAAAGGCAGAATTTACAAAACAGTTATCAGACCAATAATGACATACGCGGCAGAAACACGACCCGACACAGAGAGGAAAAAAAGATTGCTCGAAACAGCGGAGATGAAAACCCTTCGAAAAATCGATGGTAAGACTCTATGGGACAGAGCTTGCAGTACAGATATACGACGGAGATGCAAGGTGGATAACATTAATAACTGGGTAAGAAACAGAAGAATAGAATGGAACGACCACATAAGCCGAATGACAACAAATAGGGTAGTCAGGACAGCGAGAGACGGTTCCCCAATAGGAAGACGATCCGTGGGAAGACCACGAAAACGATGGAACGACAACTTCCTAGAGGCACATTGAAAAAAGAGACAGTAACGTCTATACAAAAAGAAGAAGAAGAATAAGAATATAAGTGAATGAATAAAAAAACATTATATTAAGAAAATATGAGGCTTTAGTTTCAGTATGCTATTATTGCATGCTAGAATAATAAGTTAGCATAATGCTAGAATATTCCACAGAGTGAGAAAAAACACAGTTTGATTGGTACACCCGGTATACACTGACAATAATTGACCTGTCTACCAACAATATATATTATTACTGCGATATTTATAAAGAATAGAATAAGACCAAATATTTAAAAAAATCACTTAAATTTAAATAACAACAGGTTTAGGAAATTTGAGACATTAAAAATGCCCCGTTTTTAAGGTGGTATGGTGCCATGGACGTATAAATAAAGATGGGTGGCGCGTTAATTTCTTGGAGAAATATAAGTGCTAAGGTGACATATTGTTAAAAATTTGGATACGATATTCGATATTACTGTAGGCGTCGCAACGCAGGAATGTTGTGTTATATGAATATGATTAGAAGACGACTATTCTCAAAACCAGGACAATTAATAATTTCAGAGCAAAGAAGTCGGCTGCTGAGCAAAGGCGTAACTACCGCCGCGCCGTATCAATTATACGGGGCCCCGGCGCTGCATGTCGAAACAAAACTTCCATTTAAAAAATTGAACAAAATATTCTACAATTTCCCTAATAAAACGCTTTGAAACAGTGTATTGTTTGGATGTCGATCTTTTCGTGTAATGGATTCTTTATCTATAATATTGTATTGTAAATCATAATATGTACGTATTTGTCGCCGTATTCCATAACAACAAAGAAGCTTTGTTTTTGGTTTTAAGTTACTTTTCATTGTTCATTCACTGTTGGCGGTGACACACTGTAAAATGGCCAAATTGCAATTTTTGTTATCGACGATTTGGAAAAGTGTGTATATTGTTTTGGGTACATTTTCGTGTACTTAATCTATTTATTGTTTAGCCCATTTTTCATTGTCCAGTCACCCTTGGCTTATATAACAAGAACAAGTGTTGTTGAAAAAACTGAATCTGTTTTCAAATCTAGTTTTTGAGTTTGGTTTATTAGAGTTTATTAGGTTTATTAGGTTCAATTTGTGCAGTCGATTCATAAAGTTTAAATTTTAAATTCTGAAAATATTGTGAAGTGAAAAAATGAGTAAAATAAAAAGAGAGTAGCTGAGTGGAGCAATGAAAAGAAAAATGAAACAAAAAAAGGAAGAAGTTTTGAAGAAGATACCCAAAATTTCTTCATTTTTCCATCAACCAGATTCTCAAAGTGATTTAGATTGCAATGGTAAGTAGGTACTAGATCTCTATCTACTAATGAAACAATGATTCTTATCTAATTGTCGTCTGTAACAGGGGTGGCCAAGGTCCTTGATATTCTTTGATAGAAATTTGAATTTTTTTAGAAGCCGTCATTAAATGCGTATTAAAAAGTTATGCAAAAAAGAGGTGTTA
This sequence comes from Diabrotica virgifera virgifera, assembly GCF_917563875.1. Classification (NCBI taxonomy): domain Eukaryota; kingdom Metazoa; phylum Arthropoda; class Insecta; order Coleoptera; family Chrysomelidae; genus Diabrotica; species Diabrotica virgifera. The sequence goes on along the minus strand of NC_065446.1, from coordinate 164,546,743 downwards.
AAAAAATTTTTACAGAACTTTGTACAGAATATTTATTAAACACGTATAAATAAAAGTACAACTTATTTGTACCAAATTTAAATATAAATTTATTTTACTTGTTTTAATAATTCTTTAAATCTTAATGAATAAATGGTGACAGCACTTCTTAGTAATTCTTTCAGATGCTGGTTAGTTCGTACTGATGAGTATTTGAATTTCAGGAATATTAAAGTGGAATAAAATTATTCACACATTTCTTCTTCTTCATGTGCCGTGCTCGATTATCGAGTGTTGGCTATCAAAATTGGCTATAGTAATTTTGTTGGCGGCAGCTCGGAAAATGGAAGCTGGAGTTTCTCGAACCACTCTCTTAGGTTTCTAAGCCATGACGTTTTTCTTCGACCTGGCTCTTTTCTTCCGTCTCCTTTGCCTTTTATTATTAAGTGGAGTATATTATAACTCTCTGGGTGGCGCATTCTTCTCTACGTGCCGTCTCCGCTCGAAGGTTGGCAATCATCAAAGCGATTTTTACTTTTAAGAGTGCGGCTCTAAATAATTCGTTGTTACTACCTACTTCCAAACCATGCCCTAAGATTCTTCAGCCATGAGTTAAATCAGCTATCAGCTTCCTATAAATCTTTTTCCTGGATTTTCCTTACATAATGAACTGGAGTATTAGATATTTATCTCCTCTCATCACATGTTCCATATATCTCAGTTTTCTTCTCTTAATTGTTAGAAGTACTTCTCTTTCCTTATGCATACGTCTGTCTCATTACCTCTACGTTGGTTATTCTATTTACCCATGAGATCTTCAGCACTCTTCGGTACATCCATATCTCGAATGTCTCCGGTCTTCTCACGTCAATTTTCTTCAGTGTCCACGCTTACATCCCGTAGTATAATACGGATAGCACATAGCACCTCATAGCATGGGCAAAAAAAATATTCAAGTTTGCGAGTTTTTACTGCTCTGATGACTTCCCGTAATTTTTCCCCTCCGACGTATAACAACTTCGTTACGAACTCTATCCACCCAACTTATTCGTAGGATCCTCCGATACACCAAGGTTTCAAAGGCTTCCAGCTATTTGAGAAGGGTATCCTTTAAAGTCTAACCTTCGACACCATACAAAAGAGTACACATTCACATAAGTACGGTGTTCCATTGAACACTTTCTAGCACTACCATATATCAGTTCTTGAAAAGGGCCCCGCGAAAATCTTTGATACGGGGCCCCTGTGGAGCTAGCTACGCCACTGCTGCTAAGAAAGAATGTATAACTAAAAAATTTTATTTTTACATTATAATAATGGCCCCTTAGTACATGTCAAATGTGTCGAGTGTTCTTTTAATGGATATTTTGATTCGCTATGTATGTTTATGGTATTGTTCGTAATGCGCATAAGTCCAATTTTCAAAATTTTTGTTACAATTTTTTTTGTTTCTCATAGAGTATCTAAGAATATAGCCGAACTTATATACTCCCTAAAACGACCCTCAGTTCTAACTGCAAGACGCAAGAGTCTCGCAGGCTTAGTCTTGTTCTTGCTTAATTCTTGCAAGGTAAGTCTTGGTCTTGGTCTTGCTAAAATTAGGCGGTCTTGGTCTTGGTCTTGGTCTTGCGAAAACGCAAGAACAAGACCAAGTGTTGTAGTGTTGGGCAACACTAATTGACATGAAACCAGAAGTACCTATATATTTGTTCTTGTCTTGCTAAGGTGCGTCAAACAATATATCGCTTCTACTACACATATTGACGACTTATGATACTTCCGGTTGCAACTCCAAAACCGGAAGTCCTGGGTCAAATTTCTCGCTTTTAATGCCAACCTTGGAATATAATAAGATTTCGTTTTATACCTCACTTGTTATTACGTCTCTGGTCTATTTACGGAGGAGTTGTGTTTACAATGTTTCTGGGATAGACAGACATGGATAATTCAAGGTTTTCACATTTTTTTCAAAATGAGTTAAAAAAAGTATGTTCAAATAAAATTAATCAATAACTATACATTTAACTAAATTAAAAATGATTAATAATAAATTTCAAAAAGCTGTGTGGCAGCATTCTCATGTCTAACAATAGTCCAGTCCTGTTCCATCAAAAGATGAAGGAGTTAACATAAGTTGTAAACAGTTTCATTCATTAATTATTATTTCAGATCATTTTAATACATTACCAGCCGCATTTTTATTAAATTCTGATGAATTGTTTGTCGGGCTATCAAAGCCGATCAACACAGATTGTTAATATCACTAATTGATTGTCAGAAATATGTTGGATGTTATTATCAAACTATTTTCTTGTGTCATGTTATGCTATGAATATTTAATACACGGGAATAAACCACGGTGAATTATAATAAAAATTTAATTTTTTGTTTTATTTTGAAATTTCGATTTTCAACCAGGAAATGGGGTTGACATAACGCAGAGAAAATTTAACAAAATTGTTTTTTCAATGCATGAGCCTTCTAGGACTCGTCGCTTATTTTTCCGTGTTTTAGCGGATCAGCATTACGTTAGGAATGTGTTTGTATGTAGTAGAATAATTTTTAAAAAATGGGTATTTTCAAATAATATGTAATTTCCCTCTTTTATTTAAACTACACTCCTGGTGAAAAAATCCGGACACTTACATTTTGTATTTTGTTTTAAATTGTGTCAGTGCTTTTAATGGGGAGGAAGTAAACATTAATAATATAAAACGTTCATTCATAACTAGGGCAGTTAATGAGGGTATTTGGCTCCGAATTCCATCCTACTACATCGATTTACTTGATATTTTCACAGTAAGTAGGAAACAGCTCAAGAAAAAAGTCTACCCTATGCCGATGTGCGCTTTTATCTTGGGGGTGGTTCCCACCCCTTCTCGGGGTGAAAAATGTTTTGGTTAAAATTGTCATGGAAGAGGCTAGAGAACATAATTCTAAGCAAAAACTGTTCTATAATTATTTTTTGAAAACTCGATACTTTTTGAGTTATTCGTGGTTGAAAATTGGCCATTTTGATTGAAAAATGACACCTTTTCTGACGGATATTTGCGAATACCTTAAAAAATATGCATCTAACAAAAAAACTATATAAAATATTTCTGTAGGTTATAAACAAACAAAGAGATTCGTTCCTTCATAAATCTTCAGTTAAAATACAAAAAGTGATATGGTAGGTAAGAACAGTTTGTTTTTTTGCTGCATGCTCAAATCGGTGTATTCAACTTGAAATAACAGAGAAACTGTCGATTTTAGGTATATAATGATACTAGAAACTTTCGTAGTGCTTGAAAAGACCTTTAGAATGAGCAATACTAAATGTCGATTACATTTAAACTAAGCGAGATATTCTGCAAAAAATTGATGACTAATGTATTTTAAGAAGAAATGAGAAGTATATGTAACCCCTCATCGATTAGAATTTAAATACATAGTTTTCCTTCTACAATACTTTTTATTATAGTGTTATTTCTATGTTCAAAAAGTTGGACTGGATTAAAATGAATGGTTTTTGAAATAAGATCCAATTAGAGAGCGCATTTTTAAATCTTCTTAAAAACCTTCTTTTTCTCTATGTAACTCGAAAAAGATAAGAGATACGAAAAAAAAAGATACCACACAAAAATGTAGGGCTTTTTCAGATAAAAATTTTCTTTTTAATTTTCATTAATGTATCGCTTATTATTTTCAAGTTACATGGACAAAAAGGAAGATTTCTAAGAAAACTTAAAAATGCGCTCTATAATTTGATCTTTTTTTTCAAAAACCATTCATTCTAAACTTGTCCTACTTTTTGAACATATAAATAACACTATAATAAAAGGTATTGTAGAAGGAAAACGATGCATTTACATTTTGGCGGATGGGGGTTAAAATTACTTCTAATTTCTTCTTAAAATACATTAGTTAACAATTTTGTTTGCAGCATATTTCGCTTAGTTTTAATGTAATAGACCTTTAATATAGCTCATTTTAAAGGTCATTTCAAGCACTGCAATAGTTATTTTCCTAACTAGTGCGGAAAGTGATACTTTCACGAACGAGACTGCCGTTGACCTGAACGACGCGATAGCGGAGTTCGGGCAAGAAGTCGAGTGCGGGGAAGACACTTTTCGCATGAGTTAGGAACAATATCTTTTCTAGGGCCGTACGTTTGGAAAAAAGCCACAAAAATTAGAGTTATATCAATTTTTGTTTAGTAGTGAAAATACATAAATTAATTCTTTGACAAGGTTGTCAAAACCAAACTTTCAATATAATGGGTTACCACGACGACGATATTGGCTTCCATGACGACGATTCAAAACCATTGTAATTAGCTGCGTTCGCGGGTACAGTGGACAAATTGTCGCCGACAATTTCTAACCTCACTTAATATAAATAATACCGTTAACAGATAAATATACAAGGTATATTTACTTTAAATTAATATTAATAACTCATTATTAAATTATACTAGGTAAATATATTACCTTGTATATTTATGTATTAATGATATTATTTATATCATTTCAAAGTGCGCATGCGTTTTGCTGCTAATTTGTCGCCGACAGGCACCCGCGAACGCACTTACTGTCTACTGATCGGACTTTTAAATATTATGTCAAAATAATTTTGTTTCATCGAATTATCAGTAGCAATTGCACAAGAGCTCTAAAATTCTATATTAATTTTAGAGATCGAGTGCAATTTGTTGCGATTATTTCATGACTAAAACTGTTCAAAACCAAAATTTTATTGTAATTTATTAATGTAAGTACAAATTAGTACAATTAAACACACAGTTGTTATAAATATTGACGGTTGAAAGTCATCACTTTTATAATTTTTAAAATATTAATTGTCATTAATGTCACTGAATGTATTTTTTCCTAGCAACGAAGGGCATCTGACGTAATATACTTGACGTTGGGAAATTATCAAAAATTATCAATTTATTTTAAATTTCTGTAGCTTTCTATTGATCAGAATCTCCTATGAATGAAATAATCGCGCTAATTTCATTAAAACATATTTTTTGTATGTAATTATGTTTATTTACAATCTACATCATTAAAGGAGTATTAAGTAAATTTGTTCCATGTTTTTGGGCATGAAGAAGAGACTTCCAATGATGTCTAATCTTATTCTATTTATGTTTAAGTTTTAAAATAGGTCCTGAGGCCAGATTCTATCTAGTCTCCTTGTGGCAGAGCCACTATGGAATAATTCCCTTACTAACTCATTGTCATGGTGAATGGTACGCTCATTTTGTGACTCCGTGGCTCGATGGATTTGTTCTCTGATGAAAGGTATATTTAAGTCTTTGTGAAGTGTTTTATTAGTTACGTACCATCATTAAAACATGAACACAATCAGATAAATTTGAAATAAATTAGTAAATAATATCTAAATATTAGTTTATTGCATGTATTATAATATATTATAATGCCATATTACAAGATATTTTACTTTCCCGCACGCTGTGCGGGAAAATTTACTTTCACGCATGCCGTGCGGGAAAGTGCAACTTTCGGACACGAAATGCGTGCGTGAAAATCTCTCTTTTAGCACGGCCGTAGAAAAAAGGTATTAGTAGCATTATACACCTAGAATCGACCGTTTCTCTGTTATTTCAAGTTGAATACACCAATTTGGGAATGTACAAAAAAACAAACTATTTTCACCTACATATCTCTTGTTGTATTATAACGAGAAGATTTATGATGGCAAGTGTCTCTTTGTTTTTTTTTATAACCTACAAAAATGTTTAATATAGTTTTTTTAATTAGATGCATAGTTTTTAAGGTATTACTCCCTATTCGCAAAAAACCGTTCGAAAAGGTATTATGTATCAATGAAAATGGCCAATTTTCAACCACGAATAACTCAAAAAGTATTGAGTTTTCAAAAAAAAATTATAGAACAATTTTTGCTTAGAATTAGGTTTTCTACTGAATTCCGTGGAAATTTTAATCAAAAAATTTTCCACCAATAAGAAGGGGTGGGAACCACCCCCAAGATAAAATCACACATCGGCATAGGGTAAATTTTGAATTAGGAGATAAGTAGAGGCTAGGCCAAAAATTTCATTAAAATCCATGCAGTAGAATAGAATTCGGAGGTAATATCCTATTCTTGCTCCCATTGACTGGCGTAAACAAGGAATACGGTTTTTTTAATGTTTTTAAATGATGGCGTCACCATAGAAACAAAATTGTGACATTTGGCAAAAAATGGTACTTTATCGTGTTTAGTAGCAACAGATTTTTTGCATTTTTTATTGCATTTACGATAAGTTTCATGTTTATTCTGATAAATTCAGATCACCGTTCATTAGTTTTTTCACATTATGGTATTTAGTACGACTCCCGAACATATTGCAAAAGTTATGGCATTACATGAAGATGGTCGCAGTATACGTTATATTGCAAATCATTTGAATATTGTTAAGAATACCGTCGATTATGCTCTTACGAAGTATCATCAGACTGAAGAATATATTAGTAGACCAGTATCAGGCAGAAAAAGGTGCATTTTTTTAAGATTTCCACATTATGAAACCGCTCTTTAACTTCAAATGTTCTCGCTAGTAGTTCGTTAGAAGCTCGTGGAATTCATATTTTTTCTGAACGAACTGTAAGAAGAGTCCTGTATGAACGTGGTGTACGTCCTCACAAGCCAGTAGCATGCCCTAAATTAACAGCAGCTTATCAAACTAACAGGATAAGAATTACGAATGATTACAGAGACTGGACTGTTCAGCAATGGAGTGTTGTAATGTGTTATGACAAGTCCAGACGGACGCGAACGTGTATGGAGGAGAACCGGAGACCGATTTGCACCTTGCTGTATTTTACCCAGACCGCCGCCGCCGCTTGGTGGCAGAGATTTTATTGTAATGTAGTCCAGAGTAATAAGGATTTTCTCGGGACACTCACCCAGGTAGCTGACTACTGTTTTAGTTATTGTAGACCTATAGGAAGCCTACCTGTTTCCTGCCTAGAGTTCGCGTCCGTTTTTTAATTATTAACAATTTAGTGCAAAAATCGCGATTTTTTCGATTTTTTGCACTCCATTCAAAAGCTAAATAGTTGACATAAAATTACAAAATTCAGTTTTTTAGAACATTGAAAAACCTTCAAAATGCCGATTTTTGAAATTTAAAAAGTTAATTTGTTGCTACGCAAACGCAAAATAATTGAAAATCGTTATTTATTAATAACTTTTACTAAAACTACCTTAGAACTTTAGTGTTTCACCAAAACTTGGGTATTGGCGTACTTAACACACCTTCAAAATTTGAGACCGATCCATTAATTAGTTTAAGAGTTATTCTATTTGTTTATCTCAGAGACATTTATTTTGCAATAAAATAAGACAGAAAATAATGAAGACAGGGCAATTCTGAGTATGCCAAATGAAAGTAGAAAAGTGATAGTATCAAAATATATTAAAAAAAGATAAAAAAAATAATATAGTCAAAAATACTAACGCCAAATTTTTGAAATTTTGATGGATTCGACCGTTACTTGATGGAAGTTCATTTTATCTAACAATAAAACACTGAAAACGTTTGTTTTCTATACTTCCACAGAATTTATTACAACTATGTGACTACAGCTGTTTCGGCAGAGTGCCTTTCTCAAGTGATTTAGTTTACTATGTGTTTGCCTTTTTAAAGTATTTAACTGAAGAGGTTGAGGAGTAGGGAGCTGTTTGTCTCGAGTTGGTCATTCAGAATTATATCTTTATTTTTCAATTTATTAATTTCCATAGATTCTAATAATGATAGCTTAAGGCCTTTATTTTGAATATGCAGAATTTAAAACTGTTCATTAAAATAATGATTATGATCTAGAAGGTGAAGTGCGTATGTAGACGTGTCTGTATTTCTATTGTTGAAAGCCCTTTTGTGTTCTGCTATCCGTTTGTCAAAGGTTCTACCAGTTTGACCGATGTAAGTTTTCGGAGAGTCACCACAAGTTAGTTTGAAACACCACTCTGTAGCTCTTTTCCCCCTCGGCTCTTATTGTTCTTAATATATTTGCTGAAGTTGTTGTTAGTTCTGAAAGCTGGTATTATTCCTTTCTTTTTTATGTATCTGGCTATTTTTGTTATTATCTTGCCAGTATATGTGATAGAGCAGAAGGTACTGGGTTCTTTCTGTAGTGGTGAAAGCCCCATGTTTTTTGCATTTGTTTTTATTTTTAATGTTTATAAAAGTGTAAAAAACATTTAAAAAATTTAATAAAATAAAAACAACTGCAAAAAACCAGGACCAAAAACAACTGTTAACTGTAAAAAACAAACATCATCTGAGAACACACGAATAAAAAACAAATCTAGATTTCACAATACAACAAATAATCTAGATATTAAGAGCTACTGCACTAGTCCGCTGTTTTGATGGGGCTGGTGACTTCCATGAATATCTTTAGCTGTAGAACAGTTCCCGTCACTGATATCTTGTAGTTTGTAATTGTGAAGACATTATGTACTGGGCCTGAAGATGAGGCAGAAATTGTAGACCTCGAAACCGGTTGCTCCATGATTGTGTAAAATGTTATTATTTCTTTCCTTTAATTTTTCGAACTTTTTGCGTTATTTCTTAGGTACTTTCGTTTGGTTACATATTTTCCTTATTATTACTTTTTTAGTGTTTTAAATAAGAAATTTCTTTTCTTTATGTTTACTTCCTCCCCACTGAAACCACTTAACAAATCCAGATTTTAAAAACTATACAAAATGCAAGTGTCCGGATTTTTTTGACCAGGAGTGTACTATGTAACACAGCAGAATGTGAGAAGAAACAAATCTAATGCATCCTTGGTGTTTTTGATTTCGGTTTTTGACGGATCGGCTGGTTTGGTCGATTTATACGTGACAATAGGAGCTGTAGATGAAATTTTCACTAAAAGAGAGGGCGGTGTGAGATGTTTGAGAAATGCAGAAATTCGGAAATTTTCATGGGTGGTTACCGGTTATAACTTGAAACCGGTTTTTTTCTCGGCAATAATCGGTTTTTCCGGTTGTTTTTTGACCCGGTTATAACCGGTTTTTTCTTTTTAAAGTAATAACCGGAGAAAAACCATATAAGTGGAAAAAATACTAAATTCAGAGAAAAAATGGGAAAATTTTTCGCTCCTTGCGCTGAATGAGAAATTTTCAGCTGACCGAAACCGATTTCACAACACTGATGACTGATTTCTATACTAATATAGACTGATATCGATTCGAATGGAGTACCTATAGCAAACTAAAGCGCAATGTAAATGTAACCTATTGGGTATTGGCCATGAATAAGAAAACCGGACATCGGTGTATGGAATAACCGGTTTTTTTGACCGGTTATAACTGCCAGGTTAAACCGTAGGTAGAAAAATCGGTATAACCGAAAACCGGTGTTTTGTCAATAACCGCCATCCCTAATATTGCCTATTTTGCCTGTGATAAACCGATGTAATAGAAGAAAGATTGTAGAAGCGCTAGAATTAAATTTTTAAACACGTGGTCGTGTAGAAGGATTTAGATTGTGGACTAAAAGAGTAACCATTACTCGTCCCATGAACAAGAATAAAAAATCCGATGACTCGTATTATGGACAAGAAAAGATAAGACGATCAACCCAAGAGTTATAAGTACATGGGGTACCAAAAATTAATTAATAGACATAACATATGTACATGCATGCTTATACAGTGGTGAGCACGCTAATTACCGACAAAATAACGCAAAAGATGGAAAACATAATACATTGCGAACCAAAAAGAGATGAAACTAGTGAAGGTGGAAATTATCGTTATAAACGTATAAATAATTAACATTACATTACATAGTTTCCCACCTTTAGACGTCTATGACAGGAGTATTTTATAAAATTCTACTGTCACAGTGACAGTTGTCATACTCTTCTGATACGTCTAAAGGTGGAAAACTATGTAAAGTAATGTTAATTTTTACGTTTATAACGATAATTTCCACCTCCACTAGCTTCATCTCTCTTTGTTTCGCAATGTATGTTTTCCATCTTTTGCGTTATTTTGCCAGTTATTAGCGCGCTCATCAGTGCATTTGTTATGTTAGGATAACAAAACAAAAACAAAAAAAATTGTATTCTGATTTAAATTTACCAAATAGTTACCTCAACAAATTTTAAATATCAACAGTATAACTACAATGCTATTGTCAACAATGTTAACATTGAGGGATGTCAATTAAATCGGAAAATATATACTTTATTTATAATCAATTAAATGAACAAAAACATTTTGTTTAGCGACGCATTTAACGTAACCTGCCTTTCGTTCATTCAACAAAAATAATTTTTCAACAAGTACAATCGCAACGCAAAAGCAAAAAGGTGAAAACCATGCACTTTTATTGGGTTTGTAATACATGCAGTTATTTTAAAACACAATAAAAAATAGCTAGTACAAAAACATAAACACAACTACACCAAATACTTATTTACCTTTCATCGGGATCATTTGGGCGATTTCTTGAAAATTAAAAAATATAAGTTAGTTTACATAATTAAATTATTATGTGGTATAGTGAGAAAAGACACAAAATATCGCCCGTTAAAATATTCAATGTGTTTTAAATGTATTCATTTTTTTTTCGAATCCTGAGAAAACTAATAAGTATTTTTGGAAAATTTAAAGGCATAATGAAAGATTACGTTATTACCGAGGGCCGAAAGTCCCTTAGAATAAATAAAAGTTCTCCTTTGAATAACATATTTGCAATTAAAAATCACACTAAATTTTCTCTTTTATATTTACCTCTGTAACTTATTAAAATCAACATTATAGAAGTTTTCAGGTACTTTCGGCCCTCAGTAATAATATTTCATTCTGCGTTTAAATTTTTCAAAAATATTTATTAGTTTTCTCAGGATTCGAAAAAAATTAATACATTTAAAACACATTGAACATTTTGACAGACGATATTTGGCGTCCATGCCCTTAACACAAAATTTTCTGTCAGAATTTGTCAAAATTCAATATTTGTCAAAATTTAAATACACAAAGTAAGTGAGCTGAAAATCTCACTGTAGTTGAGGTTATCGTTCAAACAAATAAAATAAATGAAAATACTATTATGTACCGACAATCTTTTAATAGAAAACCTTTCGTGCGGTATCTCAGCACTTTTTCAGTTCTAATGATTGTGAAGTAACATACAGATGTAAAGCAATGTCAAATACAATGGTAGTCGTTGATAAAAGCTTATTAGATAAAAACACATTACATTCTAAATTATAAAAACGTCACAATATTCCAACCAATGAGGCTAAGAGTTGAATTTTGTGTCACGTACGACATACAAAAAAAAACACATAATTAAAACCAATAAAAATCTTTAAATGGAGTATTACAAACGAATATCTAATGTATCAATATAATCTAAAACGTTTTCGGTCACATTCAGGAACCTATCAAAACTCCAGGGAACCGCCTTCGGGTGCATTCTTCAACAATATGTCGTTGTGCACCACATTCACACTCATTAGTAAGGGCTTTTCCCCATATGTGTAAGCTCTCAGCTGTTCAAGCTGTTGAACGTTTTCCATGTATTAGCAGTTTAAAGCCTGGCTGTTTCTGATCGATACAGATCTTATCCAGACGTTTAGTCTGAAAGTTCCTGATGTAAGGTATCTTTAGGTGACCTTTAACAATGGAGGGTATCTGGAGCGCAGTATATTCATTTCGATATCAAGCTTGTTATAGTGGATGGGTAGTTGATGTTTAGCCTGGATTTATCTATATTCTCTAAAAAGAGAATGACATCTTCGTAGTTTCGGTGGTAGAATGTGACTCATAATGGGAAGCCAATAGTTCAGTCCTAGTCTAATAAATTTTACCTGAGAACCTGAAATCATTCGCACTGTCTGATTTAATTGGATATACTCAGCTTTCGAGTACACAAATCCGAGGATTATCTGATTACCGAAGGTTGAGGAAACCATGTGGTGTCACATACCTTTTGGATTATATTATTTCGAGTTTGCTGTCAAACATAAACTTGTCTTAGCAACCAAACTAAAGCTTGTCTTTGTAAGTGTTGTTTGAAACTTGAAGTTCTATCAAGAATTACTTCAAGATATTTTGCTGTTGATTTATTAGTCAGTAGTCCGTTTTCAAAATGAAAACGGGGAGTTTTTTGTTGACATTATTTAGATAGAAACAGCACATTTCGGTTTTCGTTGCATTAGGACGCAGCCTCCAGTCGCAGAAGTATTTTCCCATAATAGCAAGTTCGCCGGTTAGTATTGTTACTAGAACAACCATGTTATGTATTGCTGCAATATCTTAGTCATCAGAGTAGTCAAATTTCTGCAAAGTTCTCCGAGGCAGGCCCGCGATGTATAAAGTAAACCGTAAGGGTACCAAAACAGATTCCTGCAGCAGACCATTGCTGAATTTAATTTTAACACCTTTAAAATGGTCTGTCGGCGTGCTTGCTATAAATGAGTTTAGTTATTTTGACACAGAATGTCACGGAGTAGTTTTCAGATCAGTCCTCATCTCCAGACGGTATCGTATGAAGCTGATGTTGTTAGCTTTCTGTAAAAATCTAACAAGAATAAAAAACCGCTAAACGCCGTAAAAATGAGTGGCGCATACAATATTCCAACTACAAAAGAACTAATATGAATATTACGTAGCGCAAAAATGTATTTCCATTTTGATGCAAAATAAAATTTTAGTTTTATTAAAAAAAAAATTTCCATAATATTTGCTAAATTTGAAATAAAAAAAACGCCAGAAAAAGTAACTTTGATACAGTTTGAATTTTGAAACTCTTTTGTGGCGCGTTTACTTCAAATTTAGCAAATATTATAGAAAAATCGTTTAAAATAAAACTAAAATTTTATTTTGCATCAAAATGAAAATAGTTATTTTTCTACAACCACTATTCAAAGTGCACTTTTCTGCACGGTTTTATGTTAGCAAACTTGATATTTTCTCACAGTATAAGATATTTGACATTAGTGTGCAGAAAAGTGACGTTTCTGTGCCGCAAAGTGACGTTTCTGTGCCGCAAAGTTCTTTTCTGCACAGTTGACTACCTCATTCTGAGTAACGTTATATTCTGTTTACATCCGTGGACTACCGCATTCTGAGTAACGTTATATTCTGTTTACATCCGTGGTTAAACTTTAGACAAATATATAACCTATAAGACAATTATTATATTTAACTATAGCATAGAAACTAAATTATGGATGTTACAACTGTTTTATTTTACAATTTTATTCTTATTAAACATTTTATAATTATCAAATAACCAATAAGGATTTAGCAACCTGTGCAAGAGACGTCGAATGAAGTAGGTTTTGTGTAAATCCGTGACTGCATAAATATGATGTCAATAATGTGTAATAATTGTTAAAATTTAAACAAATTAAGGCAGTGCATTAATTTTTTAACTGATTTCTGTGCAATTTATTTAGGTATAAGGAATTTAAATTGATTAGTAGGTATTAATTAAATACAGTTTAAAATTTATCACATAGGTACCTGTTATAATTAATCGTCGTTTGGAAATTGTGATTTTTATTTTTAGGAAAAACTGTGCTTGTAGAAAAAGTATAGTGTGAAACACGTGCAGAAAGGTAATTTCTCACTCGTTTGAATTGCGGCACTCGCTTGCGCTCGTACCGCAACTTTTCAAACTCGTGAGAAATTAGTACCTTTCTGCACTTGTTGCACAATATACTATTTCCTAACTAGTGCGGAAAGTGATACTTTCACGCACGAGACTGCCGTTGACCCGAACGACGCGATAGCGGAGTTCGGGCAAACAGTCGAGTGCGGGGAAGACACTTTCCGCATGAGTTAGGAACAATTTTTTTTCTAGGGCCGTTCATTTGGAAAAAAATCACAAAAAATAGAGTTGTATCAATTTTTATTTAGAAGTGAAAATACACAAATTAATTCTTTGACAAGGTTGTCAAAACCAAATTTTCAATATAATGGGTTACCACGACGACTATATTGGTTTCCATGACGACGATTCAAAACCATCGTAATTGTCTACTGATCTGACTTTTAAATATTATGTCAAAATAATTTTATTTCATCGAATTATCGCGCTAAAATCATTAAAACATGAACACAATGAGATAAATTTGAAATAAATTAGTAAATAATATCTAAATATTAGTTTATTACATGTATTATAATATATTAGAATGTCATATTACAGGGTATTTTACTTTCCCGCACGCCGTGCGGGAAAACTTACTTTCACGCACACCGTGCGGGAAAGTGCAACTTTCGGAAACGAAATGCGTGCGTGAAGGTGGTTCTTTTAGCACGGCCGTAGAAAAATACATTTTCGCGCCACGTAATATTCATATCAGATCTTTTGTAGCTGGAATATTGTATGCACCACTCATTTTTACGGATTTTAGCGGTTTCTTATTCTTGTATCAGGAGTTTTTCAAAGTTTTTTATAAATTAAATGTATGAAGTTGAATGCAATTTTTCTCGATTACACGTTAAGCTTTATAAATGTCGCCTTTCTCGCATTATCTCCCAAACGATCTAGTGCCCATCCAATGTACACTAGATTTCTTTTCTATTGTCAGATCAAATTTAGCGTCGTAACCACTACAACTACATAAACCATTTCGGGAATAATTGTTAATTTTATTATATTTTGTAGCTTAATAACTTCTAAACGGCTTAACCGATTTTGATCACTAAACATGAGTTTTAAACGTATTGACAAGTAGTATCTGATGCATCTAAGGTCAAGTATGATAACTGACTCTATTACAGGAATTATTGAGCTTGAAAAACCGTTTTTCCCATAGAAAATATATTTGATCATAGTTATGAAGCCTATAACTTAAAAAATCGAATTTACCCGGATATGAGGTATAAACCGTCAGATTCGTCTAAAGTCCTTCTACAAACGCTCAGTTAATGGCGCAATTCGTACGTTGAAATTTTGAGTACTTGTCCAAAAACCAAAATTTTCAAAGTTTAGTTTTTCAGTTTTTCGGCGATACTGAGCCGTGTGTATGTCTTATCCTGACGGCTTAAACACCATTTGAAAGCTTAACTCAACATTATTGATTTGTTGTGTTTGCGGTTCTCCTGTCTCTTCTTGAACCGAAGATATATACCCCCAAAAAATATGCCGTTTTGTACCTACCAAGTCCTATAGCTGGCTTATGGGTGATCAAAAGTCACAAACTACACCGGTTCTGAATCGGCCCTGATCCCCTCTTCAAACACAGAAAAAAAATTCAGATCGGTTTAACTTTTCCAGTCACATACATACATTACACCCACAAACATTTTTGCTTTTTTAAATAGAAATTGAGTCATATTTCTGAGCTCGGTAACTTTTGAATGGTATAACCGATTTTCAAAATTAGACATGCGTTGGAAAGATAATGATCAGTACTATTCGAAGCCGCAAAGGTAGGACTTATATTTTCGAAGTTTTTGGGAGTTTTGGGGACGAGAACGAAAAACAGGCCCTAAATAGGAAGTGCCGTAAAATCCACACCCTTGGACCAAAATGGATGGTTGAAATATGAATGGGTGAGTCTTTTCCTGAACTTTAAGATGGGAGTTGGCACAATTTTTAATTCCGTCAGATTTAGAAAATCGAAAATTTCGTGTATGTATAGTGTCGCGTGTAGGGGGGTGTGGGTGTGTGCCACTGGCGAGAACTGCCGTTCTCTGGTAAAGAATAAATGATTGTACAAAACTGCGACAAAAAGGTATCGATATTTATAATTGTTCTACTTTAAATAGTTCTGTATAACGACTTTTGTAATCTTCTACCATAATAATTGTGCTACCACAGAACGGCGAACAGGAGATAAAATAGTACATATTAAAAATGGAGAAACAGAGTTATTAGTCAAGATTAAGGGGATCTCAAGAAGTAAATATACGCAACTAAGATACTGATGTCGGTACACTTAGCAGCACCACTTTATAAGGCCAAATTCAGACCAAAACTATATATTGATTGCTAATTTATTACAGAAAGAAAGATGTATTGTTGTATTGCCGTTTCCGAGAGACAAAGGGTGCTACTAACTTTACGGTAAAGCTAGCAGCATCATAGCTACATCTCGGAAAAAAAAGGGGTACAGGTCTCAACTTAGCTGCATGTTTGACTGCTAATTAATTGTTGCTGATTGGTATATTGACTAATCCTCAAAAATTACCCATATCCCTTAGCGCAAAACTCGCCCCCGAAAAAATGTCGAAACTAAAACATTTAATCGCAGGCAATCAATTGCTAATTTATTGCTTATTAATAACGGAAAGAAAAAAATTATTGCTGTAGCCGTCTTTAAGAAACAATGGGCTTACTTTAAGGTAAAGCTAGCAGAGCCATTAGGCTATTGATTATATTCAAAATAAGACAGATAAAAGGAACTACAACGTTAAAGGGGTTTTATTATTTGATATGGTCAATGGACATCTATATATGAAAAAACCGCGGAGTGCTACCATTTAAAGGGGTGCGTTTTTGAGAAATGGGTGAATTAGTCCCTGGGCACAGATTACATTAGGGTGAGTTCTACGCACTTTTGATACAAATACGTCTACATAAAAATTGTTCCTGGTTAAATTTCCTATCTAAATATAACTTTTTAAAGTCAAAGATACTTTTTTTTACAAAAATATATTCAAAAGAAAAATCACAAAGAAACCCAAAAGAAAGAAATTTTGTTTTTTGTCCCATAACTTTTGTCCACGGGGATATAGGTATAGACATTGCTTCACAGAAAAAAAACTTACATATTTTCTCTTTAAAATTGTGTTTGGTAGAGGTCATTAGGATTTACAGTTTTCGAAATATGATTTTTCAAAGTTCGCCACTCACAGCAATTTTGGGCAATTTTCCTTGTTATTTCGCAAATATTGTTCTGTAACTTTTTTCTACGTAACTTTAGGTATATGCAATGGTACACGTAATAGGAATAGAAATCAATTACCTTTAAAATGGTCTACTGTATAACGTTGTACGACTTTTTTTTAAAGAGATTGTGGTTTTTCAAGGTTTTATACTTTTACCGATTTTTTTATAATATAATATAAAAATAAAATAAAATTAGTATATAATATATTATATATTATATAATACCTAATATAAAACATATTATTTTTTACATTTTTTACGATTATTTTTGAAATTTCTCATTATAACTTTTTTTCTTGTACATGAATATACATCTACAGCGTGTCTACTTAAGTTGGAAACATATGGGAAACTTTTTTGTTATTGATTTTACGAAAAAAAGTTATTCTTTATAAAAAGTTCTGCATGCTCTTAAACCTAAGATTCAATCACCAGATATCAAATTTTGTCAATATTATACGAGGTACGTCAAAAAATATAAACTTCGTTCAAGAGTAAAGTACCTTTATTTCTCTCAAAATCGAAAATTATTATTATGAAAAGTTGTTTGGAAATAAAAACTAAGATCAAATATGCAATCACGTGCTTCTAATTGGAAAAAAATATTTTCCAAATTTTTCTCAAATTTATTGATACTAACTTCGTTTTTATTTATTACACATACGATAACTCTTTTATTATTACTTTTACGAAAAAAAGGTATTCTTTATAAAAAGCTCTGTATGTCCTAAGACCGAAGATGCAACCATCCGATATCACACTTTATTAATTTTATACGAGGTATGTCAAAAAATATGAATTTCACTCAAGAGTAAAGTACCTTTATTTTTCACAATATTGAAAAGCGTTATTAAAAAAGTTGTTTAGAATTAAAAACTATGTTTCAATATGCAATTACATCCTTCTAATTGAAATATTGTGAAATATAAAGGTACTATAATCTTGAGAGAATTTCATATTTTTTGGCACATCTCGTATAAAATTAATAAAAGTTGATATATCATGGTTGTGTCTTAGGTTTTAGACCATTCAAAGCTTTTTATGAAGAATAACTTTTTTTCGTAAAATGAATAATAAACGAGTTATCATATTTGTAATATTTAACAACGATGTTGGGTATCCATAAATTTGAGAAAAAAATTTTATTTCAATTACAAGCATGTAATTGCATATTTGATCTTAGTTTTTAATTCCAAACAACTTTTTATCATAAGAATTTTCGATATTGAGAGAAATAAAGGTACTTTACCCTTGACCGAAATTCATATTTTTTGACATACCTCGTATAATATTGAGAAAACTTGATATCTGATTATTGAATCTTAGGTTTTGGGACATGCAGAACTTTTTATAAAGGATAACTTTTTTTCGTAAAATTAATAATAAAAAAGTTTCCCATATGTTTCCAACTTAATTAGACACGCTGTATATATTGCGCAACAAAGAGGGCTTACTTTCTGTTCTTTAAAATGGTGTATCACCTATATTTAAATACATAATGGAAACCGAGTGATTCTTTGATATTTTTTAACCGTAGTATTTAATATATTTCTTTTACAAAAATTACAAAAACATTAGTCTTAAAAAACATCACTTTAGTTAAAATTATTTAAACGTTGACATTTAAAAAAATTTCAAAATCAAAGTCCATCTCTTCGTTAGCATTAGTTTCAATATCTTCCTCTGACACCTCAGTTATCTTAGAGTTCCCACAATTAGTACCAATGCACATGCAACTTTGCAGAATATTGAACAACTAATTCCTATCTTCCTACAACCCCAGTTTTTTGTACATCCTTTGGTACATTTACATGCTATTTTTTTCAAGCAAAGCTTGTGGTGCAGGAGCTTTGACAGTAAATATTGGAATTAATTCATATGTTCAAGTTTGCCCGGCCGAGTCAAGTGGATCAAAAGTATTACCTATAAAAAATAAGATTCAATCATAACACACAATCACATAAAAAAGTTATAATGGGGAATTTAAAAAATAATCCTAAAATCAAAAATCGTTGCAAGTACTTATTACAATTTGAAAAAGCATATCTTATTCAAAAATAACCCTAGAATTTTTTATAATACACCATTTTAAAGTAAACAGAATAAGCTTTCTTTTTTATTATATAATATATACCATATAGAAAAAAAAGTTATAATGGGAAATTTAAAAAATAATCGTAAAAATATAAAAACTCGTTAAAAGTCTTGAAAAAGATAACCTGTTTAAAAGAAGTCGTACAACATTATACAGTAGACCATTTTAAAGGTAATTGATTTCTATTCCTCTTACATGTACCATTGCATATACCTAAAGTTACGTAGAAAAAAGTTACAGAACAATATTTGCGAAATAACAAGGAAAATTGCCCAAAATTGCTGTGAGTGGCGAACTTTGAAAAATCATATTTTGAAAACTGTAAATCCTTACGACCTCTACCAAACATCATTTTAAAGAGAAAATATGTAAGTTTTTTTCTGTGAAGCAATGTCTATACCTATATCCCCGTGGACAAAAGTTATGGGACAAAAAACAAAATTTCTTTCTTTTGGGTTTCTTTGTGCTTATTCTTTTGAATATATTTTTGTAAAAAAGAGTATCTTTGACTTTAAAAAGTTAAATTTAGATAGGAAATTTAACCAGGAACAATTTTTATGTAGACGTGTTTGTACCAAAAGTGCATAGAACTCACCCTAATGTAACCTGTGCCCAGGGACTAATTCACCCATTTCTCAAAAACGCACCCCTTTAAATGGTAGCACTCCGCGGTTTTTTCATATAGAGAGATTCATTGACCATATGAAATAAAACCCCGTTAACGTTGTAGTTCCTTTCTATAGTACATAATCAATAGCCTACATAGCTACATCTCGGCAAGAAAAAAGGGGTACAGAGACCATCTTGGCGGCATATTTTATTGCTGCTGAGGGATGCTTTAAATTAGCAAAATTTTATCAATAAAAGATGCACTATATCTCGTAGCTGCCACATCATATGGATATTGCAGCTTAAGAGAAATATTGCCTTGTGTATGCAAAGAATATATGTTTTATATTTAAACCAGATTTAAGGCTGATCAATTAATCAATAAAGATGATCAATTAATTTTAGCAAGTTTAAATATTAGCATTAAAGAATGAATTATTAAGGAATATTTAATTAGCAATAAAATATGACAGTAAAATGGGTTCATTAATCATTATTTTTCAGAAACGGTTGCAGCAATAAACTGTTTCAACTGTTTCATGTTGAATTTTATAGTTTTATCATTTTTTCAGGGGTGAGTTTTGCGCTAGGGGATGATGGGAGAGGTTTGGGGGATTGGTCAATGTACCAATCAACATCAATTAATAAGATAGCAATAAATTAGAAATTAATTTCTTGCTTTTGAATTTTATATTTTCATAATTTCTTCGGGAGTGAGATTTGCACTAGGGAATGATGGAGTAGTTTTTCGGGAATGGTCAATTTACCAATCAACAGCAATAAATTAGCAATAAATTATACTCTTGGTCTAAATTCGGCGTTATAAAATGGCGCTGCTAACTTTACCGACATGAGATACTGTAACATAGGTACTACTGTAAACAAGTTCAATCACCATCAAGTTATAAATATCTCGCCAAATTAAACAGGTAATTGCTAATTGAGTTTCTCTTAACAACAATACTATTTTATTTTTTACATAAAACAAATTCTTACCGGTTCTATATTATTAGATTTACCCTACATGCCTTTCACCGGCTGCATCGTATTCAAAATGATTTCATATAAAAATAGCCTTCCTATTTGCAACCTCATGTATTACTACTCCCACAGAATCAAAAAAAATTTTATATCAACAAGACGTTTTCAGAATTCTAAAAATACTTCTTATTCTAAATTATTTTGTCTGTGTTCTTTAAATTTTATGAGTTTTCTGACACTTTTTCAATGAGAAAGGTTTATAAAAATAGTTCAGAAAGTTATTCACACTACACGTGTCAAATTTTTTACTGAATAAATGAACTATAGTCGACCAGCGCATTTAGCACTAAAAACACCAGAATAAATTGATTTTTAAATACAGCATCCAGAGACTTTCAACTTTTTGCATTGTGTTCAGGAAGAAGTCAGGAAAAAAATTTACAATAGAAAAATGGGTGGAAACGCCTATCTGCACCTTAAAGTGCATAAACATGTCAAAATCGGTGCATTAAGGGCCATATTTTGATATTCGGAGGGTTGATAAACCAACCCGCGATGCATCTGGTTCTCAGGGTTACTGCTAAAGCACGTCATCTAGAATTGTTCGGCACTAAATTGATGCAAACAGATTACTCTGGAGAATTTTGGGGTTGCTGAACACGATTATGACATTAGAACCGACCCTCGGAACACCTTGTACCCATGGTGACTGATATGCACGTCATCCTATGGAATTTTGAATTCGTCGGTTTTTGGAGATCGGTTCTGCTGGCGTATTGGTGTTCAACAACGTCAAAAACCCCCCGAGTAATCTGTTTATATCGATTTAATGCGGAAAACCCTCGAAACTCCAAAAGATGACGTGTCTCAGCAGTGACCCTGAGCAGCAGATGGTCCTGGGGTCGGACTGATGACGTGTGCGTGTTCAAAGACTTCAAAAATCTCCGAATAACCTGTTAACAGGAATTGAGGGCCAGAAACTCTCGAAACTCTAGATGGCGTGCTTTAGCAGTAACCCTGGACACCAGATGCTTCGGGGGCCGCTTTTGATTGCGTATTTGTTTTCAGCGATTATAAAAACCCCCGAGTAACAAAATCTGGTCCTTAATACACTTATTTTGATATGCTTATGCATTTTAAAATGCAACCATGCATTTCCTCCAAATTTTCTATTATAGACTTTTTCCTGACGTCATCCTGAAAATATAATAATAATAGTCTCCCGTTTTATGCCGTTGTGGCTTTAAGAGTATAGCAGGGTAGTCTGTTATATCTAGGGCCTACGGTATACATGGAAGGTAGCAGGGCCAGTGCTACGCTTCAACCGCCTATTATTACCCCTGGTTTTACCCAAGGTACTCATTTTATTCAGGCTGAGTCGACCTGGGGCCTAAAAACATTTTAAAAATGTCTAGTTGTTCCTGCCGGCGCGCGGTAAGATTTGAGCTCCGGACCACCGGCACGCGAGCCAAGCACACTACCGCGTAGCTACGCCAGCCCCCATCCTGAACATAATACCCTAATATTTTTTCCTAAATGCCCTGGTCTATAGATATACACTAGGGTGTATCACAAAAATTTTTTTTTTTATTATTTAATTTTTCAAGTTGATAAAAAGTTGTTACTACCATCATAGATCTACCAAAAAAAATATTTTTGAATTCCAACAATATTTAAGTCTCCCGGAATGTACAAAAAGTTTATAATTTTTTGTAAAAAAATACGTTTTTGAAAAAATAATTTACACAGTTTATAAATTACAAATGATGTAATCAAGTTAAAAAATGTGTATTTTTACATTTAATTTATCCATAGTAAACATTTTGGTTCTGAGTTAAATTATTTAGGTAACCCGGAATTACCCTAAATATATCACAATTTTCATATTTAATTCAAGTTTGACATGAATCAGAAACAGTAAAAAAAATTCTGATACAATCATTACAGTGCTGTATTTTAATGCAATGGGTCAATGAGACGGGCAGCTGGCACTGACTTGTGAGTCACCGGATGTCTGGCGTCTGGCTCCCCTCCACCACTCACTCACACCCTTTGTTTCTGTTAGCCACTCCACCGTTCAATATGACAGCACGTGGTTTGCGCGTTATTACATGTATTTCAGTGTGTTTTGTTTAGTGTGTGTCGTTTATGACTTGTGAATTCCGTGTGGTTTTGTTGTTTTTCTATCATGAGTAAAAAGACAAGCACTATAACAACGAGGAAATGCACTGAAGCTCCTATAGTCGGACAGCCTCTTGACATTAGTGATATTAATGTTTTACCTACTAAAAGTGACCTGCTGAGGTATTTTGAATGGGTGAGAAATCAGTTGAAATCTGAAGGATGCTACCAACCACAGAAAAAGTTAATTGCAATGCGAGTGACACATAAGTTAGAGCAAATTTGGAAAAAAATTATCAATACCTGTTTCATCTACTAACAATATTGTTTTTACGATTCTACAACTGCATGAGAGGTGTGAAAAGATTAAAAAATCTTCAGGTTGTACAAAAAATGCCAAGAGTTTTAAAGTTGCAGTTGAAAAGTTTAGATCTGACATTGATAATAGTCTTTTTGATATTTGTTCATGCAAATGTAGTGAACTAGACAAATGTTTGTGCCCAGCTCCAAGGAAAGTACCAAAATTAGAACATGCATTCTTGACAGACCAACGGAACTTGAGGATGATGATTATCGGAGGTATTGACCAAGCAGAGACTAAAAAAATTGAAAAACGAAACAAACGGAAGGAAAAGTCCCTGCAATCTAAATTAAGTAGGAATGTGGAACTAACTACTCCACCTGATTTAATAAATGTGGATATTCTTAGTAGTGACTCTGATGATGAATCCATGGAAGAAGAATCAAGTAGGCCTGATGAAAAAGTTCAAGGTTCTAAAATAACTCCTCTAAGAAACAAAATTGAAAGTCCAAGCGTGAAAGTAAAACAAGGCCTGCCAGTGAATCTGTCATTATTTTATAAGGCATGTGATCGCAGAGGCATTTAAAACAGAGCAGTTGCTCAACTAGCAAGTGCTCTTCTTCAAGATTTGAATGTCATATCACCAGAAAACCAAGCCGCAGTTATTGACAAGTCCAAGATTTTTCGTGAAAGGTTAAAGTACCGCCGAAGTATTAATTCAACTCGCACAAACGAAATAATTGCTCTTTACTTCGATGGTAGGAAGGATGAAACCATAATCAAAGAAATTGTACGTGGGAAATCTGTCCGTAAAACCATACAAGAAGAACACATATCTTTGGTCAAGGAACCAGGTTCAGCATATTTCGGTCATGTAACTCACAACAATGGATCTGCGAAAGATATGGTATCATCAATATTAAGTTACATGAGTGATAACTCCATTGATAACTCAAATATCAAAGCGCTTGGATGTGATGGTACGGCAACGAATACTGGAACATCGCAAGGAGCAGTTTTGTTGTTTGAACGCGCATTGAAACATCCGGTCCAAGTAGTAATATGTATGTTGCCCTTAAACGAATTGCCTCTGAGGAAAGTTTTTGTTGCTCTTGACGGTCCAACCACAGGACCAACATCATTCAGTGGGCCAATAGGCAAAGGTTTGACCAACTGCCAAGACTTCCCGGTTGTTAATTATGACAAAATAGATAGCACCTTCCCAGAAGTCGATAGTAAAGACTTAAGTACGGACCAGAAATACCTTTGGGATATATGTCAGGCTGTAGTCAAAGGTGAATGTCCCTCTGAGTTGGCCAGTAGAAACCCCGGAAGCTTGTCCCACGCCCGGTGGTTGACATTACCAAATAGAATCTTACGTCTGTATATTTCAACTATTGAACCAACCCCACAACTTAGAAAGCTTGCTGAGTTCGTCATGAAAGTCTATGCTACCTCATGGTTTGCCATAAAATGTCGTAATAAAATTATCCACGCATCACAACACTTTTTCTTCATCGTACAGTGCACCAAGTTTTTAGACAGTGAACTGAAGGCTGTGGCTCAGTCTTCCTTGCAAAGAAACGCGTTTATGGCTCATCCTGAACACATCCTTTTAGTGATGTTGTTTGACTCTCGAAAACATATAAGAGCTTTCGCAGGCAAACGGATAGAAAAAGCTCGACAGACAGAAACAAGGGCACATCGAGTCTTCAAACCACCACAAGTTAATTTTGAGGCAGAAGACTACATCGATCTCATTGACTGGCAATCCACCACAGTTACAGAACCACCACTTATAGCTGACTTCAGCAAAGAAGAGATTGAGATGATTGTTAATTCAGGAAGCAGTGATAGAAAAGAGTTCAAAATACCACTTCACACTCAAGCGGTAGAACGAGTTGTAAAGGAAGTTACTGCAGCTTCTAAGCACGTTTGTGGTGTTCAAGAACGAGAAGGCTTTATAAGATCAAGATTATTGGACAGAAAGTGACTTCCTAAGTTTGAAATTAAGCGACAGTACACATCTGCTACAGCTGTATTGCAAAAATAAATTACAGGTAAGATTTATTTCATACTTATTTAGGATTACATCACAACATTCTGTTTTGAATAGTAACTTAGTATTAGTACTATAATTACAATCTGACACTTGCCCTAACAAATTCCCTTGGTTCCAGATCGAAGAAGCATTACAATACCTGTGGCTTTGAAGGCTAACTGGATTTGTTTAGCCAACATCCTTCAAGATGAAATAAAGAACCATTTTAAAGATTTTTCTTTGTCAACTTTTTATCTGTAATCTTTAAGTAAAATTTTGTATTTCTTTAATAAATTTCGTACCTCGATTTTTCGTTGTTACAATTGAGATTTTCATAAAGATTATAAGGGGTCAAAATTCCGTTTTTTATTATTTATTTTGTGACGCTCATGATCGAGATAGCGCGCCAAAATTTGGGAGTAAGTAGGTTATGACGTAACTAAGTAAAATCTTCAGGGGCGGAACGCTGCTTGGGGTACAAAGGGGTGGTAGGCAGGGGTGAGTATAAAAATATATGGGGGTTTTTTTGCCGTTCGTGATTGAGATAGTGCACCAAAATTTGGGAATAAGTAGATCATGACATTACTAAGTAAAATCTCCAGGAACGGAACGCTGCGTTGGGGACAAATGTTGTGCCGGGTCACAAAAAAAATAATACACACTGCGATTTTGACCCCTTAAAACTACCCTTATCCCCAACTCTGGTTTCCGGCTCTGGGGATTTTAGTTAGCTAAGTCATGGTCTACTTATTCCCAAATTTTGGTGCACTATCACAATCTAGCACGTCGCAAAAAACCCCTTATATTTTTTATATTCACACCTACCCCCACCCCTTTATCGGCCACGCAGCGTTCCACCCCTGGAGATTGTATTTAGATACCTCATGATTTACTTATTCCCAAATTTTGGTGCACTATCTCGATCATAAGCGTCACAAAAAAAATAATAAAAACTGCGATTTTGACCCCTTATAACTACCCTCATGCCCAACTCTGGTTTCCGGCTCTAAGGATTTTACTTAGTTATGTCATGGTCTACTTATTCCCAAATTTTGGTACACTCTCTCAATCACGAACGTCGCAAAAAAACCCCTTACATTTTTTGTATTCACTCCTGCCCCACCCCTTTGTCGGCCACGCAGCGTGCCACGCCTGGAGATTTTACTTAGTTACGTCATGATCTACTAATTCCAAAATTTTGGTGCACTCTCTCGATCATGAGCGTCACAAAAAAAAATAAAAACGGCGACTTTGACCCCTTATAACTACCCTCACCTCCAACTCTGGTTTCCGGCTCTGGGGATTTTACTTAGTAATGTCATGATCTACTTATTCCCAAATTTTGATCCACTATCTCAATCACGAACGTCGCAAAAAACCCTTTATATTTTTTATATTCACCCCTACCCCCACCCCTTTGTCGGCCACGCAGCGTTGAACCCCTAGAGATTTTACTTAGTTACGTCATGACCTACTTATTCCCAAATTTTGGTGCACTATCTCGATCATGAGCGTCATAAAAAAAAATTATAAAATCCGCGACTTTGACCCCTTATAACTACCCTCGGCCCCAACTCTGGTTTCCGGTAGTTGGTGAAAGTCATGTACACAACTAATTCAACATATCCCCGTATAGTTTTTCCATATTACTTATCACGCACAAAATCCGCTTCTATCTCTCCGACTATTAGGAGCACATTTTGTGAAAAATGAACGGTTGTCTCAGAAAAAACGCATGAAACAGCCGGTGATTTTGAATGTCGGTTTTTTAAATAAAATTTGTGTCAATTCGACACAAACGTACACTCCGTACTTGTGCGAAACTGGCTTTTAAAATTAAAATTTAAATTCAATATTTGTTTGATATTCGAATGTTTGTCAAAGTATCTTATTGACAAAAATCAAAATGAGTTTTAATGGTGAAGAGCGCAGCTTTTGTATCCAATTTTTTTATTTCACCACAAATGAACTTAGTTTCTATAAAGCTGTTAAATTGTTATCATTCCATCATTCTATAAAGCTGTTATCATTGAGCGAACATTTTGAGAAATATTTTCCCGAAGATCTGGAGTAATATGACTGGGTCAGAAAACCTTTAGAGTCATCTACACCATCGAGTTACAACAGAAGAAAAAGAACAACTGACAGAATTGTCCTGTGATTTTAGCATAAACCTTCTATAGTCCAGGGCCCATCTGTTTTAAGATGGACGTTGAAAGGTGACTCAAACTTTTTTGCAGAAATTGCTTGAAAATAACTCAAATAATACTATTTGAGTTATCCTCCCTCTCAAAAAGGTCCGGAACATTGTTTAAATAATTAGAATGTCAAAAAATGAATGAAAAATTCGATTTTTTTCTTCGTTTTTTGATTATAACTTTAAAAGTATTCATTTCCGAGAAAAGATGTACTGACATAAAAGTTGCGCAATTAAATTTGCTACAATATGGAATTAGTTGAAAATTTAAAAAATAGTCACCCTTGTTGCAAAATAGCAATAATTGCGAAAAAACCATACAAAAACAGGTATTCGCATTTTATGTTTTTCAACCATTTATGCTACACTTAGGAAATTCATATTCCACCCAAAAAAACTTTATGATATAGTAAAATAATACTGTAAATTTCATTAAGATCGGTTTAGTAGATTTTGCAAAATAAATTTTGCAATCCAGCTTTCGCAAAAAAAATTCATTTTTTCAAAATGTTACAGGACTGAAAATAAAGTAGATAGCAAGTTGAAATTTATTTTACGTATATAAGTGTACTGTACCTTTCATCTGCAATTTGTAAAATTAAAATTGATTAACTACCACGGCGTCAGGAATTTTTTTAAATAAACATTAATTATTGGTGCTACGCGCAGGACAGCAGAGTTTGATTCACACAAGTTGATTTCCACCAAAATTTCTTCCAATCTTTATCTAATATATTATTTTCTTACTCTATATTTTGTTGTATTTTAATATTTTAATTCCACAAAAATCAAACTACTTTTATTATTGTTTGTGAAATATTGTTTAAACAGTTGCATATGTATAAAAATAATAAACTTTTATTCTCTAAGTTAAAATATATGAACAAAGAAAGTTTTTGCTAAAAAAAGTGTTATTTCAAAGGATAGAGTATGTGTTTTTATTTTGCAATAAACAAATTTATTTATTTACATCGAAATATAATAAAAATTAAAATGTATCAATCATTATCAAAGGTCATTGGAATGCCCAATCAGAGCAAACTATCCGCTGTCCTGCGCACAGCACTAATAATTAATGTTTTTTTTTTAAATCCTGACGCCGTGGTAGTTAATTGATTTTAATTTTGCAAATTGCAAATGAAAGATACAGTACATTTCTATACGGAAACAAAATTTCAACTTGCTATCTGCTTTATTTTCAGTCCTATAACATTTTGAAAAAATGAATTTTTTTTGCGAAAGCTGGATTGCAAAATTTATTTTGCAAAATCTATTGAACCGATCTTAATGAAATTTACAGTATTATTTAACTGTATTATAAAGTTTTTCTGGGTGAAATATGAAGGTCCTATGTGTAGCATAAATGGTTGAAACATGTAAAATGCGAATACTTGTTTTTGTATGGTTTTTTGGCAATTATTGCTATTTTGCAACAAGGGTGACTATTTTTTAAATATTTCACCAATTCTATATTGTAGAAAATTTAATTACACAACTTTTATGTAAACACAACTTTTCTCGGAAATGAATACTTTTAAAGTTATAATCAAAAAACGAAGAAAAAAATCGAATTTTTCCTTCATTTTCTGACATTTTGATTATTTAAACAATGTTCCGGACCTTTTTGAGAGGGAGGATAACTTAAATATTATTATTTGAGTTATTTTCAAGCAATTTCTGCAAAAAAATTTGAGTCACCTCTCAACGTCCAAATGTACTAATATTTTTACAGATGCGCCCTGGTCTACTATACGACAAGGACAAACTGAATTTTGGAGCTCAGTTTCTCATGAATTAAAGCGACTCCGTACTTGTGCGAAACGGGCTTTTCTGCAGTTGCAGTAATTAAAAACAAGTACAGGTTAAACATAAAATTAGAAAAAGAAATGAGAATGGCAATTTCCAAACTGGAGCAATTCGTATTTGCCAGCAGACAGGGCAAAGCTTCTAAGAAAAAATCCACAATTCTCTCTGGAGAGAAATATGAAGAAATTTACAAATTGGAGTTGTTAAAAAGATAGGCACTGATTGGCGATTGCTTAATATAAAAGAGCTTCAAATTGGCTTGAAAAAAGTAAAAGCGCTAGCCGATACAAAGCAGATTGTAATAAAAATTAAACAATGGCAAGTTAATAAAAATACAATCATTCCAAAACTATTATTTTACCAGTGGGTTGGAAAATTTTGAAAATCTTTTGAAACCAAAGTTTTCCTATATTGAGTTTTTCAGAAAAAGAGTTGACTTGGGCTATCCCCGAAAAGAAAAAAAATCCCTTAAACGCTTATTAAATCAACAGTTCGATAAAAATTGGGAGAAATTACAAGAGCTTGACTGGTACCGGGAATTGCTTATTAGCAAAAGTTCAAATGAAAAGGATGAGGAGGAAGAGGAGGGGGAGACATGTGATGCATGGAAGAGCAACGCTTCAAATTTGATTTTAGTTTTTTACTTTTTTCAAATTGTTAAATACTTAAAATAAAAATAATTTTCTACATTCTAGTTCGTTTATTTACTTTTATTAATAACAAAAATATGGTGCTGTTGCAAAGATCATTCAGTCAAAAACCGATAAATTTCTGTTTTCAAGCAAAATCCGATAAATTAAAAAAAATCAAAAATAAAAACAATAAAAAGGTACTATATTAAAATTCTAGAATTTTATTACATGACTCATAACTACTATTTATTTCCAATAAATATGATGTTTCTTTAAATTGTTACTTATGGGAGTTTGCTGTATAAGTGTTTGGCTTTTATCTCAAACTTGGAAAAAGTGGATGTATCGTCTTTTGCATGTATGCTCCTCAACTGTAACCTGTTACTAGGCTAGTACTAAAATTGGTAAGTATTATTGGGGGTTGGATTGAGGGACATCGCAAAAAAAATAGCAAAGCCCCAAGGGCGTCACAGTACCAATGTTTAGGAAGCCCTGGATCACAAACCCTTTTCAGTGCGTTTTTTCAAGGCATTAAGCTTGAAGTGACAAAAAAAACCTACGTCCGTGATTATTATAAGTACAAAGAACTTCGAAAATTATGTATTCGTTGAAGGGCATGGGCGCCCATGGGCGTTGAAGGGCAGGGGGGCCGTGCCCCCTGTTTTTTCGGCTGCTTTAAATTATATATGGTTATCCAAAGTATACAAAATATACTGTGCAACATTTTCACGTCTGGCCCCCCTAAAAATTTTTATATGGGCGCACGTGTTGAAGGGTATTCCATATTAAAGCGACTTATACTTATAGATGTACAATTCGTCGACAATCACAAGACTCTAATTAATAGACAACCAAACTATAATGCGAATAAAGAAAATTTGAAACAAAAGTAATCTATCGTGACAGTGCTTTCGCAATATTAACGGAGAAAATGAAAATTGTAATTCTAGGTTAGAGAGTCAACATTTATGTCATGGGTATATTCGGGCATTGTATAGTGAAATTGTATTCTCTTTTATTTATTTTACCTTAAAATATTTAAAATATTAACACTGGCAAATATTTATATAAATATTGATGTTTATATAAACTTAAACATAAAAATATTCTGACTACTGTCAGAATAATTTTAAATTTAATTAAAAAAAAAGATAATTTATAATAAGTATCACAACGTTCTTTTTAAAGTCGTTACTTTAAAAAAAATAGACGAAGCTTAAATTTATAAATTACTATTAATTAATATCAACAAAATTATGAATAGTCAGTGATACTAGATACCGGCGCCTGTCATACGCCTTATAGCCCAGTAAATGAACGTGAAATATGGTGATACCATGTAATTTTCAGGATCAGCACCGAATTGCATGAGGATTTAGGTTCTACTTACTCACCACTTCAAAGTTGAAGTTTTGCAGTTGGTTTATTTTACTTGAGGGTTGCAAGTCACCCCCCTCTCGGCAGTGAAAAATCATATGTTTAAAATAAGACTGGAAATGGATAATTTGACTAATTCTAAACAACTTTAGTTTTATAGAGTTTTTAAGTGAGGCAATACTTTTCGAGTTATTTGCTAGTGAAAATATGTATTTTTCAATAAAAATCGATTAAAAAACTACGTTTTTATACGGTTTTTCGCAAATAACTCAAATATAATTATTTTAGCAAAAACGTCTAGTAGAAAGAAAATGGTGTATTCATGAAGACTATGGACCCAGCAAATGCAAAGTTTTAGCTCATAAAAAATAGGTTCTTATTCGTCAAATTCCAAATCGATTGAAAATATCGATTTCGAAACAACGTGAAAAACTAAAAAAAGAATGTGTGTGTACTTTGTACGCACGTAAGAAGTTATACTTCTATTATATGATTTAAACGAAATTAATATACTTTTTATTTATATTTTGTTTAAATATTAAACTAATTTATGCTTACTACTTCTCAAACATTTTTATTAGAACAGTGCCAAAAATTAAAATAATAAAAGAATAAAACACATACAAACACATTAAACAAGCCACAAATGATGTCTGAACATTAATTGTCGAAAATTTTTTTAACTAAATACGTATTTTCTGAAAATACAATTATGTAATAAATATACTTACAATCATAAAATGTATTAAAAAAAACAAAAAAGAAAGTTTCTATTGGGACTCGAACCATCGCTGATAAGCGCGGTTGGTATTGGAATTCATTCGCCTTCAACGTTTAGCTGGCTTAGCCACGGACACTATGTGTCATTATTTACGAAGATCGACTAACTAAACGGATTAAACTTGTGATATTTTGAAAATTGATCAAATTATTTTAATTTTGAATTGAAATGATTTATAATTGAAAAATACAACAAAACATAGAGTAAGAAAACAATATATTAGGTGAATATTGATATAAATTTTGATGGTAATCAAATTATATAAATAAAAGTATTGCATACTATGTATTTTGGCAGATCAAATAGGTAGGTTTATACCCATGATACATTAACAATTATTACGTACCTGTTGCTTTTAAAAACTATTTAAAAGTCACTACAATATTATAAACTTTTTTGTTTCTGTCCTCACAACAATAAAACTAATATATTATACATTTGTTTACCTTTACCTTTACCTCCAAACCACAGTTGTCCTACAGCTGCCATATCGGATAATTTTTGACATGTCATTTGAACATCCAATCAGAACAAAGTTATAATGCGCATGCGCCGGGCTGATAGGTTTTAACATATAAAAAATCACCCTCTATCGCCGGTAAAGAAGTATAACTTCAAAAATGAAGCATTTTTCGGGAAAAGCTCATAAAAACTTTTGTCAATAAAAAAAAACTTTATTTTTATTTTATAAACAAGTCTTTAGCATCAAAACTAAGCGAGTTGCGCTAAAAATAAAGATGGATCCTTTCTTTGGCAAAACAAAAATCGTGAAAATCTCCCACTATTTAGCATCCAAATGAAATTAATCAGTGCCGCTTAAAAATTTACTTCACTTATGTATTTTTCATATCATCTGTAAGTTTCACCGGTTCAAAGTGCTTATTTTTGAAAGGGTTGTAGTTGAAAGGGTTTGAACTAGTCACTAATCGCGAGTGTATGCGAACTTTGAACAGCCATGTCTTAACCAATTTTTGTCTTACAGAAAAACAAAATAAAATCAAAATGTTTATAAAAGGATATCTTACATTTTTTTACTCTTTGAGAATTTTCGTATCACTAATACTTTTTAAGTTATTTTTAAAATAGGACATTTTCTCCACAATTTAAAAAAATTACTATAAAACCTTTTTTTTTAAATAAACACTTTCAACCGATCAAACTAACAAATCATATAAACAATACATATACAGGGTGTCCAGAAACTCTACCGACAAACGAAGACAGGAGATTTCTCAGATAATTTTAAGATAATTTAACCCAATTCACCTAATCCGAAAATGCTTTCTAAGGGAGCTAGAGCTCTTTGAAGATGGCGTCATTTATTTAGTTTTTCTTAAATATCTCCAGAATTCTTCTATTTAGAACAACCAAAATGGGTATATTTACTTTCCAGAAATGAATCGATTCCATCCATTGCGAATTTCTAGTACCGGTCATAGGCGTCCGTTTTGGGTAGGGCAACGAATATTTTATCGCATAACTTTTTTGCCTTTAACTTTTAAGCATTTTTGATACTGGATTATGAAATTGTGAGGTATTTTAGTACTAAAAGGTACTCTTTCTTTAGGTCGGTAGGACACACCGTTTTCCAGAAAAATCGATTTGAAAGTTTTTTTGTTCTTGAAATTTGAAAATGAAATTAAAAAAAATTAAAAAAAAAACTATGTATATTATCAACTTAAAGCAAGAGTAACTTTTAGTACTCGAATACCTCATAATTTAATAATCTACTGTCAAAAGTGCTTAAAAATTAAAGACAAAAAAGTTATGCTATGAAATAACTGTTGACCTACCCAAAACGGACGCCTATGACCGATACTGGAAATTCGCAATTAATGAAATCGATTCATCTCTGGAATATAAATAAATGTACCATGTTTCGTCTTTCTAAGTAGTTTTTTTTTGAAAATTTTTCTTGAAAATCAAGAAACGAAAAATTTTCAAATCGATTTTTCTAGAAAACGGTGTATCCTATCGACTTAAAGCAAGAGGACCTTTTAGAACTAAAATACCTCACAATTTAATAATTCAGAGTCAAAAATGCTTAAAAATTAAAGACAAAAAAGTTAGGTGATAAAATAACTGTTGCCCTACCCAAAACGAACGCCTATGATCGGTACCAGAAATTCGCAATGGATGGAATAGAGTTATCTCTGGAAGATAAATACGCGCACCTATTTTTGTTTTCCTAAATATAAGCGTTCTGGAGGTATTTAAGAAAAACTAATTACAAGACGACATTTTCAAAGAGCTCTAGCTCCCTTAGGAAGCATTTTCGGACTAAGCGAATTGGGTTAAAATATCTTAAAATCACCTGAAGAATCTTCTGTCTTTGTTTGTCGGTAGAGTTTCTGGACACCCTGTATAAAGTAAATGGTAAAGTGGTAACGAATAATTTAATATGGGTGCTTTTTAGCACCCCAAAATAGGGGAAAATTTTCACGATATTTTTTACCAAAAAAAGCGTCTAACTTTATTGTTAGCGTAACTCGCTTAGTTTCGATGCCAGAAACGTTTATAAAAAAAAAAAGCAAAAAAGATTTTTTATACTTTAAAAATTTTCAATGAACTTTTCCCGAAAGTTCTTTATTTTTGAAGTGAAAACTTCTTTAGGGACATTGTGCGATTTTTGAGGTAGGGGAAAAACATTGAATTCGCGACCGTCATCGCGACCGCAATATTTAGGGACATTGTGCGATTATTGGATAGGGGAAAAGCATTGAATTGGCGACCGTCATCGCGACCGTCATTGCGACCGTCATCGCTTATGCTATATATTATGTGTATGTACAGTTGGAAAAATGAAAGAATACCCATGAACGAACATATAAAACACGCTGTATTTTCCTGTCACCGTGTCACAAAGAAAATTGTCCAGTGCAACTACATGTAACAATAATTATTACATGTACTTGCGCTGGTCAATTTTTTGTGTGACACGGTGACAAGAAAATACAGCTTGTTTTATATGTTCGTTCATGGGTAATCTTTCATTTTTCCTACTGTATATATAAATTGTGCAGAGGTATTTAAATTTAAAATAAATGTAAAACCTATTTTAGGATGGAGAAAAAGGATTGATTTCGCGACCATCATTGCCACCGTCATCGCTTCGGCGAAATAAATTTTGTACATATATAATGTATACATAATTTTGTACATAATGCAGTGGTTCCCAACCTTTTATGTCTGGCGACCCACCTTCTGATGTTTTTTCATATTCGCGACCCATCCCTCACCCATGATGATCTATATGTACGTTATTCAGCTACTGTAAAGGCCATGCCGCGACCCACCTGAAATCCGCCCGCGACTCACTAGTGGGTCGCGACCCACCGGTTGGGAAACGCTGACATAATGTATATTATGTGTATGTATAAATGTATATATAAATTGTATAGAAGTATTTAAATTTAAAATAAATTTAAAACCTATTTTAGGATGGGAAAAAGGATTTATTTCGCGACCATCATCGCGACCGTCATCTCTTCGACGAAATAAATTTTGGACGTATCTATATTATGTGTGTGTATACATAAATTGTATAAAAGCATTTAAATTTAAAATAAATGTAAAACTTATTTTGGGATGGATAAAAAAGATTGATTTCACGACCGTTATCGCTTCGACGAAATAAATTTTGTACGTATATTATTATATGTACCTATAATAATACTAATATTATTGAAGTGTAAACTTCTTTAGGGACGTCGTGCACTTTTTAGATGGGGAAAAAGTATTGAATTAGCGACCATCATCGCTTCAGCGAAATAAATTGTTGAAGTGAAAAGTTCTGTAGGGACGTTGTGTACTTTTTAGATGGGGAAAAAGTATAAATTAGCGACCTCCATTGCTTCTGCGAAATAAATTTCTGAAAACTTCGGTTAGAACGTTGTGCCCTTTTTAGATGGGGAAAAAGTATTGAATTAGCGACCGCCATCCCGACCGTCATTGCTTCGACGAAATAAATTTTTGAAGTGAAACTTCTTTAGGGACGTTGTGCACTTTTTAGATGGGGAAAAAGTATTGAATTAGCGAACGTCATAGCGACCGTCATTGCTTCGACGAAATAATGTTCTGAAGTGAAAACCCCTATAGGGACGTTTCGCTCTTTTCAGATGGGGAAAAATATTGAATTAGTGACCGCCATCGCGACCGTCATTGCTTCGACGGAATACATTTTTTAAGTGAACACTTTTTTAAGGACGTTGTGCACTTTTTAGATGGGGAAAAAGTATTGAATTAGTGACCGTCATCATTTCGGCGAAACAAATTTTTGAAGTGAAAAGTTCTTTAGGGACGTTTTGTACTTTTTCGATGGGAAAAAAGTATCACATTAGCGACCGTCATTGCTTCGACGAAATAAATTTTTGAAGTGAAAACTTCTTTAGGGACGTTGTGCCCTTTTTATATGGAGAGAAAATATTAAATTATCGATCGTCATCGCGAACATCATTGCTTCAACGAAATAAATTTTTGAAGCGAAAACTTTTTTAGGGGCGTTAAACACTTTTTATATGGGGAAAAAATGCTGAATTAGCGACCGTCATCGCTTCGGCGAAATACATTTTTGAAATGAAAACTTTCTTAGGGGCGTTGTGCACTTTTTTAATGGGGAAGAAGTATTGAATTAGCGACCGTTATTGCTTCGACGAAATAAATTTTTGAAGTGAAAACTTCTGTAGGAACGTTGTGCACTTTTTAGATGGGGAAATAGTATTAAATTAGCGACCGTCATTATTTGACGATTATTAAGAAAGGTAAATAAAAACTGGATGAGGGCGGCGCAGGATAGATGGGGTTGGAAACGAGGGGAGGAGGCCTATGTTCAGCAGTGGACTTTTGAGGCTGGATGATGATGATGATTATTTGACGAAATAAATTTTTAAAGTTAAAACTTCTTAGGGACGTTGTGCACTTTTTAGCTAGGAAAAAAATATTAAGTTTGCGACCGTCATCACTTTGCCGAACTAAATTTCGTACGTATATATATTATGTGTATACATAAATATCATAGAATGTACACTTGTACACAACGCGTATATAATAAAGGTATAGCACTTCTTTTTGGATGGGGAAAAGCATTGAGTTCGTAATTTATATTCTATAAGAAGTTTTTACTTCTGTAGGCACTCCCATGAGTGCTTTAATTTGGTTATTTCACGTTGAAATATTCGATTTGGAATTTGACGAATAAGAATGTATTTTTCATGAGCTTCCACTTTGCTCTTACTACGTCTATAAACTTCATGAATACAACATTTCTTCTATTTTTTATATATGTATAAGCTACATTTTTGTTAAGAATAGGTATTTTTTCCAACAAAAGACTTATTTTTGAGTTATTTGCGAAAACCGACAGAAAACGTGATTTTCTGTTGAAAAATAAACATTTTCATTTGAAAATAACTCGATAAGTGTTGACTAAGTTAAAAAACTCTTTAAAAGAAAAGATGCTTAGAATCATTCCGTTTATCGCTCGTGAGAGTCCACGACTCAACTCCGTATAACAGTATAGGAAATAAATTTAAGTTTATGAATGTTAAACTTTATATTTAAAATAAATAAATTTGAAAATTATTACCTACTGAAATTGTCTATAGGTTACCTAGGTTTTGAAGTAGATGAAATGAGAACAATGATGAAGATGAATATACTAATCGATACAACCTAGACTTTGAATTAACATTTCACCTTAAGGGGGTATTTAAATTTTTTATTTAAACTTAAAACTTTTATCTATTCTAAGGGACTTTCATCCTTCAGTAATAATGTAATTTTTCATTCTGCGTTTAAATTTTTCAAAAATATTCATTGGTTTTCTCAGGATTCGGAAAAAAATGACATTTAAATAGCATTGGACCAAGATTTTGCGCATATCCCCTTAAAAGGATATGGTATAAAATTATTCAAAAAAGAAAGTAATAGTTAAATTTAAATTTACAAATTTTAAACTTTAAATTTGAAATCGAAAAATTTAAACATTCTTACTGAAATTGTATATAGATTGTCAAGATTTTGAAGTCGATGAAACAAGAAGAACGATGGAGATGGATCACTTATCTAACGATTCTCTAAAGCTGAGAAAGTCTGATAAGTAATGAATCAATAATAAACAAGTATAATAATTAGTTTATATGAAACTAGAAATAAGAATTTTTAGAACAATATTTTTATTACATTTATTCAATACTTTGGATATGTATTTATGAACGGTCACTGAATGTATACTCAACCAAACTTGGAATTACTATATATTTGAAACCTGCAGCTTCTGGAAGCTATAGGTGTAAATATTTTAGTTTAAACGATAAGAAGAGTTGGCGTGCCCAAGGCTTATATAGCAGGAGGAAGTTACAGGATCCCGAAGTTAACCAGGCAACACAAAATTAAATTGGTGTCTTCAACACCAAAACTGTAACATTGGAAATTGGAAAAGTGTGCTATTTTCAAACGAAAGTAGAATGTGTAAAATCAGATGATTAACGAATTCGTGTACTTAGAGGACGGGGAAGACAAGCAAGAACGGAAACTTCCAGATTTATTTATAAATATAAAAGAGGAAGGGTCATGTAGGCCGGGAACCGAAGCTTTTCACCTCGCAATTTTTACAGAACGGATAGATTTGTATGAAAATTTGAAAATAAGTAGTAGATAGACCAAGGATCAAAATCTATATGATGCTGAAAGGCGCTTTTACCATGGGGTGGTTGTCACCCCATCTCGTCACAAAAGTTGATAGAAACATTCATTCTAAGCAAAAAATGTTCTATACATTTTTTTGATTTATTTGCCATCGAAAATGTTAGTTTTATATCGAAAAAATCAATGTTTTGATAGGTATACTCATTTACGATTCACTCAATTTTTGCCGTAGAAAAATTTTTTCAAACCAAGTTCTTGAGAATTGAATAAACTACAATTTTATATTGAAACATTTTTTCGTATCTCTGATGCTAATCTTTATATTCTGAAGAAAATGGCATTTTTTACCAAGCTACAAAAATTCGATATTCGCTTTTAACTCCTGTTTTTAAAAACTAATCATTCTAAGCCAGTCAAACTTACATTATTATGCTTCCAATTGGATTTCTCCTTTTTTTTTCAAAAAAATATATTGATTTTTTAACCCTAACATTTTTAATTTTGATCCTAGAAGTTTGGTAAAAAAGAATTTTGTAGGTTTTTCTTCTTCTCTTCTTCAGGTGACGTCCTCGTTCCGAAGTTTGGCTATCATCAAGGCTATGCTTATTTTTGATACCGTAGATCTAAATAATTGGCAGCTGCTGCACTTGTACCAATCTCTTAAATTCTTCAACCATGAATGTTTTCTTCTGCGAATGGATCTTTTACCTAATATTTTTCCCTGAATAATTAATTGTAGTAGCTGGTACTTTTGTCCCCTCATTATATGTCCCAAGTATTGCAGTTTGCGCTTTTTAAGAGTAAGCGCAAGTTCTTTTTCTTTCTGCATCCTTCGCAACACTTCCATGTTTGTCACTCTCTCTGTCCACGATATTCTTAGTATCCTGCGGTACATCCACATCTCGAATGCTTCTATTTTCCTTGTATCGATCTTTTTCAGTGTCCAAGTTTAGGTAAAGTGTAGGTTTTTATAAGGTCTATAAGGCTATTAATATTAATTCTTGTTAAATTCCTCAGTCGCAAAAAGAGGTGACTTTGAAAGGGTTTGCAAAGGCGGTTTTTGCATGTTATTATAAGTTTTAATTGTCGAGAGCTCACTCAATTTTTGCCGTAGAAAAAATGTTTGCACACCATGTTTTTGGAAATTAAATCGGCTACAATTTCATATTTGAACATATTTAAACAATTTTTCGTATCTCTTGCTATTCTGAAGAAAAGGCAATTTTTTCCAAACTACAAAAATTCGTTATTTGTTATTTTTTTAAAAACTATTCATTCTAAGCCGGTCAAACTTTTAGAACCTATTAATAATACATAACTAAATAAAAAAGACCAAATAAGTCAATGACTAATTTTAATTAGGGTGGTGATTAGGGGGTTGCTTCCAATCACTTTTTCGCTGAAAAAAAAAATAGGGACTGACATTCTTTTCATTATAAGTTACTTAATTTTTGAGCTAGATACTTTTTTATTTCTGGAGATAGATATTTTTAATACTTTAAATTAGTTTGAACAAGTTGTCCTCGAAAAATGCATAGTTTTCTCGTCTTTTGACTTTGAAACTACAATTTTTAGCATTTGACGAAGAAGAGCCAACATATAATAAAGTATAGCTCGATTACTATTCGTCTTAAAGAAAATCTAAAAACAAGTTTTTGTTACGTAAAGTTGTTTTGATAAAATGAAAACTTTTGGAGTTATTAGCAGGAAACTTAAAAACATTGATTTTTTCGATATATAACCAACACTTTCGAATAGCGAATAAATCGAAAACTATCAATTTTATTAAAAAAATGTATAGAATGTTTTCGCTAAGACTGAACGTTTTTACCAACTTTTGTGATTAAAATATAATAAAAAATTTCACCTCTGAGATGGGGTGGAAACTACCCCCATGGTAAAAGCGCCTTTCGGCGTGATATAGATTTTGATCCTTGGACTATCCACTACTTATTCTCAATTTTTCAAGCAAATCCATCCATTCTGTAAAAATTGCCGAGGTATTGTTCATTGTCCTATTTTAAGCTTCATTACTTGGACTAATGATCTGGAGAGGAATTATGATCGGTAAAAAAATCCTTTAATTTTCATCCAAGCAACTTTAATAGCTCTCAGGTATGTTGATTTGGTTGTATAAACTGTACCTACTTTGGCTCCTGAGAGATGCGATGGAAAAGAATTTAATTCAGCATTAATTCGCTTAAAATAATAAAAAATATCCATATCCATATAAGTTTGGTTGAGTGTATAAAAGGTATAGCTAGTAGCTGAATAAAATGTAGCTAATGACAGATATTCTTAGAGAAATTTCATGAAAAATCGGTAGTAGATATTTCCTAGGAAACTATATTGTAATAATGAATTTAAACAAATGTGATATATTATTACTTTTAAAACTATTTACTAACCTGTTCCTCATTGCTCTGGAATATTCAACAGAAGTTATATTCCTAGACTCTCCAGTCGTACTGGACCCAGTATGGTGTATAGTGTTCTCGTCCTGTGGTTGATCCCCTAGCATCTTTCCATACAAGTCATCATCAGACACCCCGTCATTTTCCACTTCATCCAAGTACACTTTTAAAAATTTATTCAACGACGTTTCGGCTTCTTCACTCATACCCTTCCGGAATCCAGGAGCGCTGGATCCCAGACCGACTAGACTTAAGAAAAACAATGTCCAAACACACCGGCACATTTCTGGAAAAAATTCAAAAACTCTTTCAAAATTTTTGGAAAACTCACAAAAACTTTTTTTTGAAAAATATCGATTTGATGATAATAATAATAATAATTTATTATATTTATATATTTATATAATATTATATTTATTATTAATAATATATACCGGACAATCCGATTTGTCTTAGCGTAAGTTCAAAACTAAACAGTGTATATTATTAGGTGCAGATATAGAGTGTGAAGGAGTGAGATAGATAATATAAGCGAGAGAAGGTTGTTCTTAAGGAATGGCGTAGAAATTATTTATTTAAGAGGGACGCTTAACATATTTTGCTTTTAATAAAAAATATCTACGAAATCAAATAAAATAAATAATAAATATTTCAAACAGCCTTAATATTAATATACTTACAATTATTATGTTATTATATTAATAAATATAATAAATTGTATGGTTTGTATATGCAGTTGTTAACAATGGATGAATATAAGAAATGTGATTATAAAAAATCTCTTTACACTGTGGTATAAAATGGTGAAATTTCTCTATTCAGTCCTGACCCCGCTCGGAGGGAGGGTATTGGTCATGGTGATGCCGTATATTAACCATCTCCAAAGATCTCTATCTCTGGTC
This sequence comes from Diabrotica virgifera virgifera, assembly GCF_917563875.1. NCBI lineage: Eukaryota > Metazoa > Arthropoda > Insecta > Coleoptera > Chrysomelidae > Diabrotica > Diabrotica virgifera. Next base: position 164,504,975 of record NC_065446.1, on the reverse strand, counting down.
ATTTTTTTTTAAGTCATGCAGTGCCGGATTAAGGGGGGCTATGTGACTATTAGCCCCCGGCGGTAAATTTTGAGAGGCGGTACGTCGCTCCCATCACGCTTTAATTCAATATGTGGATATTCCAAATTTATGGAGTTGATTTTCCGAAATAGCATGGTAATAAAACTTCGTCTCGGCACCGATAAGATCCGTCTCTGCGGTAGCAGGTCGCACAAAAACACGTTTCATGTTTCCGGGAAATCGGCCAGCGCCACTGTGCCTGGCGGCAGCGTCGCAGCGTGTCCGGCTCCAACACGCCATGTCGTCCGACGTGTTAGCGCAGTTTTCGAGACTAGTCTCAAATTTTACATATTTATTAGTGAAGTGTTTTCGTGACGTTTTTAAAAAATGGGCGAAGAGGAAGGAGGTGCATTTCGGAAACGACAAAATAAAGTTTCGACAAACAACAAAAATTAAATGCAGTATTAGAAAAAACCACAAGATTCAGCTTTTTTTACCAAATCCAGACAACATAGTGTACCAACGAGCACTTCTTTTCAAGACGATCCAATTGCAACAGTTTCAGATGTTTTAGAAGGTAGGTTTATTTGACTGTTTTAGTTACTTTTTTAATAAAATAAAATTTGCAGCAGGATCTTCATCACGTCGAGATGATTCATCCACAGCAAGTTCAGACCCACTTTGTGATATCGAGTTACATCCTGAAAAGAGTTCTGCTGAACGTCAAATTCTAGTCGAAAGTGGTGTTAATCGAGTTGATTTATAAGATCCAAAATTCTGGCCAAGAAATTGTGTAGATGAAGTGCTGAAAGAATTCAAAACACAGGATCTTAATTCTTTAGACTTTAAATCTCCAAACAGAAAAATAGGAAAACAAAACAGGTACTTCACTAAATCACTATTCTATAAAGTTTTAAAGAATGGTGAAAAAATTCGGCGTGACTGGTTAGTGGTTAGTTTATTCCAAAAGCACAGGCTCTTTATTTTGCTTATATTGTCGAATCTTTTCAAGCGAAAATTGGACTTTTTCCTTTTGTACTGGATTTGACGACTGGAAAAAGGCTAAAGAAAAATGTGACAGTCATGAAAGGTCAGTCGTTCATTTAGAACATCTTAAAAATTTAATTTCAAGAAATTCATTAAGTATGCGAAAGATCAACTCACAGTGCTACTTTTGTGATGGAGATTTTGCATAAAAATAATATAATTGCAACCTTCCCAAACGTAGAAATAGCACTAAGAATCTTCTTATCGTTGATGGTTACTTAAAACGGGTCAAACATTATTTGAGAAATACGATGACGGAAGAAACAATAAATTCGTTCGCTGTTTTAAATATTAATAATGATCTGCTTACAAAATTAGATTTTAATAAAATCATCGACCTGCTTGCAAGTAGGAAGTCCAGGAAAATTTGTTTGTAAATAATTATGTTAATTTACTTTCTAAGTTGTGAGTTTTTGTCTTTGTGGCTTTGTGGCTTTTTTGTATATTTGTAGTAAATTATCTAATAATATTAAAATAGTTTTAATGAATTGTTAACCTCAGACGCATCTATAACTACTGGAGAGTGGCGGTATAGTATGACTTAGCCTCCGGCGGTCCATGAACAAAATCCGGCACTGAAGTCATGCATAGGTCTTGTGTATATTCCTGTTATTTAGTCGATCCATCTTGTTGGGGATCTTCCTCGTGATCTTCGGACTTCTACTTTCTTCTTGGATAATAAGTCTTCCCATTTTTCCTGTATCTGGATGGACTTTGCTGGAGAGCCGTTTGCTCACCTTTAGCTCATTTAAAATTTATGCTTGGTTGCACCAACAGATTTTAAGCTTAAGACGTGCTTTAGGCTTAGCTTACAAAATATACGCGTTGCACCATCTAATCTTAGATCAAATTTCAACTTGTCAGAATGGATAGCCACGTGGATTACATAGATAGGGCAGTCAGTGAGAGTATTTGGCTCCGCATTACATCGATTTACTTGATATTTTCACAGTAAGTAGGCAATAGCTCAAGAAAAAAGTCTACACTATGCCGATGTGTGCTTTTATCTTGGGGTTGCCCCCCCTTTTCGTGGGTGAAAAATTGTTTGATGTTGTTCTGAAACTATTTCCTTGTGGCGTTTTTATAATCAAATATGTATTTGCAATGGGAAATAAGCCACAATTTTACCAAAAAAATGATTTTATTAACGTTTCGAAGCATAAAACGGGTTTCGTTGTCAAAATACAAAATAGTAGTATTTTGTATTTTGAATACGAAACCCGATTTGGGCTTCGAAACGTTAATAAAATCATTTTTTTGGTAAAATTGTGGCTTATTTCCGATTGCAAATAGTTGATATAAAAATTTTTTGGTTAAAATAACCACGGAAGAACCTTAGTCTAAACAAAAACTGTTCTATAATTACATTTGAAAATTCAATACTTTTAGAGTTATTCGTGGTTGAAAATTGGCCATTTTCATTGAAAAATGACACCTTTTTGGAAAGATTTTTCGAATACCTTAAAAACTATGCATCTAACAAAAAATCTATATAAAATATTTTTGTAGCTTATAAAAAAACAAAGAGAATCATTTCTTCATAAATCTTGTAGTTATAATACAAAAAGGGATATGGCAGGTGACAAGAGTTTGTTCTTTTTGCTGCATACTCAAATCGGTGTATTCAACTTGAATTGAAGTAACAGAGAACCGGTCGGTTTTAGGTGTATACGCTCTGAGCTTCGCTGGTGTCGCTCCTAGCGGACTACTAGTTCAACTTTCACCGGTAATTTTTAAATTTATTAGTTAATTGTTATCGCTTAATATTTACAACGCAAAAAAGTATTTAAATTGTAATCGATTTTTTTAAGATCTTGCTAATCATTTTGACGTTCTATTGATGAAATATTAATTTCTTACTTTGGATACTTTCACAATTATCGTGTAGATGGCGCTAAGATTAATAGATTAATTTATAATTATATATTACAGAACATTAAAAAAACTTAAATTCAGTATTTAAAACGTAAGTATATTTAAGGTAAAAATATATACCACAGCTTTGACCGACTAATATTTTTTATAATTAATGTTTTTAATTTTAATTTTAAATTAATCACTTTGACATTTATGTCAAATTTCCGGTAAAGGTTTACAGACTTGTCACTACTGGCGCTCGCGAATTTGTAAATATCCCCTCTACGTACGAGCTCACAGCGTATAATGATACTAATAACTTTTGTAGTGCTTGAACAGACCTTTAAAATGAGCAAAACGATCAATATTATTGTTGATATATTGCAAAATATTTGATTTTCTACAATGTATTGATTATCTGTAGATCAATTTGAATGATTACGCAATATATTATGTTAATCAACATTACTTTAACTTTTATTGTGCAATATGATAAAAATTGCGGTGTGTGTGGCCAATATTGCGCAATATTGGTTCAGTTGTGGTCACATACCACTTGTGAATTTTCAATTTTCAAAAGTATTTCCAGTAGCTAGGTAACGTAATGATATTGATCAATGCTAACTTGATGAGATAGCATCTCGCTCGCATCACAATATCCCTTTTTTGAATTACAGGTGTAATCATTCTTAATAGTTGATCAAAAAATATACTATCTAATCGCAAAAAGTTTTGAGAAACACTTAGCTCACTGATTCTTAAATCATTTAAAAAATTTTCATGATTGTACTTATTTCTTTTTTTTACCATTCCTCCATTACCTGCATTTATTTTTCTTCCTTTTTGAAGCTACAACTAATGCAATAGCCATACAACTCGCTTGTCTTTTTATCCCAGATATTGATAGTACAAGATCCAGCTTGAAATTAATTTATTGTGAAATAATACTACATCGTGTGGATTGGCTTTCAAATATTATTGTAAAATATCATTCAATCTTCGCATATCTACTGCTGGACATAAATCTCCCTCATAATTTTTCATCTGTTTTAATCTTGTGCCTCTTGCATCCAATTCCTATGACAACGTTTTAGATCATCAGTTCAACGTGTTGGTGGACGACCTGCCTCTGCTTCGTTAGGCATCATCTCTTGGTCCCCATTTCAGTATCCGCTTTGTCCATCTGTTATCAGACATTAGAGCCACGTGACCTGCCCAGTTCCATTTCAGTGTTACTATTCTCTCTACTGCATCAGCCACTCCTGATCTTTGTCATAGCTGGCGGTTTCAAATCTTGTCTCGTAGTGAAACGCTTAACATAGCACGCTCCATCGCTTTTTGAGAGTGTCTCAAGGGGCGATGAATCAGTCATTAGAGCCACGTGACCTGCCCAATTCCATTTCAGTGTTACTATTCTCTCTACTGCATCAGCCACTCCTGATTTGTCGTAGCTGGCGGTTTGGTATCTTGTCTCGTAGTGAAACGCTTAACATAGCACGCTCCATCGCTCTTTGAGAGTGTCTCAAGGGGCAATTAATCAGTCATTAGAGCCACGTGACCTGCCCAATTCCATTTCAGTGTTACTATTCTCTCTACTGCATCAGCCACTCCTGATCTTTGTCGTAGCTGGCGGTTTGGTATCTTGTCTCGTAGTGAAACGCTTAACATCGCTCTTTGAGAGTGTCTCAAGGGGCGATGAATCAGTCATTAAAGCCGCGTGACCTGCCCAATTCCATTTCAGTGTTACTATTCTCTCTACTGCATCAGCCACTCCTGATCTTTGTCGTAGCTGGCGGTTTGGTATCTTGTCTCGTATTGAAACGCTAAACATAGTACGCTCCATCGCTCTTTGAGAGTGTCTCAAAGGGCGATGAATTGTACCAATATATTTACGTTAATTCTGACTTCTAAGGGCTGCTTTAGACTAGTGCCCCGTTCACTCTATTTTGTTTCTCAAATTATAATGTCCAGACCATGTCTTTAATACGAAATACAGAAAAAAATTAGGATAAATTAATCTTTAATACGAAATACGGAAAAGAATTAAAATCTACTTGTATTTTTTTTTCTTAAATTAAGTTCATCCGTATTGGCACTATTTTTATTTATTATAAAAGGCAGTAAATCTAAACAAATCAAAATTAGGTTGCAGTTTATTATGAAGTATTATTATGAAGTGGTACATCTATATATTAGATATGCTGACGAAGCAGAAGTATTTGCAGATAGTTTTGAGGACTTAGAAAGAATAATGTCTCATACATCAGAGATCATTCACGAGTATGTACTGGATCTGAACAGAAAAAAAAAACAAAATAGATGGTAGTCAGTAAACCTGAAATACCAAATACACAGTTTTTGGTTAAGCAACAGTTAAATTGACAGGGTCGATAGCTAAGCATACATTAGTACCGACCGAAACAGACAATAGGGTCACTCCATAAAAAAAACACCCCATAGGGAAGGCTTACTTCAAATAAATCAACGTTCGAATAGAAAAAGCACGAACCAACTTCAATTAAATGAGAAAAGTACATTATACAAAAGAACTGAAATAAAACTTGAAAGTTAGGTTAACAAGGTGCTATATTGTCTCAACTTTGCTCTACAGACTAGAAGCGTGGACCCCCAACGTGGCGACTACTAAGAAGCTAGAAGAATTCGAACTGTGGATATATAGAAGAATCTTGAATATATGATGTACCGAACTTGTAACAAACCACGAAGTCTGAAAAGAGCTAACAAGATAATGGAAATAATAGAAACCATCAAAACACGAAATCTGCAATACCTCGGGCGTGTCATGATGTCATTCGTCGTAAGAAATACGATACGAGAATACTTCAATTGATCATAAAAAGTATAAATATAGGAAGGAGAAGAATTTCATGGCTGTGTAACTTGAGGGAATGGTACGGATGCACATCAATCGAACTATTCAGATTAGTCGTATCTAAGATTAGAATAGCCATGATAATTACCAATATCCTTCGCGGAAATGGTTCGTAAAGAAAATAGAAAAGGCAAGACTAGCATTTGTAAAAATGAAGAAATATGTCCGCAGAAGCCATTATTTATTATTCAGAATCAAAGTCTTCAACTTCTGATATTATTTTTTATACCTTGTTTTACTCGGTAGTTAGTGGACGTTTTCTGAAGCTTCTTGTTTGGTGTTATAGGCGTGTCTTAAGAATTTCATAGGTGGACCAGGTATGTTGAGGTCATACGTAGAATATGGACGGAATGTGAGATCGTTTTTACAAATAAGAATATCTGGACATACTAAGAGAAATCAGCAGAGATGTGGTTTGTTATAACTCATTCTTGAGGGTAATGTGTATGGAAAAAGAGGATCGGAGAAAAGAATTTCTTGGCTCCATAGCATGAGATAATGTCTCAATAAATTTAAAACACCCGGGGAACGGATGAAAAATAAGTACCGTAAGAAATAGCACCGTAAGAAGAATAATTTAGTTGCACTCTCTCTAGAAGGTTTGTTAGTGAATATAGATTTTTTGATTGCATGATACCGTTAAAAGCTAAAAAATTATACGATTTAATGGCATAGCCGCAAAATATCGCCTGTCAAAATGTTCAACGTGTTTTAAATGTTTCGAAATTCATTTTTTTCGAATCCTGAGAAAACTAATAAATATTTTTTTAAAAATTTAAACGCAGAGTAAAAGATTACATTATTACTGAGGACCGAAAGTCCCAGAAAACTTCTATAATGTTTATTTTAATAAGTTACAAGGCTGAAAGTAAAAGAGAAAGCTTCTTGTGATTTTTAGTTGCAAATATTTCATTAAAAAGAAACTTTTTATTTACTCTGACCCTCGGTAATAATTTAATCTTAAATTTTTCAAAAATACTTATTCTTTTTCTCAGGATTCGAAAAAATGAATACATTTAAAACACCTTTCCCCTTAACCACGTAATTCAAAAAGTCCGATTTGATTCATAATGTTAGTATGGTTCCATGACATCTCGTTAAGTGACAGTTCGTAACGCCATCAATTCGTAACAGGGACAGTAATGCCAACATGTAATTCCTTTAGCAAATTTAGTATTACTGAATTTATACAAAAACAACTTTTGCATGCATTCATATACTAAAAGTAATGGTAAATTTTTTAAAAGTACTTTTTTTATATATTTGTCACACATATTTTTGCATATATTCCTGTTAATTTGACAACTAAGGAACTTTTTTAAATTTCTATATCTTGAATTATTACTTTAAAGTACTAAAACGAAGTCTGAAAAATAATGAAACAAATAAAAACAGTTTAATAATAATATATTTACTATAACAATTAATACAATTTACATTACCTGATTAGATTTATTTTAAGACATAATTCTAAAAATACATTTCTCCACGAAATATGAAGTAGGTTAAAAATATTTATCCTGATACTGTTTCGTTAAATTGTTTTATTAGTTTCCACGTTAACTAAAATAAACCGAATAATTTAATTTTGACGTTACGAATTGTACCGTTACGAATATGTATAGTTACGAACTGTCGCCGTTACGAATTGACGACGTTACAAATTTGTGGGGTTACGAACTGTCGCGTTACGAGACGTCTTGTCACGTGTTGGTACATATCTTTGTAAAAACTGCCATGTTAATTCTCTACAATTTCAATATTTTCTCAATAATAACGGATTCAATCATAAATATTAAATTACAAAGAACGTAGTACATACGTAGTAAACAAAATCTGGTTAGAAAAACTCTAATAAAAATTTTCCAAAAAGTTTTATTAATTTTTGGGTGTAGTCAAAGTCGTGTTGTTTAACACATAATTTTTTGGGAATTATTTCATCAATATCAGTTTTAAAATATTAGTAATATATAGATAAAGTATTAAAAATTAATCAAAAGACTTTTCACAAAATATGTAGTTGACATGATTTTCATCGGACATTTTTGAAATTATACTTCTTTAGGCGAGATTGGGAGTGAATGTAAATATGCGCGAATTCATCAAAAATATTGGTGCTACGCGCGGATTAGGTATATGTTTGCTCTAATTGGGTATTCAAATGACATGTCAAAAATTATCCAATTTGGCGGCTGTGGTTAAAGATTGTGTTGTCATGTTTATTATTATATTTATGGTTGTTAAGTTGTGTTTTAAAAGTTGTGAGAGCAGAGAAAAAAGTGAGTTTATAGTTATACTGACTTTTTAGATAGTTTTTATATTATATTTTTGGACTTATTAATATAAAAAAAGAATTTGTGGATACTTTGTACGCAAGTTGAAGTTATACTTCTATTAACACATTACATGCCACGTCGCTCATATATAGGATACACAGATGTTTTGCCAGGGGCCACGTCGCTCATTTTTTATATACATGTATGCCTAACTTTCATGGCCGTGTATATCAGTGGCCCCTGAGAGTATTATCCCTATTTAATTGTGGCACGCAATGTGTTAAAATTGTGTTGAAAATCTGACGATTTTTAGATTTTCTACGATTCCTCAAGGGAAAAGCAATTGCTGGGACGCTCCAGTTCGTCAAAAAATAATGGATTAATATCTTTTTCAAGAATTTACCATTTTTAATGATTTTAAAATTTGACGAAGATACAGCAAAAAATCGAAAGGCCAGACAGAGCCCATGAGAAAATAATACATGCTATAAATTTTTTGTCGAGAAATGACGTTTTTTAGAGTTTATACGATTTCTCGCGAGAAAAGCAATTGTGGTGAAGCCCCAGTTCATAAAAAATTACGTTTTACGATTATTTTTAATTTTTGGTTTTATTTTAAGTATTACAATTAGTTTATTATTTAAATAAAAATACAATTAAAATGTTTAAAATCTCTTTTTACCATGAATTTCTCTATTTCTTTAATGTATAATATCATCGTTTGTATTTGTTACAAGCCTATAGTAGATGATCCGACATAAGCACGACCTTCACCGATCTGTTTAATGGATAAAAATTATTTGATATGTAATTTACTATGTTAAAAATTATAAAAACAAAAAAAGGGGTGTCAGGGATTTTTTCCAGACTAAGTATAATTAATTAATAATTAAAAACGGATTTTTTCACTACTAAAATTTTTTCAGTCCGGGCAAATATTATTTTATATTTTTTGACAGTGACATTTTTAACAAGTGAGAAAAAAGACATATTTCTCACGAACTCAGAAGTTTGTTCGCAAATCATGCGAGGGAGAAATATGTCATTTTCTCATGTGTTGTACAATCCGACAAGCGATAGCTGGCGGGTGACCTTGCGCGAAAATACACAACGAGAAATACACAATACGAAAAGGTCATACGACAAATCGATATACCGGCTGTGCCCAAACAATATCTTGCCGCGTCCAACTATCGAACTTGCTGGAAAAAGGGTGGCTGATTACTTTACAATGGATCCCTAGTCATGTCGGTGTTGAAGGGAATGAAGCGGCGGATGAACTTGCAAAAGAAGGCACTACTCTTCCACAGCCCCCTAGCTTCAAATCGTACACATCAGCAAAGTCCACCATTAAAAGAGGAATCAAAGCGAAGATAAAAGACCAGCAAATACAAGCCGGTGCTGGAAAATCTTGGGCCCACCTAATAGAGTCACCAATCCCTCACAACTTGCCGAGACCCACCAGTGTAGCCGCGTTCAGAACAACTACGGAGCATGACTACCTGGCCTCCCATCTACATCGCATCGGCGTCCGTGAAAATCACAACTGTCCACTATGTAATCAGCCCCAGATGGATGCTGCTCACCTCCCAGAGTGCCCAGCCCTGATAACAGACCCACCCGAGGAGGATGAAGCGCACCTACGAGAAACGGCTCGTCTATACTGGTCAGCGCGCCGCCAAATGGCTAACATGCCAAGGGTTGGCGTTGGCTAGTAAGTAAGTAGTAGTAAGTACGAAAAGGTCACCCGCCATGTCTCTCTGGTCGGATTGTACACTGTACTTTTTCTATGGATGCGGTTTTGTCCAAGAGTTCAAACTTCAAAATTAAATAATTTAGGTAATTTTAGGTATATTATAATAATATGCATTAATTGAAATAAAATACATACATATACATGTTGGTATTAAATATACTTAAAATTTATATACGTTAATTATTTAAAATTCTAATTAAAAGTTATTTTTGAAAAGTTTTGAAAGGTAACTTCTGGTTTTGCTTCAACACATTTTGTTTGACAACATTAACTGTGTTTGTATTGTGCATGTAACCATGGAAGCGGCGATCATATATATGTAAAACCGTAGGGGAACCCGTAAGAAAAAATATTTCTCACTGCAATGGCCGACTTTTCTCACTGCGTGAGAAATTGTTAGCTTTGAATGTATGTAAGTAGTGAGAGAAGTTGCACATTATATAGCATCCCTAGAAATAGGGCTTTTATAATTTTTCTCTTAAATGGATCATTTTCGAGTTATAAAGAATTAAAACTGAAAAAAGATCGAAAAATTACGATTTTCAAGGCTCAAAAACACAAGTAAAAATATTATTTTTGTAATCATGAAGTACATAAATTCAAGCTCAAACCTTCTACTAGGTTCTGATAAGAATTTTTGCCACGTTTTATTCTAAAATATATTCTTTTATTTGTTAATGAGGAAGATTCCTTATGGAAAGACGGGCGATCAGGTTGCATTAACATCTAAAAAACAATGTCTTAACTGAAATAACTCCAAAATATCTATCAACTACTGATAGAATACGGTTTTAACTTGAATTTAGGTACTTCGTAATTTCAAAAATGTTGTTTTTTACTTATGTTTAGTTATGTTTATATGTTATATTTTTTACTTGTGTTTTTGAGCATTAAAAATCGTTATTTCTCGTTTTTTTTTAGTTTTAAATTGTTTATAACTCGAAAACTATCAACTTAAGAGAAAATTTACAACAGACCTTTTTTGTTTAGAATGATTCAAAAAATCTAAAATAATATCTGCCTGGGCCGTAAAATTTTAGTAAAATTTATAAAAAAAAAGTCATTTTTTAATTATGAATTAAAGTCTGGACAAAAGTATATCGGGCACCCCTTGTTTTTTTATAATTTTTAACGTACTAAATTACATATCAAATAATTTTTATTCAAAACAGATCGGTAAAAAACGTGGAATAAATTTTGGGGCAGAATTACCGGTGGCACACCACTGCCTGCTTCTCTGTCTGACGATGTGTGTCTGGTATTTTTATTTGAAAAAGCTCGGCTAGACGTAGTGGCGACGTATGTATAACGTATACATAAATGTGTTTCTGGTGGCTGAGTCTACGACGGCTGGTGAAAGAGAAAAAAATTGCAAACGTCGCGCCGTCACAACCTGACTGCTGCTAATGCGTCCAACAGGTGCTGTCGATATAGGAAATGAAAAGGCAAAATTAATTTAAATTTGCCTTTAAAGCAAACATGAATTGTCTTTAATTAACAGAAGAAAGGTGATTGTCTATTTATTTGCATGGGGATTATAGTGGTATAAGGTATTTACTTTGAAAATGCAGTTATGTAATTTTTCGACCTCCATATGCGCCAACATTACTTTTGATTGCTTCAATTAGCCTATTAAACCTTCAGTCACAGTCACTGAAGGTAAAAATTAACTATTACTACCTCCGATTTCGGTGAACCTCCATCGATTTTCATGAAAATTGGTGAGTAGTTAGAGGATATCCACAGAAACAAATTGACATGGTGCCAACTTGCGCTTTTCCTTGGATGTGGATGTCACCCCTTCTCGGGAGAGAAAATTATATTAAAAATAACCCCATAAATCGATAGATCGAGGGACAAATTCTGAGCAAAATATTTTATATAAAGTTATGTAGGTATTAAAATCAATACTTTCTAATTTTTCGTGAAAGAAGTGTATGTTTTAAAACGTTTTTCAACAAATAAGGGAGCGTTACTTTTTGAAAATTTTTGACCCTCAACCTGCGGTACTTAATACTTGAAAGGTCCCTAACTCAAAAACTAGAAGTTTTTACAAAAATGTTATCACTGCCAAAATTGAAGCTAAAAAAAGTCGAATAAATTTCTTACTTGAAAAACCTTAAACCTTTTAATAGTAATTCAAAGTGAGTTATAGATAATTGAATGTAAATTTTTTTTTCGGTAAGTACTCAAATCTAAGTAGGAATTCAAGCTACCTAACGGGAAAACGGTTGGTCTGGATCCCGCGTACCAAAAAAAGTTTTTTCTACGGCCTTGCTAAATCTGCCACATTCCCGCACGCATTTCGTTTCCGAAAGTTGAACTTTTCCGAACGGCGTTCGGGAATGTGGAATAGGTACCTTGTAATATGGCATTATAATATACATTATAATACGTGCAATAAACTAATAGTTAGATATTATTTACTAATTTATTTAAAATTTATCTTATTTTGTTCATGTTTTAATGAAATTAACGCGACAATTCGTTGAAATAGAATTATTTTGACATAATATTAATAAGTCAAATCAGTAGACAATAACAATGGTTTTGAATCGTCGTCATTGAAACCAATATCGTCGTCATGGTAAGCAATTATATTAAAAGTTTGGTTTTGACAATCTTGTCAAAGAATTCATTTGTGTGTTTTCACTCCTACATAAAAATTGATATATGTAACTCTATTTTTTGTGGCTTTTTTCCAAACGTACGGCCCTAGAAAAAATATTGTTCCTAACTCATGCGGAAAGTGTCTTCCCCGCACTAGACTGCTTGCACGAACTCGTTTATGATTGTGAAAACTAGTAGGTTGTTTTTAAGTTTATTCAATAGCAAGCTTTATATAATATATTTATGAAAAAATGTTTGTCCGTTTGTTGGGCATTTTAATAAGTCCGACAGGTAGAACTTGTGAAATGACAGGAATTATGTTGGTAATAAATAGCAGTCTGATTTTTGCATTAGAGTTTAATAAAAGGGTAACAAATCAATTGGAAGTTCTGACCTGCAAAATACATGGGACGTTTTCGACCCCTATTAAGCTGCAGCCCCACCATCGCGAATAAAGTTCGGACTAGGCAAAAAATTTAGTGCTATTTATGTGCTAATTAGTTGCTCTAATCCGAAATTTGTTGCTCAAATCGTTGACCAGGAAATCGCGTTGAAAGTGGGGCGTCCATGTTAGCCCCCCCACACCGAAAATTTTTTCTGGTTTTTGTTGCTCTAAGCGTTAAGCAGGAAATCGAGTTAAAAGAGGGGCGGCCCAGCTTCTCATGTGACGTACAATGAAAGACTTTTATATGAAACAACGCATGAAAGTAAAAACTTTTAAACAACGCATGAGAAGCTGGGCCCGCCCCTCTTTCAACTCGATTTAATGCTTAACGCTTAGAGCAACAAAATCCGAAATAGAGCAACTAATTAGCACATAAATAGAAGTAAATTTTTCACCAAACAAATCAAGAAGTTTGAACTTTTTTCGGTGTGGGGGGGGGGGTCCAGCTTGCAATTAAGCTGGACCCCCACTTTCAACGCAATTTCCTGGTCAACGATTTGAGCAACAAATTTCGGATTAGAGCAACTAATTAGCACTAAATTTTTTGCCTAGTTCGAACTTTATTCGCGATGGTGGGGGTGCAGCTTAATAGGGGTCGAAAACGTTCCATATATTTTGCAGGCCAGAACTTCCGATTTATTACCCTTTTATTAAACTCTCATGCAAAAATCAGACTGCTATTTATTACCAACATAATTCCTGTAATTTCACAAGTTTTACGTGTCGGACATACTAAAATGCCCAACATGTTTGTCGGACAAACATTTTTTCATAAATATATTATATAAAGCTTGCTACTGTATAAACTTAAAAACAACCTGCTAGTTTTCACAATCATAAACTTGTCGAGATGACAAGTTCCACAATTAAAACTTCCCTTGTTCCAGTGTTCCCATACATCAAAGTCTGTCCTACTAGACACCGTTAGGCTATTAACAAATTTTCAGCTTGCTATTAATAAACTGTTTTTTTAACATTTTACAAGATGTACAGCCATTTTACAACCTACTTACTAAACGCTTGTCAAAGTAGGTACTCAAAAATACGTTGATGCAGAAATAGAAAGAACTTAATAGCATCAAAATATATACCTACTCCGAAAATTTTTCAAAATTTATGCTCCAAAATTTTATCCAAAAAAATTTATAATTTTTAGAATAACTCTGTTAATTTTTATATCAGGTTCATCCAAAATTAGTTTCAAGGGTTATAAAATCGTGTTAAACTTAATCGTTTAGAACCATTATTTTTTAAAGATAAAAGGTGAAAGAACCCGGGTTACGTGTTTCTCGAAGTAAAATGTAGGATTTAAATGTTTCTATCTCTGTTATTTTTTATGCTACAAAATAAAAAGTAAAAGAAAACCTTTGTAAAAAGAACTCAAATTTCGTTCCCTACCATCTTTCTACGTATATCGAGTATTTTTGGAGTTATTATAAAAAGAAAATGAATTATACAAAATTTTGAAAAATTCTAATTTTCTTAAATCATATTTGTTCAAAAATATGCAATATATACCCGTCAAAATGTTTGAAGTCATTATCTGTGCTAAAGTAAAGAATGTCTTATATAGTTCGTCCGCTATAACTTTTCCCATGCGGTACGATTCATTTTCAATCAAATTAAGTCAAAACAGAAAGTGAAACGTACGCCGATGTGTGTAATATATAGTATACAGTATACAAAATGTATATACACATCGACGTTCGTTTCAATTTATGTTTTGACTTAATTTGATTGAAAATGAATCGTACCGCATGGGAAAAGTTGAAATGTCGAATGTTTTATTTTTCACTTTTTCCTAAAAAATTCGGGAGGGTGCTCTTATTTTCATCATAACTTGCTAAATTTTGAAGCTATTAACTTCTTCTGCGGCTCATTTGATAGGTATTCCTGAGTACTTTGACAAGTGTTTCGTAAGTATATTTTATAAAATGCATCGTTTTCCCATTATCTAAGGTTGATTACTTTGATTTGAATACTCGCCGAAAGAAAAATAAATTCAATTACATACCTGTAATTTACTTTCAGTTAATATTAAAAAAAATTTCAAGTAAAAAATTGATTACATTTTTTGTTATCTTTAATTTTGGTAATACATAATAACTTTTTTGTAAAAACTTATTATAGTTTTTGAGTTATTTATAAAAAGCCGCTTAAAAACATGCATTTTTTCACGAATAATCAAAATCTTTGATCTTAAATAACTCAAAAATAATATTTATTGTAATAACTTGATATACTAAATTTTACTTATAATTTGTCCCTCTGTTCATTTATGGGGTTATTTTTAATAAAATAATTTTAACCCTGAGAAGGGGTTTCCACAGGGCCGTAACTACCATTGGGGCAACCGGGGCAGTGCCCAAGGGCCCCCAGCCATGGGGGCCCCCGTTTGGTTGACCGTGCATAGACCTTTCATAGAACGAGGATAATAAAAATATGTATTTTAAAAGCCGATCCTAACGAAATATTTTCAAATGACAATTTTAAAAAGACTGAAACATAAAGTTTTAATTTTTCACTGGGGAAATTAGTCTTTTCGACTATAATGCAATTGGAACAAAGCAGGGGCCTCTGAAGCCTGAGCTAAGCTGGGACTCCCGAGACCTTATCATAAAAATTTAAATTGTTATTTGGGAAATTATTTATTTCGGCGCAATAAAACCTAAAATGCCATTGGAAGAGAGGGCCCGGGCTAAGGTGGGGCCTCCGAGACCTTTCGTAAAGGTATAAATTGTTACTGAGGAAATTAGTTATTTTGGCGAAATAAAAACTAAAATACATCCGGAATAGGGGCCCCAGGTCCCAGCTACTTTGTGTTAACCAGTTTACCCTAGACAGACCACATCTTCGGTATGTGAAAGGAACCACATCGTACCACATATTGAAAAGAAAGGTAAGGGTAAGATAGAATGAGCACATTAGGAATCGGTCCCACCAGTACACTGACCAGCTACACTGAGTGTGTTTGGCTCACTGCAGTTGCTTAAGGAACCTTAAGGTGCATTTAAATCAAAGTGAACCCGAACGAAGTAAGATGTAATCATTATCGCTGCTAATTTTATAGTGATTGCAGGACATGCTGAAAAAAAAAGAAAGAAGAGAGTGTGGTGTTCACACAGGAGAGAAAATTCGTTTTCAAGGGTTTAAATATCAAACATTTTTCCTGAGCCCCGCGTTCCGCTGGGGGTACATTCCCCAGACCTCCCGGTAGGGGGCCCCCAACATCGTACTTACGGCCCTGGGTTTCAGCCGTCCCCAGAGTAAAAGCGCAAGTTGGCACCATGTCACTTTTATTTGTTGAGGCATCCTTTAACTACTTACCACTTTTCATGAAAATCAATGGAGGTTCAACGAAATCGTAGGTAAAAACCTTCAGTGACTATAGTCAAATAAAATAAAATCAAAATGTAATTCCGTACATGTTGGAACAAATTTTATTATATCCAAAGTTTAGGTGAAAAAAAAAAGATATTTTCACGAAAATATATGATTTACTCTTTACATAATAGGATAATTTTTTAAATAATGCTGCCGGAATTCTGGTTTTTATGAAGTTTTTTATTATTTTTTTTTCTTCAAAGTTGAATGGAAAAGCTGTCATCATAAAACTTACTAAGTTAAATTTTATCCTTAATTTATTTAAATTAATATAAATAAAGCTTGAAAAACAAATTTGTAAAAAATTCTTATTTGCAATATAAATAAGCAAAACACAATATTTTATTTTGCAGGATAGTTGCGTGATGTTACCAATGTAAATCAAAAAAAGTTGGTTGTAAAGTATTGAATATTTTGTGAGATATTTAATTTGTTTATTTTTTTTATTTGGCTTAAATGCCTCGACAACTAAGGCAATTGCAATGGTACAGTTAAGTTCCCAATCGGATTTATAGTCTAATGTGTAGTGTGTTTGTTGAGTAAATGTCTTGTTACTTAGTAAAGTCGACTTGACATCGTCTTTACAAAGAGACGATTATTGTGTCCGAACGTCTGCGGTCCCTTCGGTGAGTACCTACCGATCCCACAAAGATTAAAATTATTTTTATTTATTAATTGAAGCGCTTATTGCATAAAGGGAACAACAAAAATAAAAAAACTAACTAGTTTAGAAACTTGAAAACCTATCAAATTTTGTTCTACATATGAAAGAAAGAAACTAGTAGAGGGGCATGTGATAAATACAGCAAAGGGGGCGTTCAAATATTATGTAACGCAGTTAGGGGGGAGGGGGGTTCTTGTAAAACGTTACGGCGCGTTACATGGGAGGGTTCGAACAGCGCGTTACGTAACATTGTTTTTTAACTTACTTAAATAAAAAAAACTACGGAATCAAAAGCTCTCCACTTTCGTTTATGTTTTACGGTGAAATCCTGAATTGTACCTATATTGCCTCTTTATGCTCCGCTCATGTTTCAGACCTACTACAGTACAATGGTAGTATTCATTCAAGTAAAAAACCTTAAAATTTGTAAAAATAAAATAAAAATTTCATTTTTATTCAGTTGCAATGCGAAGGCAAAACCGTCTTATTTTTCACTTAGAACAGGGAGCGCAGTCCAGCACCCTGAATCGACGATTTTCGACTCTCATTTTAGTCATTATCGGAGAGGCGTAGGCCTGTTGCTCTCTGCTGAAGTGACCAAACCATGAAAGTTTATCCCCACATTGCAACTGACGTGTGTGGATTAGGTGACTAGCGTCATCTGGCAACTGAAATGTAACGTTTTCAATCCTAATAGCAACATTATTAATATTGAAAAATATTAAAAAAATTACTAAAAGATGCTTATTGCTAAGAAAATTTAAAACTTATTGGTCCATTGCCCTGGTAACACCTCCATGGCTTCTAAAATTTGCAAGCCAGTTGGATGCTGAAGCGAAGAAGACAAGAGGGAATTCAAAAACTTACAATTCGCGACCCCGTCTGTTCAGCTGGTAAATTCCAATTCTTCTGAACATATAACGGCTGTCATGTTAACTTTTCAACACAAGTGTGCCAAAATAATACTGAAGTGTGCTAAATTTGGATAAAGAAACATTAAAAGATGAAAAATTTGAAAAGAGCCTGAGTGGCTGACAGACTCATGGACAGAGGAGCAGTAACTATAAATTATTGAATTGTTTTATACATACCAACCTATGATTTTAATTTTAATTTTTGTTCAGAATACGATTTTACTTTAAATAAAATGTTATTTTTTTTAATTTCGTTGAAATAAATATGTTATTTTATTTTAAGATTTTATTAAAAAAAAAGAAAAAATAGAAGACTGCATGAGAAGAACAATAAAGGATGAAGCCAAAAATGTATAAAAGAATGGGGCCAAGTAGGCAAAACGTAAAAATTATAAAATTAGTAGTAGATTATTATTGTAAGTTTTTATTATTACCACAAATGCGACAAAAACAATAAATATTTTATCGACTTTCCGGTACTTTTCGCAACATAATTGTTCCATCTAGGTTCAAATGGAAACTTGAATGTTACGTACCGTTTAGGGTGGGGAGGGGGTACAGAAAAACCTTACGGTGCGTTATTTGGAGGAGGGGGGTCAAAAATCTTTAATTGAGTTACGTAATACTTGAACGCCCCCAAAAACTTTGAAAACTATTAAGGCCAAAAGGGCGTTTTTAGGGGACTTGTTTCCTTTATAAAATAAATGAATAAATACGAAATATTGCTGCTGCTCTACCACTTTTACTAGACTGTGACGACTCGTACTGGAAACACGTACTATTCTGAACATTCTAACCTTGTCACTCTATTCGCTTGCGAACTAGACTGAGCTATTTTCTTCTAAGTTTTGGTGTATATCTGGCCGATCGGACGGTAGACCGAGCGGTTTGGAAAATACGGCAAAATTAGAAAAAATTCAGGAATCGGAGAAATCCGTGCCCCAAATCAATGAATTAGTCTTTGTCAAGACTAACCAAATTCCTTCTGCTAAACCATTTAAACGGTCGTGCAGAATAATCAAATGTACTAGCATTGCTAATACGAAAAGAACAAGCTTAACTAAGGATTTAGTTAACAAATTCAAAAACTACAGGACAACCTCGAATAGAGGTACACTTTCAAGAACGAAAACACAGGAAACAACCAAAAAACAAGTTACAGAAGAAAAGAAGGACCCTAAAGAAGAAATGGCAACCTCAAACATTGAAGTCATGGACCAAGACGGATTCCAGATGGCAAAAGTTTCGAAGAAATCAGGAAGCGAAAATATTATCGACGCACGCGGTAGAGCAGGAACTTCATCCGGTATACCGACAAGCAACGTGTTCGAAATATTCAAGCGTCCTGATCTTCAAAACTCAGGCAACGAAAATCCAACACAGCAAGAAAAGAAGACAAGAATTCCTCCTATCGTCCTTCAGAATGGTATAGGACACTATACCAACTTAGTAAAGAACTTAACTGCTTTGCTAGGGCATAAGAACTTTTCTATTGCCCCTGCGGGTAAGAGCGGTACAAGAGTCTTTACTACAAGTATGGACGATTTTAACAAGGTTAAAGAGAACCTAGTTAAGGAAAATTTAGGATTCCATACCTTCTCGCAAAAAGAAGTTATCACGAAAAAGATCATTATGCGAGCAGCACCTAGGATGGACCTGAACGAAGTTACACAAGAAATGAGAGACGCTGGAATCGAAGCGAAGATAACAGCACTAAAACCTAAAAGTGGCTTAGACGGAAGTACTTACCTCGTGCAGGTACCTAAGTCTCAAGACCTGAAGGACATAAAGAAGATCACTGGAGTTCAGAACATCAGAGTTAGGTGGGATACATACAGCCGTCCACAAAGAGCAACACAGTGTTACAACTGTCAGGATTTTGGACATAGTGCCCGAAACTGCTTTAAACCAGCTAGATGCATGAAATGTGCATCAAACCACAGCACAAGAGACTGCCCTTTACCAAAAGGAAAAGTCAACAATGTTAAATGTTGTAACTGTGGTGAAAACCACACATCTAACTATCAAATGTGTATTAAACATATCCAATATCTTGATTTTCAGGCTCAGAAGAATCTCAGAAACCAACAACATCGTCAGGCAGCTCCTCCAAGCAGACCAGTACACCCATCGACTTACAGGAACGTTTCTAGCGGTATGTCATACGCACAAACCGCTAAAAACTCCTATCAACCACGACAGGCATCTAATCAACAAAAGCAAGAAGAAATAAAGGAATTATGGCAGGAGATCAACGAACTATGCAATTACGACAGGACAATTCAACTTCTAAAGGAACTTAGAGATGAATTAAGAAGACACACAGATCTTAGGACAAGAGGAGAGATCTTAGCAAGATACGAAGCTCTCTACAATGACAAATAAGAAGTTAAAAATTCTACAATTCAACATAGCCTCCCTAAGGCTAAGAACAAACGAATTAAGGGAAATGGTGATCCGTCTTCAACCTGATGTCATATGCCTGTCCGAAACGAGATTTCAAACTACAACACAACTACCGAGGATAACTAACTACGAGGGAATCGGAAGAAACACCCACAGAGGCGTGGCCATCTACGTGAAAAATCACATCGTATGGAACCAAGTAGACGTCGAAACTGAAAATTTCGAAAATATTGGAATCAAAATAGGAAACATTAATATTTTTTCAGTTTACAGGCCCTTCAGAGTAGACCTAGACTTAGGTGAAATAGAAGAAATGTTCAACACAGAAGAGACAGTAGTCATAGCTGGAGATTTCAACTGCCACCACATCAACTGGGGATGCCATGACACGGACAGAGAAGGTGAACAACTTTTCAGATACTGCGAAGACAGAGAAAAAATGTTGTTCGCACCTGACGAACCCACTAGGATAAATCCAATAAGAGGACAACGCAACAACACACTGGACTTATTCATCACGAAGAACATCATCGTAGAAGACGTCAGAACTCATTTTGAATGCAGTTCTGACCACAAACCAGTAACAGGCACCACGACGTCAAGAACAGACCTCCCTACTGTTGAACCAGAAGAACGATGGAAATGGAAAGAAGCAAACTGGCCAAACTTCAGAAGACAAATCAATCAATTCCAGATGAGAAGAGAATTTGAAACAACAGAAGAAATAGAAAGAAAAATAGAAGAAATCACCAGGAAAATACAACAAGCTATGAAGGACAACATCCCAAGAGAGAAGACAAACAACAAAGGACTCATCATTCCAAATGAAGTCAAGGACCTAATCAGAGACAGAAACAACGCAAGAAGGGCTTACCAAAGGACAAGAAGACAAGACTACAAGGACTACAGCGACGAACTGTCAGCAGAAATAAGGACAAGACTGACCAGCATCAACGAGAACAAATGGCACAACATCATCAGAAAAGCCGAAGAAAATCAAGGAAACGTCTGGAAAATGATGAAGGCCAGAAAAAGAGGAAAACAGAAAATGCCACCTATCACGGACGAGGAAGGAACACACTACGAGGCCCAAAGAAAAGCAGATGCAATTGCAAGAAAACTGGAAGCCACACACAGGCAAAATCAACACATGTCGGACCAGCAGACCATAAACGAAGTAAACAGGGCCTACAACAGGATTTCAGAAAGAAATCAATTCGTGATAGAAGAAGAAGACCATCTACACCCATCAGAAGTCCACAGGATCATCAAGAAACTCAAAGGATCCAGAGCTCCAGGACAGGAAGACATCCACAACATCGTCCTCAAGGAACTACCGAAGAAAATGATAGTACAACTGTACTACATTTTCAAGTATTGCCTTGAGAAAGCTCATTTCCCAAACAACTGGAAACACTCAAAGACGATACCTCTCCTGAAGCCAAGAAAAGATGGAAGAAGACCAGAAAGCTACAGACCAATATCACTGCTGGAACCCTTAGGAAAAATCCTGGAAAAAATCATATTCAAGAGGCTCATCAAACACGCTGAAAGAAGAAACATCATCCAAGATGACCAATTCGGATTCAGAAAAGGAAGAAACTGCGAACTACAACTCGCAAGAGTTGTCAGCGACACCAAAATCAGGTTCAACAGAAAACAGAAAACAGGGATGGCAATACTGGACATAGAAAAGGCATATGACACAGTCTGGAAGAAAGCACTCATCTTTAAAATGGACAAGGCTAGATTACCTCATTATATAGTTAATATTTGTGACACATATTTAACTAATAGAACTTTTCATGTTTCAGCTGACAAAAAGATGTCCAGGATACAACAAATTCAAGAAGGGATGCCACAAGGCAGTATTTTATCTCCCGTTTTGTATAACATTTTTGTTTCAGATTTACCAACAGACGCAAGAACCAGTACAGCTTTGTATGCAGATGACACAGCAATCTACACTTCAGGCAAACAGGACAGAAGAATCATCCAAACATTAGAAGGCCACCTAGAGAGGATTGCAGAATTCACGGATAAATGGAAAATCAAGATAAACGCGGAGAAGACACAGTTCACCATCTTTACGCAGCAACCCAACCCACCAGCGGCAGAACTGACGATGAGAGGAAACGTTATACCAGCCACGCCCTCAGTGAAGTACCTAGGAGTCCATCTAGACAGAAAAATGAACTTCCATCTGCATACAAAGCAAATTAAGAAGAGAGCCACAATTAGTAAAAAACTAATTCTGCCTTACATTTTCAGGTCATCTCCACTAACGAAGAAGAAGAAGATTCAACTATATCAAGCATACGTCAGGTCGACTATGCTTTATGCAGTCCCAATATGGAGTTCAACCGCCAACAGCAACTGGAAGAAACTCGAAGCGACAGAAACGTCATGCTACAGAATAATCGACGGCACAGCATGGCAGGACCGGGTGACGAATGCAACCATCCAAGAAAGGCTCCAGTACACACCACTGAGGGAGGTGGCTGAGAAAAGGACACAGTACTTCTTCCACCAGGCCACAAGAAGACTCCTAAAGACCAGGAACATCCTCGAGAATAACAGGGCCCAGAGGATGTTTCGTGAAAAACATCGTCTGATCGATTATATGATCAGACAATAGCCAGGTGGTTGCAAACCGGTCAGGAAAGTAGGTACGATGCCAGAAAAAGTACCTACAGAAGAAGAAGTCCAGGAAACAACAAGTGAAGAATCAACACCGAAAGGATGGAGGACAAAGGAAGTGGTGCACCAGCGGAACACTTAAAAGAAGAAAATGAAATATCTTAAGATAATGAATTATAAATTTTATTAAGGCAATAAACGTTTTTATTTTTATTTTATTTTTATTTTATTTTTATTATTATGCTCTACCAGTAATAATTATTAATTTATTTAGAAAAAATACGTTTATTTTTACAAACGAAGAAACGAAGAACTTTCATAAGATCATCCAGTTTTTTGGCCTTTATTGGCACTTTCCCTTCGTAAGTCATTTTATTTGGAAACGAAGCAGCTGCAACATATTTTTTACCAAATTAATTTTTTTATGAAATAACTCGATCTATGAACTCTAATGCTGTAAGTAAGTCCAAGACTCTCACTTGAATATGCTGGATGTTTATATTTTGATAAGGCAAAATTTAGTCCAAGTAATGAAGCTTGAAATAGGACACCTCGCAATTTTTACAGAATGGATCGATTTGCTTGAAAATTTCAGAATAAGTAGTGGATAGTCCAAGGATGAAAATCTATATGATGCCGAAAGGCGCTTTTACCATGGGGGTGGTTGCCACCCCCTGTTGGGGGTGGAAATTTTTTATTATATGTTGACCGCAAAAGTTGGTAAAAACGTTCATTCTAAGCAAAAAATGTTCGATACATTTTTTTGATAAAATTAATAGTTTTCGATTTATTCGCTATCGAAAGCGTTAATATTATATCGAAAAATCAATGTTTTTAATCAGTTTTCTGCTAATAACTCCAAAAGTTTTCGTTTTATCAAAACAACCTTACTAAACAAAATTGTACTATTTGAAAAAATAAACAAAACCGTTTTTTTTTTAATTTTCTTTAAGACCAACAATAATTAAGATATACTTTATTATATGTTAGCTCTCCTTTGTCAAATGCTAAATATTGTAGTTTCAAAGTCAAAAGACGGGAAAAATATGCTTTTTTCGAGAATAACTTGTTAAAACTAATTTAAAGAATTTAAAAATATCTATTTCTAGAAATAAAAAGAAGTCTCTAGCTCAAAAATTAAGTGACTTATAATGAAAAGAATGTCAGTCCCTATTTTTTTCAGCGCAAAAGTGGTCGGAAGCAACCCCGTAATCACCACCCCAATTAAAACTAGTCATTGACCTTAGTTGGTCTTATTTATTTATGAATTATTAATAGGTTAGAGAAGTTTGACAGACTTAGAATGATTCGTTTTTAAAAAAGGAAAGTTAACAGCGATTAACGAATTTTTGTAGTTTGGAAAAAATGGTTTT
Organism: Diabrotica virgifera virgifera; assembly: GCF_917563875.1. NCBI lineage: Eukaryota > Metazoa > Arthropoda > Insecta > Coleoptera > Chrysomelidae > Diabrotica > Diabrotica virgifera. The sequence goes on along the minus strand of NC_065446.1, from coordinate 164,480,710 downwards.
TCTTCTGAATAGAAAGATTAGCATCAGAGATGTGAAAAATGTTTAAATATTAAATTGTAGCTAATTTAATTCTCAAGAATTTGGTATCAAAACAATTTTTCTGTAACAAAAATTAAGTGAGCTATTGACAATTAAAACTTGTAATAGCATGCAAAAACCACCTTTACCAACCCTTTCAAAGTCACCTCCTTTTGTGACTAAGGATATTAATAAGATTTAATATTAATAGGCGTGTAGATATTGTAAAAACCTACAAAATTCTTTTATAGCAAACTTTCGAAGATACAAAATAAAAAAGTTACGGTTAAAAAATCAATATATTTTTTTGAGAAAAAAAAAGGAGAAATCCCATTGTAAGCATAATAATGTAAGTTAGCGGTATTTTTAGTCATTGGCCTTGTTCATTCTTCTTTATTTGTGTATTATTAATAGATTCTAGAAGTTTGACTGGCTTAAAATGATTAGTTTTTAGAAAATTGAAGTTAAAAGCGAATAAAGAATTTTTGTAGTTTTGTAAGAAATGCCATTTTCTTCAGAATAGAAAGATTAGCATCAAAGATAGGAAAAAATGTTTAAATATGAAATTGTAGGTTAGTTAATTCTTAAGAACTTGGTGTGAAAAATTTTTTTCTACGACAAAAATTGAGTGAATAGTAAATGAGTATACTATAGAAGAACATTGATTTTTTCCATATAAAACTAACACTTTCGATAGCGAATAAATCGAAAGCTATTAGTTTTATCAAAAAATGTATACCACCCCCGAGATGGGATGGCAACCACCCCCATAATAAAAGCGCCTTTCGGCATCATATAGATTTTGATCCTTGGACCATCCACTACTTATTCTCAAATTTTCAAGCAAATCGATCCATTCTGTAAAATTGCGGTGTGGAAAGCTTCGGTTCCTGGACTAATTGTCTAATTTTCTTTGTACCCATGGCGAGTTCCTTTGCATTTGTTTTAAATAGGCTGATCACCATATTTTTAAGTCCAGAATTTTATGTGTATCTACCACTTTTACGGTAAAATGTGGTCTCGATGTTTTTGCACTATTATTGACACATACTGCATTGTACGTGTTACAGCTAACCGAAGTAATAAAATAAACAACTGTAAACAAAATTATAGAAACGATGGTGGCGCCACAAAAATTACTGAATAAAGGATGGCAAGTGAGACAAATTTCTCTTATAGACTAATTGATCCGTCAACTTTAGTTTCACAATATGTATATCTTATTTCTAATTTATACTGGTGTGGAGAAGTTACCTTCATACAATAAGCGATTCAATTTTTAATACAGAACAATTCCCTACCCGAACTCACAATCTTTTGATCCAAAGGTAGGCTCTCTTACCACTGAACCACAAAGGGGGAAAATTTCTTTACTAAATATAAATATTACCATTTTTTCAATTATAAAAACGCGGTTCTTGCCAATAGAATACACACTTTAATAAGGTCTTATTTTTTTATGTATACTTTCGAAAAATGTTTTAAGAAATCAAAATTTTAATTAAACTCCCCTTCAAAATGGCGAAAATATTTGTAATTTATTTATAACTTTTTTTTTTTAAATGTCGTGAGGATTAAATATTTTGAAATGATGTTTCGATATTCGCGTTCCTAACAATTTTTCACATTCCTAAGTATTCTTAGGACCACTTTTTTAACATTTAAAACTAGAACATTTAAAACTATGTGAGTACTTACCTTTATAAAACTTTAATACTGTTTTGTGGTTATCCTCGGTGCCAATTTTTTTATATCACAATAAGAGCAAAAAAATTTCAGAAAACTTTTATTACAAAAAGGGTCATGCTGATATTATTATTTTTTGCTACCCCAAAATACTAAATATGAAATTGGTCCATTATTAAAGGTATTGCAAACTACTCTTTCACCACTTTTCAGGCAAAAAGTTTTCATTTAAGGTCGCTACGAAAATAATTAATATTTTTCAAAATATTTTACAAATTTTGTCACATGTATAAATGGCATTATTAACTTGTTATGAAAAAAAAAACAAGTTATAAACAAATTACAACAATTTCAAACGCCATTTGGCAGGTAAGTTTAATTAAAATTGTGATATCTCAATTAATTTATCGAAAATATACATAAAAACAAAAACAGTGAGACCTTTTAAAAGTTTATACTCTATTCGCGATGTTAAGTCACAACGACGACCTCTCGTGGATTTCGGTTGAACTCACATTGAGGGTATTTTCAATGTCAAACGCTGAGCGCACATGCATTTGAAACAAGTAGGTAATATTCATTATTTATTTTTATGTTTTTTTACAAATATGCTCGTCAAAAGTTAGAGATATAGAAAATTATCCTCATTTTCATAGTTGATTTTTTCGTGAACAAATTAACGGATTCCGCTAATTTTTTTATTATTTTAGATATTCTTTAGTATTTACACAGTTGTGCAAAGATTTACTCAAACTTCTTTTTGTACTTATACCGGGTGGAAGAAAAGAAATGTCTTTCTTATGTAAAGTTTGTGACACCCTGTAGGTAGGACGAGGCACGAATGTGAGGATACATCAGAACCGTATTGTAGTCTTATGTTTTATGAACATTTTGCTTTTTGAATGTCCTTGATATCTTTTGAAACAAAGAAGATAGGTGGTAAACTAACAATAAAAAAATATCAGTTAACAAAACTTTAAAAACAAAAAGGCACATAAGGTAAACAGTAGTTCTTATCGACACTTTTAAGAGTTATTTGTCGACCAGATAAGCGGTATGCACAACGCAACATAAGAGAGACGAGATTGTTTAATGGAAGCTCTGTGATGATTTGGAGTGGAATTTCCTTGAGAATAAGTATGGATTTTTGTCTACGTGGAGGCTCTTTAAATAGCGAGAGGTACATTACACATATTTTTCTCTGTGAACATTTTGTTCCTTTCGCAGTATAGGAAATAATTTGATCTTAGTGGTATGATAAGACATGGCTTCCTCACGTATCGCATGCCGTCAGTTAAAACACATATTAAAAATAAAAACCGACTAGTATCTTTGTTATTAAATATATCAGAGAAATTTAAAAAATAAAATATTCGCAAAATATTAGACTACATCGAGGGTGCACATCGATATCATGTTGATATCGATGTGAACCCACCTTTGTGCCTTTTCCTCCTTACAGGGTGTCTCAAACTTTTATTTCTGTTAAAACACATATTAAACCACAACTGTATATTTTCTTTGTTTCTAAAGATATCAAGGACATTCAAAAAGAAAAATATTCATAAACATAAGACTAAAATACGTTTCCGATATACTCATATTTGTGCCTCGTCTTCCCTACAGGGTGTCACAAACTTAACATAAGAAAAACATTTCTTTTCTTCCACCCGGTATAAGTACAAAAAAGATGTTTGAGTAAACCTTTGCACAACTGTGTAAATACTAAAGAAAAATCTAAAATAATAAAATAAAATTAGAGGAATACGTTAATTTTTTCACGAAAAAATCAACTATGAAAATGAGCATAATTTTCTATATGCCTAAGTTTTGACGAGCAGTTTATTATACAGTGCTAGTCAAAAGTCCGTACCCCCCCTCGTATCTTTTGAACGGTTATACCTATAATAGTGAAATTTGGAGGGAGGAAATAAACGGACGTAAGCTTCTTAACTAGTCATGACAGATGACGTAATAGTGACAGATGACTTTACAGCGCCACTGTGACAGATAATTTTAAATGGGACCTTATGGCAAGTGATACCTCGTTTGAAAGGTATTGAAGATACCTATTCATTTATACTAATTTTGTTTGAGTTTAAGCTAATTTTGATGAAAAAATGAAATAAATATAAAATTGTAGTTTCGCATTTAATTAATAAAAATTCAAAATTCTGCCTATGATTACTTGTCAAAAGGGTTGAAGTTTACGTAAAAACTACTAGAAAATTGAAAAACGTCAAATTTTTTGACAAAGAAACCATAGGCGGACATTTGAATTTTTGTTAATTAAATGAGAAACTACAATATTATACTTATTTAATTTATTCACCAAAATAAAAATCCACCTACACCCAAAAAAATTAGTATGGCTGAATAGGTATTTTAAATACCTTTCAAACGAGGTATCACTTGCCATAAGGTCCCATTTAAAATTATCGGTCACAGTGGCTCTGTAACGTCATCTGTCACTATTACGTCACCTGTCATAACTAGTTAAGGAGCTTATGTCCGTTTATTTCCTCCCTCCAAATTTCACTTTTGTACGTATAACCGTTCAAAAGATAAGAGGGGGGGTACGGACTTTTGACTAGCACTGTATACAACGTCGACGCCAACTTTTATTGAAAGGTGAAAAATCCATGTTAATAATTTTATATTGCCCGATAATTAATTTAAAACATATAAAAATAAATAATGAATTTTACCTACTTGTTTCAAATACAAATACATGTGCGCTCAGTGTTTGACATTGAAAACACCCTCATTGCTAGTTTAGCCTAAATCCACGAGAGGTCGTCGTTGTGACTTAACATCGCGAATCGGCAACAACCGCGTTCTTTTAATTGAAAAAATGGTAGATAATATTTAATAAACAAATTAAATATCTCATAAATTATATTGAATATATTTCAACTATTTTTTTTTTGCTTTATATTGGTAACATAACGCAACTTTTCCAGTAAAACAAAATATTTTATAGTGCTTATTTATAATGCAATTAATATTTTTTTGCAAATTTGTTTTTCAAAAAAAATCCGGCAAATTTTAATTAATTTTGATCTGTTTGTCCTTCGTCCAGTGTGTGTTTAATGTTATTTATTAGTTGCAAAATTCTTTGAATTACGTTTTTGACGCACAAATGTTATCTACATTTTGCTGGGATGTCTTCCTGTTTTAACGAAACGCCCCTGATGATGCTAAGTTAGCGAAAGTATACTTGGGCAAGATTTGATTAAACTATATGCCCGAAATCTGCCTTTTATCCCTATAAATTCCAATTTGTTTTTCAATTTTTTTTTACTTATTTAAACAAATCAAACACTTAATTGTACAGTACAGAGCAAATGTTTGGAATAAATTCGTTATTTCATAAGACGGAAAAATTCCGAAACAGGTCGATTTTTATTTTTAAATTATGATTTTTTGGTATATATCATACTAGTGACGTCATACATCTGGGCGCGATGACGTAATCGATGATTTTTTGAATGAGAATATGGGTCGTGTTCCAGCTCATTTGAAAGGTTATTCAATTCTGTATTCAGTAACATAAACATTATCATAATTATTTTTACGGGGTGTCCAAAATATTTTTTTAAATTAAATTAATTGACACAAAAAGAAGAAAGCATGTAATTTATTTAATTCAAAATACTTTTTATTGCTCTCATAAAACACATGAATGTTTAATAAATTAATAATAAATTCATAAATTTAATAAATAAGCATTGCTTTTCGCTTAAGTCAAATATTCAAACTGCCACTAGGCAGGTGGGAGGCAGAAAAAACATCATTTTTGAGTTATTTATAAAACACCGCTTTAAACATGTATTTTTTACGAAAAATTTAAATTTTTGATGTTTAATAACTAAAAAAATATTGACTTATTTGAATAACTTTTATCGATTTATGGGACAATTTTAATAAAATAATTTTCACCCTCTAGAAGGGGTGGCATCCAGCCCTAGGGTAGAAGCGGAAATTCTCACTATGTCACTTTTTTTTTCTTGAGGTATAAAATTGATGGAGGTTCAACGAAATCGGAGGTGAAAACCTTCAGTGACTGCACTCATTACTGAGGTTAAACTTATGTAAGTCTACAAAAAGCCCTTACCTCTGATCTTTTTATTAACCGAATTGTATCACTACACGTATCACCTAACACGAAATGTTCACTTTAGTGGATATAAACCTTTATTTAAGCGTTTGGTTTTTACTTAATCGTTAGGAACCTTTATATATCGTATATCAAATGTACTCCATTAACATAAAATCCAAACTTTACTTGATCATCTCTATATTCGTATTCCTTAACCATACACTGTAAAATATCTGCAACAGCGTACTCTTTATTCAAATGAAGGGCTATGCACACTTTTATGGGACAGTTTGTTTACAAGTACTAGTATTAGGTATCACTAACCATCGTCATGTTTCGTTCTAATTGATTTTTAGTATTAAATATTCAATATTTCGACAAAATAAATTATGGTAGGAGAGCCCAAGCGGAGATTTTTGCAGTTACTCGACCGCGTCAGAAAATCACATGGGAAGAAACCTTGTACCCTGTAAATATACCCCTACCATATATGGACTCTTAATACAAGGGAGTTCGTTAAGGGGGGCCGAAAAAAAAATATATCCTTAGAAAAACTTGAAATTGTCAGATTAGAATAAGGTAAGTTAAGTACAAGCAGAACAGTTAAAAAGCTGACGATTTGACCCGGCCGTAAAGTAAATGGGCGAGTCACAAAGTTTCACAAAAAAAAACGAATATTTCGCAAAATGAACATCAGATCAAAAAACTTTATTGTTCAACCTGATCATGGACGAATAATAAAAAAAGTAAGAACTAAAAAAGGATACCAAATTGGAGAAAAACAACTTAAAATAATCTGCTATGCAGACCATGCAATACTAATCTCTCAAAGTGAAGATGATTTACAACGTATGCTGCACCAATTCAACATAATCTCCAGAAAATTTAACATGTTAATTTCCTCAAAAAAGACAAAATGCATGGCTATAACAGCAGATCCAATAAGATGTAAATTGGAGCTGGAAGGTCAGATAATAGAACAAGTGATGGAGTTTAAATACCTAGGCATCACACTATCTAGCTAGCTACGGAAGGCTCGAAACAGAAGTGGAAGATCAAGTGAATAGAGCAAACAGAGCCGCAGGTTGCCTGAATGACACAATATGGAGAAATAAAAATATCGGAAAAGAAATGAAAGGCAGAATTTACAAAACAGTCACCCGACCAATAATAACATACGCGGCAGAAACACGACCCGACACAGGGAGGACAAAAAGATGGCTCGAAACAGCGGAGATGAAAACCCTTCGAAAAATCGATGTTAAGACTCTATGGGATAGAGCTAGAAGTACAGATATACGACGGAGATGCAAGGTGTATAACATTAATAACTGGGTAAGAAACAGAAGAATATAATGGAATGACCACATAAGCCGAATGACAACAAATAGGGTAGTCAGGACAGCGAGAGACGGTTCCCCAATAGGAAGACGATCAGTGGGAAGACCACGAAAACGATGGAACGACAACTTACTAGAGGCACATTGAAAAAACAGACAGTCATGTCTATACAAAAAGAAGAAGAAGAAGAAGAATATTTTTTAAAAACCTATCGAATGACATCACACACGGTCACCCACGGAGGTGAGATGAGGGTTACTTTAAAATCGTAAATAGGAGCCCCCATTTTATTTCACATTTGGATTCCTTAATAAAAATAAGTAACTTTTATTCGAGACAGATAGATGGCATAGAGAGCCGCAGGTTGCCTGAATGACAACCCAGATACTAGACACGCCCAGGAATAACGCAGGTGACATTCTCGAAAACCCGCAGAATTGCATATATCTTGCGGGTCCTCTTCCAAAACGGAGATAATAACAGCTATCAAATCTCTGAGAAATAACAGCTCCACGGGAATCGATAACATTGCTGCTGAAATACTTAAAACTTTCCGCATCTAATTGCTCAACTTGTGCTCCCCATAATCGGACAGGTGTGGGAAACAAACCGCATTCCAGCGGGCTGGAAAAAAGGTAACATTATTAAGCTTCCAAACAAGGGTAATCTCACACTGTTCAAAAGTTGAAGATGAATAACCTTGCTTACCGCCATAAATAAAATTTTCACGACCATCATACTTTAAAGATTAACAATGATGAATTTCGAGCTAATCAAACAGGCTTTACATAATTCTCCTGCATATACCATATTAATTCTTGGAGGGTAATAATGGAGCAATCGGTTGAATGAAACACACTCTCCTATAATATAGTCTAAGAGCTGGGAGCGGATTTTGTGCGTGATAAGTAATATGGAAAAACTATACGGGGATATGTTGAATTAGTTGTGTACATGACTTTCACCAACGGCCGGAAATCAGAGTTGGGGCCGAGGGTAGTTATAAGGGGTCAAAGTCGCGGTTTTTATTATTTTTTTTTGTGACGTTCATGATGGAGGTAGTGCACCAAAATTTGGGAAGAAGTAGGTCATGACGACTTAAATAAGTAAAATCTCTAGGGGCGGAACTCTGCGTGGCCGACAAAGGGGTGGGGGTAGGGGTGAATATAAAAAATATAAAGGGTTTTTTGCGACGTTAGTGAATTAAATACCGCACCAAAATTTGAAAATAAGTAGACCATGACATAACTAAGTAAAATCCCCAGAGCCGGAGACCAGAGTGGGGGACGAAGGTAGTTATAAGGGGTCAAAGTCGCGGTTTTTATTATTTTTTTGTGACGCTCATGATGAAGATAGTGCACCAAAATTAGGGAGTAAGTAGGTCATAGGATAACTAGCATAACTAGCATAGCACTAACATAGCGTTCCGCACCTGGATATTTTACTTAGTTACGTCATGACCTACTTATTACCAAATTTTGGTGCACTATCTCAATGAGGAACGTAGCAAAAAACCCTTTACATTTTTTATATTCACCCCTACCCCCACCCCTTTGTCGGTCACGCAGCGTTCCGCCCCTAGATATTTTACTTAATTACGTCATGACCTACTTATTTCCAAATTTTGGTGCACTATTTTGATCATGAGCGTCACAAAAAAAATAATAAAACCGCGACTTTGACCCCTTATAACTACCCTCGTCCCCCACTCTGGTTTCCGGCCATTGGGGAAAGTCATGTACACAACTAATTCAACATATCCCCGTATAGGTTTTCCATATTACTTACCAGTCACAAAATCCGCTTCTATTTCTTCGACTAATATGGTTTTTTGTTGATTTCGAACGTGCTTTTAACAGCCTATCTCATGCTGCTATAAGTATGGACAATTTTAGTGCTATGAAACATCCTGCATAAAATAATTTCCATTACAAAAGTCACTGTACACTGAGGCGAACACACAATGGGATCAACAATGACGAATTTGACGTACTTACTGGAATCAGACAGGAATGCGTACTTTCTCAGATTGTTTTACCAGTGAGACCAGGAAAGTGACAAAAACCCTTACAGGCAAGCTGCAGGTCTTTTTTGACAAATGTCTACGAAGAATTGTTCGTATTTATCGGCCAAACATCATCAGAAATAGGGGTCGACAAGACAAGAATTCTTGTCTTGACAACAATTTCTTGTCTTGACAACAACTTCTCTTCTTGTCTTGAGAAAAAATCAAGAAAAAAAAAATCTTGTCTTGACGTTTTCTTGACATTTTATATCTTGTCTTGACTCAAGAAATTTCAAGATCTTGAAATTTCTTAATTACCCGGTCCGGTGATTTCCCGGCGACTTTTTTATTGCGTTACTTGCTAACACGGCCACTGGAGGGAGCACTGATCGAAAATCTAAATAAATGCAAAATATTAGATAAAGAATGGGTTCTGATCAGTAAATTTTGTCAGTATCTGAGAAGCTTTAAAACACTTTCTTCAATACTCGAAGGCTCGAAGGGGGAAAATATTGCACACTCCCATTGGTGGTAATTGGAGTAAACTTACTTTTGGATACATTGGAACAATTGGGCTCATTAACTTGATAATTAAATTGATAGAGACACTACCGACGAGTAATTAATTTACTTCTTTCAAGCTGCGAGAGATAAAATACTGAAACACTATAACAAAACTAATTGGATATACTGTATAGTTCTTATTTTGGATCCTCGGCATAAAGTAGAGGCATTTTCCTCTTCATCTTGGAGAAAGCTTCTACAATCGGAGGCAGTACAAAAATTTGAAGAAATATTTAAAGCTTACTATTTTAATAAACCCCAGAATGATCTATATAATCCAATACCAGAGCCAGCACTTAATCTGAAAAAAGAAGATAAAGAATTTGATTTAGATAATACTTACCTATTTAAGAACGCTGACAATGATAACTTACAATCTTGGAAGTATGAAATTGAAAAATACATAAATGAGCCTAAGTCAGAATATACTGGTCTGAGAATATACTTGATGGGTGAAGAAGACACGAAAATATCTACCCGTCATCAAGCGCGGCTCCTCCTTAGGGTCAATTGGTCAATGACCCCCCTAAAATAATCTCATAAAAATACCAATTTTATTAAAAATATCTTTTATCTAAAACTTCACTCTGAAATATAAAATTCTCTCTCAGCAGTCTGCATTGGCAAAACAAATATAATAGATATAATAACGTCGCGCCTCGCGCTATACACAAGCCCGTGGCTGGGCCGTATTTTAAATTGTCTATATACAGTTCTTATGGCTTATGGACAAATGCATGTAAAATAGAAAAGAGACGGCAGATAGCAATTTCGTGGGCGAGAGTGGGAGTGACCTTTCCGTCGTATACCTCTAGTAGAGTCGACGGCCTCACGTTTAGTTAGTTACCGTCTGCTGACCGCACTTCACGGCAGGTCTATATCGATCGCGGCGTATTTGCGTAATTTATTTTGTTTTGTTGGATTTTTTTGTGATTGTAACAAAAACAAGATGAGTGTTGTTGACGAAATAATTGCCTTAAAATCTGCTGGAACACTAAATTATGAACGGCGGCTTGAGAAAAAAGAAAGTGGTCGACCAAAACCAAACATGAATTTAAAACAAACAACAAAGGATAGGGGTAAGGACATTCAAAGATATTTTAAAGAATCAATGTACAATTTGTGTGATTGGATTTGTGGCTGCAGTGTGAGAAATGCATTTTTTTGCTATCCGTGTTTACTGTTTTCGAATGACGCTGTATGGGCGAAAAATGGAGTAACTGACATTAAGCATTTAAAAGTGAAAATTACAAAACATGCCTCTTCAACTACTCATATAAATTCATCAATGAGTTACGCAAGTTTAGGACGTGTTAACATAAGACAGCAACTTGATAGTGTATATCGTAAATCTGTGCATGACTTTAATGAATTGGTATCTAAAAATAGGTATATTTTAAACAAACTAATCGACTGTGTAAAATTTTGTGGAGTTTTCGAAATTGCATTGCGCGGTCATGACGAAAGTGACAGCTCCAATAATCGTGGAATTTTTCTGGGCCTTATCGATTTTGTTTCTGAACTGGATTTAATGTTTAAAGAACACATTGAAAAAAGTACAGTATTTAAAGGAACATCGAAAACAATTCAGAACGATATTTTAGAATCAATGTTAGCCATTGTGCATACTCATATCATGAAGGAGATTGGCCAGACAAATTTTGTGGCCATTCAAGTAGATGAGACCACAGACAGCTCCAATAAAACGCAGATGATTATCATATTGCGATATGTATTAACTGGTATTGTACATGAAAGATTTTGGAAATTTGTTAACCCCCTAGGTACTACAGCACAACATTTAACTAATGTAATATTGGAAGAACTTCAATTATTAAAAATTAATGAAGCACCTGAAAAATTGATTGCCCAAAGTTACGATGGTGCATCAGTCATGAGCGGTAAACTGGGAGGAGTACAAACAAAAATTAAAGAAATATACCCAAATGCACACTTCATTCACTGCTATGCCCATCAATTTAATCTTATCCTCCAAAAAGCGGCGAGTCAACACAAACCGATAAAAATATTTTTTGCAAATTTACACGGATTTTCGTCCTTTTTCGGCCGATCTCCAAAACGTACGATGGTTCTGGATAGAGTGGTTAAAGTAAGGCTACCTAAAGCTGCGCCTACTCGATGGGCTTTCAATACAAAATGTGTTGAAATTGTATACACTTATAAAGATGATTTAAAATCTTGCTTAGAGGAAATTATTGATGAGGAGCAAGATGGTAACAATATAAATCAAGCAACTGGTTTAAAAAGACATTTGGAAGATGAGCATTTTTTATTTTGGTTAAATTTTTTCCATAAAATAATGCCCCATGTTGATATATTGTTTAAACAATTGCAAATGCGAGACATTGATGTTATATCTGTCAAAAATTGTATCCTGTCTTTTAACAACAATATCCAAATAATTAGAAATACTATTTTGGAATCAGAAGTACCAAGCACATCAACAGCAAAAAAAAGAAAAACTACTGCAGAGGATCCAAAGCGACGAACTGCACTTGAAATTTGTGATATTATTATATCTGAAATAAATCACAGGTTTAGTTTCAATGATCATCTCATGATTTCACAGTTATTCTACATAGAGAAATTTGAAGCATACACTACCAACTTTCCGCAAAATATTTTAAAAATGGTGACGGCTAATTATCCCACAGTGAATATTTCCAAACTAAAATCGGAACTTGAAGTCTTATATTGTCGTGAGGATTTTCGCAATAGTGCTGGTGCAGTAGCCATACTTCAGCTTTTTATTAACATGAATTTGTCTGAAACATTTTCTGAAGCAGTGAAGTTATTAAATATTTTGTGCACACTCCCTATGACAACCGTGGAAAGTGAGAGATGTTTTTCTACTTTAAAAAGAGTAAAAACATTCCTGCGTAATACGATGGGACAACCTAGACTTAGTGCCTTGTCTATGCTGAGCATCGAGAAAACGCTTGTCAAGAGCATTCCAAATTTCAATGAGAAGGTCATAGACTATTTTGCAGAACTAAAGGATAGAAGAATTGACTTAAAATATAAAAATATTTAAAGTAAGTTTCGTTTTAATAAATTTACAATTTATTATACTATAAATATTCCTATCTATATATCAGTCAATAACCTGTTCATACCATTTTTCCTATATTTTTTAAAAGATTTACTCTAAAAAAAGACAAATTTAATTTTCGGAAAACTAGGGTAAATAGTATTGAGTTTTATCTAAGTCTGTATTTTTTATCTAAAATATAAATGCTAAAAGATCTTTTAAATACTTTAAAAAATCAACAGTTTGAAGTTTTCAAACCAAAATGACCCCCCTGAAGATTGACCCACGAGCCGCCGCTGCCCGTCATTATCGGAAATGGCCAAGGATTTTCTCGGAACGCCAACAACATCTGTACCTGCGGAAATGCTATTTTCAAGAGCAGATTTAACAATAACAACGCCAAGAAAATCTGCTATGCATTGATTCCATGAGAAGTGTTATCTGCTTTCATGGCTTATCAATTCCGATTTAAAAATGTGCTGTTATTTAACTTAAAATCTAGTTTGCAATTTTATTTTAAACGGGATTAGGTAAGTATCATTAATTATTATTTTTAATTTACATTTTTGTAAATCGTTTTAGGAAAAAAAGTGTTCCATAAATTAAAATATGTTATGTTAATACATATTTTTCACAAATAAATACGTTTTAGAGTTTTCATTATTAGTCAAGATATTTCAAGATTTCTTGACAAGAAATCTTGGTATTGTTATAAAATTTCTTGTCTTGTCTTGAAATCTAAAATTACTTCTTGTCTTGAAATCAAGACAAGATCAAGACAAGGTCTTGAAATTTTCAAGAAGTTGACGACCCCTAATCAGAAACGATGATCTACTACACCTGATTCAACAAAAGAGGGTAGAAAATAACGTAAAGTTCAGAAAGTGGGGTTGTATCGGTTACATATTCCGAAAAAATAATTCAGTATTGCAGTATTGCAAAGACGCCCTAGAGTGGTATCCCAGAAAAAAAACCTCATAATACTATCCCGACATGGTAAAAAAGTGTTTAGTCTTACATATAGTTTACTCACAAAATTACCACCAAGCTCTGATTTTATAATATGTATGTGATTTTAGAATATTAATGATACATATCCTCGATTTAGCATTGACTTACTAATCGTGGTATTTTCTTTTTATTTTTTCCTCTTTTAATATGGGTAACCACATCCATGTCCCAATCCAGTAATCCAGCGAGTTGTTTCTTTGTACCCTATATTTTAACATAAATGTCATCATAAAGCTAAATTTCAAATTTTGTCAAAATTAAACAAACAAAAAAACCAAAACCAAATCCCGACGCTGGACCAAAACGTTCACCTCAGGTAGAAGCCGCGGTTGAGGATGGACAGCAATATTCACCTCAAGTTTCGGCTCGGAGGCTGGACAAAAACGTTCACCTCAGTCTATAGCCGGAGTGGAGGATGGACAGCAATGTTCACCTCAGACTTCGGCCCAAGCAGAGGCTGGACAAGGATCATCTCAGGAAAACCGACCAAAGCGCCACAGACTTAGTGCCTACGAACTAAAAAGAAGGGCGAAGGCCAGGGAGGCGACGAGGAAGGCACCTATGGGAGTCACCCATCTCTCTCCAGCCCCTCCCAAAACAAAGATTAAGGTGCCCGCATCAGAGGCTGTCAACAGTTTCACCTCCAAAAGACGACAGGAACCGACAGCCCCCGGTGTGAAGCGCCTTCACCCAAGCACTTCCACGGAAGGCACGCCGCAGAATCACAAGAAAGTACGCAGCGGTGGAAATGCCACTGCCCCTTCCCAAAGCTTGGCGGAAGCCGCCGTGGCACACCTTAGGGTAGCTATCATAGATACGGTAAAACCATACGGCAAGGTGACTGCCGATCAGGAAAACCTTATCAAACGAAGCCTGGCGGATAAATTGGACAGAGCAATCTTGTACACCTCCAACAGCCAAGCAATAGCGCCTACGTTTAAGTCGTGGACCTATTCTGGTGAGATCAGAGTAGTCTGTGATGACGACGGAGCGCTTGCGTGGCTGAAAAAGGTTATAGATGACCTCAAACCGTGAAAGGACGCATAACTAGCTGTTGTCAGTCAGGATAAGCTCCCAAAGCATACCAAAGCCTCTTTATGGATCTCGGAGGATATTACTAACACTTCCGATGACCCAGAAAGAGTGCTGCGGAGGCTAGCAGCGCAAAATCTGGATATGTCAGTTGCGAGATGGTGCACCTTCCTCCATGAGGCAAAAACAGATCCAAACGGGCACCTGTTCGTCTTTGGAATTGGAGACGAGGACATGGCTGTCCTTAAGAAAAGAGCGTTGAGGCTGAGCTACGCGTTCACCTCATTGACTCTAGCAGCCGGAGACGACCACTGAGACTGAGACACCCATGGTTCCACAGCAGGACGATGACCATCAGATGATGGTCGACGAACCCTGCAGAGGAAGCGCCGAAATGACTAAGGCTGCCGCCTTCTCCAGCGAGGAGGAAATGGACGCCTAAAAGAACCAATACGACAACTTCGCCATGGGCAAGGACGTCGGAAAAATGGTAACTATTATTCAATGCAATCTCCAACGCAAAAAGATGGCAACGGCGACACTCTGCCGCCACCTGGATATAACGGAGGATGCAATAAGCATTAATTCAAGAACCTTGGATAATTAAGACCAAAATAACTGGTTTTAGCAGTCTAAATGTCAAATCTTCAGCTTACCAAGCAACCAACAACCGAGAACAGCAATGTATGTTCCCAGGAAAATCAAAGCCTCCCCCTAGTGCAGTTTTGCACCTCAGACGTAACTGCGGTTAAAGTAAAATGCCCATGGGGAAAAGGCAAAAGCAGAGAGTTGATACTAGCATCGGTCTACCTACTCTCAGACGCAGCCACCCTACTACAAACAAAGGAGATGGAAGATCTGGTAGACCCTTGTCTCAGAGAGAAGATAAAACTTATTACCGGCTGCGATTCGAATTCTCACCCTCTAGGCTGGGGCAGCAAAGATAACAACGCTCGAGGTAAGTCACTTTATGAATATATTATTAGAAAAGATTTGTATATCTTAAATAGAGGCAGGGAACCTAGTTTTATCAATGTTCGTAGCCAAACAGTCATATATATCAGGCTAGCAACAGCAGAAATATCTAATAAAATTCAGAACTGGCAGGTCTCAGAGGATATCTCTATGTCTGGTCACCGCTGGTTGACCTATACCATTAGTCTGAAGAAAAACCTTACCAAATCTCGCGACCCTAGGTGGATGGATGTAGAACTCTACAACTGCCTCTTAGAAGATGCTCTGCGGAATGAAAAGGCTGTAACTCCGGGAATTAATACAGAATTAGAAAGGTACACTGTATCTATCCTATCCGATAAGTATGGTCCAGGAAAGTGGCAAAACCAACTCATGGTGGTGCACGGAACTGGAACACCTTATGCCTTATAGTCTAAGATCCGAATATAGGTCGATCTGTACCCATCTGCTTGCCGGACAAAACATTTTATTTTATTAAATTTCATACATAGACAAATATTTCTAGCATGGGTTGCCTATCAAAATCGTGTCATAGCTAATTAAGGGGTGACCGTAGGGGTTGAAATCAATATTTCAAGCTCATTTTTTTAAAGTATGGTAGAATTATTTTATTTTTAAATGACATATGCATATGCAGTATAATTCATAGATTATTCAAGAAAAAATTCAAGGAAAATTATTGAAAAATAAGCCAACGGTGGCAAATTTCTGAAGACACCTCAAAATATAATGAATTTTGAGGTGGACATCAGAACTCATCATTGGATCATGGTAAACAAAAAATTCAAACAGATTTTATTAGCTCATGAGTTTTTCCAGATAAGGCTGTTGAGTTTTTTAGTTTTATCGACTTTTGACTTTTTGATATCACTCAGAAGCCAAAACAACAATTTTTTTTGCAAAAAAGGGTAAAAATCAACATATTTATTATTGCTAAACAAAAAATGAGCATAAAACAAAAGAGATCTCGACAGAGTTACCTCAAGGAATGTCTAAAGAAAATTAATACAAAATTTCAGGGGTGGCGGTCAAGTAGTTTTTGAGTTACAATGTCTACAGCCTTTGAAAAATGCAGTTTTGAGGAAAAGCGTTTTAAAGTATTGTCAACTTTTATTTTCAATTTCTTTTTTGTCTGTCAAATCGTAAAATGATGCACACCGGAATATCTTTTTGAATCGAGGAGTAATTTATAAAAGAAAATGAGAACCGCTGTTGACCGTTGTTCATTACGTTCAAACGTGCTGACGCGAACCTGCTGCAAAGCGAGTCGAAGATAGGGATATTCAACACTATCTTCCTACCTTCGACTCGCTTTGCAGCATCTTCGCGCCAGCGCGCTTGAGCGTAGTGAGAAACGGTCAACAGCCAAATTACCACGCGATTCAAAAACATATTCCGGTGTGCATCACTTTACGATTTGACAGACAAAAAAAAATTGAAAATAAAAGTTGACAATACTTTAAACGCGTTTTTCTTAAAACTGCTTTATTCAAAGCCTGTAGACAGTGTAACTCAAAAACTAATTCACCAACTCACCAAAGCAAAACGTACCAAACTCAAAGAGGATTGGGATATTTATCAATCACACCTCAAAGAGTTTAAGAAAATCTGCAGACAAAAACAAAAATCTGCTTAGAGGGCCTACTGTGAGGAACTCGAAGATTTTCCGCAGGCATATCGGCACATCGGTATTCCACATCGGCATATTAACGAAGGAAAATGGAAGGAGCCACTCTCATTATATTTTTCGTTTTCCAGTTCGTCGTCTTTTTTCTCGCCTTTGTCGTTACCATATTTTCCGTCCTAGCCCGAAGCTCTTCACGGGTTCTTTGAGCTATTTTTATTTTTTTATGCAGGGTGTTTGGTAGAGAATGGGCCAGAGCTTAACCTTAGATTTCTGAGTTAAAAATAGGTCTATTTAAGCTAACTTACTTTAGTACAAAAGTTGATAATAACCGAAATGTAGGGTGTCAAAGTTAAACTTTTGTTTTATTTATTCTTAAATATTTCCTGACACGCATGAGACAACAAAACGAAATTTGGTAAGCGGCGGTTTTTTAGGACCAGAAATCTAAATTTGCCATCAAAAATGGTGTATTAGGTACCCAAAGGGCGCCACATACGTCTTTTAGCGCTCATTTAATACGTTCAATTTTTTATGCGCCATTCTACATACTTTTTGAATCAAATCCTTCATTCTCTTAATATTTTTACTTAAAAATGGTATACTAGATTCATCGCGCTAAACTCAACCGTTTTCGAAATAAACGCATTTTAAATCTGCGATGCAACATAATTTTTTGCATTATATCATTGTAGTTACACCCGAAATACAGTATGTCCCTGTAAGTTGTATCCATATGGAAAACTTTTTTATTATTAATTTTACGAAAAAAAAGTTATTCTTTATAAAAAGCTCTGCATGGTCCAAAACCTAAAATTTAACCATCAAATATTAAATTTTTTGAATATTATACGAGGTATGTCAAAAAGTTTGAATTTCACTCAAGAGTAAAGTAGCTTTATTTTTTACAATATTGAAAATTGCTATGATGAAAAGTTGTTTGGAATTAAAAACTGTATTCTAGTATGCAATTACATCCTTCTAATTGAAAAAAATTTTTTTTTGAAAAATTATGGATAACTAACATTATTTTCAGTTATTTTAATTCAGATAACTCTTTTATTATTAATTTTACGAAAAAAAGTGATTCTTAATAAAAAGTTCTGCACGGTCTAAAATACAACCATCTTTTGTCAAATTTTATCCATTTTATACGAGGTATGTTAAAAAATATGAATTTCGCTCAAGAGTAAAATACGTTTATTTTTCACAATATCGAAAATTGTTATTACGAACAGTTATTTAGAATTAAAAACTATGTTTCAGTATGTAATTACATCCTTCTAATTGAAATATTCTGAACTATAAAGGTACTTTACTTTTGATCTAAATTTATCTTTTTTGACACACCTCGTATAAAATTGATAAAATAAGATGGTTGTATTTTAAGTTTTAGACCATCCAGAACTTGTTATTAAAAATCACTTTTTTTCGTAAAATTAATAATAAAAGAGTTATCAGAATTGAAATAACTGAAAAAATAATGATAGTTATCAATAATTTCTCAAAAATTTATCCATAATTTCTTGAAAAATTTTTTTCAATTAGAAGGATGTAATTGCATATTAGAATATAGTTTTTAATTCCAAACAACTTTTCATAACAGCAATTTCCAATATTACGAAAAATAAAGCTACTTTACTCTTGAGTGAAATTCAAACTTTTTGACATACCTCGTATAATATTCAAAAAATTTGATATTTGATGGTTAAATCTTAGGTTTTGGACCATGCAGAGCTTTTTATAAAGAATAACTTTTTTCGTAAAATTAATAATAAAAAAGTTTTCCATATGGATACAACTTACAGGGACATACTGTATAAACTTAAAACCATAATAATTACGCAAGTTCTGATGTTTATGTCATTGCTTCGCAAATTACATTTGAAGAAATTTCCGATACAGTTTTAGAAATTGGTATGGTTTTAAGTTTATTTTTCTGGTGTTTTACAATGATATGCAGAAAATTGAGTTGCAGCACAGATTTAATATGCGTTTATTTCGAAAACGGTTGAGTTTAGCGAGATGAATGTAGTATACCGTTTTTAAGTAAAAATATTAAGAGAATAAAAGTTTTTATTGAAACAGTATGTAGAGTGGGGAAGAAAAAAATTAAACGTATTAAATAAGCGTGGAAAGACCTCTGGATAATACCTACATCATTTTTGGTGGCAAATTTAGATTTTTCGTCTAAAAAACCTCCGCTTACCAAATTTCGTGTTGTTACCCCATGCCTGTCAGGAAATATGCAAGAATAAATAAAATTAAAGTTTAACTTTGACACCCTGTATTTCGGTTATTATCAACTTTTGTACTAAAGAAAGTTAGCTTAAATCGACCTATTTTAAGTCCAGGAATCTAAGGTTAAGCTATGGCCCATTCTTTACCAAACACCCTGTATATGGCAGGCTGCTAACCTAACCCTACAACCCGCCTCCTTTATCTGGGCTTGGGACCGGCAACATCACTCACCAAATTACTCGATCCACCTAGTGAGTAATGCAGGCGGTGAGTAATAAATCAAATAAAAGAAAAGTCGCTGGAATACAACAAACCAGTATATTATATTATAGCCTGATAGATTTGAAGAAAGCGTTTGATAGGGAGGCGATACATTTATTATATGAAAAGGGAATATCATTGGATTTAGTAAAAATCATTGAGAATATACAGGGTGTCACAAAAATACCGGTCATAAATTAAATCACATATTCTGGGACCAAAAATAGTTCGATTGAACCTAACTTGCCTTAGTACAAATTTGCACATAAAAAAAGTGACAGCCCCTTGAAGTTACAAAATAAAAATCGATTTTTTCCAATATATTGAAAAGTATTAGAGGTTTTTTTTATTGAAAATGGACATGTGGCATTCTTATGGCAGGAACATCTTAAAAAAATGAAGGTGAAATTAAAATTTTATGGTGGTTTTGTTCCTTTAAACCCCCCCCCCCCCCAAATATTTGTGTACGTTCCAATTAAATTATTATTGTGGTACCATTAGTTAAACAAAATGTTTTTAAAACTTTTCTGTCTCGTTGTAATTTTGCGATAAGTCAGTTTTAATCGAGATATTTTGAACATTTGTAAAATCCATCACAAATTTTTACATGGTAAGTAAGATTATAGAGACCTGGTAATAATATGAAAAATTGTGAATTTACATATTTTAAGTATATATTTTGAAACATATTAATATCTCGATAAAAATCGTTTATCGAAAAAATAATAAGAGGCAAAAAAGTTTTAAAAACCGTGTGTTTAACTAATGGTACCACAATAATAATTTAATTGGAACATGCACAAACATTTGGGGTGTTTAAGGGAACCAAACCCCCATAAAATTTTTATGTAAACGTATTAAAAAAGAAGCCGCATTTCGATAAAAACTGCCTTACCGAAAAAATACTAAGAAGCAAAAAGTTTTAAAAACATTGTGTTTAGCTAATGGTACTGCAGTAATAATTTAATTGGAACGCACACAAAAGTTTGGGGGGGGTTTAAGGGAACAAAACATCCATACAATTTTTATGAGGTGTACAAATTTCACTGTTATTATTTTTTTGAGATGTCCTTACCATAAGAATACCACATGCCCATTTTCAGTAAAAAATCTGTAATAGTTTCCGATATATTGGAAAAAATCGATTTTCATTTTATAACTTCAAAGGGCTGTAACTTTTTTTATGTGCACATTTGTACCAAGGTAAGTTAGGTTCAATCGAGCTACTTTTGGTCCTAGAATATGTGATTTAACTTATGACCTGCATTTTTGTTACACCCTGTATAAAGATAACAGCTATGGTAAAATGTAAGGGAAAACTATCGCAACCTATCAAGTATGAAATTGGCATTAGACAAGGAGATTCGCTGAGTCCATTCATATTTAATCTGATAATGGATGAAATCATAAACAATTAAATTTAACGAAAAATGTTTTCTTGGTCAAGGGTATATTTAATTAAAAAGTCCATAAAAGGGCCACGAATATTAAAACAAAACGTTTTCGCTCTGTAAAAAGAGCATCATCAGTGTTACAAGAACATGTTAAGCCACCCAAAAATACTAAGGTTAAAACCTTTTTAAAATAGACTAAAAGTCTTACATAAATGATACATTATAAAATCTAAAGGATGGATATAATCCCTATGGATATGGCCTTTGGGCAACATATGGCTCCCACACGTGGTACATGGGTTGCTAGGTAGTAATTAATTAGGTCATTACGTTGGGATGAACATCTTTAGTGGATTGACTGTTCACACTATTCCAGTGGCGCTGGAATGGGCGAGCTGGAATGACAAATGGACCGTGATTCCAGTCAAGTGACCTGGATGGATCATTAGAATGGTACATTCCAGTACAGGTTCTGTTTATCAGCATCTTATCAATGATGTTGATTATCTTTCTGCAAGGGATAATATGGGATAATTTACATAATATGAATCCCCGTTTCCAAATAGTATTATATGCTTCTATTAGATCTATAATAATGCTGGTGCTGGTTTTTGTTTGTTTTGAAAACTAGCTCCTATAAAACGTGTTACTGGCTTGTACAGTTTCGATGAGGGATAAAGCCTGCTTTTTTTACTGAGGAAACTTTCAAGTATACTGTGACTAAGCATTTTAAAGAACCGCGTGGATTAACATGAAATTTGGCATACACATAGCTCTATGTAAAATAAAATAAGTAATATTGTGCCGATGTTTACTTTTTCACTGAGGGTGAGTACCACCCCTGCTCGGAGATGAAAAAAAACATACATACAAAATAAATCCGAAAGTGGAGACACTGACCATATCTAAGCAACTTTTGTTCTATTGGGACCATGCAAGTTCGAAAGAGGCCTGGTTTCATAGCTTGGCAATATTTTTAGTACTTTTAATTATATTGGCCAATTATTAGTCATGGTTACTGGATAATTGTCAAGGCCATATCCCAAAAAAGAATAAGAATAAAAAGTAATAGTATATTATGCAACGAGCATTTAATGATGGTCATTATGAAGCCAGTATGAGGGTTACGAAACGAGCTGCCTAGCGGCGAGTTTTGTATAGAGTACGAGCTTCATAATGATAATTAAATGCAAGTTGTATACACTATTTTTTCTATGATCATTCACAACAAAAAATATATTCAAATTTATTAATTTTGTAACACAAATAAATTCAGTAGTTTCTCAGTTTGACGGTTTGTTTACATATTGAGAACTGTCAAAGCGTATGTATTTGACTCGCCATTGGTCACAGCGCATGTACCACCTTTATCACGAATGCCATATCGCGATTCTATTGGTTAAAAATCTGTATCTTAATGAAAATCTGTATCATAATGAAGTTCATTCTGATACAGGTAGTGACATCATAATTGATATATTATAGTATGAGAATAGAAAAAAGTATTATTAAAATGCAGTACTACAAGCAAAATACAATTAATTAAATTTACTTTAATAATTGCATATCGTATCAATATTGGGGAGCAACATATAATGTTTACAATTTATAACACAGCATTTGCGATATCCCATTTTCTTAAATGACAGAAATATACGTCAGTTTGACAATATAAATTATTTAAGAAATATGTTAAGAAAGTTGCAAGATTTCTCCGTTACTCGCACACAATCGTTTCTCATATTCCCTCCAAGTACTTGCACACAGCGAATAGAGTTTTTTCTGTAAGTTAATAATACTTTTTGAGTTATTTGCGAGTGAGTATATTTATGTTCAACAAAAAACACATTTTTAGACAGTTTTTAGCAAATAATCCAATGGTACAATCTTGATGGTAAACAAAATCAAAAAATTTTTTCTCATATATTAGTCCTTTCACTACTGTCAAGTTTAGTAGGAAAGCTACCGGCTACACTTTTTCTCTTTGTATTTAACAGTGCGAAACAAAGATAACTATCTGTACTAAAAACGTCAAATTCATGTTGTCCTATAGAAGGTTATGTAAGATTTTTTTATAGATGTGACGTTGGTTAAAATAGTCTATGTTCACACTAAATTCTGTTACTTTAGTTTATCTACTTGATTTTGATTCAAAGTGTTGGATATTTTAATTGAATTGTATTAAAACAATAGTATATCTATATTTCGTCTTCCTCGACTATAATTTGAAAACAATATTTTGACGTTATATTTAAAGTCGCCTCGGAAATCGGTTAGGAAATTTAAACCGAATATAATAAAATTCAGTTTGGTAACACTGAGTGAGTGTCAAGTTCGATAGAGCCGTAATTTATTCCAGACGAATTGATATATTTTTTACCAACAAAAATGAGATATCTTAAACAAATAGCGTTTCAAAAATGATGTGAAATGTTGAATTCGGTTACGTTAATGAAATTGCTTTTTTTGTCCCTAAAAGTAGAAAAAAGTCTAATTCTTCTTGCTTAACCCTGGAAGATCACACCTATTTTTTTTTTTAGATAAACCGCACACATGGGTATCAGATACCCAATGATTTTTTGTGAAGAAATAAAAAAAAAGTAAATATTTTATTATTTCCAGAGACTCTCTAATCACTATTGAATACATAAGAATAATTAAATCAATAATTTTATTTTCTCTCTGTTAATTGTAGTAACACAAAAGAAAAAATATTAAAAATACCTAAAAATAATTAAAAAGGATTTTCTAAAAAACCGGAAACATAATTCAAAATATTTTAATTTAATTTAACAACAAAATGGTCTTTCTAACTAAAATATAACACCTTTTGATTTTAGAACTCTATTCATTCTTAGCCAGTTATTTCAGCTTCATTCATTTTAGTAACTACATTCATAAGACAGTGTGGCTCTATGCTCCATGCATTATGCTTTATAGCAAGCCAAGCATGCACGCTTTGCTTTTCCATCTTTGCCTTTGCAGAAATAACACCTAGTTTGCTTTACTAAATTTGTGGGATGTTGTGTTGTTAGGTCATTAACTTGTACGCACACTTGATCGCAAACCTCACACATCGGTGCTACATACCCTAGCCTGTATTCAATAAATTCTCGTGATTGAAAATATTGCTCAAATGAGACCGCAACTACACACCCGTCCTTGGCAGACTAGGGACTGAATTTACATAAAGCAGCATTACCATTGAAATGCAGCTGCGCAAGCTACATGCAGTTAAGTGTCGCGATGGGTATCTCACACCCAAGTGTGAGCTTCCAGGGTTAATATTTTATCTTCTAATAATTTTAACTGTACTAATAGGCGAGCAGCAGCAAACCCTAAAATTACGTTATACCGGCCACGAAAATCAACTTTAAGCTTAATGACCTATAACCTCGTCCAATTTACTTACCGTTGCACGTCATCCGCGCCATAGCCTGTGACACGATACCAACACGAAATATCTAGGCGGTAGGTATGTTCCCCTTTAGAATCATTTTGATTCTAAAAAAGAACACACCCACCGCCTAAATATTTCGTGTTGGTATCGTGTCACAGGCTATGGCGCGGATGACGTACAACGGTAAGTAAATTGGACGAGGTATATCTTGGTCATTTTTTGTGTTTCGAGGTCGCTGAATACCAATATGAAGTTTATTTTTTTTTTCTAGAATTGGTGGAACATATTCAAAATTTAATGCAAAAATGCCAAAAATCAATTTTGATGATTTTTCAACTTTATGTCGCTGTATCTTTGGTTGCTGGAAATATTTCCTTTTGAAAATTTTACTGTGTGATCTTTGAAGTATTTAGGTAACAATGAGATTTATTCAAAATGTTTAAACAAATTAAAAGAGGAGTTGTTTGGTCGTCAGCTTTCGTTAGTTTCGTGTTTACTTAAAAAAGTTGAGTGACAAACTTTTTAGTTTATAATTTTATCCAACACAGTAATAAAATATAGTTCATGAAGAAGTTTTATGAAAAATTTTAAGTCAAAATTTGCAATGTAAGAAAAAAGTTATGTGATTATTTATACTAGCGGCACACCCCAAAAAACGCTTATTTCTCGTGATACTGACCGCGGTGTGGGGAATGGCTAATTTTGATCATACTTTATGTTTTTGATGGTGCTGAAAACGAAAATTAGGTTTGTTTTGAGCTTTACGCGGGGGAACATTGTCAAAATCGCAATTTTACCCTAAAAATAAAAAAAATGGAATCACGTTTTATTGCGTTTAACTCGCTACAACTCTGTTCTATTTTAATATTTTTTTCTGAAACTGTTAAAGTAGGTATGTATTTCTCACCTTTCTGAAGTCAATGGGATCTGTTTCAATCTTTCTGTCTTATTATAATAAAAGGTATGGATTGTTTAAAATAAAAGATGAACATTCTTGAATTGCAAAGTTTAATTGCAAAAGTTTAGTGACAAAATTTGAAATTTATAGGGGAGTGCAATTAGAACGAAAATATGCATTGTTTCGAAAAAATTCAAAAACTTATATTTTTATAAAACTTTTTTTGTTACTTTATATGCATGTTAAAGTAAAAAGTTCTACTCGCAGATTTGGCCACTAATTGTTTATTAATTGTTTAATCAATAACAATTGTTTTGTATAAATAATTTTAAAAATATCGTTGAATTCATCATTTTACTTTGATCAAATATGTTTCTATTTTGTTTTTGATTATGTTGAATCCAAATATGGCATTGCAATTTGAAAATTCTTATACAGAAGCTCTTATACGGTGTGTCTGCCTATCTAGGAACCACATGAAAAACTTTTTTATTATCAATTCTACGAAAAAATGTTATTCTCCATAAAATGCTCTAGACAGTCAAAATTTATAACTGAACCATCAGATATCAAATTTTATCAATTTTATATGAGTTATGTCAAAAAGATGAATTACGGTAAAAAGTAAATACCGTTATATTTCCAGAATATCAAAAAATGCTATTATGAAAAGTTGTTTGAAATTAGAAACTATGTTTTAATATACAATTACATGATTCTAATCGTAAAAATAATTTTCAATTTTTTCTCAAATTACGGATACTCATCAATTAGTTTATTACAATTATGATAACTTTTTTATGATCAGTTTTACGAAAAAAGGCATTTTTCATAAAAAGCTCTACCTGGTCTAAAATCTAAAATACAACCATCAGATATCAAACTTTTTTAATTTTATACGAGGTATGTAAAAAAATATGAATTTTTCTTAAGAGTTAAGTGTCTTTATTATTCACAATATTTTAATTAGAAGGGTGCAATTAAACACTGAAACATATTTTTTAATTCTAAACCACTTTCCTTAATAACAATTTTCAATATTGTGAAATATAAAGGTACTTTACTCCTGAGTGAAATTCATATTTTTTGACATACCTCGTATAAAATTAATATAATTTAATATTTGAGGGTCGCGTCATAGATTATATAAGTCGTAGGCAAGTATGAAATGCAGGCATTCTTGCAAAAGCCTAGTCATTTTCATAATGACTAGGCAGGTTATGTTTTCATTTTTACGAAATGACTTTACATACTTTTAGGCATTTGCAAAACATGGCAAAAACTGCCGAAAGGATAATTTAATTTTGAAACAGTGTTGAAATTTAGACACAGATCATATATATATATATATATATATATATATATATATATATATATATATATATATATATATATATATATATATATATATATATATATATATATATATATATATATATATAAGTTTAGGTTATGTTGTTTATTTTTGTTATTGTTTTATAATTTTATTTTATCATTTATGCAAATTAGTGCAATGAACTCGTCGTATAGCTTTCCAGTAAGTTCAGTGAAATAATGGTAAGAGTCCAAAATATTTAATTTGGTCCAGAAAGCCACTGCGCATCCGCTAGGAAAAATATTCTGATTCGGATTTTTTGCCCAATCTTACTCAAAAAGGACCCCTTTTAACAAATTTGCATGTTGCCAGGACCAAAACGTGGTCAAAAATTTTTTAAACGTTTTTTTTTGTTTTTTTCCTAAAATTATTTTTTTTGCATGTAATAAAGTTTTTTTAGGTTTTTTGGATCATTCCAAACAGAAAAGGTCTTTAGTGACTTTTCTCTAAAAATGATAGTTTTTGACATATAAGCCATTAAAAATTGAAAAATTGCGAAATCGGCCATTTTTAACCCTCAAAAACTATGTGAAAACTGAAATTTTGAATGTTGCCAATGTAGATAAATATTCTTTAAACATCGATTGATGAAATCCCGAAGAGTTTTTTGCAATACAATATTCAAAACTCCTTTGTTTTTTAATTGCTAATCAAGTGTGCGCGACACTATTTTCCACCGCCAGTATGGTGCAAATGAAAGGAATAAATTCGTTATTTCGTAAACCGGCGACTTTAAGGAAAAATCCTGAAACAGGTCGATTTTTATTTTTAAGTTATGATATTGTGGTATATATGGTGTACTAGTCACGTCATCCATCTGGACGTGATGACGTAATCGATGATTTTTTTAAATGAGAATAGGGGTCGTGTGCTAGCTCATTTGAAAGGTTCTTCAATTCTCTATTCAGTAATATAAACATTTACATAATTATTTATACAGGGTGTCCAAAAAATTTTTATTAAATTAAATTATTTGACAAAAAATGAAGTAGAAGGACACCCTGTATAAATAATTATGTAAAGGTTTACATTACTAAATAGAGAATTGAAGAACCTTTCAAACGAGCTACCACACGACCCCTATTCTCATTAAAAAAAAATCGTCGATTACGTCATCACACCCAGACGGATGACGTCACTAGTATAACATATATGCCACAATATCATAACTTAAAAATAAAAATCGACCTGTTTCGGGATTTTTTCGTAAAGCCGCCTGTTTACGAAATAACGAATTTATTCCTTTCATTTGCACCATACTGTCGGTGGAAAATAGTGTCGCGCACGCTTGATTAGCAATTACAAAACAAAGGAGTTTTGAATACTGTATTGCAAAAAACTCTTCGGGATTTCATCAATCGATGTTTAAAGAATATTTACCTACCTTGGCAATATTCATATTTTCAGTTTTCACATAGTTTTTGAGGGTTAAAAATGGCCGATTTCGCAATTTTTCAATTTTTAATCGCTTATATGTCAAAAGCTGGTAATTTTCGGTTTTTGTTTTACAATTTTGTTATCTTTCTTAATTTTCTCAAAAAGAAATAATTTATTGAATTTTAAATCTTACATCCTAAGCTTTCAAAAAGCACCTAGGAAACTGTAATAAATCTGTTCAAACTTGAGTAGTACCTCCTTAAAGTGGTGGAAATTCTGTAAAACTACAAAGTTTTCAAAAATTACATTTTTTGAGACGTATCAGTGGAATTAAATTTTTGAGATTTTTTTTTAAGAAACGTCGTTTAGTAAGATGTTTGAAAGGTAAGTTGTGCAAAATTGAGAGTTTTATAAGAAAAATTGTATTAGTGGCACATTTTTAAATCATTTTAAAAGAAAATTCATTTAAGTCTCACTTTCTGCCCACACCATATTTATGCGCATGCATTGTATTTCTTTTTATTACAACCATAAGAAAGATAGCTTAATTATTCTTCTTTCATGTCCAGTTTGTAAAATTTTATTTGATCCATTAGTTAAAGAATTACATTAAAATAACTCAACCGTGCCCTTCGCCTTACGCTAGTTTACAGTGCGCCAATGTTTGTGAGGAGGGTGACTTTAGCGTTATAAATAAAAAATTATAGAAACTATAGCTTTAATTTTAAAAAAATCTTAATACCTATAAGGTTTTTTTTGTAAAATTTCCTGAACTTTTCAATGGCCAAGTCAGTTTTTTTCTAAAATTTATATTTTTGGAGTTACTTAAAAAACATCTACTTTCGCATTTCATTTGTTTAATAAAAAATGAAGCACCCACTTCTCGAGTAGAATTTTTGATAAATATGTTATTTATTAAACATTTCGTAACAAAATTACAAAAAGTTCTATCTTGTTTGATTTTTCCGAAGTGAAAATCTATATGCACTCCCCTATTAGCTTTTTAATCAAGTTTATGTTAAAATATAGAGTACTAAGAAAGAAATGTGTTGTAAAGAAAAAATGTTGCATCTTTTAATTTTAATAAAAACATGATATCATTTTTTTTTTATTTTTAGGGTAAAACTGGGATTTTGACAATTTCACCCATCTAAAATTCAAAATAAATCTCATTTTGATTTTCAGCACCATCAAAAACATAAAGTAAGACCAAAATTAGCCATTCACTACACCGTGGTCAGTATCTCGAGAAATGAGCGTTTTTTGGGGGAGTGCCACTCCACAAAGTCACATAACGTTTTTCCCATTTCATATTTTGACTTGAAATTTTCCAGAAAACTTCTTTATGACTTATATTTTAATGCTGTGTTGATTAAAATTATAAACTAAAAAAATTTTTTTTTTAATTTTTTACCCTACTTTTTGAACTAAACATGAAACTAATGAAATCTGGCTACAATATGTTTAAAAATTAACATCTTCTCTTTTAATTTGTTTAAACATCTCGGACAAATTTCATTGTTATCGAAATACTTCAAAGATGATTCGGTAAAATTTTCAAAAGCAAATATTTACAGCGACCAAAGATACAGCGAGGTAAATATTTATGAAAAATCATCAAAATTGTTTTTTTGCATTTTTACATAATATTTGATTTTTGAACATATTCCACCAATTCTAGATAAAAATAAACTCCATATTCGGATTCAGCGACCTCAAAAACATAAAGAATGAGAAAAATTTGCCGTTCACCTATCATTGCCGCTTTTTCGATTTCTAAGTCTCAAATTAGGGGTGTGTATAATATGCAAGTCGACTACTAATGACGAATTCTTATGATTAATGTGATGTTAAAATATCATCAAGCTCTTATCTTCAAAGCGGCCGTATTGAATTACTTAAACATTTATACCGAACATTAATAGGGCAAGTTTTGTGAATTCTGACAAAGTTCCGGGTCTACTATAACCTCCAATATTATGGCAGAAGGCAGTTACCATTTCCAATCTCACCAAATGTAATAATGACGGCACTAATTATAACTACATATATATTTTTCATTAGCTACAATTTCGATTCTACTGAGTCTACAGTCTTCGTAAAGGAAAAGTCAAACAATAAGGATTGCACGAAATTTAGAATATGGCCACAAGGGGAAAATTTCGTGCAACCCTTATTGTTTGACTTTTCCTTTACGAAGACTGTAGACTCAGTAGAATCGAAATTGTAGCTAATGAAAAGTAGTTTCCTATTCGTCAAATTCTAAATTGAAGATTGCAACGTGAAATTACCAAAAAAATGAAGCACTTTTAGGGGAAAACTAATCACAACTTTTTTAAATTGTTTAAAAAAAAGCTTTATTTTTGGTTTAAAAAATTGTGACCAAAAAAAGTTGATCCTTTTGTTGATAAAAAAAATCATGAAAATAACCACCTAATTAGCATCCCAAATAAACTTAATCGTTACCGCTTCACAAGTTACTTTACTTATGTATAGGGCTTATCAACGCTTCTCATTGGTTTGGAGCGTCTGTCATATATCGTATAATTCGTGTATAATATTAATATAGGTACCACATAAGCATTAGCTCGAAACAAATGAGAAGCGTTGAAAAGTCCTATTGTTTATAATAATCTGTAACCGTCATCGATTCAAAGTGCTTATATTTCTATGGGCATCCCAAATAAACTTAATCGTTACCGCTTCACAAGTTACTTTACTTATGTATAGGGCTTATCAACGCTTCTCATTGGTTTGGAGCGTCTGTCATATATCGTATAATTCGTGTATAATATTAATATAGGTACCACATAAGCATTAGCTCGAAACAAATGAGAAGCGTTGAAAAGTCCTATTGTTTATAATAATCTGTAACCGTCATCGATTCAAAGTGCTTATATTTGAAAGGACCGTAGTTGAAATGGCTTGAACGAGTCACTAATCACGGGTGTACTCAAATTTTGAACAGCCATATCTTAATCAATTGTTGTCTTACAAACAAAAAACAAAAATTGCAAAATATTTAGAAAAGCAATATGTACCTACATTTTTTTACTCTTTAAAATATTTGGTATCACTAATAATTTGTAAGTTATTTTGAGAAAAATTTTTTTACAAAACTAACAAAAAATTTACTTTAAATAAAATCAATTTTCTTTTTCAAAAATAAGCACTTTGAACCGAAGAAACTTACAGATCATATAAACAATACATAAGTAAAGTAACTTGTGAACAAGTAACGATTAATTTTATTTGGGATGCTAATTAGGGGGTGAATTTCACGATTTTTTATATTATAAAAAGGACTTTATTGTGAGCGTAATTTGTTTACTTTTGATGCCAGAATTTTTATTGTAAAACAAAAATAAAGCTTTTTTTAATTTAAATTGTGATGAGTTTCCCCGAAAAGTGCTTCATTTTTTGGTTATTTCACCTTGAAATATTCGATTTAGAATTTGACCAATATAGTCGAGGCATTGAAACACAAAACAAGGCCTTACTGTCGATTTTAGCCGCAGTAAGACGGATTTTAATGCAGTTTGGTGCGTTGGATTCGTGAGAATGTCAGGAAACTTTGTGAACTAAGAAGAAATCTCAAATTGCATTTGTACATGAGAAAAATGCATTTCAAAAGTGCATTTTGAAATAGGCAATTATTATAAATTTGTAACTCGGTAAATAGTAGGAAAAATTGACCCAATTTTCTTACTCGGGGGTTTTTGGGGTCGCTGAAAACGAATATGAGGTCGTCGAGAGTGTGCAAACTACCTGGTGCCTGCAGCGGGTGTAATAAACGTCTTCCTCTGGAGTATTGTGGTAATTTATCATATAATTGGCTTAAACTCATTACTCGGTGGTTTTTGGGGTCGCTGAAAACGAATATGAGGTCGTCGAGAGTGTGCAAACTACCTGGTGCATACAGCGGGTATAATAAACGTATTCCTCTGGAGTATTGTGGTAATTTATCATATAATTGGCTTAAACTCATTACTCGGGGGTTTTGGGGTCGCTGAAAATAAATATGAGGTCGGCGAGAGTGTGCAAAGTACCTGGTGCCTGCAGCGGGTGTAATAAACGTCTTCCTCTGGAGTATTATAGCAATTTATCATATAATTAGTTTAAACTCGTTACTCGGGGGGTTTTTGGGGTCGCTGAAAATGAATATGAGGTCGGCGAGAGTGTGCAAACTACCTGGTGCCTGCAGAGGGTGTAATAAACGTCTTCCTCTGGAGTATTTTTGTAATTTATCATATAATTGGCTTAATCTCGTTACTCGGGGGGTTTTTGGGGTCGCTGAAAATGAATATGAGGTCGGTGAGAGTGTGCAAACTACCTGGTGCCTGCAGCGGGTGTAATAAACGTCTTCCTCTGGACTATTTTGTTAATTTTTTTTGGTAATTTGTTAAATAATTGGCCCACACTTGTTACTCGGGGGTCTTTGGGGTCACTGAAAATAAATATCGCGACGACTAAGTTCTAATTTCATGTGATATTATAAAAAACATGATTATTTTGTTCAGGATCTCCATTTTCTTTAATTTGGCGCTTAAAATTATGTTGGCAGTATTGATACACTCTTGAGTCTCTTGACTAATTTCATTTAGGATTTATTGCCTTTCTCTCTCACAGCTTTGTATACACTAATATAACGGTTACACGTAAAACAAGTTTAAAAACTATTTATAAACACGGTAATTTTCGAGAATAGCAAAAACGGTGTTACTCGCTCAGGTACTCGTGTCAAATTTTTTCGTAAAAAATATTGATTAATATATTTTTGAACAAATCGTTTTAGTATTATATTTCTATGATAGTGTTTATAAATTCAAGTGTGTCTTTCACCAATAATTCAGGTAAATAATGGTGCTTATATATAGATGATCTAACTCGTATTTCATCTGAAATTCAAACTTACGATTTTTTTTTTCAGTTATCTCATTACTGCTCGTATCAAGTAAAAGTGATTGATATATACGGTGAGGCAGATAAAGGGCCTATTAGAAATATCTCGAGAACTAAAGGTAAGAGAATCATGAAAATTTGAATACAGGGGTTTTGAGGTATGAACTACTTAATGAAAATATTTTGGTCTCTTTGCTACTTCCGGTTATACCGGAAGTTGATTGTAACTTCGTTTTTTTAAATGGGACACCCTGTATATTTTTACATTTTTGGATTCTGCTCGATGTCTTCTTTCTTTTGTTGTAAGTCAGACTGCGGCAACTCATGCGGGTGCAGGAAGCATGGGTTAGTTTGTAATTTAGCCTGCAAAAATTGTGCAGGCTCTGATTGCACAAATATTGCATTGGACTCGAGAGTGGAAGGCAATAATGAAGAAGAAGATGATAATGATGAAGAAAATGAATTTTAAAGATAAATTACGATAAATTTTGTATAATGAACTTTTTAGCCATAAATATATTATAAAAATAAAAATTTATGTTTATTTATAATAAAAATACCACCCTTTTCTATCACTATAGTTACATCGAAGAAAATGTAATAAACCAAAAACCCCGAGTAACGGGTTAAAACTAATTATATGATAAATTGCCATACTACTCCAGAGGAAGACGTTTATTACACCCGCTGCAGGCACCAGGTAGTTTGCACACTCTCACCGACCTCATATTCATTTTCAGCGACCCCAAAAACCCCCGAGTAACGAGTTTAAGCCAATTATAAGATAAATTACCACAATACTCCAGAGGAAGACGTCTATTACACCCGCTGCAGGCACCAGGTACTTTGCACACTCTCGCCGACCTCATCTTCATTTTCAGCGATCCCAAAAACCCCCCGAGTAACGATTTTAAGCCAATTATATGATAAATTACCACAATACTCCAGAGGAAGACGTTTATTATACCCGCTGCAGGCACCAGGTAGTTTACACACTCTCGCCGACCTCATATTCATTTTCAGCGACCCCAAAAACCCCCCGAGTAACGAGTTTAAACTAATTATATGATAAATTGCCATAATATTCCAGAGGAAGACGTTTATTACACCCGCTGCAGGCACCAGGTACTTTGCACACTCTCACCGACCTCATATTCATTTTCAGCGACCCCAAAAACCCCCAAGTAATGAGTTTAAGCCAATTATATGATAAATTACCACAATACTCCAAAAGAAGACGTTTATTACACCCGCTACAGGCACCAGGTAGTTTACACACTCTCGCCGACCTCATATTCGTTTTCAGCGACCACAAAAACCCCCGAGTAAGAAAATTGAGTCAATTTTTCCTACTATTTACCGAGTTACAAATTTATAATAATTGCCTATTTCAAAATGCACTTCTGAAATGCATTTTTCTCATGTACAAATGCAATTTGAGATTTCTTATTCATTAAATTAGTTCACAAAGTTTCCTGACATTCTCACGAATCCAACGCACCAATCCGCATTAAAATCAGTCTTACTGCAAAAAAATCGACACCTCAATTCTTCAATGCCTCGACTAATAAGTCAAATTATATTCTAAGCTACTTTTATTAGCTACAACTCTGCTTCTACTGGGTACCTATACAGCAGCGGTGCTCAAAGAGTCTATCGCGATCGACCGGTCGATCGCCAAAGGTTTTGAAGTCGATCGCGATTCACGGAAAAAATACAAATGAAAAAGATGTGGACACTAATTTACTTCTGCATACATATGTGAGGTGGTTGAGATAATTAGTCACGAAATAATTTCTTTTCTAGAAGAACGAGGGGAAAATTTACTTCAAAACAAAAAGCTCAATGATCAGCTCTCGTATCAGATCTAGCAAATCATCTGAATCTCCTTAATTTGTAACTACAGGGTAAAAATAGCAATTATCGATATGATGAGCGCAGTACATTCCTTTGTCAACAGTCAACAAATTGTTATTATTGATTAATCAAATGAACAGAAAGGATTTTAACAACTTTCTATCATTGAAAAAAAGGTTAACTGCCCATTTGAATTATATTTATTATGAGACGGAGATGCAAGTAGTTCATAGTTCATGGCGAGTTTGAAAGACGCTTGGCTGATTTTAAGAAACTGACAGATATTGTAACATCCATGTCTAATCCATTTGCTTGTGAAGATGTGGAAAAAATTACCACTGAAATATTAATTACTTTCAATTTTCAATATGGAGATCATTTCCATCCAAAATGAGGCACTGAAAATAATTTCGGATACTTATGTACACCTTAAGTTCAGAGCGGCCGATAAGAAATTTTGGTCTTTCATACCGTATAACAAATATCCATCTTTAAGTCAAATAGCTCTGAAGCTCATAGCATTCTTTGGATCAACATACTTGTGTGAGTCTGCATTTTCTCAAATGAAGGTAGTGAAATTAAAGTATCATAATCGGTTAACTGACGAACATATCTCATCATGCTTTCATCTGGCCCTCGGTAATTCCGTACTATCATATGAAAATCTTGTGAATATTATGCAGTGCCATGCATCAACATCCAAATAAAATTATAATGAAAAACATTACTTCAATTACAACTCTCTGAAGTTACAAGTTTTTATCAAATAGAAATATGCAACAAAGTTTTTTATTTTCAAAAGTGTTGTTTTTTACTAGCAGTCGATCGCTGGACGCTAGCAGTTTATGTGGTAGATCCCACACAGTATAAGTCTGAGCACCACTGCTATACAGACTTCATACATACACCATTTTTTTCAATTTTTTATAAGCTACCTGTATTTTTGCTAACAATATTTTTTTGGATAAAATACTTACTTTTTACCCCCCGAGAAGGAGTGGTATTTACTTCCAGAACCAAAGCACACATCGACACAATATCACTTTTTTCTTTATCATGTCAGCTATGTATATGCAAAATTTGATGTCAATTCAAGCGGTTCTTTAAGATTCGGAGCAAAAAATATGAATAAATGAACTATGTTTATTGTTCGCATCACTCAGGATGGATATTAATATGATAAGCATGTTCTGCAGTCTGCATTAGTACTAGAGATCTTGAAATAGTAGTAGATACAAGATAGGAAGCCACTCAGGAATGTACAAAGCAAGTCTACGTAATTTTCGTTGTTTATATTGATAAATCTGCATTTTTTTAAGGAATTATAAACATTTTATTTAAATTCTGTTAATTCATTTTAAATCAACTAATGGTCAGCTTTTTTTTAATATTGCGTACTATTTATCAAAACACCTGAACAATTTTAGCAGTGTAGATGTTTACGTTGAGATGCTGAGTGCTGGTTGTATAGTAAATTTACAAATATTTAAATGAATCCAGCATGTCAAATAAGGCTTTCTACATTAACGTAACATCATATTAGCGTCTAGACACCTTTTTATAAATATGTAAACGTCGTTCGTTCGTATAACGTTTCTCTCTCAAGTCTGGTGTCTTGTTCTCCTGATTGCTATGCAAGTGTCAGTCAAAAACAAATTGGAAACAGTATTGCCGTTTTGTTTACTTTGTTATTTTCTCTTTACTACCTATCATTTTATACTTTTTTAAAGTAAAATTTATATAATTATTGGTATTTGTGTGATATACAGTGTGTTTCAACGACTCACGACGAGCTTATAGGTACTTTCTATACAGGGTGTCCCAGACTAATTTATCCAGGATATATCTCTTAAACGAATAGAGATTTTCGAATGGGACAAAAACTGATATTTCATTTGTAATACACTTTAATATGGCGTAGAGAAAATCATCCCCTAAATATTCATCCCTTAGTTACGACCCCAAACTTAATTTTTTTAATAGCACCCTGTACATTCTTTATAGTTTTTTAAGAAATAGCCTGGATAAATTAGTCTGGGACATATAATTATCAAAAATAAACTGATATTTTCTTGATTACTTACGAACCGATTTATTTTTAAAAAATCTTTTGAATAGACGACAGAAGACCACATCCAAAACTATAAAAAATGTACAGCGTGCTATTAAAAAAAAATAAAGTTAGGGGTTGTAACTAAGGGATGAATATTTAGGGGATGATTTTTTTTACGCCATACTAAAGAGTATTATTATAAATGGAATAGATCAATTTTTGTCCCATTCGAAAATCTATATTCGTTTAAAAGATATAGCCTGGATAAATTAGTCTGGGACACCCTGTATATCAGAAACTGAACTGAAGTGCATAGAAATCGGCTCACTTTAAACTTTTGACTTGAACTATATTTTTTCAAAAACTGTTACTCTTACTCAGATCAAAAAGGGATATACTAATTGAAAGATGTAATTTATGAAAATTTATTTCGACTTCATATGTTTAACAACGCTTTACATTGAAAAATTAGTGTATCAAGCAAATTATCTTTTTTTACTGCTAACACAAAGAGTGTTTAAAAATTAATGCTTTAATAATAGGTATGATCTCCTCTTGCATTTTTTTTTTTTTTGGAGGTCGTCTGACATATGTCTCCGATGGCACTGCAGCCTCATGGGCTTATTGTGCCAACCATCCTACCTTTTATGTCACCCAATCCACAAGCTTGGTTCCACGCAGGCGCGGATCCAGGGGGGGGCAGAGGGGGCAATTGCCCCCCCCCCCCGAGAATCTGAGGACAAAAAAAAATGTGTATTTATTTCTAAATTGAGGATAACGAGTGCCACTGGCCACACAGAAAAGAGCTTTATATATTTAGCGATTGTCCTATTCAAAGTTTGTTTCCGCGTGCAAATTTCCCGTGCTCTCTCGTCGAATAATATTCATTGAAACAGTTCCGTAAAGATTTTAATTTGCTTGCTGTAAAGCTTATAACCGTGCGCACGCCCTAGCGTTAGAAATTAGAAACGGAACTTCGATTAGATTAGATTGCGCTCGACATAGTTCCTTATTCTGACGCTAGAACGCGCGCATGTACAACAACAAATAAGATGCTATTTTGATGTCGGTGCTTATTTGTGCTTTGTTGTTGTTGTGAGCTGATGTTATGAAACGAGCTGCCAAAATTACAACGTTCTTCAAAAAGTTGAAGACAACGTCAGGTAAGGTTACTCTATTTCATAAGCCATAGTAATAAAAGCTAGTAGGTTAGTAGGTTTAATGGTTATTTTTTACGCTTGCTACGTTTTTGTTTACTGTTTAGGCTATTATTTAGGACTCACTAAAAATTAGTTTAACTTTACTTTTATTTTTTATTTATATTTAACGTTTTTTTGTGTTTAATTAGTCTACCCTTTTAAAGTAAAATACATTTTTTAATGTAAGAAATCAGATAAAATCAAATTTAATTGATTAAATGTTAATTTTGTTTGATTTTCACTTTAAAACAATTTCAGATAGCAGTAATGGTGAGACTGAGGGTGCAAAACGAGACGATGAAGATAAACCCGAATCACTTACAATAATTCGAGATGAAGTGGAAGTGGGACAACATGAGCAAAGCTCGCTTGCTGTGTCACAAAACCCAAACTTCGAAGTGGAAGTTTTCGGTAAGCCTTTTTGTAATAGCGAGCAACAACATATAATCCTGCAAAAGGCACATATAGAGGATAAGAGCTTTAAAATGATACCCAATTTGCCTAGAAAAATAATTATTTAGGGGTTGATTTGTTGAGTACGAAAATCAAGTAAATTGTTTTAATAATGTGGATGATAACTTTTAATACAAGTTACATTTTAAATTAAACAAACTATTTCAAGTCTTAAGACCGCGTCCCACCATCAAATAATTTGATCAAACTTGACAGTTAGTGACACAAAGTGACAGTTAGTGACGTCACATCCTGAGTGTTCATTGTGGATAATAATGAAAAACTTTAATTTTAAATAAAGTACAAACAAGTTAGACAACACAATACAAAACATTTGATTAAACTAGACTGTTAGTGAGAGCACAGATTTTTAGAATTTAAAAAAAAAACTGCAATTGTGACGTCACTTTGACGTACTTGCGGAGTTTGCTCAAACTGTTTGATCAAATTATTTGATGGTGAGACGCGGCCTTAATAGGTCTAGTCGATCAATTATTTCAAGGTTGTGTTTTCTTAGGAGATCCTCTGGCCTTGGATTCACACTCAAAAAGCAGTGGACCTACCAACTCCTCAAGCGAATCCAGACCTACAATTAACTCTGAAGGTAAAGTGAAAGAGCTCTCTTCAAATCATATCATCAAAGATATAGGGCTATATGTAAATAACCAGCCTGATGATTACACAAAATATCTTCTTTTGGAAGAACATTGGAAGCCACCCTCAAACTACGTGTATCCATATTCAGAAAACTCAAAGGGCGTTAAAAGGTATTTGTCTAAAACCCACCTAGAAAATCATACATGGCTTGTACTTTCAGAGTCGAAGAAAGGTTTGTTCTGTAAATACTGTGCACTTTTCGCCCAAGAAAAGGCAGGTCACAATAAGGGCGTGAAGCTGGGGAGACTTGTAATTGAACCTTTGACACGGTTTAAAGACTTAACAGGAAAAGATGGCGACTTGCAAACCCATGAAAGAAGTTTATACCATAAAACCTGTGTAGAAATGGGGAAAGACTTTTTGAAAACTTACAAATCACCTAATAAAGAAGTTATCAATCAGGTATGCTCTGAGCGGCTTCGTCAGGTTACAGAAAATCGTGAAAGGCTAAAGCCCATTATCAAAACCATTATTTTGCTCGGGCGTCAAAACATACCTTTTCGAGGTCACAGGGACGATGGTCCTATCAACCTAGACATTGAGACTTCAGCAGCAAATCAGGGGAATTTCAAAGCTCTCTTGCAGTTCAGAGTAGACGCGGGTGACAAAGCTCTCGAAAAACATCTTAATACATCATCTTCTCGAGCAACATATATTAGCAAAACAACGCAAAATGCTTTAATAGAGTGTTGTGGGGATGAAATTAGGGATGAAATTCTGAAAAGAATACTCGAGTCCAAATATTGGTCTATGATGTTTGACGAAACCAGTGATTTGTCTCATAAGGAACAGATTACATTAGTTGTCCGTTATCTTTGGAAAGATGCCGTAAGGGAGGACTTCATAACTTTTATTGATGCATACAATGCAGCAGCAGATGTAAATGGTAAAGAGTGTAAAGAGAACAAACTATCAGGGAAAACTCTAGGTGAAATAGTCTTAAGGAATGTAAAAGAACTTGGCTTAGACCTTAGTTACTGTGTAGGCATAGGTACAGATGGGGCTTCGGTAATGACATCTAAAGAATCAGGTAGTGTAACAAAGATCCAATCAGAGGCAGTTAGTGCAAAACGGCTTCCATGCTACAACCACGCCTTGAATAATTATATTTCTAAATCTAATAAGATTCGATCCATAAATAATGCCGTTGGCATTATGAAAGAAGTCATTCACTTTTATAATCAGTCAGCAAAAAGGAATGCTGTTCTAACTGAACACGTAGGAAGGCAACTAGTGAGCCTCTGTGAAACTAGGTGGGTAGATAGACATGATGCAGTAATTTTATTTTTTTGTGCATTGCCAGAAATTGTCGATTCATTTACAGAGATAAGCGAATGGAAAGAGTCCGAGTCAGCCAAAAAGGCCGTATTGTATATCAACTCAATAACAAGCACTGAATTCATTTTTTCTTGCGTTTGTCTGGTAGATATTCTGAAAAGGACCCTTCCCCTAAGCAAGTTATTGCAAAAACCAAACTTAGACTTGAACAAGGCTTCCAATGCAGTGACAGACACACTGACATGTCTGAAGGATAGGAGACGAAATTGTGATGATCATTTCACAGAGTTATACTTGGAAGCTCTAACTACCTCTGAAAAGCTGGGCGTGCAGCTCAAAATGCCCAGAGTAGTGAAAAGCCAAAGGCATAGAGAAAACTACGAAGCAGAGACAGTGATGGAATATTATAGGATGTCCATGTATATACCACTTCTCGACAATGTCATCACTGATCTACAAACCAGGTTCTCCGAAGAAAACCTATTGTGCTTTGACCTCAACCTTTTAATGCCTGCAAATATGTTGAACACCAATGTCAGCGAAAAATGCTTGGAGTTGAACGTGAGGCTGCAGAAAGTTTGCCAGAACTTTAAAACTCTTTTGCCCAGTGATTCTGAAGTGGTACTTGAAGGAGAGTTAAGCATTTGGAGAGCGAAGTGGTCAAGGGAGAAAGAAGAAGGAATGAAAATTCCAAACTGTGCCATAGAAGTACTCAAATGCTGCGATGGAGATATGTTTCCAACTGTACGAACACTTCTACAAATACTTATCACACTACCAGTAAGTGTTGCAAGTGCTGAAAGGTCATTCAGCAGCCTTAAGCTCGTTAAATCCTGGCTACGGACAAGAATGGTTGAAGAGAGGTTGAATGGATTGTGCCTTTTATACATACATCGTGATATTGAGGTGAATGTTGAGAACGTAATTGAGCGTTATGCTAAAGGAGGAAAAAGAAGGCTGGACTTTATTGTTTAAGTTTTATGGAGAAAGTATGTAAATAATAAAGTAATGCTTTGAATCTTCAAAAAAGTGTTTTGTGTTTTTATTTCCCTAACCAAGTAGGCTTTAATGAATAAATCCAATTAAAAACTATAGATTTAAATTACAAAATATGATCATGTTTTAGTCTCTAGATTGTCTAAAAACACGAGTTTTCAGTTACATTTTTCCAGACCCAGACCCCCCGGAAGGTTCCCCACATAATCCTCCTTGCCCCCCCCCCGAAATCATGCCCTGGATCCGCCACTGGTTCCACGTACCAAATTGTACATCCCTAGCATGGGTTGGGTGGCATATTCTGCTGGACTTAATTTTGGTTGTCCATAAATAGCCTGCCTTTTGTGATCCAAAGCCTCACACTCGTACAGTACATGATGTGCTGTTTCAGTTCCCCTATTGCACAGTCTGCAGTTAAGGTTCCCTTCGTACAGCCCAATTCTATTCAGGTGTCCTTTTAGGGCACAGTGACCCGTGAGAAGACCTGTAATTATGCGGAGCTGACTCCTATGTAATTTTATTAGTTCCTCAGCTCTACGTTTTGAGGGTTCCCTTATTAAGGGCCTCCCGTGTCGCTGACCAGGTACGTTCCCCCAGTATTCTTTGTGTTTGTTTTTGACCCATTCCCTGACTTGTCCCCTAATTATTGTTTTAGGTACTCCTAGAGCAGGTTCTGGGCCAAAATATAAAGTTGATGAACCGTTCCTTGCCAGCTCATCTGCTTTCTCATTACCGTCTATCCCGGTGTGTCCTGGCGCCCAGAATAGAGTTACACTATTTCTTTCGGCCAGTTCTTCCAGTTCTTGCCGGCATTCCCATACCAGCCTTGACGTCACTTTCGGGCTCATTAGTGCCTTCAGTGATGCTTGGCTGTCTGTGAGTATATTGATCCGTCTATTTTCATAGGCCCTCAAGTTGTTCATTGCGACACACTGCAGAATTGCGTACATTTCCGCTTGAAACACAGTTGTGTATGTTCCTAGTGAGAAACTGAGTCCTACATTCTCTGTTTCACTAAAAATACCGGCTCCAGTGCCTTCATCGGTTTTTGATCCGTCTGTATACCAGATCGGCCCCCTGATTTTGCTACTGATGCTGTTCCATTCCCTTCGGTCATTGATTTCTATTCCGAAGTTCCTATTAAATGTGTATTTTGGTACCATGTGGTCAGTGTATGTATCAGATATACTTACCCCACCATGGTTCCAAATCTGATTATGCCCAAGGTTCTCGTATTTATCCCTTGGTTTTCCTTGCAGCCTGTATGCTCCCATCCTCGCTTCCCCTTTGATAAATATATCAAGAGGGGGTAGGTCTAACAGGGTTTCCAGTGCCGCCGTCGGTGTTGTTTTTATTGCTCCCGTTATTCCAAGCATGCAAGTCTTTGTATCCTGCTTATCTTGTTTATAGCGGTTCTTTGCTGCATCTTTGTCCACCATACCAAGGATGCATATGTTATCATGGGTCTCACTATCGTTGTATATGTCCAGTACGCCATTTTCGGACAGAGTCCCCATGTTTTTCCATGTGTGCGTCTGGTCAGCATTAATGTCGCCTCCGCTCTTTTAATTACTCTTTCAAGCTGTCGGTTCCAGGTAAGTTCTGGGTCCAGTATAACCCCTAGATACTTTACCTCTTTAGACAGCGCCAATTGTTCACCATTAAGGATCAGAGGCCCTAAGTCCTCCAGCTTCCTTCTTCTGGTGAACGCAATTGTGACTGTTATGGAAGGACTGACTCTCAGCCCTTCTTCCTCAGTCCATTT
Organism: Diabrotica virgifera virgifera; assembly: GCF_917563875.1. Taxonomy (NCBI): domain Eukaryota; kingdom Metazoa; phylum Arthropoda; class Insecta; order Coleoptera; family Chrysomelidae; genus Diabrotica; species Diabrotica virgifera. Next base: position 164,437,194 of record NC_065446.1, on the reverse strand, counting down.
GGTGACAATATTAAGGGCCTGTTGCATGCGTTCCCTTACTATGTTTTGGAATTTTCCCTGAGCAAGGACTACCAAGTCGTCTGCATAGCCCAGGGTTTCATGGCCGTTCAATTCCAGGGACTCAAGCAAATCGTCCATGACAAGGTTCCATATTAGCGGGGACAGAACACCTCCCTGCGGACACCCTCGTCGGACCTGGGCGATAATGCTCTCCCCTAGAATGGACGTATATACGAATCTCTGTTGTAGCATGTGGTCTATCCACTTGCAACAAATTTCATCGATCCCTTTTCCCTCGATGCTCTTGAGATTGTTTTTAAGGATATGTTATTGAACGCTCCTTCTATGTCCAAAAAGGTCGCTAATAGTACCTCTTTGTGCTTGAGAGCATATTCAGCTTTTTCTACAAGCTGATGTAATGCTGTCTCTGTTGACATTCCTGCTCTATATGCATACTGGTTCTTATGTATCGGTCTATTTTCCAATACGCCATCCCGTATATGCCTATCTAGCAGTTTTTCTAGCGTCTTAAGCAGAAAAGACATAAGACTTATTGGTCTCAGAGACTTTGCCCCATCCTGTCCAGTTTTTCCAGGTTTTGGTATAAAAGTTTTTCTAGCGTCTTAAGCAGAAAAGACATAAGACTTATTGGTCTCAGAGACTTTGCCCCATCCTGTCCAGTTTTTCCAGGTTTTGGTATAAAAGTTACTCTGATCATTCTCCATGCCTTTGGAATATATCCTAGAGCCAAACTGCTCCGAAGCACTGTACATATTCTATTTGCCAGAAGGTCGGATCCCTTCTGCAGCAGTACTGGATAAATCCCATCTAATCCTGGCGATTTATAAGGTTCGAATGAGTGTAATGCCCATTTTACTTTTTCCCCAGTTACTACTTTCTTTGCTGCCTGCCATTTCTCCTTGGATGCCCACAGAGGGGTATCTAGTTCTGATTTCTGGCAGTTCTCCAAAGTTAAGTCTGTAACTTGGGAACCGGGGAAGTGGACTTTCAGCAGTTCTCTAATAGTTCCTTCCCCTGTTTCTGTGTACTCTCCGTTTTCTGTTTGGAGAGTATATATCGGGCTCTGAGGTCCTTTTGACAGAATCTTATGGAGTCTGGCGTATTCTGGAGTTCTTTCTATATCCTCACAGTACCTTCTCCATTATTCTCTTTTCTGCTTCCTCAGAGTTTTATTGTACTCAGTTAGGGCCTTTCTGTATTCATCCCAACTGATATTCTTGTTCATTGTCCCTCATTCCATCAGGGCACTTTCCTGTTTGATTCCTTATTGATTGAAGGACAGTTGTCATTATACGCCGAGATGATTGTGTCTTGCAGCTGCTCCACAACCATTTCGAGGTCTGTTGTATTTCTTATCGTATCCTTAGTCTGTTTTAAACTATATTCCAGGTCTGCTTTATAAGCCTCCCAGTTAGTTTTCCTAGGGTTACGATAGGTTTCTAGGGTACATGTTTTTTCCCCTACTTCAAATTTATGTGTCTGTGATCCGAGCAACTCGCATCATCAGACACACGCCAATTTGTAATTTTATTGCTAACGTAGTTGGTGGCTATCGTTATGTCTATGACCTCCTTTCGAGCCCTAGTCACAAAAGTCGGTTTATTACCTGAATTTATTATGTTCAGCTCGTTTTCCATGACAAATTCGAGTATAGATTCACCTCTTACATTCGTGTTCGTACTTCCCCACGTTGTATGATGTGCATTAGCATCACAGCCGATGATCAGCTGGGTTCTGGATCCCCTGCAGTCTCTTACCAGCTGCTCCACTTCCTTAGTTGGAGGAGAACCAGGTGCATCATATGGAAGGTACGCCGATGCGAGCGTAATTGCTCTTGACACCCTTCCCTTCCCTGGCCTTATCTTGACTGCCGTCAAGTCTCTAAAACAAAAATTTGTTAACGGCAGTATGTTAAATTTCTTTTTGATAATAATGCAGGTTCGAGGGACCTCGGAGGTTCTGTCATATATGAGTTCCCCTCCAACTCCCCCTAACCCCATAATATTTCCCCTGTTCACCCAGGGTTCCTGAATAAGGGCCACATCGAATTCCCTTTTTGCAGCCGTAAGGGCAGCCGAAGCAGCCTTACTGTGCTGCAAGTTAATTTGAAGGATTCTGATTCTCCCCTCCATCTTTTGCTCCAAGGACTCTAAAGATGACCATTCCGAGTCTGTAATAAGCTCGGAAACGGTTCCTCTCGAGGGCCCTGAAGGACACTTCGTCTATAGAGAAGGCCAGGAGTACTCCTTCCTTCTCTACTTTTTTGTTTAGAAGGAGCCACCCTCCCACTCTTAATTCTGGGTTCTGTTGCCCCAGTCGTGTTCGGATAACTCCCTCTTCTTGTGTCTGGCCTGGTATAAACACAAGAACTTTGGGTCTTTTGGGAAGATCTTTGGATTCGACAGCCGTCAAATCCGCGTTCTCCCACAAACGGCCCAGCCGTTCCACTGCATCTACCAGCCAGTTTTTGGTATGTTCATTAGCGGGGGTAATCCATAAGACGCCTCCGCTAAAGGTAGTTCTGGCGAACTGCAGTGGATTACTGCTCCCCGAAGGAGCTTCATCCATTGCATCCGCAATCCTACTCTGGATCAGGTCAGCTTGAGCCTGATCCAGTGTTACCTCAGGATGTCGTCGACCTATGATCGCCATCCTGAGTCTTTGTGCGGCCTCTGTATAAGAGTCAGCAGGTCTGGGAGCCTGCTTCGTCTTTTTGGAGACCTGGGGTGGTGTAGCAGAGTACTCTCGGGGTCTCTTCTTACTTTCTTTATCGGGTCCTTTGTCTGTCCCGATAGCAGGTCTAGAAGAGCCCTCTTTCCTCTGCATCCTTTTCCGTGGTCGTTGTTCCCACGTCCCTTCTGCCATTTTTCTTTCCTTTGTCTGTTTCCTCTTCTGAGCCCCAGACAAACGTTTTTTGTCTGACAGGTCCATTCTTTCAGCCCCTGTCGTGATTGTATCAGCGGTTCCTTGAGTTCCCGCTGATGCTTCACTGGCGTGTTCTATTGTGTCCACGACAGTGCTTGAGCTGGAGGACTCGTCCGAGTCCGAGATCACTCCAGCCTCTTTTTTTTTTATTTTGTTGTTGTTGTTGTTGGTCCATGTTTTATCCCACGAGTAGCTAGGGAAGTTTTGGTCACCTGTGCCAGAGCCCCGCATTAACACAGGAAGGCTAATAAAACCAGGGATTCGCCCATTTCCCGGAGTTCGCATAATAGCGGCTTAGCAACCCCTAAGTCCCGTAGGAGCATCCTCTACTACGCCAAACCTTCGGCTTATGCTGTTCCACCTTAGCTTGAGGGGATTTTTATTGTGGTTACCTTCCACTTGGCCGGCCGGTTAAGGCAAGCCCCCACACCTGGCAAACATTTCCTCAACAACCACCCGTCTGCCAGGCACGGTATGATAGCAGTCATTCACTCTCTCATGGAAGGGCTCATGTGTCGCACGATTTGGGCTGATACCAGGTCCTTCCTCCCGCGACACACGGGTCCTCGTCATTCATCCTCTCAAAGCACAGGTCAGCTGCCTCCCCTAAACTGTGCTACCACATGATCCGCGGTGCCTATTCTGTGGAAGCCCACATTATTTAGCAATCTTACCAGCGAGTGTGCGAGGAGCGTCATGCTCTCCGACAAGTCCGGAACTTCATGTCGCACCTCCCCCTCTCACTGGCTCACCCTATCAGCCATTGGGACGCGCCAGATGGGTCGTGGTCAACCCCCCGTGGGTTTGCAATCCGCAGGAGGAGGGAACTAGTCCCAACTACCGCAGACTACAATCCCCGGCTGGTCCTCTTGCATTAGTAATTGATCTGATATTAGATAGATCCAATCAAGTTCTGTGGAATGTTTCTTGTACAATGTTAATCCACTCTTATTATATTGCAGGGGTGGCCAAACTCCTCGATTGTCTGGGCTATTTATCAAAATAAGAAAATTTTCGCGAGCCGCAACTAAAGAAGTATTTAAAAACTGTGAAAAAATTATTAAATTTTTCTCTCAGTGTTTGGATTTCACGAATTTTAAAGTAAAATAAAATGTTTCATATCATTGTTTCAAATATGCAAACAATTTTACAAGCAGTCTTTACTAATTCAGGATACTTTGATCCTTCATCATTCTTTCATCTATTTCTGGAACGGCCTACTGATCTACTATCTGGTCTATCAATAACACTGTCTTTACCACTATGTCTCCCTCTGCATGATCTTATCACATGAACTGCCCATCTTAGCTTTTATATGTCTGGCGATGTTTTCAGTGCCATACGCAGTCACCAATTCCGCTTTGCGGCGCCTTATCCACTCTCCTGTTAATGCATCTCTTTGAGGGCCAAATATCATTATGATAACTTTCCATTGTCCTATGACTCCTTTCAAAAATCAGTAGCATATTTATTTACCACTGATGTAGAGTCTATATTTCACTTCCATGTACAATATTAATTTACATTGACTTTTTAGCAGCTTAGGTCTTACCCGAGAGTAGTCGTGCTCACTTCTGTAACGTGAACAGTCGCGTGTTAGATTTCATATCACAATACGAATTTACAACAAATTTTTATTTTATAGTATTTTTATTTACTTGCTATGTTAGAAATATTATTTCTAACAATTATTAAAGCTAATTGGCTCTCCACAAAGCCATAAATTCCACAAAAAGAAGAAGAAAAAAAAAATACCTTCGTATTACTACACCCTTCCTCGAGGCACTTACGAAATTTTTTCAAAATTGCAAAATTTTTCATCAAGTTATCGCGAAAAATAATAAAATGTGAGATTCTAACGACGCGACTACTCGCGGGTTTAATGATGATAGGGAATATAATGCTCGATTCCATGCAGCTATCCTTGTTGAGACCTTTTTTTATTTGTGGTTGTCATCTGTGATTACCGCCCTTACATATTTAAACTCTTACTACGTCGAAGTTGTGGTCATTAATAGTTATGTTCTGCCTATTTCTTGGTTTTGGATTTTTGGTTACTAGCATGTATTCCGACTTCTCTTCATTTTTTCGAAGGCCCAGAATACCTGTTTCTTCCTCAAGTTATTCTACTGAACGACTGCACCTAGATCATCAGCAAAGGCCAACAATAGTTTTGATAGGTACTCGATTCGCAAATCCCCCTGTCAGCTCAGATGATATTTTACTTATTACGTATTCTAAGGCCCAATTGAATAATAACGGTGAAAAGGAGTCTCCTCGTCTAAGTTCTGATGTTACACTTAATCTTCTAAATTTGTTGTCAGTAATTTAAGACATTTTGAAACACAAAAATTAAAAGGAATTCAGGTACATTTATTAAGAGCCACAAATAACCCTTTAAAGTTCAAAAAGCCACATGAGGCTCGCGAGCCACAGTTTGGCCACCCCTGTTATATTGCGACAGTTGCGGGTATGAAGTCTAGCTCGAATTCTTTGACTTATTGACGAATTCTGCAAATCGCTCTCCTCGTCTTCGGCACACTTTCCTTCTTCGGTCGCTATCATAAAGAAATATTCTGGTCTCATCTGAGAACAGAACAGATCCCCGTTATTCCAACATGTGCAAAACGCACGCGTGCTTGACGATGAGTTGCAATAAGTTTTTGAGCAATTGCAGATACTGGAGGAGTCAGATTATTTTCCTTCAGCTTTCGTGTTTCTCTCCACTGACTAATAACCGTTCCTCTTACTTCACGAAGCAGTTTTTGCACTTGAAAGACATTAATGTGACGATTAAGGTGACAATCTTAATATTGTTGACACAATAAAGCGATCACCACGAGCAATTGTAAGTTGCTTTCTACCTGTTCTAGTCGTCAACGAAAGGGTCCAGTCTCCTCATACCGTTGGAACACTTTTAGAACCGCGGCGAGTGTCATATCCAGTTGTACAGTAACAGCTCGCTAAATAGCTAAGTGCATAGACTGCCCATTAAACTTACACACGTCTGAACACTAAATAATTATGAAAAGCAAACAATATGCAATTGTTAGTCGCGAAGACAATAATAACAAATTTTAACAAATTTCTTATTAGGTATCGTTATGAACACCAAATAAACACGTTTCGATTGCTATATAAACGATAAGCAATCCCTGACAAAATACTCAAAGTCTATTAAACTATCTTTGAAAAAGTATATCCCTTTTTGATGGGAGTAATTAGTTTAAGAAATAAATATAGTTCAAATCAAAAGTTTAAAGTGGGCCGATTTCTATGCACACAGGTTTCTTTACCTACACTGCCTACACGATATTTATGAAAATTGGATTATGCGGATGACAAATTTTGTTATTTTAAATGGAACAAACTATTATATGTATATTATTGCATTTTTAGATTTTGCGGCAAAATTCTAGACAAAATTTTTATAAGGTCCATAGGTCAAACTTTATATCCACTGACCGGCACAACATTTCGCCCCTAAAAATTTTTATTAAGTTTGACAACTTTATTATTTATACTCAGATTATCAAGATTCTTGCATCAGTTTGTAGATACATATACAGTGAGCACGTAAAGGTTGGAATAAATATTTTCTCGAAAATGGACGATTTTGGAAAAAAATCCCAAAACACGTCAATTCTTATTTTTAAATTGCGACTTTTTGGCATATGTATCATACTAGTGACGTCACCCATCTGGGCGTGATGACGTCATCTTAAAATTTTTTAAATGATAATAGGGGTCGTGTGATAGCTCATTTGAAAGGTAAATTGAATCTCATCAAGATAAGTATTCACTATTCTAGCGACATGAAGACGTGCATTAGCACCAATATGTCATATCCAATATGACTTTCATTTCAAATGGCAAACATGATCTTCTAAAATGTTTGTTTTCAATGTACCGGGTGTCCCAATAAGGATGGCCCTCGGCCATATCTCAGGAACCGTTTATAATACAGCTTTGAGAAAAAAATATTTATAACAAAAGTTGCCTCAGGAGAAGTCTGGAAATTATTTTCATAATTGTAGTCCACCTAATGAAAGGGCACTGGAAATCCAATCATCGTATTCTTCATAAAATTCTGCGCATATTTGATTTCACAAGTTTAAGTATACCTTTGCAAATAAGAGGTGGGGGTGAGTGGGAACCTTCTTATGAAAAAATGGCTGTAAGTCCGGTTCTGCTAAATCGAATTTTGCATACTTGGTCTTGTTGAAAACAGCTCTTCTTCGTTAATGTAAGAGTCTTATTTTCGAAATAGCCTAATAAGTAATATGCCTGCTAGTAGGCGTTATTTAATTATTTTTGGAAATCTAGTTTTCTTTGGAGAATATTAAATACAAGTATGCATTTATTAATCCTGTGTTACAAAATTAGACCAAATTAGCAATAGAATACCGAAAACCGCATGTCTATACCTTTTTTCTATCTCCAGATATCTTAAGAAAGGTGTAAATATTAAACAACTGTTACTGTCACCGGTAAACGAGGTTAAGAAAAAGTAGTGTGCTATGGAAAAAACAAGTAAACATTTTCCAGATCTAAACGTATATAATTAATTACAACAACAATAAGACAAACAACACTATAAAATATAACAAATAAATAAAAGCAACTATTTACTTACTTAGTGACTGCCTAAATGCAAGCATTTAGGCAAGATGCGGATTAAAGACCTTGTTTTTGCCGCTAGGCCCACTACTCGAGCAAACATGATCTAGAATCTAGAAAATACGAAACGCCATTCAAAGCATTGCGAAAGCAGAAATTGATACTGCTGTTTAATTAACTCTTAAAATAGTAAATGCTTGTATTGAAAATGATGGGCAACAATTTGAACATTTAGGTCGTCACTAAGTAAGTAGTTGCTTTTATTTCTTTGTTATATTTTATAGTGTTTTTTGTCTTATTGTTGTTTTAATTAATTATATACGTTTACATCTGGAAAATGTTTCTTTGTTTTTTCCTTAACTTCGTTTACCGGTGACATTAACAGTTGTTTAAAATTTACTCGTTTCTTAAGATATCTCGAGTTAGAAAAAAGATATCGACATGCTGTTTTCGGTATTCTGTTTCTAATTTGGTCTAATTTTGTAACACAGGATTAAAAATGCATACTTGTATTTAATATTTTCCAAAGAAAACTAGATTTCCAAAAATAATTAGATAACGCCTACTAGCTGGCATATTACTTATTAGGCTATTTCGAAAATAAGACTCTTATATTTACGAAGAAGAGCTGTTTTCAACAAGACCAAGTATGCAAAATTCTGTTTAGCAGAACCGGACTTACAGCCATTTTTTCATAAGAAGGTTCCCACTCACCCCCACCCCTTATTTGCAAAGGTAGACTTAAACTTGTGAAATCAAATATGCGCAGAATTTTATGAAGAATACGATGATTTGATTTCCAGTGCCCTTTCATTAGGTAAATTTTGTAAAATTTTGATTTTTTAATTTTTTATATTCAATTACGCCCTCTAGCGGTGGACCTAGAATTATGAAAATAATTTCCAGTCTTTTCCCGAGGCAACTTTTGTTATAAATATTTTTTTCTGAAAGCTGTACTATAAACGGTTCCTGAGATATAGCCGAGAGCCATCCTTATTGGGACACCCGGTACATATCAGTTGACATAACAGTTGGCCCTCCTCCTTCGGAGTCGGACTCTTTCGCCAAAATATGAAAATGAACGAGAGTAGTTTTTAAAAGGCAATACACTTGAAAGCTAAATTATCTGATTATTTTGATAGACGAGTGTAATTTATGGAGAAAATTACTCGAAGAAAGTGAAACTATCAAATGAAGAAATAATAATTTTCTAAACAATTTATTTAACAAATACAACAAAACCCAATCTTAAGAGCCAACAGTAGCGCGTTATCAATATTACTTCGGGAAATGTAGCACACCTTTTTTCGAAAGTTCTGCGAAGCTTTCGTTGGCAACAGTGCGTCGAGATTATTTGACATAACTAAGATGAAGGTTGAATATTATGACATTATACTCATGGGCGCGTAAGTGTAAGTAATAGAAAACAATTTGATTATAAGTAAAATTTATAAAAATAAACCAAAATAGGTAAAAATTTTATTAAAAGCACGTATTTTGGTTTTTTTAATTAAATTTGAAATTTAAATTTTAAACTATTGATGATATATCTAGACTAAAAAATCCTCCTAAAAGTTTCTATACTCGCATTAAAATTCGAAATATTTTTACGTAAAATATATTTACCTATAAGTAAAACTCACAATTAACAATAATCTATTTTTTCAAATAGTACAACAACTTAGTTCTATTACACAAAAATATAATAAATTAATTATAAATAAACACTAGGTACTTCCCTATAGATCAACAATAACGAACTCTTAAAATAATACACTACTGCACTGAACAGATATCGATACAGATATCTAACAGCACAGATAAGAGAATCGTGCTATTAAACTTAGAAATCTGACACAGGTTTGTCAAAATGACAGTGACTATCTCTCTATGTTGCCTAATCAGTTATTAGTTATAATATGTTTGATTTCTTGTTAGGGATAAAAAAGAGATAGTAGTTCCAATGTATTACAAAATCTAGGCATAGGATAGAAAAGTTTATTTGAGAGAAGTGTATTATTTTGTTCTTCTTAACGGCGGTACAGGCTCGTTTTTTTAGTATTGTATTTAATTATAGAGTAATTTCCACATACTAAAATATTTTTCAAATTGGGATATGTACCGCCATTCTTTACTATATTACGAATATGTGGCCAAATATCTCGACAAAATATTCAAAATTAAAGCCGCAATCTTGGAACGCGTTTTTCCGTTTTGATGACGCGCTACTGTAGCCTCTTAAAAAAACAAATAATTATTAAAGGAACAGTTATAATCATAGGCGTAACCAGGGGAGGGTTTGGGGGTTATAACCCCCCCCCCCATTTGGATGTTCTTTGAGCTCTATACGCTTAACACCATTACTATTCTATACCCCACAGAGACCATCAAGTAGTCGTAACCCCCCTTAGGATCATCCTAGTTACACCTCTGGTTTATTGTTTACATTATTTCCCCATTCCTTTGGATGTGGATTTAAATTTTTGGAACAACTATATAGGTTGGGGCTCCGTTGTATTGGGACTCTACAGTTTCTATGTGTTTTATTAATAGCTTCTTTAATTGACTCTAGAGATTCAGTGCCAAAACGAGACATTTTGATAGAAAAATGTTGCAAATATATGAAATGCCAAACTGACATATTAAATAAACAAATCTGTTGTTAGTATTCAGTTGTCAAATTCAAGAATTAAAAATATGTCAGTGCAATTTTCGATTTCTACTACCTATGTAATTATCAGTAGTAATTGCACAAGAGCTCTAAAATTCTATATTAATTTTAGAGATCGAGTGCAATTTGTTGCGATTATTTCATGAATAAAACTGTTCAAAACCAAAATTTTAATGTAATTTATTTATGTAAGTACAAATTAGTACAATCCAACACACAGTTGTTATAAATATTTTACAGTTGAAAGTAATCACTTTTATAATTTTTAAAACATTAATTGTCGTTAATGTCACTGAATGTATTTTTTCGAAGCAACGAAGGGTATCTGACGTAATATACTTGACGACGGGAAATTATCAAAAATTATCGATCTAATTTAGATTTATGTAGCTTTCTATTGGTCAGAATCTCCTATGAATGAAATAATCAGTAGTAATTGCACAAGAGCTCTAAAATTCTATATTAATTTTAGAGATCGAGTGCAATTTGTTGCGATTATTTCATGAATAAAACTGTTCAAAACCAAAATTTTATTGTAATTTATTTATGTAAGTACAAATTACTACAATTAAACACACAGTTATAAATATTTTACGGTTGAAAGTCATCACTTTTATAATTTTTAAAACATTAATTGTCATTAATATCACTGAATGTATTTTTTCATAGCAACGAAGGGCATCTGACGTAATATATTTGACGACGGGAAATTATCAAAAATTATCAGTCTAATTTAGATTTATGTAGCTTTCTATTGGTCAGAATCTCCTATGAATGAAATAATCGCTGTAATTAAGCGATAATTGTTAAGTAGACAAATGGGTGAATGTAATTTTCGTTATAATTTTCTTTCACTCATTTCGATATATATGTATAATTCCCTCCAGTTTCTCACTTTTATAATTTTGATATCTCTCATGACCTGGTTATCCCATCTTTCTCTGGATTTTCCCCTTGGTCTTTCAGTTTCTAGTTTCCATCTGGTGATCTTCTTAATCAGTAGGTCGTTTTTCCTTCTTTATATGTGTCCCAGCCCTGTCAGTCTCTGCGCTTTAATAAATCTAACTATATGTTCTCCCTTTATTATGTCCCTCATTTCTTCTTTCTTATTCTTCTTCTCATTTCTCCATTCTTATAGGGCCCATAATCCGTCTGAGGATTTTCCCTCTGTCCTAGCACCTCCTCAGCTGAATTCAGAATGGATTCTTTTATATTCTTCCATATTTCTTCTGTGTTATTTGATTCTGTTAGATTTTCCTTTAGGGTTGTCTTCTGTTGTACTTTTAGTTCCTGTACTAGAAACTTTTCCAGGTTTCATCTTCTTTTGTTTTGTCTTGTTCTCTCTGTTTTAATTACTTTCATTTTAATTTCTTCTACTAAATAAATACCATACTAGTTGTAATATACCAGACTTTATTAAAAACACACTCAATTATATTCTACAATTCTACATTATTATGTACTTACATAATTTTCTATAATTTTTTACTAACATTTGCTGAGCTGAAAGTATATTATAATTTATAACTATAATTATTATAGGTCTCTTCTTCTTCTTCTTCTTAACTCAGGCGAGACTCGTTAGTCTCTGGCACTTGGTCATAAGACCTTTGTACCAAACCCTGTTCTTCTCCTTAAACTTTAATAAGTCCTGTTGCCTCAACGAAGGCCAACAGTTTTCTCATTGGTAGTTTTAAGATCTCTTCTGGTTCAAACCTCATGTGACCAGTGAAGTTCTGCCTTACATCATCTAGCACACTGCAATAGCATAGTATGTGTATGGCAGTTTCTTCTTCCATTTCGCACTTTCTGCACCATGGTTCATTCACCTTACCTAGTTTGTATAGGTGATTTCTTAAACGACAATGTCCAGTCACCATTTCAGTGACCGTTTTGATCTCTCGTTTATTGAGGTTCATCAAACTGTTCGAGAGTTTTTTATCAATATTCTTGATTATTTTTTTAGTCTGGATTTGCCCTTGAGTGGTTCTCCATTTATTTTGATGATTCTTTATCAGCCATTTCTGAACCTCGTTTTTCATAGCATCTTTAGTGATGCCACAGAAAGGTTCTGGGCCTTCAAAAGTTTTTCTCGAGCCTTGTTTCGCTAACATATCTGCTCGTTCGTTCCCATGCACCCCTTCATGACCCGGCACCCATATTAAAGACACTTTGTTGTCTTTTGCCAGGTTATTGAGGAGATCTTTGCAGTTTCTCACCAGTTTTGATTTGGTGAGAGGGTTCTTTACAGCCAGAATAGCCGATTGGCTATCTGTGTAAATGTTGATTCTCTTAGCTTTAGGGTCCTCATCAATTATTTCATCAATGCAGGCCACCAAAGCAAAAACTTCAGCCTGGAACACCGTTGTATGTTGACCTAGGCTGTAAGATTTATTATAGTTACATGTTTGCCCAAAGACTCCTGATCCAGTACCATGGGCAGTTTTAGATCCATCAGTGAACCATATTAAGTCTCCATTAATGTTTGGGACTTTTTGTTCTCTAGATGGTATAATTGTGTTAATCTTCTCGGTGAAGATTAGTTCTGGTGTCATCATATCTAAGTTCATCATAAAGATGTATTCCTCAAGTATAGTCCCAGTAATGTTTGTGTGGCTATTCAATACATAATTTGGCCTCCAAGTATTGTTTGCTTTGAGCCTCAGGATGGTCATAAAGGCTATCGCCGAAATATACAATTCCAGCGGAGGGAGACCTGTGATAGCCCCTAATGAAGCCGTTCCTGTACTATTCAAGGCTCCTGTTATATTTAGAAGCGCTTGTCTTTGTAGGGTGGTGAGAGTGGTCACACAAGATTGCAAAGCCGTCTTTCTCCACCAGAGTACTGACCCATAAGTAACTGTCGGTCGTATCACTGATGTGTACAACCAACATATCACCTTTGGTTTCAATCCCCAGGTTTTACCTACAACTCGTCTGCAGTTCCAGAAGAGTCGCTTAGCCCTATTGGTTATATTGGTAATATGAGTATTCCAATTGAGTTTCGAATCCAGGGTTACCCCTAGATACTTAACCTCATTGGTTCTTTCCAGTACCTCTCCAAATAATTTCAGCTCACTCAGTCCAGTAAGCTTCCTCTTATTTGTAAAGGCTACCAATTTAGTTTTAGAAGGGTTCACGGAGAGGTTCTCTTTCAGACACCAGTTCTCTATGTAGTAAAGGGCATATCGCATCTGATACGCAACAGTGCTGGGAAATTTTCCCCTAGTTACTATCACGATATCATCTGCGAAACCCTGGACCCAGATTCCTTGGGCGCTTAGCCCATGAATCAGATCATCGACAACTATGTTCCATAATGACGGTGACAATACACCGCCTTGAGGGCATCCCTTAGTTGCCCTCAGATTTATGGTATCTTCATGCGTATCTGTGGATATTATTCTGCTCTGAAGCATCTGAATAATCCACTTGCATGTTGTGTTGTTGATTTTCTTCCTCACCAGTGCGCTTTGTATAGACTCGATTGAGGTATTATCAAATGCACCTTCTATATCTAAAAATGCAGCAAGGGCGACTTCTTTCTGATGCAGACTCCTTTCGAGTTCCGACACTAGATTGTGCAGGGCGGCTTCACCTGATTTCCCTGCCTGATACGCCCATTGCCGTTGGTGCAGTGGATTTTCATTTAAATTGTTTTTCTTGATGTGTTCGTTCAAGATTTTTTCCATGGTTTTTAACATGAATGAGGTCAGACTTATAGGCCTGTAGGATTTTGCTAAGGTGTAATCTGTTTTTCCTGGTTTGGGAATAAACGCCACCCTTGCCCTTCTCCAAGCTTTGGGAATGTATCCCAGAGCATGGCTAGCTATAAATATTGTGATCAGGGGACCCATGATTATTTCCAGACCCTCCTGGAGAAGCTTAGGAAATATACCATCCGGTCCCGCAGTTTTATAAGGTTCAAAAGTTTCAATAGCCCATCTGACCTTGTGAGAACCAAAGATCTCGTCAGAGGTCAGCCAGTCCCTTTTGGTTGGGCTATTGTTTGCTTGATGATTGTTATTAGCAGTCAATTGCGTCGACCCTGGAAAGTGAACACTTAAAAGATGCTCTACAGCCTCCTTCTCTGTGTCCGTATACTTCCCATTGGGCAATTTCATTGACTTGGGTTTGTTAATGTTATCTCTTTTGAGGATTCTGTTAACCCTGGCGCTTTCAGGGACACTTTCAATGTTTTCACAGAATTCTCTCCAGGATCTTTCCTTAGCGGATTGGATTTTCTTATTATAGGTTTTCAGTTTAGCCTTATATGCTTCCCAATCACCTGATTTCTTCGCCCTATTGAAGAGCCGTCTTGTTTCTCTTTTGAGATCATACAGCTCCTTATTCCACCAAGTTACTTGCCTGGGAGGGCGACTTTCTTTTAACGGGCAGTTTTCCTTATATGAGACGACTATTGCATGCTGCAACCAGTCTACTGCCATCTCAACCTCAGCATTGTTTTTTGGCCTTTTAGGATAATTCCGTACCCTTGTTCCAAGATCCCTCTTAAAGGATTCCCAATCGGTCACCTTAGGGTCTCTATAGAACCTTGGTTCCGGTTTGACCGAGTTTATCTCAAAGCATATGTATGCATGATCCGATAAGGATAACGCATCCGACACATGCCAGTCAGATATTATGTTCCCAATCCCCATAGAGCATAGGCTTAAGTCGATTAGTGATTCTGCTCTTGATGTCCTGAAGGTGGGCTTATTACCCCTGTTCAGAAGATCAAGTTCAGTAGTGCAAAGGTACTCAAAAAGTAACTTACCTCTATTGTTTGTATCTCTGCTTCCCCAAATGATGTGGTGGGCGTTGGAGTCGACTCCAATGAAAAGTTCTGTATGCTTATCATTGGTGTATTCTAGAAGGTTCTCTATGTTAGTCCCTGGAAGTTGTTCTTTACTGTCAATAGGAAGGTAAAGAGACGCAACAATCAACTCTGTAACCAACCCATTGCAATTCAGTTTAATTCTGGCAGCTGTTATGTCTCCCGTACAGAGCTCCATAACTGGTACCAGGTTAAGGTCAGATCTACAAAATATACAAGTTCTGATTTTATTGTCAGGTACTCCCAAAATTAGTTCCCATCCCTTAACATTTAATCCCCGTATCTTACCTTCATTTATCCACGGTTCTTGAATAAGCACCATATCAATGTTTTTCTCAGCTACTTCCTGGCACAAAAGTGCCGAAGCTGTTTTTTTGTGCTGCAAATTGATCTGTATAATCTTAATGTTGCAGTTTATTCATTTTTGGGGTCTCTAACAGGCCCTCTTGTAATTTCTTCCACCTGCATAGATTCCCCTTCGGCCTCCTGCAGTTCGGAAGTAATCGTTGCAGGTTTTGGTTCCCCAATGTTCCCAGCCTGTCTTGCTTTACCCTCTTCCAACGGTATAATACTTGCTCGCTGTAGAAGGTAATAAGGCTTCCATTGAAGCCTTTCGAGCTGTGCCTCTGACTCCTTATCAATTCGGAGACTCACATGCAGTCCTCCGTCAGTTGCTGGTTTGGAACTCAGAATTGCCCAACGACTGGTCCTTAGTTCAGGATTTTGTTTTTCAATTCGTGCCAGTGGCACTTTCAGATCCTCATTTTTAGTCTCTGGAAGGTACATCAGTACACGCTTCGATTTTGGGAGTTCCTCAGCCTTAACGACCTTCCACTCCGTATTTTCTTCCAAGAAATCCTTTGTGATCTTAAAGGACTCCTCGTCAGCACATATCAACCCATAGTATCCATCCATGAGCCGATTACCTTCGTAACGAGGTGCACAAGGAACCTCATCGATAAGTTTAATTAGGGCCTCTTTTACTGCCCCAACGTCGTTTTCCGTTACAGATATGTCTGGGTATTCTTTGGGAATTATTGCCGTCTTTATTCCCGTAAGAGCTGCTTTGTAGTTGCTGCTGAGCTTTTTGAAAGAGGCAGCAGCAGTTCTGCTCTTTTTTGTTAATTTCTCCTCAGGAGTGCTTCTATCAGACACAGTCCGCTTGACAGCTTGTGTGATTTCGGCATTTCCAGGAGTTTTATTTTGAGGTCTAGGAGGTAATTTGACCTTAGAAGTGTCAATTCCCTGTTCTCTCATTTTCCGAAGCTTTCTTCTCTGTGCCCCAGATATTTTTGGCTGAGAAACCTCATCCTCAGCATCTTTTAAAGGAGTCCGCATTGCGTCCTCAGTATTTTTATTACCCGATGTGATGGGATTATTTTCTTCCAGATTCTGCCGAACAGTCTCAGTGGAAGTTTGATTGTTTGTTGGGTTCTCCTGCGAGACCCCTAGGGTTAAATCTTTTAAATTTTTGCATGGTTCCATATTGATCCCACGAGTATGGGAGAAATAAACTGTCCATACCAGCAGCGCTCCCTGTGCCGGTACAAGGCCTTAAATGAAAGGGGGTGTGGCCTGGTTCCCCCAGTCGACCGTTTGAGACAGTTCAATTTAGACACACAACTGCCATTGCCACAAGACACAATTGCACAAGAGCTCTAAAATTCTATATTAATTTTAGAGATCGAGTGCAATTTGTTGCGATTATTTCATGAATAAAACTGTTCAAAACCAAAATTTTAATGTAATTTATTTATGTAAGTACAAATTAGTACAATCCAACACACAGTTGTTATAAATATTTTACAGTTGAAAGTAATCACTTTTATAATTTTTAAAACATTAATTGTCGTTAATGTCACTGAATGTATTTTTTCGAAGCAACGAAGGGCATCTGACGTAATATACTTGACGACGGGAAATTATCAAAAATTATCGATCTAATTTAGATTTATGTAGCTTTCTATTGGTCAGAATCTCCTATGAATGAAATAATCAGTAGTAATTGCACAAGAGCTCTAAAATTCTATATTAATTTTAGAGATCGAGTGCAATTTGTTGCGATTATTTCATGAATAAAACTGTTCAAAACCAAAATTTTATTGTAATTTATTTATGTAAGTACAAATTACTACAATTAAGCACACAGTTATAAATATTTTACGGTTGAAAGTCATCACTTTTATATTTTTAAAACATTAATTGTCATTAATATCACTGAATGTATTTTTTCATAGCAACGAAGGGCATCTGACGTAATATATTTGACGACGGGAAATTATCAAAAATTATCAGTCTAATTTAGATTTATGTAGCTTTCTATTGGTCAGAATCTCCTATGAATGAAATAATCGCTGTAATTAAGCGATAATTGTTAAGTAGACAAATGGGTGAATGTAATTTTCGTTATAATTTTCTTTCACTCATTTCGATATATATGTATAATTCCCTCCAGTTTCTCACTTTTATAATTTTGATATCTCTCATGACCTGGTTATCCCATCTTTCTCTGGATTTTCCCCTTGGTCTTTCAGTTTCTAGTTTCCATCTGGTGATCTTCTTAATCAGTAGGTCGTTTTTCCTTCTTTATATGTGTCCCAGCCCTGTCAGTCTCTGCGCTTTAATAAATCTAACTATATGTTCTCCCTTTATTATGTCCCTCATTTCTTCTTTCTTATTCTTCTTCTCATTTCTCCATTCTTATAGGGCCCATAATCCGTCTGAGGATTTTCCCTCTGTCCTAGCACCTCCTCAGCTGAATTCAGAATGGATTCTTTTATATTCTTCCATATTTCTTCTGTGTTATTTGATTCTGTTAGATTTTCCTTTAGGGTTGTCTTCTGTTGTACTTTTAGTTCCTGTACTAGAAACTTTTCCAGGTTTCATCTTCTTTTGTTTTGTCTTGTTCTCTCTGTTTTAATTACTTTCATTTTAATTTCTTCTACTAAATAAATACCATACTAGTTGTAATATACCAGACTTTATTAAAAACACACTCAATTATATTCTACAATTCTACATTATTATGTACTTACATAATTTTCTATAATTTTTTACTAACATTTGCTGAGCTGAAAGTATATTATAATTTATAACTATAATTATTATAGGTATAATTTATAATTTTAAACGCCTTTGTAATATTAAATATTAAAATGTGATCTAAAATTTATTACTTTAAAGTTAATTAAAATATAATTAAAAATTTTTTCAGTAAACTATAAAGTCGAAACAATAGTATAAATATAAATCATTTCCCACTGTTGAAGCTTTGGAAATCCTATATTATCATAATTTGTCTTCACTATGCTTGTACTCACTTTGAAGATTGTTTATATAATCTAAAAAAAACTCATTCGTAAAATTTATAATTATATGTATGTCTAATAAAATGTTTCTTATTTAACTTTATTGCTCTTTCCAATCTTAGTCCAGTTACTGAAGGTTTTCACCTCCAACTTCGTTGAACCTCCATTGATTTTCATGAAAATTGGTGACTAGGTAGAGCACACCTCAAAAAACAAAAGTAATATAGTGTCAATTTGTGCTTTTACCCTGGGGATGGATGCCACCGCTTCTCCGGGCTGAAAATTATTTTGTTAAAAATAACCCCATAAATCGATAGAGGGGTAAATTAAGAAAAATTTGTTATATCAAGTTATCAAGCTAGCCCAAAACGCGTCTTGACGTCATATGGTTGTGTGTTTACATTCTACACCAATAAAGTAAACAAAATTGTATATAATTTTAAATCAGACATTATAAACATTAGTGCGGCATATTCGTGCAAATATTGCAAGAATTGTGCATTTAATGATAGAAGCATAAAATTTGGACCACATACACTACACATATAGAGGTTCAAAATTAGATATGAGGTCATCTCAGATTTTACCTTTTACAAAAATGGCGGGCATTCAAAATGGCGACTATACATATGTGACTAATAGCACGATAACTTTTAAACAAAAATTCCGACTTCAATAAAATTTGGTATATGGGTTCTTTTTTTGATGTATAAGATCGAACTCCTGAACCGGAAGAATCGGTTTACCAGAAGTTGAGTTTTTCCTGATTTTTTATGTAAAAATATGTTGTTTTGTTTTTAATTCTTTTACCATGTACATATATATTAATTTTTTTAAAAAGGTAATACCGGCATTGAAAAGAGCGTAAAAATATTTTTTAAAAAATATTTTGAACTTTTTAGTTATGTTAATTACCATGTAATAAATGCTTAACTTATCTTCACATGTACCTATGTGCGGCAGATTCGTGCAAATATTATAAGAATTATTGTGCATTTGCTGGTAGAAGCATATAATTTGGACCACATATACTGCACATACAATGGTTCAAATTTAGATATGAGGCCATCTCAGATTTTGCCTTTTACAAAAAAGGCGGGCATTCAAAATGACCACTATATACAGGGTGAGGCAAATAACTAGCCTATTAGAAATATCTCGAGAACTAAAGGCAACAGAATCATGAAAATTGGAATACAGGGGTTTTGAAGGATGATCTATTAAATGAAAATATTTTCATCTCTTTGCAACTTCCGGTTATACCGGAAGTTGCTTATAACTTCGTTTTTTTTAATGGGACACCCTGTATATTTTTACATTTTTGGATTCTCTTCGATGTCTTCTTTCTTAAAATATGAGGATTCTTTATGTTATACAGGGTATTTTAAAAGATATTTACGTTTTTTTATTAATTTCGTAGCAATATTCACACCCTGTAGAATTGTAGTAGTTTGACAACTAAAACTCTACTTACGTTCAAATGATTTCTAATATAGTCTACTATTGTTAAGAATCATTAGTATAGCTAAATTTTTAATTTTAGTATACAGGGTTGGTCTAAACTCGGAATGAGTATTTTCTGAGTTTTCTTAAATGGAACACCATGTATTTTAGTATTGTAATGAAATGATATTTTATGGTAATTTTTTATTTCTTAAGCATTCCCTATACGTAACTGCTTTAATTTGTGCTTAATTGTTAGTCGCACCAACAATTTTAACTACGTAGGTATTTTGATAGCTAAACCATTATTGGTAATTTTAAGGATCAGTCTGGATTAATATGTATTTATTTCTGAAAAGTTATTTGTGATTGAATATTTTCACGGCCAACCTAATAAAATTTTACGTATTTTTGTTGCAATTAATGTTTAGTTTGAATCACCAATAACTCACAAATTAAAGCAGTTAGGTATAGGGAATAATTATAAAATAAAAAAGTACTATGAAATATCATTTCATTACAGTACTAAAATATAGGGTGTTCTATTTAAGAAAATTCAGAAAATATTCATTCCGAATTTCGACCAACACTGTATACTAAAATTTCAAAATTAGCTATACTAATGATTCTTAACAATAATAGACTATACTAAAAATCACTTGAACGTAAGCAGAGTTTTTAATGTCAAACTATTACAATTATACAGGGTGTGAATGTTGCTACGAAATTAATAAAAAAACGTAAATATCTTTTTGTAATATTATACAGGGTATTTTAAATCTCATATTTTAAGAAAGAAGCTATTGAGGAAAATCCAAAAATGTAAAAATATACAGGGTGTCCCATTTAAAAAACCAAGTTATAAGCAACTTCCGGTTATACTGAAGAGATGAAAATATTTTCATTTAATAGATCATCCCTCAAAACCCCTTTATTCCAATTTTCATGATTATGTTGCCTTTAGTTCTCGAGATATTTCTAATAGGCCAGTTATCTGCCTCACCCTATATATGTGGCTCATAGCAAGATAAATTTTGAACGAAAAGTCAGATTTTAACCAAATTTGGTATATAGGTTCTTTTTTTGATGTATAGGATCGAGCTTTTGAGCCGGAAGAATCGGTTTACCAGAAGTTGGGTTTTTCCTGATTTTTTTAAAATATGTCGTTTATTTTTTCAATTATTCTTTCCCCCCGCATATATTAACTTTTCAAAAAGGTAATACCGGCGTTGAAAAAAGCGTAAAAATATTTTTTTGAAAATATTTTAAACTCTTTAGTTATATTAATTACCATTTAATAAATGCATAACTTATCTTCACGTGTAGGTACCTACCTATGTGTGACAGATTCGTGCAAATAATAATATAAGAATTATTGTGCATTTAATGGTAGAAGCATATAGTTTGGACCACACAGACTACACATACAAAGATTCAAATTTAGATACGAGGCCATCTCGGACTTTTACACAAATGGCGGGCATTCAAAATGAATCTACCGCCCATAGGTACATGTGAGAATACGTTATGCATTTATTAAATGGTAATTAACATAACTAAAAATTTCAAAGTATTTCCTAAAAAATATTTTTCACTCTTTTCAATGGCGGTATTACCTTTTTAAAAAATTAATATATACAGGGTGAAAGAATTTAAAAAACAACATATTTTTACATAAAAAAATCAGGAAAAACACAACATCTGGTAAACTTTTTCTTCCTATTCAAGATCTCGATCTTACTCATCAAAAAAAGAAGCTATATACCAAATTTGGTTGAAATCTGACGTCTCTTTCAAAAGTTATCGTGCTATTAGTCACATATTTATAGTCGCCATTTTAAATGCCCGCAATTTTTGTAAAAGGAACAAGAACTGAAAGGGCCTCATATATATATTTGAACCTTTATATGTGTAGTGCATGTGATCCAAATTATATGCTTCTACCAGTAAATGCACAATAATTCTTATAATATATGCACGAATCTGCCGCACATAGGTACATGTGAAGATACGTTATGCATTTATTAAATGGTAATTAACATAAATAAAAAGTTCAAAATATTTCCTAAAAAATATTTTTACGCTCTCTTCAATAGGGGGTATTAACTTTTTGAAAAATTGATACATACAGGATGAAAGAATTGACAAAAACAACATATTTTTACATAACAACCAGGAAAAACACAACTTCTGGTAAACCGATTCTTCTGGTTCAAGACCTCGATCTTATACATCAAAAAAAGAACCTATATACCAAATTTGGTTGAAATCTGACTTCTCTTTCAAAAGTTATCGTGTTATTAGTCACATATGTATAGTCGCCATTTTGAATGCCCGCCATTTTTGTAAAAGGCAAAATCTGAGATGGCCTCATATCTAAATTTGAACCTTTATATGTATAGTACATGTGGTCCAAATTATATACTTTTATCATTAAATACACAATTGTTTCACATATCGGCTGCACTACATCAGTAGAAAATAGAGCTAATGTGCCGTCACAAGTGTTTTTGTTCGTTTGAACTACATTCATCGGCACAAAATTCCACCACCCAAAGTTTTTGATTAAGTTTGATAATCTATAACTTTATTATTTGTACTCCGATTTTCAAGATTCTTACATCAATTTGTAGGTACATGTGCTGATGTCGTTTTTTATTATTCCGGTAAGAAATTTTTTTTGGTTAGATGGCATTATACGGGGGTGCATGGAAGCGTTGTATTTTCTCCTAACTTTAAAAAATTCTGTGGAAAAATTGGAGGGCTGATATTGTTTCATCCTCCTTTTGTATTATTCTGGAGGTTTTTACAAAGGTTTTGTTTTTTGAATTATCCGAATATTTCTTTTCTTGTAAGAGCTGTAAACAAAAATACTGCTTTAAAGGTTTTTTTAATTAAAAATATCAAACGCACTAAAATTAATTAAACAAAACAAAATTAACAACAAAACAAAACAATTCAATACCTGATATGTCTACCTCTTGCAGCAACGACTGTTCGTAATCTGTTTGGCATCGAATAAAGATGTGTTATCTTTGCCCGGGGAATAGCCCGATATTTCTCTACCAGGGCCAAAACTGTACCAAATTTTCTGGATGCCTAGGATGACGGCGAATACTTTTTTTAATTCATCCCATAAATACTCAATAGGATTGAAATATGGGCTACATGCGGGCCACTATAATCTTATCAATCCAACCTCTATTTTATGAGTCAATCAGTGTTTTTATTTACAAAAAATGGTACAGCTCTTACAAGAAAAGAGATATTCGAATAACTCAAAAAACAAAATTTTACTGATGCCTCCGGGATAATATGACAGTACATACTATGAAACAAAATCAGCTCTTCCATTTTTCCACAGAATGTTTTAAAAGTAAGAGAAAATACAACGCTTCCATTCACCCTAGTATAATGCCATGCAAGCAAAAATTTTGTGTTACCAGAATAATACCAAACGATATCAATACATGTACCTACAAACTGGTGTAAAAATTTTAAAAATCGGAGTATAGATAATAAAGTTATAAATTGTCCAACTGAATAAAAAATTTTGGGTGACGGAATTTTTTCCCAGTTAGTGTATTTTAAATACATAGAAAACTTATACTTTTACAAAATAGCAGTAAACAACACTTACAGTGTTTTCTTTTATTTTTCATAGTATATCTTCTTTCCTTTCCTTCAAAAACTGTATCAAACTACAATCTCAACAAACTGGTATATATTATTACAATCACATACTATAAACGTCATTAGAATATAGATATTTTTCCCTTATTCCGCGACGATGAGCTGGCCAAATACCCAAGTAGGTGGAGGCCAATAAACTAAAGAAGAAGAAGAAGATTTGTCGCATGGTGTGAGTTCTGTCATTTCGACGTTCCCACAATGTTAAATATTACAAATTTTATTTATCGTTCCGTTCTTTGAAATGTGACGTAGTTGTTTTTGAGTGTCCAAGTAATGCTTGCCTGGGAATTCACCGCCCAAGAAGCTAAAGCTATAAATCTCTCAGTGGAATGTTTTTATCGACGGTTTGTCCGAATTTTGTTTATAAGTCTATATACCTAAATATAACCATAAATATAAACATAAATAAAGTTCAACTATGTGACGTCACGGGTCGTTTGAACTATTTTAAATCACAGAAGATTTTAAATTTGTACTTATAAGTTATTATGAGTTTTTGAAGCGTGAAATTTTGGAAATCTCATTTTTAAACAAAACTGAACATTATTATTTAATAAAAATGTGCAAGTTCCCTATTGAATGTATAGATATTTTTCTCGGCGAGTAGGTACTCAAACCTAAGTATTCAAGATTAAAATAACGGGAAAACGATGCATTTTATCAAATATACCTACTTATTAAACACTTGTCAAAGTACTCAGAAATACTTATCGAATAAGCTCCAGAAAAAAATTGCGTGTTTTTTTAACCAATATCTTTCTTTTCTTTTGTAGGATAAAAAAATAACCGCGATGGAAACGTTTAAAGTCAAAATTTTACTGCGAGAACCATATATTCGAGGCCCTTTAACCCTTGTTTTTTTTAAGTAACGGATTTAAAAGATTAAGTTTAATACAATTTTATAGACCTTTCAACTGGTTTTTGGATGAACCTGATATCGTAAAAACTAATGAAGTTAATCTGATAAAACAAATTTTTTTGGAAAAATTTTTGAAACGTAAATTTTGAAAAAAGTTTGGAGCATAAATTTTGATGCTATCATCTTCTTCTGGAACTTATTTGAAAGGTATTTCTGAGTACTTTGACAAGTTTTTAGTAAGTATATGTAATAAATTGAATCGTTTTCCCGTTATTTAAGCTTCAATACTTAAATTTGTGTAGGTACTCGCCGAAAAAAAAATATAGGTACATTCAATTATTGTAGGGGAGCCCAAGAGGGGATTTTTGCAGTAACTTGAGCGCGTCAGATTATGATATTGGGAGAAACCTGATACCCTGTAGATGCACCTTTACCATATATTGGCTCTAAACACAGGGGAGTTCGTTAAGGGGGCGCCGAAAAGAAAATATATCCTTAGAAAAACTCTAATTCGCCAGATTAAGATAAGGTAAGTTAAGTACATGCAAAACAGTGTATATTTCAAAAATCTGACGATTTGGGCGGGGCGTAAGGAAATGGGCGAGTCACAAAATTTCACAAGAAAAAAGCGAATATTTCGCGAAATGAACGATAGATCTAAAAACTAAGAAATATGTGCTCAATATTTTTCAAAAATCTATCGAATGATACTAAACACGACTCCCCACGGTGAGGGGTGGGGGGTAAATTTAAAATTTTAAATACGAATCTCGCGATATTTCGCGAAATGAACATCAGATCGAAAAACTGAAAAATACACGTATTCAAAATGTTTGAAAAACCTATCGAATAGCACCAAACACGACCCCACGGAGGTGAGGTAGGGGGTTACTTTAAAATTTTAAATAGGAGCCCTCATTTTTTATTGCAGATTCTGATTCCTTACGTAAAAATAAATAACTTTTATTTGAAATATTTTTTCGAAATGTGGATAAATGGCGCTATAATCGGAAAAAACGATTGTTGGAAATGGAAAATCCAATTAAAAATGGAAAGTCCCCACTAAAATGGAAAACTTTACTTAATTTTTGTTTGGTTTTAGAACCTACTCTTCACAACCCAATAGGTCCCCAAAGCGCTCGAGTGACTGCACATTTAGCATACTTTTCTCCCCTACTATTACTTGTAACTCACTTTGAATAATTAATACTGAAAGGTTTTTAACTACGGAATTTATTCAATTTTTTATTGGCTTGAATTTTGGTAATCACCAGAAACCTTAGATCCATAATTGACTATATGATCATTAAACAAAAAATACAGCTCAAAGTGAATGACATAAGAGTATACAGAGGAGCCGAATGTGGTAGCGACCATCACCTACTTAAAGCAAAAATATACATACCTACGTTTAGAAATGATAACCATCAACAAAATGGGGCAACAAATGACGAAGAACTAACAAATATTGATAAACCACACTACAATATTAATAGCTTGGAAAATCAAAGCACACAATATTTGTACAAAAGAAGATTGTATCAAGCTCTTCCTGCAGAATACGAACAAGAAACAACGGAATATCTTTACAGAAAAATAGTAGATGGAATACACAAAGCGGCACAAGAATCTTTAGGTATCACAAGGAAAAAGCCAGAAGTTAGAAATTACTGGTGGAATGATCAGCTAGAAGAAATGAAAAAACATAAACAGGAAGTATACCATAAATGGCTAAATGACAGAGAAAACGAGAATAAAAAAACTGAATATCGGCAAGCACGTGACAAATTCAAAACCGAAGTCATAAACGCCAAAAATCAAAAATGGGAAGACAAATGTCAGGAGTTGGACACATACATCTGAGGGAGAAAATTTAGAGAAGCCTGGAAATTTATAAAGAAAGTAAGAACCAACAAAATAGAAGAAACTGTGATAAACCCTATAACAACAACGAAATGGGAAGAACATTACAAATCACTATTGGTAGAAAACAGACCAGAATACAGGACCACATCACACAATGTAGTCGAGGTCACAGGACAGCCAATTCATATAAACGAAGAACAGACCAAAAAAGCAATATCCTTATTAAAAAATGGCCGAGCCCCTGGGCCGGAAGGAATACCTGCAGAGCTACTTAAAAATGATACTGACAAATTAGCTAAAATAATAACAACATTAATTGTTGTTTGTTTGGGTTTATATGACTGCGGACACTAAATCCATTCGCCAATTTTACTATTTTTTATTTTATTAGTCATTTTTTCGTATCTTATCCTAAAACTAATACTAATATAATAAACAATTCTACTAATAAATAATTATTTTTGTATTTTTTTTAATAATTTTTTATATATATATATATATATATATATATATATATATATATATATATATATATATATATATATTTATTAATTTTTTTCCAAATGATGTTCTCAGAGTTCCACAGCAAAAACTGCAACATTCTTCTTTAGCCCTCTAC
Organism: Diabrotica virgifera virgifera; assembly: GCF_917563875.1. NCBI lineage: Eukaryota > Metazoa > Arthropoda > Insecta > Coleoptera > Chrysomelidae > Diabrotica > Diabrotica virgifera. Next base: position 164,410,332 of record NC_065446.1, on the reverse strand, counting down.
TTCATTCGAAAGCTATTTTACTATGGACTGTCCAAGTTCGTCATTCATTTTTATCTACATATTTTTTTTATATTTTTTAATTATTATATTTTTTTTTCTATTTTTTTTATATATCTTTTTTATATTTTTTCTTTCTTTTTTTTTATTATTTTATTTTTTTATTTTTTTTTTTTATTTTTATTTTATTATTTTTTTTATGTTTCTTTTCTTTTTTTTTTTTCTTTTCTTTTCTTTTCTTTTTCTTTTAACATATAACAATTTACAAGAAATACTTACTCCATATTTTACAATTACAATTTAAGCTTAATATCTAAAATATGTTTATACAATAGTCGGTATACCAACTCATTATTTTCTAATGTTAATAAATAATTTAAATTAATGGGATGGTGGACATCAGTCAAAGAATACAGTGAATTTAAAAACATATTAACTTTATTAGAGGTAAGAGAACAGGTCAAAATTTTGTGTTGTAGATTGCCCAACTGTCCACAAATACATTGTGGACTATCAGCTATATTAATTTTAAATAAATATGATGGAGTAAGACAGTGGTCAAATCTCATTCTGCATATGGTTCTTATCATATCTTTTGTCGACTCCATTTTAGAAAACCAAGGTTTATCCGTTATATAGTTTCTGATTGATCTGTAGTGGTTTCCTGTATTTACGTTTTCATCAATATACCTTTCTTTCCATTCTTTCTTAATCTCTTTGAATAAATTTGATTCAATATCTTTTGGCGTACAAAGATAATGGGTTAATACTCCTTGTGTCACCGCGTTTTTAGCCAATTCATCTACCATTTCATTTCCAGTTATTCCACAGTGGCTTTTAACCCATGCCAACTTAACAGACTTTCCTTGTTGCTGAAGTTCTTTAATTTTATTTATGATATATAATTCAATGTAGTTCACTTTTGATTTAGGATTTATAGCACTAATTTTACTAAGAGAACTTTTACTGTCACTAAAAATTATAAACTTTGAATGATTTATATTAGATAAATATTTTAGTGCTTCCATTATCGCTATTAATTCAGCTGTGTATATACTCATAATAGAATTTAGTTTAAACATTTTACTAATTTTATTACTGCTATCCCAATAGGCACATCCCACACCTTCAATATTTTTTGATGCATCTGTATATAGCATACAATAATCTTTGAACATTTGTGAACTGTCGGAGATAAACACTAATTTTCTTAAAGATATAGGCAACTTGCTATAGTCCCTTAAAAAGTATACCTGAACTTGTTCCATACTATTAAAGTCAATATTATAATTTGGGTTTATGTCATATTTATAAAGTTGTTTATCATATATTGTCATTTTTGAATATAAATCTACCATATTTAGAGTTTTCTTTTTTATCCAATATTTTTCTGTCAAGTCTGCTAAAAACAGTTGATGTATTTTGGAAATTAAACTTGCCTTTTTTTCATACAATCTAACTAAAAGGTTGATGCCAAGTTTTTTTCGTCTTATATCCATCGGCATTTCACAGCATTCAACTTGTAGATTATTTATCGGTGTACTTCTTAGGGCTCCTATACACAATCTAAGGGATTTATTAATGATTTTGTCTATTTTATTTAAATGACACTGTGATGCGTCACTGTATAATATTGATCCGTAGTCGAATATAGCTCTTATATTATTTTTAAATAACAACAAAGAAATATTTGGATCTGCTCCCCAACGTAAGTGTGATACGAATCGAAGAAGGTTTATTCCTTTTTCTGTTTTTTTAACTATATGGTCTATATGTTCTTTCCAGAGAAGCTGTCTATCCAGAGTAATACCCAAATATTTTACATAACTTTGTACAGGATAGGATATATTGTTTATTAAGATGTGATTGGGTATTTCTTTTCGTTTTCTTGTAAAAATACATAATTTGGTTTTGGAATCAGATATATTTAGTCCATGTAATTCACTCCATATTTTAATATGTTTGTCTCCTTCTTCAATGGATTTGACTGCATTTTCTATTTTAATGTTTTCTTGATAAATAACTATATCATCTGCAAATTGTAAAATTTTTGTTGAGTTTAAATTTTTTTCTATATCAGAAGTGTAAATTAAATATAACAAAGGGCTTAATATTCCTCCTTGAGGTAAACCACCCATCGCTAGTCTTGGACCAAATGTGTTATTATTTACCGATATAAAAATTTTTCTACAGTCATACAATTTTATTATTTTTTGACAGAAGCATTCTGGCAGACCTATTTGTATCATTTTGTTATATAGTATATTTAAATTAACGTTGTCGTATGCTGCTTCAACATCTAATAAAAGAGCGATTACTGAAGAATTTTTCGTAAACGCTAAATTTATATCTGTTACCAAATGACTCACAGCTTCCACAGTAGAATGATTTTTTCGAAATCCAAATTGTGTTTGTGATAATTTATTGTTTTTTTCTAGCCAACTTTCGAGCCTAAGTTTTATCATTCTTTCCAGTGTTTTTGTTATGCAGGAGCTCAATGAAATACCTCTATAAGATTCTGCTGAATCAGGATTCCGATTTGTTTTGAGAATAGGAATCACCCGGTACTCTCTCCAGTTATCTGGAATATCTTCTGATAACCATATTTGATTAAAAAAATTTAATAGTGTTTCTTTCCCTTTTTGATGTAAATTGGCCAACATAATATAATGTACATTATCTATACCTGGAGAAGTATTTTTCTTATTCTCAAGGCTTATTTCTAATTCACAGAAACTAAATGGAATTGAAAGTGGATGCATAGAGTTTTTTCTTTCCATTACATTAATTTTTGAAAATATATTATCTGGACATAATTTTCTTAAAAACTCCTCAACCCATTCTCCTTCAGTCACTGGATTTACTTGTGGTTTAAAAATGTTTTGTAATCGTTTGGCTTGATTCCACATATCTTTAATTGGTGTATTTTTGTTTAAAGTTTTACAAAAATTTCTCCATGCATTACGCTTACTCTCTAATACAACTTTTTTGGTTTTCGCTACACATTTATTATAATTTATATAATTTTGTATATTAGACTGTAGTTTAAACTTGCGTAAAGCTAGTTTTTGTTCTTCTATTACCTTTTTACAATTGTCAAATTTACAACATTAATGAATAGATTTTTAAATGGAGAACCGGTACCACAGACATGGAAAGAAGGATGGATAACATCTATACATAAGAAAGGTAGTAAACAAGATCCAAATAACTACATAGGTATTACCCTAACTAGTACACTAAGTCGATTGTACGGAAGAATTCTAAAAGATCTAATATGTGAAGAGTACCATCCATACGAATCAGAGGAACAAAGCGGCTTTAGGGCAGGTAGATCCACAATAGACAACATTTTCTCTATAACTCAAGTAATAGAAAAGAGGATGTCAAGAGGCCAAGAGTTGCATTTACTCATGGTAAATCTAACGAAGGCATATGACACGGTCCCCATTAATAGACTTTGGGAAGTGCTAGAAAAGACCAGCATAAATGTATCTATTATACAGGCACTCAAAGAACTATATAGAAACTCGACATCCAAAATTAAAAGCGGAAATAAAATATCAAAAGGTTTCCTGGCCACTAAAGGTCTAAGGCAAGGATGCTGTATATCGCCAGTATTATTCAATATATATATATTGATGAAGCCCTTAGACAATGGAAGAAGAAGTGCAATGGAATGGGACTACCGCTAGGAGATGCGATACTCTACACGCTGCACTATGCAGATGACCAAATTGTAATTGCACAGGACAAGGAAGATCTGGAATATATGGCAAGGAAACTAATAGAGGAATATAGAAAATGGGGCCTGGAGGTGAATACCATAAAACACAATATCTATGCGTAGGACGAGAAGAAACGGAGAACCTGAACCTGGAACAGGAGACAATTACAAACTGCAATGAATACATATATCTGGGAATAAAACTAACTACCCACATAACAATGATGTTCGCATCATGTTCTAAGCATATCCTACCAACATTCGTCGAAGTATATCCTTTTTAGTATATGCATAGTACAAGCATAGCATGTACCATAAAAAACATTCTAAATTTCATGTTCTTTGCATGTGCCTCAAAGAATATTCTTGCACCGAATATACTGAGCACATTCGGGTACGTAGTATCTCGGAATGTTCGTAAAAGTTTATTCTTAGAATATACCTTGATGTTTTGCAGAATTGCGTGGATGTTAATTAAACACCGAAGTACTTCTAGTCAGTTTTATTTTAAAAGAAAACTCAATAATTCTACAAATAACTTAAACATCAAAATCAACATTTATTTTTCCTTGACACTTATTTTTGCTTACAGTTGACATCTGACACTTATATAACATTGTTTCCAACTACATCATACAATAACAAAAATCCCCTAGATTTGCCGTTGCTTATTTTTACTGGGTATTCAACACCCCCCCTCAACGGTAAATCTCCTAGATCTAAATTAATTTTTTATTCTAAACCTAGCAACTCTCTAAATTTTTTAAACAGAGTTAAACCTAATGGTTTTGTACATATGTCAGCCTGTTGGTCACTTGTAGTAAGATATTTTAATACAACAATATTTTCCTTAATTTTATCTCGTACAAAATGAAATCTAATATCAACATGTTTTAGTCTCTTATGAAATTCCGGATTTCTACTAACCCTTATAGCGCTTTGATTGTCTGCATGAATTAGAACCGCTACATAATCAGGTTTTATTTTTAAATCATACATTAAGTATCTTAGCCAACATGCTTCACTCACACATACACTTAGTGCAACATATTCAGCTTCAGTAGAGGACAAACTGACTGTAGACTGTTTCCGTGATGCCCATGACACCGTGCAATTAAAAACTTTGAATACATATCCTGATGTAGATTTTCTATCAGTACGGTCACCTGCCCAATCTGAATCTGAGTACCCTACTATCAAATTTTCCTGTTTATATTTATGTTTATAGTATATCAAACTCATAGTAACTGTGCTTTGAATATATCTCAATACTCTTTTTATTGCTACCCACAAATCGTTACTTGCACATGTTTGATACCTGCTTAATATACCTATAGCTATACACAAATCTGGTCTTGAGCATAACATTGCATACATCAAACATCCTATAGCAACTCTACATTTCTTTTCTATCTCTATGCTCTCAGATTTTTTTCGTTTGAGAAAATCGTGGTGAAAATTATTATCCATTGGTGTTGTTGATGGTTTGCAGCTTGACATGTCAAATTTCTTCAAAACATTTTTTAAGTAAACAGTTTGATTAATTTTTATTTTGCCTTCAGACAAATTTTGAGTTATGCACATACCCAAAAAATGTTTTATTTGACCTAAGTCGTTCATTTTGAAGTTTTTGTTTAAAATGTATTTTATTTTCTCAACTTCTTGATCATTTGTACCTGCCAACAGCAAATCATCAACATACAGCAAAATGTATATCCTACCTTTTTCATTTACTTTAATATAAAGACAATATTCATATTCAGATCTTGAAAAACTCAAATTTTGCATCAAATTATGAAATTTGTCATTCCAATTTTTAGGTGAACTTTTCAAACCATATAAGGATTTTCTTAATTTGCAAATAGTGCCCTCTTTTTCTTTAAATCCCTTTGGGAGTGAAATAAAAACATTTTCTTTAATATCCCCATTTAGAAATGCACTACAAACATCTACTTGATGAATTTTCATATCAAAAGTATTACACATGGCTAAGAAAATCCTTATTGATGGTAATTTTGCTACTGGACTATAAATATCATTAAAAAACATACCAATTTGTTGAAAACCTATAGCTACCACACGAGCTTTATATTTCACTACTTTACCATTTTCATTTTTCTTTTTCTTGAACACCCACTTGCACTCAATGACTTTTTGACCATCACTACTTTGCACAAACTCCCATGTTTCATTTTCTAGCAACGCATTTATTTCTGATTGCATAGCTTTCTTCCAATTTTTACACTCACTACTGGCCACTGCATCATCATACGTCTGGGGTTCTTCATCATCACTAAAAGTCAACAAACTCATTTCGTCATCATCCAGAACATAATCATCATATCTTGAGGGTCTTTTTATATGTCTTCTCAGGTCATATCCATGCTCCTGCTCTATTTCATTCACATCTTCAACACTGCTATCAGTTTCGAGGTCACTCTCACTGCTTTCTTCTCTATTATTTTGAGGTTCTTCTGCTTCACTGTCATCTTCTTCTGACTTTATCTCCTCACATATCATCTGTATGTTTTTATTCATGTCTGTCTCCCCATTTTTTATTTCTATGGTTTTCTCGGGCAAAAATATGACATCTCGATGAATTTCAACTTTATTTTTGTCTGGGACAAATATTTTGTAACCTTTTACATCCTCACTGTAGCCAATAAAGAAACCAAGCATATTTTTTGCATCCCATTTTAATCTCTTCTCTTTTGGGACATGCACTGATACTCTAGAACCAAAACTCTTGAGTGTAGAAATATTATTGACTTTCTTTTTGTACCATAATTCATAAGGTGTCACATTTTTTATGCTACTAGGGCCTGTTCGGTTTAAAACATACACTGCTGTATGTATGGCCTCTGCCCACAAGTTTTTATTCAACTTTTGCCCTTGTATCATAGTTCGGGCTGATTCAACTAGGGTTCTATTTTCCCTCTCAGCCCTACCGTTCTGCTGAGGCGTATACACTACTGATCTCTGATGTTTTATGCCTTGATAGTCAAGCATCTCCTTTATTTCTTGGTTCATAAACTCTAAACCGTTATCTGATCGTAAATTTTTCATCTTGCAGCCTGTCTCTCTCTCGGCTAATGATATAAAATTTTTAAGGTGTTTCTTAACTTCTGATTTATTTTTCATGAAATACGCGTGCCTATAATTTGTATAGTCATCCTTTAACAACAGGAAATACCTATTTCCCCCTAAAGACTCTTCTTCCATAGGGCCACATACGTCTGTATGCACTAATTGTAATGGCTCACTTGCTCTTGATTCACTTAACTTGAATGGTATTCTGTGTTGTTTACCTGTTAAACACTGTTCACACACGAATTTTTCGTCTATAAAATCAATGTTATTTTGCCTTAAAAAGTTTCTCACATATGTAGTATTTTGATGTGCTAGTCTGCAGTGCCAAACTCTCAAACTTTCTGTTGTTTTTGCAGAATTACACTCTGATAAAAATACATCTACTAAACAGCTGTTTTCTTGAACTTGACCGTCAGACAAGTTTTCGTTAGGGGTGCGTTCCGAAATTAAAATATTTGCAAAGGTTTCAGTGTTTTGTTCTTGTGAGAATAACATTTTGTATAATTTGTTATCCCGTGTTGCCAATGCTCTTATTTCTCCTTTGTCATTATAAAATTCACATTTTTCATTGTTTGAAAACATCTTATAACCTTTATCTAAGGCACATCCAGCTGAGAATAAATTAAATTGTAAATCTGGCACAAATAATACATCTGACAGGGTTGACTTTATAAATTTCTTACCATTAAATGCCCATAGAGTTATTTTTCCAATACCTTTAACTGGTAATTTTTCTCCATTTCCGACTTTTACTTGTTTTTTATAGCTTATCTCTATCAATTCTTCAAACAGATCTTGATTCCAGCACATATGTTCGCTAGCTCCTGTGTCCAAGCACCATTCATTTTTATTTTTCTTACTCCCAGTATATACCATGAATGCATTACTGTCAATTTTATTTTCTTCTCTGCTTGTCTGTTGTTTTTCATTTTTATTTTTATTAAACCAACACTCTTGTAAGTTGTGTCCTCGTCTTTTACATTGACTGCATACTTTTATGTCTTTCTGGCTATTATTATCTCTCTCTTTCTTCTTGAAAAAGCAATTTTTCGCAATATGGCCACCTCTGCCACAAAAATGGCACTTTAATCTGGTTTTCTTTTGCCCTTTAAATTCTCTGCTTGTATCACTTTTCATCGCCAATGCTGTGCTGCCCTGTGCTGACTTACTTCTTTCTTCTTCGATAAGTAGTCTTGATGTAAGTTCATCTAGGGTTTGTTTATCAGATGGTACGGATTCCCATGCGGATCGAAAATGCTTATATTCCTCTGGCAATGCCATAAGTATTTTTGTCATGATCATTTTATCGGACAGCTCTTCACCAGCTTGCTTTAGCTTATTTTTTATCTCTTCAAGCTGTGATATGAATGAGGCAACATTTTTACCTGATGAAAACTCCAAGAGAAAAAACTTTTGTTGCATTAAATGAATGCTCACCTCTGACTCTTTGTCGTAGACAGACTTCAACTTTGTCCACATATCTTTCGAGGTCTCACAGGATAAAATGTGTGTCATAGGGCCTTGCTCTATTCTGGTTACTATAAATTCTTGTGCTTTTGAATCACTAGCATCCCATTTCTTTTGGTCATCTCCAGTAGTGCTCGGTCTCACAGACTTTCCTATTACTATGTCATAATAACCACGGCTTTTTAGCACTACCCTTGTTTGAAATTTCCAGGCTACCCAGTTGTCACCACCACTAAGTTTCAACGCAGCCGATGAATTTTCCATTTTTCGGATTTATGTTTTTCTTTTTTTATGTATATATACTCGAGCTTCTTTTTCACCTTTTTTTCAGCTTTTCTTTTTTTTATTTTCGTTGGCCGCGGCAAACTACCGACACAGGCTCTTCAACACTGACTTTTTTACTGGCGAAATACTCACGAAACAAGTGATCTGGGCCATAACCTGATGTTTTGCAGAATTGCGTGGATGTTAATTAAACACCGAAGTACTTCTAGTCAGTTTTATTTTAAAAGAAAACTCAATAATTCTACAAATAACTTAAACATCAAAATCAACATTTATTTTTCCTTGACACTTATTTTTGCTTACAGTTGACATCTGACACTTATATAACATTGTTTCCAACTACATCATACAATAACAAAAATCCCCTAGATTTGCCGTTGCTTATTTTTACTGGGTATTCAACATACCTTAATCGAATATTCTTAGTATATGCGTAAGTATATGCAAAAGTATATACTTAACACATACCTACTTGTATATACTTTTAAAATATCTAAAAATAATATACTGTATGTACGTACCTATAGGAAGAAGAATAATGTGAGCCTATAGATTATCAACTTCGCGTTAAGAATAATTAATAAAATTTATGTATTTTAGTAGGTACTACTGAACTATCTAATTCATTTTTTTTAAACCGTTTTAATTGTATGGTAAAAAGTTTAAAACTTAATTCTATTGTGAAGAAAAATGAGAAATTCTCGTTTCGCTTTCAGTTGAAATGAATATACCATTTTGATTCGAGTTTATACCATAAGTAAAATAATTTTCGGGAATCCGGAAACGGCCATTCATTGTCATTCTGTCTGACCCTTGCATTGCATTTTATACCTGCACAAGGGAAGGGGGTAGGTAACAAAAGAGCAAAATATGAAAATAGTTTCCAGTGCATTTATATGTCTACGCTGTTAGGAAGGACCAAGTATTTCTAGCTACAAGGACTAAAACATTTTTAAGAACATAAAAAGCAGTTTGAAAATAATAAATTCATATTGGTACTTCAATATATTTCCTAAATACCTAGTAAGTAAAAGTATGTATAATGTATATAGATACCTATAAATTTTAGTAATTTACATACATATAATATATTTGGCTATTATATAATTATATAAGCAGCATTTTTATTTTGATGTGCACATAATAACTAAATATATTACTTATATTTTATATATAGGCTACTTACCCATATAATATTTATTATACATAGGAACCTATATAACTAACTAAAGTTTATATATTTTATACTTACTTTTCACGTAATATTGTAGAATGTAATAACTACATTCTCATATGCAATTAGAATATGTAAACATAATATATTAGTAGAACCAAAGAATACTAACACACCCTGTGGGTGTGTTACTATTCTTTGGTAGAACCTATAGGATGAGATTGGGTGATGTTGAAAACATACTTCTGAGAAATACAGCACATCCTTGGAATATTCTTCCCATATACTAAAAATATGTGCGATAGTACATTCTAAGTATATACATAGAAGGTATATAGCACTTTCTTGGAATATTCTTCCCATATACTAAAAATATGTGCGATAGTACATTCTAAGTATATAACTAGAAGGTATATAGCACTTCCTTGGAATATTCTTCCCATATACTAAAATATGTGCGATAGTACATTCTAAGTATATAAATAGAAGGTTTATAGCACCTCCTTAGAATCTTCTAAAAAGTATGTTCTTGGTATATACTGAAAAGAAGTGCGGTAGTACATTCTAAGTATATACATAGAACGTTTAAGTACTGTAATGTAGTATATACTCAGTATATGCTCTGCACATTCGCAATAGTAATTAGGCATATTCTAAGTATATACTTTTTCTGAAAAGTATGTTCTATGAATCTACTAAGAACATGAAATTGTTATGTGGGTAGTACAGAACGAAACGTAGAAAATATTAAGGAAAGGATAGTAAAGGGAAAACAGGTGATAGGAGCCCTGAATTCGGTACTGTGGCAAAAAAATATAAGAACAGAAAATAAAAAACGAATTTACAACACAATATTAAAACCAGTGTTAACTTATGGAGCTGAAGTCTGGCAATTAACCAACAAGTACAAAGATAAATTACTAGCCACTGAAATGGATTTTTGGAGAAGGTCAGCAAGAAGATCTAGACTAGAACACAAAAGAAACGACGACATTAGACAACAAATGGAAATAGAAAGAACAATCATAGATGACATCGAAAGACAACAGTTAGTTTGGTACGAACACGTAAGACGAATGGACGAAAGGAAAATTCCCAAAAAAGTGTTAGAATGGACCCCCACAGAAAAACGAAAACGAGGAAGACCAGCAACTACATGGATAAAGGGCATGTCAAAGACGATGTCTGAAAGAAATCTAAGAGAGGAAGACTGCCACAATAGAAAGGAGTGGCGATTAGGAACGGAAAGGCGTAGAACGCTATAAAACCGATATAATATATAATTTTGGTAATAATAACTTTTTGTAAAAACTTATAGTTTTTGGGTTATTCTTGAAAAACCGCATTAAAGTATGCTTTTTTTCACGACAAATTTTTGATAAAAATTTTAGATAACAAATTTTGCTAGAATTTGTCCCTTTATCGATTTATGAAGTTATTTTTAATAAACTTATTTTCACCCCCGAGAAGGGTTGGCATCTATCCCCAGGGTAAAAGTGCAAGTTGCCACCATGTCACCTTTGTTTCTTGAGGTATTCTTTAACTTTGTACTCACCAATTTTCACGAAAATCGATGAAGGTCACCGAAATCGGAGGTAATAGTTGGTTTTAACTTCATACACTGTACTATCTCACCTGTTATAAAATCCTTGTCATTGGGATTCCGCTCCAATACTTCTCTTATGTCACGTTCATATCCTTCTTTATTATTTTGCAAAAAATTTATCTTTATCAACAACAACCATGACTTCAGACAATCTTCATTTAGTCGTAGAGCCAGCTTCAAATCTTCTTGCGCTCTTTCGTATAATTTAAGATTAATGTACGTTAGTGCTCTGTTATTATATAATAGTACACTGTCTTTAATTTGTTCAATTGCCTAAAAAAATTTACCTCATTAGTTTCACCTTGCTGCAATTATTTGTATACCGCATAATATAATTTTAATTATTTTTATACTAAGCTGTAACCTGATCTTACTTTCTCGGCCATTTGTATTAGCACCAATCTAATATGTAGATAGTCATCTTCATTTGAGATTATTTTTGATAGGTACTATTATTATTATAGAACTATTATTACTGCTCTTAACTTTCCGCATTACTTCAAAAGTGTTCCCTCGCTTTAAAAGGAGTAAAAACCAGAGTGGCACAAGTAAAGTTTTAAGGGGGAGGCGAGAATGGAATATTGTAGACTTACTTAGACGAGACGACTTGAGCAACGGAACAAGTTAGATCAAGACACAGAACTTAAATCGAGAATATCAAATGGATCATGATTTCTGAACATATGGTACCCAGAGGAACCTACAGACCTAAAGTACCTTTACAACTAAACATTTAGTCACGGGAGGGATGGAGTTGACGAAAGTACTGATCCAGAGTACAGGGTGAGATGTGGTACATAGATGGGTACTGCAAGAGTCGGGTGTAGGAATATTCAGTAGTGGTCAAAATTTAAACATTTCTGTTCCACTGAGCGAATACTCTACAACTAGAAAGTAACCTGTACACTGAAATACCAACCTACAAATTTTAAACAACCGAAAAGTTGATAGTTTCGAGTTATTTGCAATTGAACATGTTCATTTTTCAACAAAAAAAAAAAGCATATTTTTGGACTGTTTTTCGCAAATAAATCAAAAAGTAAGTATTTTGTCGAAAAAAAAAATTCTTACCAAAACTATAACTGATAAAAAAGTGAAAAAAAAATGGTGTACTTTTATATAAAGTCTGTAGGCCCAGCAGAAGCAGAGTTGTAGCTAAGTAATGAAAAGTAGGTTCTTATTCGTCAAATTGCAAATCGAATATTTCAATGTGAAATAACAAATAGAAGCACTTTCGGTGAAAACCCATTACAACTTTTTTACAGTGTTTAAAAAAACTTTATTTTTGATTTAAAAAAGTTTTTAACATGAAAGGTAAGTAGGTTACTCTCAAAATAATGTTGGCCTCTTTTATTTTTGGTAAAAAATATCGTGAAAATCACTTCTTAATTAGCATCCCAAATGAAATTAATCGTTGCGCTCCACAAGTTAATTTAATTATGTATTGTTTATACAATCTGTAAGTTTCATCGGTTCAAAGTGCTTATTTTTCAAAAGGCTGTAGTTAAAAGGGCTTGAACGAGTCACTAATCACGAGTGTATGCAAATTTTACACAGCCATATCTAAACTAATTTTAGTTAGTAACGTTACTTAATTGCTTATATTATCTACAAATTTTATCCGTTCAAAGTGCTTATTTTTAAAAAAGCTGTAGTTAAACAGCCATATCTTAACCAATTTTTGTCTTACACTAAAACACAAATCCAGAATATTCAGAAAACCAAAATCTACATTTTCTTACTCTTTGAGATTTTTGGTATCACTAATAATTTTTAAATTATTTTTAAAGAAAAGAAATTTTTCAACATTAAAAAGTTTTTTTCTACAACCGTGTTAAAAACGCAATTTTTAGCACTCCATAGGAGCGTTAAAAATGCTACTTTAAAGCACTAGTGCTTTAAAAATTTTAAAGCACTGCAGTTAAAAGTGAATTGTCAAATTTTGAAACGTCAAAATATTTATATTTCATTTATTAACATTAATATTAATAGTACAACTTGCGCAATTTGAAAAAGGTGGTTTAAAAGGTTTTTTAAAATTTAATTTAAACTGTATTATTGCATTTTTAACACGTTTGTAGAAAAAACAAGTTTATGTAACGGTATAATATTTTCACTAAGAATTTTTAGACATTCCCCTCGAGTGTAGACAACCAATTCTACCTTTTACGGGTCATAGGTTTTATTGGTTTTACCAATTAACAAAAATATTGTATTTTATAAATTTATAACGTTTGTAGAAAAAATATTGTATGATATACGTGTTAAAAAGTACATTTTTAAGGCACTCGTGCGAATTGCAGAATTCGCTTTGCTCATTCTGTTAACTTTCACATACGTGCCTTAAAATTGTACTTTTAACACTTAGGTATATCATAAATAACTATTATTTTAAAAGCAATTTTTTTCAAAAATAAGCATTTTGAATCAATGGAACTTACAGATCATATAAACAATACATACCTTAAGTAACTTGTGAAGCGGTAATGATTAATTTTATTTGGGATGCTAATGAGGGGGTGATTTTTACGACTTTTTTACCAAAAAAAAAGGAACCAACTTTATTTTATGCGTAACTTAGGTACCTACTTTTTATGTTAAAAACTTAAGAAAAAACAAAAATAAAGCTTTTTTAAACACTTTAAAAAAGTTGTAATGAGTTTTCCCCGAAAAAGTGCTTCATTTTTTGGTAATTTCACGTTGAAATATTCTATTTGGAATTTGACGAATGACACCCTACTTTTCATTAGCTACAACAGTGCTTCTACTGGGTTTGCAGACTTCATATATACACCGTTTTTTTTTCAATTTTCTATAAGCGATATTTTTACCAAAAAATATTTTTTTTCGATGAAATACCGTCTAAAAACGTGTTTTTTGTTGAAAAATGAACACATTCAGTCGCAAATAACTCAAAAAGTATTGACTTGTGAAAAAACCGTATAGAACAAAAGTTGCTTAAAATTAGTCAGTTTATCCACTTCCGGACTTATTTTAAACGTAAGTTTTTTCACCCCACGAGAAGAGGTGGCACTCACCCCCAGGGCAAAACGATACATCGGCACAATACAACTTTTTTCTTTGACATGTTGGCTATTGGCTATGTATGCTAAATTTCATGTCATCCAAGCGGTTCTTTAAAATTCGGAAGTTTTGTAACATTTTGCCGGGAGTGAATGGACTATTAGTCAGAATGACCAATTGTGGGCATTTTTTTTTTTTAATAAAAGGGAAACTATTTTAAAATTAATATTAAAAATAACATGAATAATGGGATATAATGCTTTAACGATGCAGTTAAATAATTCCTACCTTATTATATAAAGTTAATGCCTTTTCAAATTCCCCTCTTCTGAATGCAAGCGTGGCTTGTTTTTTAAAGGTTTCCATTTTTTCTTTCCTTACCAACTTATCTGTGTACCTCTTATCAGCATCTTTTTCAACTTCTTTCATAAATGCTTCTAAAAAAGAATGTTACCTTAAAACAAAAATGCTTCTTTGCTTTTTCTCTTTTTATCATATGTTTCTTTCAGAACTATGCTTGAATCTGTCCACTGAACTTTCTGTACATTGCTCATGAATTATTTTATTTTTATTCATTTACCAAATTTCATTCATTTATCAAAATTGAATAACCATTTTCAATTTCGATGCAAAACGAAACTACAGCCGCATCATCATTCCAGTTCAATCAGAGAGTGTAGCAAGCACCTCTACCGGTTTCGAAACTTATTAGTCTCTCATCAGGAGGTACATATGCTGCTCTCTCTCTGGCCCAACTAGGACAAACCCCGGCGTGCAGGCACGGATTGCAACGAACAAAATGGCAGGGATGCCCTAGCGGCAACTGCTAGCAAAAAACTAAGTTTTCAATCTAATAGCACATAAAACAACATCCAAAAATGTTACTCTACATCCTACCAGATTGAAAACAATGGGAACCTTCTTTGGTTTTTTTTTCAGTCATTTACTTTACGAATACAAATATTTTTACTTAGGAGAAACATCAAGACCATTAAATGTTAGAATAAGTGGACATCAATATTATATCAAAAATAGAAAACTTTATAATATCTCAAATATGAAAACACGCATAAGAAAATGGATATAGAGTTCAGCGAAAAGATTTCTGTTAGTATAATCCTGATAGAAACAGAAAGTAAAAAGTAAAAATCAAAGAAGTGGTTCTTATTATGTTAAATAAAATCCACTGCTTAGCAAATTTCTTGGGAGAATACAGCAGGATCCGATTATCTACCTATATTAAAACAGGAGATCAAAAGAAAGAAAACACCACTATTAGTAAATCAATAATATATACAGTCGTTATTTATGCTTTAAAATAACATACATATAAAATCAACGTTTGATATTAATATTGAGAGTAAACTAAACGTAAGACCAAATATTTAGCATGTGGGGATAGTATTATGGGGTTTCTTTCCTCTTGATTTATGATGGGATTACTAGCAGGTCAATTTTACTCCCATCATTGCATGTGGTTGTCTCTTAAACGACAAATCACATGCTATGATTTTTTCTGACTGGTATTTTTAATTTAAAGTTGAGTTCATGTAATCACATGAACTATCTGCCAATAAAGTCGTCCCAAGAATGGAATTCAAAAATTTTGCCAATCATTATGAAGTCATCTACTTCAAAATATATTTTTAACCAAAGTAACACAATAACTGCAGAGATCAACAGACGTATATCTAGCAAAGAGAGCATACTATAAGAGCATACTAGAAACGTGAACGACGTGCAGAAGAACAGTATAGCATGGCGTAGACGCAATAATTTTGAGCTTTACCGCCTTTATAGTGAGCCTAGTGTTGGTGGGTCCATCAAAATAAAACAGGCTGCGGTGGCCACTTAAAGATAATGTATGAGATGAAGCCGTTAATAGTTATTTATGTACCAAGTCAGTAAAGTGGCTCTTTATCGAACGAGTCTGATATTACGAGCAGAGGGAGCGAAGCGAGCGAGACGAGTATCAGACGAGTTCGATAAAGAGTCTTTACTGACGTGGTGCATACAAAATTTTATCGCCAATCATAAAAAACATTAACACTTACTTAATTACCTACATCCTTCTAGTGAAAAAAGAGTGTGTGTACTTTGTACGCACGTAAGAAGTTATATTTTTTTATTGTGATTTGAATGAAATGAATATATTTTAAAGAGTTTTATTGTGTTTTCATTTAAATAATAAACTAATTTTAATACTTAAAAATAAAATACCAAAAATTAAAAATACCGTCAATATTTACGTCATTGTTTATGAAGTGTAGCCTGCTGCAGCGCAGCGCAGTTGCTTTTCCCGTGATGAATAGTAGAAAATCCAAATAAATATATTTGCTAACAAATTATCAGTAGGTACCTAAATATCTATTGCCGTCCTATATATAATCGAATTAACAAAAACACCATTTCATACTATATTCGCATTAATAAAAAGCTTAAAGATTTAAGAATTCTTTTAATTTTAGACGCAATAAAAATTTCGTATGACAGTAATGACAGAAGGCTCTTGCATGATGGCCGATTTCGATGTTTAATCGATAGTTGTTAGGTATCAATATTGAATACCTAATTACTAAATCTGTAAAGTTTTGATTTATGTTTTATAAATATAATTGCAAAATACTACAGAATTTCAGTTTCTGACATAAATTTAATTAATAACGTAAATTTGGTACAATATTTTTAATAATTAAAGTAAATAAATTTTAAGTTCACTCAAGTAAATAATCGATTACTGCCATCGGCCACTTACATTCAATCTCAGTTAATTTGATTAATCGCGGCAGGTAAAGTAAAATTCTTCTTTCAGTAGTTTCAGTACAATAAAATGTTACTTTACGCAAATGGCGGCAAATGAGTACAATAATGAATGACTTTAGTGACGGTTGGCGATAAAACACATCTATAACCAAAGACCGGATGGAGTAAGGAAAAGAGGCAGACCCAGAGCTCGATTTAAGGACCAGGTGGAAGACGACTTACGACTGTTAAGAGTACGAAATTGAAAAACCAAGGCGGAGGATATGAACGAATGGAAGCTGATTCTAGAATAGGCCAATACTCATCAGGGGTTGTAGAGCCAATGATGATGATGATGATGACTTTAAAATGTACAATTTATGTCTGAATATGAATAAGTTAGATAAAATTATTACTACAAAATACGCTTACTATACCTAATTCAAGATTTTTGACGTCAAAACCTCAAAAGTATTTCCAAGCTATTAGAATCATCATCATAAGTAGCTCGATAGTCCGTAATGGATATTGGCCTACTCGCAAAGAAGTCGTAACTCCTGTCGATTCCTGGCAACTTCCCTCCATCTTCTGACCCCTAGAATCTTTAGGTCTTCTTCCATATCATCAATCCATATTTTTCGTGGTCGTCCTCTACTTCTTGTACCCTCTGGTTTTGAAAAAGTTAATTTCTTAGTGTATTCGTGATCTGGCATTCTAGCAATGTGTCTAGCCCATCTAATTCTCTGCACTTTAACGAATTTCACAATATCTGGATCGGTGTATAACTGATACTGTTCAAAGTTATATCTTCGACGCCATATTCATTTACGCCCCATTTTCATTTACGTCCCCAAAAATATTTCTAAGAATTTTTCTCTCAAAAATACCAAGAAGTCTTTCATTATTTTGAGCTATGGTCCGCGTGTCAGCCCCATATATCAAAACCGTTCTTATTAAGGTCTTGTATACAGAGTGAGGAAAATAAAGGGCCTATTAGAAATATCTCGAGAACTAAAGGCCACAGAATCATGAAAATTGGAATAAAGGGGTTTTGAAGGATGATCTATTAAATGAAAATATTTTCATCTCTTTGCAACTTCCGGTTATACCGGAAGTTGCTTATAACTTCGTTTTTTTAAAAGGAACACCCTGTATATTTTTACATTTTTGGATTGTCTTCGATGTCTTCTTTCTTAAAATATGAGGTTTTGTAATGTTATACAGGGTATTTTAAAAGATAATTACGCTTTTTTATTAATTTCGTACCAATATTCATACCCTGTAGGATTGTAGTAGTTTGACATCTAAAACTCTACTTACGTTTAAGTGATTTTTAATATAGTCTACTATTGTTAAGAAACATTAGTATAGCTAAATTTTTAAGTTTAGTATACAGGGTTGGTCGAAACTCGGAATGAGTATTTTCTGAGTTTTCTTAAATGGAACACCCTGTATTTTAGTATTGTAATGAAATGACATTTTATGGTACTTTTTTATTTCTTAAGCATTCCCTATACCTAACTGCTTTAATTTGTGCTTAATTGATAATCGCACTAACAATCTTAACTACGTAGGTATTTTGATAGCTAAACCATTATTGGTAATTTTAAGGATCAGTCTAGATTAATATGTATTTATTTCTGAAAAATTATTTGTGATTGAATATTTTCATGGCCAACCTAATAAAGTTTTACGTATTTTTTGTTGCAATTAATGTTTACCTTGAATCACCAATAACTCACCAATTAAAGCGGTAAGGTATAGGGAATAGTTATAAAATAAAAAAGTACCATGAAATATCATTTCATTACAATAGTAAAATAGAGGGTGTTCCATTTAAGAAAACTCAGAAAATATTCATTCCGAGTTTCGACCAACCCTGTATACTAAAATTTCAAAATTAGCTATACTAATGATTCTTAACAATAGTAGACTATATTAAAAATCACTTGAACTTAAGCAGAGTTTTTAATGTCAAACTATTACATACATTCTGACACACTAGGCTCTAATCATTTTATTATCAATATGGAAATATTAGATAGTACTACAACTGAAGAGTTTATACCCAGAAGTAAGTGGAACATTAGAAAAGCCAATTGGACTCTATACACAACATCAGTTGAAAATTTTTTTAATAGCGTTTACGAAATGGACAGTACATCTGATAAATATAGCTTTCTAATAGATAGTATGAATCATGCTGCGCACATTTCAATCCCGCAATATAAAACTTTTAAAAATAAAATTCGTTGTTCCCCACCTTGGTGGAATACAGAATGTGATACAATTATTAAAAAAAGGCAAGAAGCACTGACAGAATATAAAAAAAATGCTAATTTTAATAATTATATAAAGTATCAAGCTAGCATGGCTAAAACTAAGAAGAATCTAAAATTGATAGCTAAAAAGAGTTGGAAAGATTTTGTGTCTTCTCTAAACAAAAATACTCCAACTACAACGTTGTGGAAGCAAGCCAGAAAACTAAATAGAAAATCAATTCCAAATGCATACAATTTGGATAACACCTTATGGCGCATCCGCATTGGTAAATTTTTCATGCGTTTTGAACTAATGGTTCGTCGCAAGAATTTTCGTCGCAAGAATTTGCGTCGCAAATTTTTACCAGTGAGGACGCGGCGGTCTACCAGCGAAAATTTATTTATCGTTCGTTGTGCGTACCTGCTCAGGTTGTGTGGAGTAAATCATAGAATTGGTTTTCGGTTTAAATAAGTAGACGGATAGAAAATATTATTATGGATTTATCCAGGGAAGATGTTTTACTATTAATCCAGGAATATAGTAAGCATCCTAATCTATGGGATCCAAAGAATAAATTTCATTATAACAAAAATAAAACAGCTGATTCTTAGGAAGAAATTGGAAGAGTTTTTGATGTTGAGGGTGTACAAGGAAAACAAAAAAATATTAAATTTATTAGGCTCTTACAGAAGGGAAAAAGCCAAAGGCAAGGAAACAGTTGGAACAGGGAGATGTAAAGAATTTTTGTATAGAAAATAAAATATATAACATGGTTTTCAAGAAATATTTGATGTATATTATCTTAAGTTTAAGAGGATTCTTATCCATGATTCTTTATTTGTATTGGGCTAAGGAAGTGTACAAATCAGAATGGTATACATTCAACAGCATTGCTTTTCTTAGTGACAAGGACAGACCTAGAGAATCGAAGAATTCTGAGGATACATCTTAAAGCACTGCATAGCTACTTCTGGAATTATTTCTGATATTTTCTGTTTGGATACCTTGAACAGATATTGTAGACTGGGATAGGAATCACCGGTTACCAGGAAGCGTAAAGTGTTAACCAACCTTTCCTTGGCAGAGATAGCTTTTCTTAAGTTTGTATCTTATTTTTGAATGTTACGTCCAATTTTATTTAACAAAATTTTAAAGTTTTGCGGAGACATTCTTAGCAAGTTCTTGAAATAACCGGTGCTTTCATCAACCGACAACACATCTACCTATTTAGTATCGGAGAACTATCTTCCAAAGTTCTTTGTTGATGTAAATATTTGATCCGGTATAGCCGTATCTTTTTATTTTCCTTTTTTCTGATCGAACCTCTACTCTATAAGTAAGCCGCACATAAACACTGCACACTTTTTCTTTTCATTATTAAATCGTTACTCATGATTCATAGACCAGGGCATTTAGCACTAAAAACACCCGAATAAATAGATTTTTAAATACAGCACCTAGAGACTTACAGTTTTTTGCATTATGTTTAGAATGACGTCAGGAAAAAAGTCTACCATTCAAAAATGGGTGGAAATGCATACCTGCACTGTGAAGTGCATAAAATGAATCCAATAATTACATAAATATAAAAATAAAGTTAAAATCAGTAAACTAAGGAACAAAATTTATTATCTGGGGGATTTTGGGGTCACTGAACACGATTACGCCATCAGAACTGACCCCCCGGATCACCTGGTGCCCAAGGTCACGGCAAGATACGTCATCTTCAGGAGTTTCGATGGTTTTCGAGACTAAATCGATGCTAACGGATTACTCACGGGTCTTAGGGGTCGCTAAATACGAATATGCCATCAGAATTGACCTCCGGAGTACTTGGTGCCCAGGGTCGCTACTAAGGCACGTCATCATCTGGAGTTTCGAGGGATTTCGGCACTAAATTGATGTTACTGGATTCGGGGGGTTTTTGAGGAGATAAACAGTCATCATAATAGACCTCTGGATCACCTGGTGCCCAAGGTCACTTCAAGAGACGTCATCTTCTGGAGTTTCGAGGGCTTCCGGTAACAAATTAATGCAAAGGGATTACTTGCGGATTTTTGAGATCGCTAAATACGAATATGCCATCAGAATTGACCTCAGGATTACCTGGTGCCCAGGGTGGCTACAAAGGCACGTCATCATCTGGAGTTTCGAGGGATTTCGGCACTAAATTGATGTAATTGAACTACTCTGGGGTGTTTCAGGTGGTTAAACCCGAAGATGCCATCAATACAGACCTTAGGATCACCTGGTGCCCAAGGCCACTGTAAGGGACGTCATCTTCTAAAGTTTCGAGGGCTTTCGGTATCAGATTGATGCAAACGGATCACTTACGGGTTTTTGAGATCGCTAATCACGAATATCCCATCATAATTTAATTACGGAGCACTTATTGCCCAGGATCGCTACTATGGCAGGTCATCTTCTGGAGTTTCGAGGGTTTGCGGTTTAAAAATAGATACAAATGGATTACTCGGGGGGTTTTTGAGGTCGCCAAACACGAATATACCATTAGAGCAGACCTACAGAGCACCTGGTGACCATGGTCACTGCAAGGGACGTCATCTTCTGGAGTTTCGAGGGTTTTCGGCATTAAATTGTTGCAAATGGATTACTGAAGTGTTTTTGGAATGACTGAACGCGAATATGCCATCAGATCTGACCCACGGAGCACCTGGTGTCTAAGGCGGCTCATCTTCTGGAGTTTCGGGGGGGTGTCGGAATTAAATTGATACAAACGGATTACTCATGGGTTTTTGGAGTTGTTAAACAGGAATGCACCATCAGAACAGACACCAAGGGCCTTGCACCTAGGTCATGCAATCTTCTGAAGTTTCGAGAGTTTTTGGTACTAAGTTGATGCAAACGGGTTACTAACGGGTTCTTGGGGTTGCTAAACACAAATACGCCATCAGAAGAGACATCGAAGCACCTAAGCCTAAGGCACGTTATCTTCTGGATTTTCGAGAGTTTACAATACTAAATTAATACAAACGAATTACTCATGGGTTTTTGGGGTTGCTGAATACGAATACACCATCAGAACAGACACCAGAGCACCTGGTGGCTAAAGCATATTATCTTATAGAATTTCGAGAATTTTGATGCAAACAAATTGCTTATAGGTTTTTGGGTTTGCTGAACACGAATATGAAATGAGAACCGACCCCCTGCGTTTCTAGTGGCCAGAGTGGCTGCTATGCACATCATGTTTTAGAATTTTGAGGCATTCTGACACTAAATTGGTACACACCGAGTATTCGGAGGTTTTCTGAGTTGCTGTTCAAAGAAATCATTCAAATTGGTAACTTTTTTTTTGCTATTTTACTTAGACCGTTTATTAAAATAACTACGTTGTGCTATACAATTTTTTAATTGTTTATAAATATAAACTCAATATATATCTGACAGCATATTTCCTTCATTTATTTCAAAATCGATTTACTATATTTTATTTTTATAGTGTGATCCCTCGTGGTCACTAGATACTCCAAAGTCTTTCATCTAAGTCATATTCGTATTCAGCAACTCCAAAAACATAAGATTAATCCGTTTGCATCAATTTAGTACCAAAACCCTATAAATTCCAGATAAGGCGTGCCATTGGCACCTGGTACACCGGTGACTGTTGTGATGGAGTATTCGTATTCAGCAACCCCAAAAATCTATGAGTAAGCCATTTGCATCAATGTAGTATTAAGACACTCAAAATTCCAGAAGATGACGCCCCTTGTAGTGACCCTTGGCACAGGGTGCACCAGGGGTCGGTTCTGATGACATATTCGTATTTAGCGACCTCAAAATCCTTCCAGTAATCCATTTGTATTATTTAAATGCCAAATATGTTCGTAGCTCCAGAAAAAGACGCCCCTTGCTGTGATGTTAGTCACCAGGTGCTCTGGAGCTCGGTTCTGATTGCGTATTCATGTTTAGCGACTTTAAGCCCTTGAGTAATACATTTGCATCAATTTAATGCCGAAGACACTCAAAACTCCAGAAGATAACGTGCCTTAGTAGCGGTCCTGGACACCAGGTACTCCGGAATTCAATTCTGATGGCATATTCGTGTTCAGCGACCCGAAAAACCCGTAAGTAATCCGCTTGCATCAATTTAATACCGAATACCCTCGACACTCCAGACGGTGCCGTCCCTTGCAGTGACCTTGGGCACCAGGTGATCTCGTGGTCTCTTCTGATGGTATATTCGTGTTTATCGACCTCAAAAACCCCCGAGTAATTCATTTTTATCAATTTAGTACCGAAATCCCTCAAAACTCTAGAAGAGGACGTCCATTGCAGTTACCTTGGGCTCCAGGTGCAGAAGAGATCGTGTCTGATGGCAGATTCGTGTTTAGAGACCTCAAAAACCCTCCAATAATCCATTGGACTCAAATAAATGCCGAAAACCCTCAAAACCCCAAAATATGACGTGCCCTAATAGTGACCCTGGGCACCAGGTACTCCGGACTTCAATTCTGATGGCATATTCGTGTTTAGAGACCCCAAATATCCGTAAGTAATCCGTTTGCATCAATTTAATACCAAAAGCACTCAAAACTCCAGAAGATGACGTCCCTTGCAGTGACCTTGGGCACCAGGTAATCCAGTGGTCTATTCTAATGGCATATTCGTGTTTGGCGACCTCAAAAACCCTCGAGTAATCCGTTTGCACCAATTTAATACCGAAAGCACTCGAAACTCCAGAAGATGACGTCCCTTGGAGTGACCTTGGGCACCAGGTAATCCGGTGGTCTATTCTGATGGCATATTCGTGTTTGGCGACCCCAAAAACCCCCGAGTAATCCGTTTGCACCAATTTAATACCGAAAGCCCTCGAAAGTCCAGAAGATGACGTCCCTTGCAGTGACCTTGGGCACCAGGTAATCCAGTGGTCTATTCTAATGGCATATTCGTGTTTGGCGACCTCAAAAACCCCCGAGTAATCCGTTTGCACCAATTTAATACCGAAATCCCTCGAAAGTCCAGAAGATGACGTCCCTTGCTATGACCTTGGGCACCAGGTAACCCGGTGGTCTGTTCTGATGGCATATTCGTATTCCGCTACCTCAAAAACCTATAAGTAATCGGTTTGCGTCAATATAGTACCGAGAAACCTCGATCAGACGATGACGCCCCTTGCAGTGACGTCACTGACGCCCTCGCGGGAACCATGTGCTACGATGGTCTGTTTTGATCGCATGTTCTTGTTTAACGACTCTAAAAACGCCTGAGTAATCCGTCTCCATCAATTTAATGCCGAAATCCCTCAAAACTTCAAAAGATGACGTCTCTTGCAGTGACCTTGGGCACCAGGTAATCCGGTGGTCTATTCTGATGGCATATTCGTGTTTGGCGACCCCAAAAACCCCCCGAGTAATCCGTTTGCACCTATTTAATACCGAAGGCCCAGAAGATGACGTCCCTAGCAATGACCTTGGGCACCAGGTGATCCAGAGGTCTGTTCTGATGGCATATTTGTGTTTAACTCTTAACTATTCGTATTTAGCGACTCCTAAGACCCGTGAATAATCCATTTGCATCTATTTAATGCCGAAAACCATCGAAACTCCAGAAGATGACTTTTCTTGCCGTGATCTTGGGCACCAGCTGATCCGGGGGTCAGTTCTGATGGCGTAATCGTATTCAGTGACCCCAAAAACCTCCCAAATAATAAATTTTGTTCCTTAGTATACTGATTTTGACTTTTATTTTTATATTTACCTATGCAATTTTGGATGCATGTTATGCACATTACAGTGCAATTATGGATTTCCACCCATTTTGAATAGTAGACTTTTTTCCTGACGTCATCCTGAACATAATGCAAAAAACTGCAAGTCTCTAGGTGCTGTATTTAAAAATCTATTTATTTTGTGCTAAATGCCCTCGTCTATAATAAGCCCACATGATTAACTCAATCGATGTTGTAAACAAACAAGCAAACAAAAACACACACTGTACCAAGAACAGCAGCGTCCACACTGGAAAACGAATGCGACGCAAATCATTTGATTTCGCTCGAATACTGAGAACCGATGGATCGTGTGCGTTGTGTGCGTCGAAAATTCTTGCGTTCGTTTTATGCGACGAACACGTCCACACTAGCACAATTCACTTCGAGCACGCAAATATTTGCGACGAACAGCTGGTACGCACGAAAAATTTACCAATGCGGACGCGCCATTAGAGGATGAAATCTTTGATAAAATTGCTCCGCCATCTGTTAAACCACCTAATACTCATAATTATATTCCAGATAAGCAAAGCCATTTTTTACTAGAACCTTTTAATACTACAGAACTAGAATATGTTCTAAAAAATCGAAATAACACGAGTCCAGGATTTGATAATATTAAATATCCAATGATTCAACATCTCCCTAAAATTGCCAAACTTCTAATGTTAGATATTTTAAATTGTGTAATCAGCAATAAATCAGTTATTGATCAATTTCACGATGTAATTGTTTTACCAATATTAAAACCAGGTAAAAACTCAAATTTGGCTCAGTCATATAGACCGATTTCTCTTATGTCCTGTATGTTGAAAACTCTAGAACGAATGATAAAACACAGGTTGGAATGGTGGGTAGAAAAAAATTTTCTTTCTACACTAGTAACAGATATTCAAAACACATTTTCCAACAACACCTATTTACCTATTATATTCTTAGACATTGAAAGTGCATATGACAATGTCAGTCTTGACATTTTAAGGGAAAAACTGATAAAACATTTCCATATACCGCCTCAGTTGGCTGAAGCCCTTTATAATTTTTATTCCTGCAGAAAAATATATCTAAGAACTAATAATAATAAACTGATAGGCCCTAGATATAGTAATTTAGGACTACCACAGGGATCAGTATTGAGTCCCCTTTTGTTTAATATGTATACTGCGGATTTGCATAAAGTCCCTACTGACATTTTTAAATTTCAAATAATACAATATGCTGATGATTTTCTCCTGTATTCACAGACCAAAACTTATGATAACTCGGTTCAAACCTTAGGACGAATTCAATGTTGTGTTAATTTATGGTTCAATCAAAACGGATTCGAAATAGCTCAAAATAAATCTACTGTCTGTATTTTCACTCGACTTAATATCCCAAAAATAGAGAATTTAAAACTTAATGGCTACGACTACGCATTTGCTTCTTCCATTAAGTATTTGGGAATGATTTTGGATCGTAAATTGACTTGGAAACTACATATTAACTTTATGATAAATCGATGTAATAAGGGTCTAAATTTTCTTAAATCAGTTTCAAGGATTTGGTGGGGAGCTGATGTTGAAACTTCCTTGCTTTTCTATCGATCATATATTAGATCTATAATTGATTATGGTAGTATTATATGGCTCAGCTTCTAAACATATTTTAAACAAAGTAGACGTTGTACAGAACTTAGGACTCCGTATCTGTTTGGGAGCTATGAAATCAACTCCAAATAAAGCTTTACATGTAGAAGCTTTAGAAATTCCACTCAATTATAGAAGGAAATATCTCAGCCAGAAATTTTTAATGAAAATTCGTTACCTAAATATCGGTCTTTACCAAAATATTAACAAGCTGAATGTAGCGGATTTAACTAATAAATACTGGAAGCTAAAGGACTCTCCTCCACTTTGCGAGGCTTTTCGAGATCTGTTAAATTTTGACTGTGATTTTAACATGATTGATAGTTTTGGACTTAAAGATTTTCATTCTTTTTTACATACAGTTAAATTAGTAAAACCAAGTTACCATGAAAACAGTAATATTAGCTCTAACATCTTAAGAACATTCTTAGATAATTGGCCAGATTCTATAAATATATATACAGATGCATCTAAGACGTTAGTTGGCACTGGATGTGCCTTTTTCATACCTGCTACTAAAACAGAAAAAATATTTAAGTTAGGCCATGATTTTTCTATCTTCAGTGCTGAAGCCATAGCAATTTATGAGGCCCTGCAATATTTTAAAGAATCAGAAGATATATCTGCAACAATTATTTCCGATTCACTCTCTGTTCTTCTTGCTATTCAAACTATAGATTTTCCCAATAACAATTCAAATATTTATATCCTACTAATTAAGAAAATCCTTTTTGAAATTCATAAAAATAAAAGAAGAGTGAATTTTTTATGGGTTAAGGCTCATATAGGACTAACGCATAATGAATATGTTGATAGTTTGGCTAAAAAAGCTATTGAATATGGTACTTCACATAATCGTAAGTTTTGCATATCTGACTTAGTTAATACTATTAAGCATCGAGTTAAAAATCAGTGGAGTCAATCATGGCGAGATCTTTGTAAACAATCCAAATCTCAGTATTCACTGATTCAACCTTCTGTTCCAAATATATATTGGTTTAAAAATTATGTAGTACCTCGAAGATATATAACAACATTAATTAGAATGAAGTTTGGACATGCATGTTTCCCTCTACATCTAGCAAGAATTAAAGTTTTTGATTCAAATCTTTGTACAGAATGTCAGAAGGTTGGTGACTTAAATCATACTTTCTTTGAGTGCGCAAAATATATTCCATGCACATATAATTTAATCCAAGATTTAATAAAATGTAATGTTTTTCCACCTTTCAATGTATCCTATCTATTGTCTCTGAACAGCAAGAACATATATGATTGTTTAATGAAATTTATCTGTGAAACTAAAATTAACCTCTAAACTTATTAATCCTGATAATTTGGTATATTATGTACATATGAAAAAAGAAGAAGAAGAAGAAGATACATAATGGAAAATGTGGTGAGCAACTTGGACAGTCCATAGCGGCCAGCTTTTGAACTGAGTAGAGAGCTGTAGAAGAGTTTGCTATGGAACTCTAAGGACCTCATTGCCTTCCTTATGTATGAACAGAAAACAAAAAAGTTGTGACTGGCTAAATGACACCCAAATCTATGCCATAAAAAAAAACTATAACAATTCTACAGGGTGTGAATGTTGCTACGAAATTAACAAATAAATGTAAATATCTCTTTAAACAACCTGTATAATATTACAAAACCTCATATTTTAAGAAAGAAGACATTGAGCAGAATCCAAAAATGTAAAAATATACAGGGTGTCCCATTAAAAAAAACGAAGTTATAAGCAACTTCCGGTATAACCGGAAGTTGAAAAGAGATGAAAATATTTTCATTTAATACATCATCCTTCAAAACCCCAGTATTCCAATTTTTATGATTCTGTTGCCTTTAGTTCTCGAGATATTTCTAATAGGCCAGTTATCTGCCTCACCCTATATATTGAGCTTTACTGCACGTTTTATTTTTTAAATGTTTCTGGACACCGTGAACAGTTCTGTTTGTTATTGCTAAGCGTCTTTTTCTTTCGTCGCTTGTCGTAGTTATTGAGTTTACGATCAATCCAAGATATGTGAATTCCTTGACTTGCTCAAAGGTATGGTTGTTAATTTGAATTCTCTGTTGGATATTTCGGGAGTTTTTAGACACCAACTTTTTTTTGGTTTTTTTCTCGTATAGAAA
This sequence comes from Diabrotica virgifera virgifera, assembly GCF_917563875.1. Taxonomy (NCBI): domain Eukaryota; kingdom Metazoa; phylum Arthropoda; class Insecta; order Coleoptera; family Chrysomelidae; genus Diabrotica; species Diabrotica virgifera. The sequence goes on along the minus strand of NC_065446.1, from coordinate 164,381,457 downwards.
ATATTAGAAGGAAAAAAATATTAGAATAGTAAATAATAAATATGAGTTATTTTCCAAATGTCAAGTTGATCTTTCTTGCGAACTTCTCACGTCAGAAACCTTGAGTGACGTAAGCTTATTTTTGTAGTAAAAAAACATAGCCAATAACAGGATAAAAATCAACACACACTAAACAGTACACTAAGTACTTTTTCTACGAGCGTGCAAACATGTCTACTTTCGCGCACGCATTTTAGTTTAGAAAGTTTCACTTTTCCGCACGCGTGTTACTTTTCCGCGCGCGGTTTTTACTTTTCCGCACGCGTGTTAATTTAGATATGTTAATATGGCCTTAACGTAATTATAATGCATGCAATAAACTAATATTTAGATATTATTTACTAATTCATTTCAAATATATCTTATTATGTTCCTGTTTTAATGAAATTAACGCGACAATTCGATGAAATAAAATTATTTTGACATAATATTCGAAAGTCAAATCGGTAGACAATAACAGTCGTTTTGAATCATCGTCATGGAAACCAAGATCGTCGTCATGCTAACTAATTATATTGAAAGTTTGGTTTTGACAACCTTGTCAAAGAATTAATTTGTGTATGTATTTTCATATTAATTAAATTAATTGATTAAGATTTGGTAATTTTTCAAAGACTCTTAGAAAAAACATTGTTCCAAACTCTTGCAGAAAGTCTCTTTTCCGCACTCGACTGCTTGCCGAACTCCCGCTTCGCGTCGTTCGGCAAACTGCAGTCGCGTGCGGAAAAGAATGACTTTCTGCACTTGTTAGGAAAATAACTATAGTACACTAAGCAGCAAAATTAACGCACCACCTTAAAAATGGAACATTTTTTATATCTTGAATGTCCTAAACGTCTTGTCCGATTTGAGTGATTTTTTAATACGTTATAGACTTATTCTTTAACAATATCACTGTAATAATATTATTGCTAGACAGGTAAGTTGTGATTGTATACCGGGTGTACCACTCATACTGTGTTATCCTACATTACTTCATCTTGACGAATATCCAGTAAGAAAGCTTCTTATGATTACAGTGAGGACGTTTGAGTTGGAATAAATTCATTATCTCGAAAATGGACAAATTATGACTTTTTGGCATATATATCATACTAGTGACGTCATCCATCTGGGCATGATGACGTAATCCATGATTTTTTTAATGAGAGTAGGGGTTGTGTTATAGCTCATTTGAACGGTTATTTAATTCTCTATTCCGTAATATAAACATTAACATAATTATTTATACAGAGTGTACAAAAAAAATATTTTATTAAATTAATTTACACAAAAAGAAGAATGTAAGCAATTTATTTAATTCAAAATACATTTTACTGCTGTCATAAAAGTAGGTAATGATGTTTATTTCACAAATAAACATTGATTTTCGCTTAAATTCAATGCCCAAACTGCTAAGAGACAGGTAAGTGGCAGTTGTAACATTCAATTTAAGCAAAAAACATTGTTTATTTTTCAAATAAACATTTCTTTCTGTTTTCTGACAGCACTCAAATTTATTTTGAAATAAATGAATTACATACATTCTTCTTATCTCAATTAATTTAATTTAAAAAATCTTTTTGGACTCCCTGTATAAATGATTATGTTAAAGTTTATATTACTGTAAATAATACAAAGTAATAAAACATTACTGTAAATTTTATTAAGATCGATTCAATACATTTTGCAAAATAAATTTTGCAATCCAGCTTTTGCAAAGAAAATTATTTTTTTCAAAATGTTGCAGTACTGACAATAAAGCAGATAGCAAGTTTATTTTTTTTACATATAGAAGAAAGGTACAGCATTCTTCTATACGTAAAAATAACTTCAACTTGCTGTCTGCTTTATTTTCAGTTCTGCAACATTTTGAAAAAATGAATTTTTTTGCGAAAGCTGGATTGCAAAATTTATCTTGCAAAATCTATCGAACCGATCTTAATAAAATTCACAGTATTGTTTTATTATATGATATAGTTTTTCTGGGTAAAATTATGAAGGTCCTAAGTGTAGTATAAACGGTTGAAAAACGTAAAATACGAATACTTGTTTTTTATGATTTTTTCGCAATTATTGCTATTTTGCAACAAGGGTGACAATTTTTAAAAATTTTAACTAATTTTATATTGTAGGAAATGTAATTACGCAACTTTTATGTCAGTGCAACTTTTCTCGAAAATGAATACTTTTAAAGTAATAATCAAAAAATGAAGAAAAAAGTCGAATTTTTCCTTAATTTTTTGACATTTTGATTATTTAAACAATGTTCCGGACTTTTTGAGTGGGAGGATAACTCAAATATTATTATATGAGTTATTTTCAAGCAATTTCTGCAAACAAATATGAATCACCTCTCACCTCTCAACGTCCAAATTAATGTTACTAATATTTTTACAGATGCGCCCTGGTCTATGGGTACGTGCCTTGTTGCCGTTTGCAGATCACCGCTCGGCAGATTGTTTATCTGCCGTACTCGCCATTCAAATAAATACGGGGAATGTATAATTGGTTGCCTATCGGCTAATATTCCATAGCTTCTTATTACAAGAAAAATGGTCAATCTGTGGACGGCTTTCCGAAGCGGGCCTTATAAGAATTCACACAATCGCAATCGGGTGCATGGCTAGGATCATTAATTTGAAAAGTCTCTTACGCACAGCGCACAGGGATCATTTAACGTATCGGATCGATCGAATTCTTTTAAAAACAATGAATCAAATTTAGTCTGTATTATATCACAGATTTTTTTTTTATTTCACAGAAACGAATATCATCAACTCTGATTAACTTATATATTTAAAAAAAATTTATAATGTGTCCATAAATGTGTGGGTCGGCACTGCCGACCCTGACCAGCCGCCACTGATGATATATACGCCAAAAAGTCACAATTTAAAAAAAATCGGCCTATCTCAGGATTTCTCTTCAAATTCGCCCCTTCTCGAGATAATGAATTTATTCCAACTCAAACGTCCTCACTGTATGAATTCCTAATTGTTTTCCGCAGTAAGGGTGCGTCCATAGTTTCCGAGTCAGACAGCCAGCGCGGAGTCGGGGTGCTAATTATCATTCGTATTTAGTTATCTTATCACTTTGGACTGGTCCATTTAAATACGAAGGATTTAGCTACATTTGACGCGCCCTAACGTAGGCCTATTGCACATGTCTGTCCAATGTACATTTTCCCATGTGCTCGCTTTACGGTATACTATGCCAATGAGAGCTATGTTCTGTTCTGATCCAGACCCTTTTCTGGTAGCAGAAAAGGAGGACCGGATCAAGTTCTTGGATATTTAGTAAAGTGCTTTCAAAACCTGAGCGAAATTAGTGCGTCACGAGAAGAGAACTTCTAGCAGTAGTCAAATCAGTAGAATAACTTCTATTAATATCTCTATGGAAAGAGTTGTCTAATCCGAACCGACCATGCCGCCCTTGTGGTTAATGCAGTTTAAGAATCCAGAGGGTCGGATAACCAGATGGATTGAACGACTTCAATACGACAAGAATACGATTTCAAGATTGAGCATCGGGCTGGAGTTAGTCTCAGGAACGCTGATTCTCTTTATAGAAGGCCGGACCCAGAAGAGTGCTCCTACTGCATTAAAACAGAATCAAAGAAGGCAGCAGTATAAGAAAAAAAATTGTTCATCGACGAGTGGACGCTTACAAAGAAAGGGAAGAACAAGAAAAAGGTCCAGTGTTACAGAAGATTAGAAAATGGAAAGAAGTAAGTTGTCGACCATCTTGGCAAGAAATATCTAGCCTAGGGTCAGTAGTTAAGACGTATTGGGCCCAGTGGAACTCCTTTATATTGGAAGATAGCTTACCTAAACGAGTACTGGAAAATGATGATGGTTCAGCGAGGAGATCACAGTTGGTGATTCCAAAAGTGAAGAGCAGAATAGCCAAAGTACTTCGTCAGTTACACGACAGTCCATTAGGAGGGCATTTTGGTGTAAAGAGAAAATTCAATGAATTCGGGAACGATTTTATTGTTGTTCTGAAGCTGTTTCCTTGTGGCATTTTTATAATTAAGTATTTTTTATGGGAAATAAGCCACAATTTTACTAAAAAAATGACTTTGTTAATTCGAAGCCCAAATCGGGTTTCGTTGTCAAAATACAAAATACTACTATAGATAATAGAGTAGTATTTTGTATTTTGACTACGAAACCCGATTTGGGCTTCGAAACGTTAATAAATTCATTTTTTTAGTAAAATTGTGGCTTATTTCCCATAAAAATACTTAACGATTTTATTGGATGAATAGTTCCGACGATGTAAAGGACTGGTGTAAGAAATGTACAACCTGTGCTACAAGTAACGGACCTTATCAGAAAAGAAGGGCTCCTATGAGAGAGTCTAATGTTGGAAGTTCGTTTGAAAGAATAGCTTTGGATATTACCGGATCATTTTCAGAAAGTGAAAATGGATGCAAATACATGTTGATCTTAATGGATTACTTCACCAGATTGGTTGAGATCTAAGCAATTCCAAACCAGAAGTTCGCCACTATTGCAGGTGTGTTAATCAAAGAGTACGTTAGCCGATTTGGAGTGCCTCTGGAGATCCATAGTGACCAAGGACGGAACTTTGAGATCTATTCCAGGGAATTTGTGATAGACAAGGCATGAAGAAGACAAAAACTATTGCCTATCACCAGCAATCGGATGGAATGGGGTAGCATATGAATAAGACAGTAGACAAGTATTTGACAAAGGTGGTGTCCAATCACCAGCGAGACTGAGACCAGTACCTTCCGTTCTTCGCAATGGCCTACAGATCCGCTGTCAATGAATCAACGGGCCAAACACCAGCAAAAGTCTTATTCGGACGCGAGTTGCGTCTACCTTGTGATCTAGATTTTGGATGTCGACTTGGGGAAGATGTGGCTGGCGAGAGATTATGTGAATGAGTTGCGAAGAGAAATGGACGATTTATACACGAGTTGGTCCGTTCCCATTGAATAAAGAGGTATGCCGTTCAGACATCCGACTCCTTTTCAGAGTATTATCTATTTGTTTGTTCTTCTTCTTCGACGTGGACCTGCACCATAGCTGGCCATTGATTAAGAACAGGTCTCTTTTGTTAAACTTTTATTAGAACTAAATGTACCTACATACCTTGTGTGACATGTAATGCACTTACGCTAATATTGCGCCCTCCGCTTACACTTAAAACTGATTATTTTTGAAATCACTTTGAAAACTTTCTCATAACGACCATGTCGTCCCGCTTCATCTTAGGTAATTAAAAAAGGGTTTACTGCGCAACGCAAACCAAAGCATTTGGCGCGCGACAAGAAAGGCATGCATTTCAGTTCAAAAAGGGAGAACAGTGGCGTAGCAGAAAATAAAAAATAGAGTTTGAGCAAAATACTACAAGCATTTTCATATCGCTAACGACCGAATGAAGAAACGGTACGATACCAAAGCCAAAAAGGAATGTTTCAAGGAGAACTACAAAGTCTGGCTTTACAATCCACAGAAGTGAAATGGTTGTTCTCCCAAGTTGCAGCAGTTTTGGGAAGGTACGTACCTCATTATTAAGAAGATTAACGACGTTATCTACCGAATAAGTAAGATTCATAGGGGAAAGCCGATAATAGTCCACCATAACCGGTTGGCTCCGTTCGAGGGAGACCACGACGTAGATGAAGAAGTGGAAGTGACTCAAGTCCGAGAAGTACCTGACCTCACGTTTGAGGAGTTCATGGGGGCCTATGATGGTGGTACCGGTAAAGCGAGACATGCTGTTACCACCGAAGAGAAGCAAGATCTACTAGCTTTTCCTGATGATTACTCACTGGTCCATACCATCCCGGCCAGAATTAAAGACGCTCGAGGATTGGCATCCGCCTTTCAAAGGAAGTTTGGTCCAGTTGCAGAACTTCAATGCCAACTGCGAGCTCCTGTCAAAGCGTTGAAACTCCAAGATGGATCACGTTACCTCTTCTATCCGGTAACAAAAGACACTATCCATGACCAACCTACCTACCAAGATGTATGGAATACACTAATTCAATTGAGAGAGTACGTGTTGGAGTTCGACGTGCAAAAGTTAGCCATGCCAAAGTTAGAATGCCGCCAATTAGATTTGAGAGTTGTCCGAAATAAGGTGTAAGAGATCAAAATCTATGTGACAGTCTGTTACTAGGTAACAATGACGACCATCGGCGAGATAATATGGACAATGCAACGGAAACTGAAAAAAGAATAGGGAAGAACAGTCGCAAGACGACTTAAAAAAAGAATTGGAAGGAGAGATGATGAGTAGTTTTGAGAGGGAACTTGTAAGAAGACACAATCGACAACAAAAAATGAATAGGTCAACTGTTGCAAAGCAGTCGACAATAGTAGAGGAGGAAATGATAGAATATAGTGAAAACGAGGAAGAACAGATAGGGGAGAAACAACCACAGGAGGAAGAAGTAGACAACATTAAAGAAGGATGACAGAGTATCGAAGAAAGTGTGCTGGCGACAATCTTGCTGGATGAATATCAGGGTGGGGAGATCATAAACATCAAAAAAGGAAAGCTGAAAGCATCTCAAGAGGGAAAGGCTGGAGGAGAGCATACGGTATCCAAATGAATCCAAACAGGAAAAAATAAATAGGAAATTGGAGGAATTAAATACAAAACTCGAAGAAATGTTCAATAAATTAAGCGAGCAGCTTAAAGAAAAGGTGAAGATGGACACAGATGTAAAAAAATTGATAGGGATTATAAAATCCGCCAACAACAAAAAGGAGGAGGATAGTACAACCGAAAAAAACACCAAACGAATTAAAATGTGACCACTGTAAATTAAAAATGGAGCAAGAGAAGCAGAAACAAGAACAAGAAAAAATCAAAAGGGCCTTAAATATGGGGAGAGGGAAAAAACTTTTATGAGCATATGCGACACTAAATGGGAAGAGAAACTATATGAAAAGACAAAGTGGGAACAAGCGGGCCTACTGGAAACAGTAGAAAAAAAGAACTGTCTAGTTTTTACAAAAAAAGGACGCGAAAAATAAAGGCGTAGAAAACACAATTAAAGAAGTAGGGGAGGGCCTAGCCGAGATGCTAGAAGAAACAGAAGAGGGAGAAATAAATTACCTGGAGAATACCAGAAGAAAAGCAAATAAAAAAACAACATGGTATACTTTCATAATCAATTACTTTTAATGGGAAATAAGTCACAATTTTACCAAAAAAATTATTTTATTAACGTTTCGAAGCCAATAGTATCACGAGGTTTTTTCCTGGTTTTCCCTTGTGATTTACTATGGAATCTCTAACGCGAGAATTTTACTGTCATCGTTACATTTGGTTGTCTTTTTAAAGACAGATCACATGCTATGATTTTTTTGTGATGGATATTCTTGAGTTGGGATTGATTTCATGTAATCGAATGAACTATCTTTTAGTAAAGTCGTCCCAGGAACGCAACTCATAAATATTGGCGGTATCATTTTAAAGTCTTTTACTTTAAAATGTATAATATACGTCTGAATTGCCAATATAAATGAGTCAGATTAAATAAATTATTAGAAGAATTTTTTTACTTAGCAACAACATTTTTGTTTATTTTAGTAGTATTTTGTATTTTGACAACGAAACCCGATTTGGGCTTCGAAACGTTAATAAAATCATTTTTTTGGTAAAATTGTGGCTTATTTCCCATTAAAAGTAATTGATTATAAAAAATGCCACAAGAAAATAGCTTCAGAACAACATGGTATACTTTCATTGCCAGATTAGAAAAAGAACAGGGCGAGACGCATACGATATGACAGTAAAAGCGATAAAGGAAATAAGGAAGGAAACAAACGAAATCCCAGAGGTCATGAGGGTCGTAGTCGCAAACGACCTGAATAAAGAGACTATAAGGAAAGCCCTCGAATATGTAGGACATGGAGAAACTATATCCTGGGAGATTTTAGTAAGAGGCAAGGAATTCGGTGCAGAGAGGAAAGTGGAACAAGAGGAAGCTCTCCTTATAAAAATGGACAAAGGAAAAAAATACAACGAGATACTAAGTGAGATGAAGAATAAGATAGACATAGGAAAGATGGGGATCCAAGTAGACAGGTTAAAAAGAACAAATGGGGGGATCTCCTAGTAAAGCTAAAGGGGAGGGGAGCAGCACAAAAACTGAGGGCTGAACTTAACAACAAAATGCAAGGAATAGATACAACAATAAGGAGAAAGGAAAATTTCTTCACTATAGCGAATTTAGACCCAGGAGTGAGTGAGAAAAGTCTGAGAGAAGGGATCAAAAGCTATACTGTCATCCCGAAAGGAAAAATTGACATATAAAATTACTGAGGACGAATAAACACGGGGAGCAGGTGGCCACAATAGCCGTACGACCCTCCAAAGCAGAAGAACTGAGGAGGTACGGCACAATTAAGATCGGGTGGACAAGATGCCCGGTAATGGAGAGGTACGCCCCGGTGAGATGCTTTAAGTTTCTAGAGTTTGGCCACAGTACCTACGAGTGTAAAGAGGAGATCAGGGCGGCTTGCTGTTATAACTGCCTGAAAACAGGATACACTGCCGCAAACTGTAACAATAAAGCATATTGTTCAGTTTGCAAAGAGGAAGGGCATAGAATGGACAGGATGGCCTGTCCAGCCTATCGAGCCCTAGTGTACGGAAGGGGGGATGAGGGAGAACCCCCAAGAAACGAAAAAAAAACGAAATATACTTCCTGGAGAACGAGCGTGGGCCCATATACAGCCCACCTAGGTTGTATTTTATTTATACAAATTTTAAAATTACTAATTTATTATTTTATAGATCTATTTTATTATTTATATTACCTATTTTAACTTTATGTTACTTTAACTATTTCTATTTACCTAACTATTTCATTTATACACATTTTACATATTTATTTTATTTGTTCATTTTATCTATACTTATTTATTTATTTATTCTAGTTTTTAATTATTTTAATTTTTCAAAAAAAAATCGAATCTGATGCAGGGACGATTCTAGGGAACTGAACCAAAACGGACCTCAAGGATCAACCTGGTATACGTATATTGCAGGTGAACGTGGTCAGAGCACGTAGAGCGCACGATCTTGTCCACTTAAAAGCCTGCAAGCTGGAAACTGACCTGCTCATCGTCCCCCAACCAAACAAAAAAATAACATCGGACGGTGGATGGGTACAAGATAAGGGAAAAAATCTGGCGGTGCTCATGAGAAATAGGGATCTAGGGGTGCGAGGCATTGTCAGGGGCGGAAATCACATACTCATCAAACTGAGGGATTTCAGCCTCCTGGCATGCTACATATCACCGAATATCCCTATGTTAAGATACAAGACTATTGTAGATGAGATAATGAGCGCCGCCACAAGCGAAAAAGAAATCTTGGTCGCCGGGGCTATCAATTCTAAATCGAGGTTATGGGGTTCCCCCATAAATGACAAAAATGGGGAACTTTGGAACCAATGGATAGCCCAGGCTGGCCTCCAAGTCTTAAATAATAATAAACCAACTTTTTTAAGAGGGGCCAGCCAGACACATATTGATGTAACTATCGCAACTGAAGGGCTATCCAAAAGAATACAGAGATGGGATGTCCTCGACGACCAGTTATTTACCTACCACCGTTACATCCAGTACGAGGTTAAGGTGAAAAGGAAAGTAAGACGGCCAATAGGAAACACCGAAATCTATTTTAACAAAACCACATACCTATCGGAGGTCAGAAAGATCAATGAGGAAGAAATTTCTGACCTTGGCCAACTGAGAAGACCATTAGAAAATGCAGCAAAGTTGACCACCGTGAAGAAAAAGAATAACAAAAAATCCCCCTACTGGTGGACGGATGAGATAGAAGGTCTACGGAAAAGATGCCTCAGAGCTCGAAGGAATTACACGAGAGGCCAGGGCAACCTCGAGCTCAAAGAAATCTACAAAGAACTAAAGAAAATACTGAATAAAAAAATAAAACAAGAAAAAGAGGAAAAGTGGCAGACCCTGATAAAAGCATTGGATGAGGATATATGGGGTGATGCCTACAAAATTACCACGAAGTCATTAAGGATAATGGCCCCATATAAACTGGACGAGGACCAGCGGATGAAATCGGCTGAACTCCTCTTCCCCACTAAGGACATTCAAACTTTTACAAAAATCTTTCCAACGATGGTGGAGGAGTTCACGGAAGAGGAAATAAAAACCGCTGGTCAGGAGATGAAGACGGGGAAAGCTTCCGGCCCCGACGTGCTGCCACCAGAGACAATTAAGATAATAGCAACGGAGAAACCAGGTTTGATCAGAAGAATATGCAACGACCTACTGCAGAAGCAAGAGTTTCCCAGGGACTTAAAAGTAGCGAACCTTGTTCTGCTCCTAAAGCCTGGGAAACCCCCCGATTCAGCATCCTCTTATCGGCCAATATGCCTCCTGGACTGCCTTGGTAAGTTCTACGAGGGACCTATCAAGAAGAGGCTGGAAGGCATGTTGGAAGATGAGAGAGTATTATCACAACAACAATACGGATTTTGAAAAGGTCGATCGACCGTCGATGCCGCGACCTGGATAAGAGACGCGGCTAGAGCAAGCAAAAAAAGATGGGTGGTCCTTGTTCTGTTGGACATAAAAAACGCTTTTAATTCAGCAAATTGGGGCCTCATAGTAGATAGAATCGTCGAATTTGGGCTCCAGATTATGTGTCCAACATAATAAAGGACTATATGTCCGAGAGAACCGTATGCATATCAAAAAAAAGAAGATGGAAATGAGCGCGGGAGTACCCCAAGGGTCGGTCCTGGGACCCACACTATGGAACATACTATTCTGGAACGGGGTCTCTTCTTCTTTTGCCCTTTAATTCGTCCAATTTTGAACATAGGCTTCCCCCAGTTTCCTCCATTCGCTTCTGTTTAGTGCTTTCTGTTTCCAGTGCGTTCCTCCTATCTTTTTAATGTCGTCTCCCCATCTCATCTGGGGTCGTCCTCTTGCTCTCTTTCCTGTCCATGGTCTCCATTGTTGTATCGTGCTATTCCACCTATTGTTCGTTTGTCTAGCGTTATGACCTGCGAAGCTCCATTTTAGCCTGGCTATATGTTGGCCTGCGTCTTTGACTTTTGTTCTATTTCTGACCCAGTTGTTTTGCTTTTTGTCTGTCAATTTTACTCCTAACATTGCTCTCTCCATGGCTCTTTGTGTCTTCATTATTTTATCCATGTTTGCCTTTGTCAAGGTTCATGTTTGGCATGCGTATGTGAGAATTTGGAGTATGCACTGGTCAAACACTCTTGTTTTTAAGTATTGTTGTATTTTTTTATTCTTTAGGACCCATTTTAATTTTCCAAATCCTGCCCAGGCCAATCTGACCCTTCTTTTTACCTCCGCTGTTTGGTTTTCCTTATTTATTTGTATCATCTGTCCCAAATATATATAATCATTAACCGCTTCTATTGTGGTGTCGTTTAGTATTACGTTTCTATTGTCTTGTGAGTTTGTCATTGTTTTTGTTTTGGCAAAATTCATTTTTAGACCTATTTGTTCGGATTCATTTGCTAGTTCGGTTAGCATGGTTTGTAGTTCTTCAAAACTTGATGCTATGACTACTACATCGTCTGCATATCTTAGGTGGTTTAGTTTCTTTCCATTTATGTTTAATCCCATGTTTGTCTATTTCATTGTTTTGAAAACATCTTCCAGTGCTAATGTAAATAGTTTAGGAGAAATAACATCTCCCTGTCGCACTCCTCTGTTAATTGGTATGGGTTTTGTGGTTTCTTCCAATTGTACTGTCATTGTTGCTTTCTTATATATATTATGTATTAGCATTCTGTATCTGGAATCTATTCTACAGTTGTTTATAGTTTTTTCTATTGCCCACATTTCCACGCTGTCAAATGCTTTTTCGTAGTCAACGAACGCTAAGTGCAGATCTATATGGTATTCGTTAGCTTTTTCTATTAGTGTCCTAATTGTTAGAAGATGGTCAGTGGTGCTATATCCCTTTCGGAATCCTGCCTGCTCTACTGGTTGATACGAGTCCAATTTGTGTGTTAGCATGTTGCTGATAATCCTCATGAATAGTTTATACGTTTGCGACAGCAGTGAGATGGGTCTGTAATTTTTTATGTCCTTTCTGTCGCCTTTCTTAAATAGCAGGATTGTAAGACTTTCGTTCCATTCGTCGGGTATTTCTCCTTTATGTAGACACTGATTAAACAGATTTCTTAATGTTTGTAAGATTTCTTCTTTCCCTTCTTTCAACATTTCAGCAAGGATTCCATCTGGTCCTGGTGCTTTGTTGTCCTTTAATTGTGATAGTGCTGCTTCTATTTCATAATTTTCTATTTTTGGTAATGTTTCTGAGTTTACATTCGTGATTGTTTTTTTAATATATTCCTGAGTGTTGAAGTTTGCGTCTTTCTTTGAGGTGTATAGTTCTTTATAAAACATTTCTACTTCTTCTGATATCTTATCTTTTCTCCTCTCTTCCCGTCCTGTTTCATCCTTTATTGAAATGAGTAGTGGTTTCCCTAAATTTGGTTGTAAGCATTTTAGGACCTTATTTCTCTCAATTACTTTCTCGATTTCATTTTCAGTGTGTTTTCTTAGATCCTCTCTGGTTTTTCTCCTAATAAGTTTGTTCAGTTCTACGTATTCTACTGTGTTTCTTTTGTTTTCGCTTATTAGTTTTCGTCTACTTTCCATTAATTTAACTGTCCCGCTACTTAATCTATTTTCTTTTGTTGTTAGTTTTTTGGCAGTTTTCATTCCCGCTTCCAAGAGTTTTTCTTCCATTTCTTCATTAATCTTATTATTTTTTGACTCTTCCTTTGCTACTTGTTGTTTATAGTTTTCCCTTAAAGTCTGTCTATATTCTTCTGCGTTTTGTCTTATTCTGATATGGTCAATTGCCGTTGATTTTCTTCTAGATTTCTGCGTCTCTAGTTTGCTTATTTCTATTTTGGCTCGTAGTATGCGGTGGTCGCTGCCAGTTGAGAATTTATTCAGTGCAGTTACGTCTTCGAAGATTTGTTTATTTTGGCAGAGGAAGTAGTCTATTTCATTTTTTGTCACCCCATTTGGGGAGACCCATGTCCATTTTCGGTTTGGCTTCTTATTAAAGTATGTATTTATTGCATGAAGGTTTTGTTGTTCCAAATATTCTAGTAGTCTTTAACCCCTAATATTCCTTGATCCAACTCCGTAGTTTCCTATTTTGTTTTCTGAATCTTCCATTTTCTTTCCGATTTTTGCGTTAAAATCTCCCATAACGATTGTTGTTTTTATATTTTTTCTTCCATTGCTGTGGTGATGTCATCATAAAAGTTATCAATTTCTTCCTCATCATGTGTTGTTGTTGGAGCATATACTTGTATTAGTTTCATTCTTGTCTTCCTGTTAATTTCTAGTATGATATATCCTACTCTATCTGATATGCTCTTATACTCGATTACGTTTTGTTTAATTTTCTCTTTGATCAAAAATCCTATTCCTCCATATGTTTCGTCCTCCTTTCCTTTGTAATAGAGGCGATTTCCTGATTCTAGTTCTATACACATTTCTCCTATTCTTTTGACCTCTGACAATCCTAAAATGTCCCATTTGATTTTAGTTAATTCCTCTTCGAGTTCGTACAGCTTTTCATCTTGAGCCATGGATCTGATATTATATGTCGCTATGTGTATTCTGTTGCATTCCTTCTTTTTCCGTTTTCTCTGATTCGTTCTTGTCGAGCTTTTGCCTCCTCCAGAATCCATGAGGCAGATCGGTTTCCCGATGTGGAACTCCGGATTTCTCCTACCCACCTGGGGTCCATTTCTGCTTTGTTGTAAGTTCGACATTGTTAGTTTGGGGAAAATAGCCATAAAACACCACGCTGGCCAGGCGGGTTGGTGAGTTGTAGGGATCACATTTCCTTGACTCCCTGTAACTATTGTATGGTTATTCCGCTCACACTCGGTCGCCAGAGCCTCGTCTGTTATGTAGCAGGAGGCACCAGGTAATTATAGACTACCACTCGTGCAGGTGAGGTTGACTTTTGGATCGATTGATGTATTGTTGTTAAGTCCGATCCCTTACCTCCCATACAACGGGGTACTAGAAGTAAATAAGATGAGAGGAGTAAGAGCAATTGCATACGCGGACGACCTGGCTCTACTAGTAGAAGACGACATGAATTGGGGTATAAGAGAGAGAGTAAACAAATCAATCAAGACAACCGCGGAATGGATAGAAAGAAATGACCTAAAGCTAGCAGTAGAGAAAACAGAAGCGATAATCTTGAGGGGACCGAGAGATAGAAAAGATATAGTATTTGAGTACAAAGGCTCCGAAATAAGATCCCAGAAGACAGTTAAATATCTAGGAATTACTTTTGACGACAAACGGACATTCGGACCACACGTGCAAGAGGCATGTCGGAAAGCGGAAGAAAGGACCTCCACGTTAAGCAAGTTAATGCCAAATATAGGGGGTCCTGGATCTCATAAAAGAGCGGTGATGTTGCAATCAATTTTATCCATCGCACTGTACGGGGCCCCAGTATGGCACGAGGCCCTGGAAAAGAAGGAATATAAAGACATGCTTCTTAGAGTACAGAGAAAACCTCTGATCAGGGTGTGCAGCGCGTACAGAACCGTATCAACTATTGCCTTACAGGTTGTGGCTGGTTCTGTGCCGGTGCACATTCTGGCCAGAGAAAGAGTCCGAATGTATCAGAGGGGTAACAGGGCAATTGGTTCAGGACCTCAAGAACGAAACAGAAGTTTAGAGATGTGGCAGAGGGATTGGGCAGCCGAGGTCGAAAAGGCAGCCTGGACGAGATCTCTGATTCCGGATGTAGTAAGGTGGTATGAGTGCAGGCACAGGCGCGTCAATTACAACTTTACACAGTTCTTGACGGGACATGGATCGTTCAGATCATATACCTATCGTATAAAGAAGACCGCGGACGATCTATGCCCCGAGTGTGGAGTGGTGGATGACACGCGACATGTCGTATTCGTATGCCCGGCATACCGTGCGGGGCGTACCGAGCTGCAGCTGGGTCTGGGGTCTCCTCTAGGCGAGCCTCACGAGCTTATGGATAAAGCTATCAATAGCAAGAGTGACTTCGACCTGGTCATTGCCTTTGTTGCCAAAACAATGAAGGATAAAGAGGAAAAAGAGAGGCGACTGCAAGCGGGATGACCCTTATTATTTATTTTTTTAACGTGTCTGTGTTGTAGAGGGCAGCCAGGGTGGGAAGACATTTTACAGCCAACCTACCTTGACTTCTTTATCATGTTATTTTACTTTATTTTATTTATTTGTTTATTTAATTTTATTTATACAAATATTTTATCGATTTTACCTTTTAATTTTATATATTTAATATCGTACCATAATTGTATCCATACAAAAAAATTTTATAATCGTTTTTCATTATTTCTCATAGGGAAGTATATTTACGTAATAATTTATAAGGTATGAGTGTGAGAGTGAGTGTGAGTGAATGAAAACCTGAATGCTTGGAGTTACTCGTAATTGCCGACTGGTATCTTCTTGCTAGTTTCATGCTGGTTGCCTCACCCACACATGGGTTGCACGGGACGGTCGTCTTCACTGGCCGGTCTTTTGCGAGGTGTGTGTGGGGCGGGGCAGCTAGGGGGTCACTTGGTCTGCGGAACGCACATGAAAAGTGCCAGGGGGGAGTTAAGAGTAAAGTCGACGGGTCAGTGTATATACTCGCTAAGAGTGGTCCCAGACCCGTCGGCTAGAGAAAGAGGAGGTGAGTTTAGTTGGTAGGCGATCCGGCACGGTGAAGCGTGGCGGATTGAATCCAACACACCTGGGACACCTTCCCAGACGGTCTGAAAAAAAAAGATTACAGTCTGTTGCAATCCGCAAAGTTAGCGAAAACCGTCCTCTGCCACTTTTATACAACTGGGAGTTGTAACAGAGGGTCCAGTTGCCGATACCAGCATCCGGTTCCAGTCCCGACCAGGTTCCGGGAGGAAACATCTCTAAGGAGGGGGCAATGTTGTATGCCTGGTCAAATTTATCCTGACTCTCCGGATTTGTTTACAATTCATAAATCACCCGACATGACGGCGCGCCACACCTTTCGAGAATTCGGCGAGCCAGCAAACAAATCAAAGAACTTACTAGAAAACTGATTTTTACCTGTATGTAATTATTTCATAACAATCTTTTTATTCAAATATTTTCTAGAATAGAAAACTGTAAATATAGTATAAATAAGAGACGATTTTATATTAGGATTTAGTCTTTAATAAAGCCATGATAACGTATAAAATAAATTAGATATTGTTATTAAATGTTTAATGTTTATTGTTTTTTAAAGTTTTTGTAAAGTTAGTGTTTGTAAATAAAGTAATATTAATTAAGTCTTTTTATTTAAACATAAGTTAGTGTCTAAATATAAATCATTAAAAATAAATAGTAAAGTCAATATCATAACAATATTTTCAAATGTATTTATTTTTTTATTTTTTAAAGCTTGTTTTAACGGTTGAAAAATAAGGCAAAAATAACATCTTAGGCGAGCGGCACACCCCTAATTTGAGGCTTAGAAATCAAAAAAGCGACCATGATAGGTGAATGGTAAATTTTGGTAATTCTGTATGTTTCGAGGTCGCTGAATTCGAATATGAAGTTTATTTTTATCTAAAATTGGTGCAACATGTTCAAAAATCAAATTTTATGCAAAAATGCGAAAAATCAATTTAGACGATTTTTCAATTTTAATTCGCTGCATCTTTGGTGGCTGTAAATATTAAATTTTACTGTTTCATCTTTGAAGTATTTAGATAACAGTCAGTGGCGTAGCTGACAGGCACGCAGGGCCCGCAAGGCTGGGAGGGCGACGTTAGGAGGGGCCCCTTAAAGCCTTCAAGCTTAATACTTCTACAACGCTTAGCCACAAACTTAGTCACAACGATGAGCCACAAAGTTTCACAAGAAAAAGCGAATATTTCGAGAAATATAGATACGTCAGATCGAAAAACTAAAAAATAAGTTTTTAATGCTTTTTGAAAATCTATCGAATGATACCAAACTCGACCCGACACGGAGAGGGGTGGGGGTAAATTTAAAATTTTAAATAGAAACCACGCGATATTTCGCGAAATATAAATCACATCGAAAAACTGCAATATATACGTATTCAATATTTTTGAAAAATCTATCGAATGACGCCAAACACGACCCCCCACGGAGGTGGGGTGGAGGATTACTTTAACCTTTAACTACACGCGCTGGCGTATTTTGTACGCCATATATAAGAATTCTACTGCAAATATATATTAAAATTTAATTTTTGACCTTGTTTATCTCTCTAACCTATCACTGGAATGTGCTTTACAATTGGTTTTAGTTTCGTTATAATCAGCGTTCTGGGAAGATCGTAATTTACATTTTATTATTTGTTGTTTCCGGTGGTGGACAATATACACCACGATTATAGTAATATAAGTGCATCTTTCAATTTTTTTTTAGTCATTATGGCACAAAATATATTTTTCTTTATAAACAATAGGTTTTTTCATGTAAAAAATTACATTTTCAAAAAATTGTTTTTAGTATTTTTATTTATAATGGAATCTGATTCCAGTTCTAAATCCCAATTGGCTTACTGAGAAGGAACTCCAAGTATTGCTCCAAGTATGCCGAATAAGGTTTATAACATACAACTAAGTGTATTTAAAAAAAATAAGCAAATCCGCTGTTTTTAAGTGTATTTTCTTGTGGCGTATAAAGTACGCCACGCGTGTAGTTATGTTATAACTGTCTGAAAGTCCCCACTTAAATGCAAAACTTTACTTAACTTTTTTGGTCTTAGGACCTAATCTTCACCCCATAAGTCCTCATAACGCTCGAGTAACCGCAAATTTAGCATACTTTCCTCCACTACTATTAGTTTTATTTTCCGGTACGTACAAATAACTTGCGATGAAATAGTTATTTTCCTAACAAGTGCGGAAAGTAATACTTTCACGCACGAGACTACCGTTGACCCGAACGACGCGATAGCGGATTTCTGGCAAGCAGTCGAGTTTTAAAAGACATTTTGAAAAGTACGTGTGTGCCGACCAAAGATGTTGCTACAAGAACTTTCCGTAAAACAGCTCCGTGAACAGCTAGAGGAACGGGATGAAGACAGCAGTGGGTCCAAGAAAGTCCTACAAGCACGACTCGAGGAAGTACTCACGAAGAACGGAGATGATCCAGAGACGTTCCACTTCCAGTCAGCAGAACAAGCAATCTTATCGAAATTAAAAACTGTTTCTCAAACGATTGATGGGTCTTCTCAAAAGATCAATGAAACTTCTAGAACAAGCGATGAGAAATTCGAAAACGTTGCTAAAAAATTGGACGAGACTTCTTAAGTAATTAAAGAAGTTAGTAGACAGAACAACGAGAAACTTGAAAAAGTTTGCAGACAGAACAACGAGAAACTTGAAGAAGTTTGTAGACTGAACAACGAGAAATTTGAAAGTGTGTCTCATGCAATTAAAGAAGTTTGCAGACAGAACAACGAGAAGAAGAAGAATTCGAAGAAGTTTTTAGAACAACCGATAAGATACAGAAAAGTGTAGACGACAATAAAGAAATGTTAGAAGAGAAGATCAAACAATGAGAGACCGTAGAAGAAAAGATCAAAGGATTATAGAGCATAATAACCAATACGAACAGACATGCAACCACTAATTAATACAGTAGCTTTAGATCCTGTAGTGAAAGATGAACTACCGAGAGACGAAACGTCGCATAATATGAGATTCAAATTACCACCATTTGATGGAAAGTCCTCTTGGTCCATATACCTTAGACAATTCGAAGCTATTGCGACCGCCAATCATTGGACCGAACAAGAAAAGGCTGTTTCCTTGACGGCTGCTTTACGAGGTGTTGCTGCAGATATATTAAGGTCAATTCCTAAGTATCAAGAAAAATGTTTCCAGACCTTTTTCACTCGTCTGGAAAAACGCTATGAGATGCCCATCTACAACAAGTATACAAAGCACAACTGCGAAGTAGAAGTCAACAAGCAAGTGAGAATCTGCAACAATTTGAAGCAGATGTAGCTCATGTGTTGGCTTCTCCGGAGGTGCCAGACAGCGTTTTAGAAGAAATTGCAGTAGATATCTTCGTCAATGGATTGAAAGATAGTGAACTACAGAAAGCTTTACGACTAGCAAGACCGAAAGTTTTAGATGAAGCACTTGCTATTGCCTTGGAACACGAAGCAGCTAGCCAAGCTTCACGAAACAATCAAGTACTAACCGTGTAAAAAGGCGATAAGAGAAAAGATGAACGTTTGGTGGAAATGGTACGGAGGGTGATTCTTGATACGATGCCGAAGAGACGCGTGAAGAGGGCTGGAAGAGTTCCATCAAATGCAGATGCTTCCTCGATACGACCATGCGGTGAAAGTTGTAATCACCGGCTTAAATTAGAGGAACAGTTTTGCCCTGTGAGACGAACCACCGTAGTTAATGAGCAATGGCAGCCCCAACAGTTACAAGACGCCCAAGAAGATGATCCACGTATAAAAAGAGTATTGGATTGGATGAAGCAAGGTGAGAGACCTGGTTGGCAAAACATTAGTGCATGTAGTCCGAAAGTCAAAGCCTACTGGAGCCAATAGTGTAGGAAACAAAGGTTGAACCTTGCAAAATGGACCCAAGTCCGGTTTTATTTTTTTTCTGGTATATCAAGGGGTGCTTATCATAAGACTAACTTTTTCTGAAAAAATTTCGCCCCGGAACCCCCCTTTTCACCCCTTTTAATGGGGTAATTTGTGGTTTTTGCGGAACGTAGCCCTTTCTGTACCTTTTACAAAAACTTTCTTTTATAGAAATATGAAGAGGACTATATTTTCTACGATTTATTTCCCGACAGCATCTGTCTATCATCCACCGTTTAGCGGGGGTGGCGCCCCAAATTTGACAAGTTTTTAAGAAAGATGTTTTTAAAAAAATATATATTTTTCCCTAACTGTAACGGAAATTAAGAAGAAATCCTGCAGCTATTATTTACAAATAATTGATTGATTTTTTGGTATAGATTTCGCTTAAGAGGAAACAGTAGCGATCAACAGGTAGCAAAAACGCGTTCCAAGATTGCGGCTGTAATTTTGAATATTTTTTCGAGATATTTGGCACACGTATTCATAATATAATAGAGAATGGCGGTACAGAGCCCAATTTGAAAAATATATTAATATGTGGAAATTACTCTGTAATTAAATACAATATTAAAAAATCGATCGTGTACCGCCATTAAGAAGAACAAGAAAATACACTTTCTTTAAATAAACTTTTTTATCCGATGCCTAGATTTTGTGTCATTTTGGAACTACTAAATTTTTATATTTCATTAGTAGTTCCAAAATGACACAAAATCAAGGCATCGGATAAAAAAGTTTATTTGAAGAAATTGTATTTTTTCGTTTTTGGCGGTACAGGCTCGCTTTTTTAATATTGTATTTAATTACAGAGTAATTTCCACATATTAATATATTTTTCAAATTGGGCTCTCTACCGCCATTCTTTATTATATTACGAATACGTGTGCCAAATATCTCGAAAAAATATTCAAAATTACAGCCGCAATCTTGGAACGCGTTTTCGCTACCTGTTGATCGCTACGCTACTGTTTCACCTTAAGGGTAATTGCCTTTTTTTTAATTACAGGGTGTTACATTTTAAAAAACCCCTTTTTATACCATCTGAACCGTTTATGCTAGAGTAAAAAAACTTTCAGCGCTTACCCATGTACTGGTGCTATTTACAAATTTGTATAATGCACCCCCATTTTTCCCCGGAACCACCCAAAAAAAAGAAGAATTAATAAATAAAGTGATTTTCTTGGAATCCTTCACACATAATGCCCTTTATTAATATGCTTCATATATCATTTTGTGCACGTTATTATTATCCATGCATGGACACCAAAATCGATTTCCTAGTGCAATCCCTGTAGCCACAAAAAATAAATAAAATATGGGGCTGAAAATTTTTTTTTGTTTTTTGCTTTTTGAATAATATGGGCATATGCTTCATCAATAGTGCTTTTTAAAAATATATATGGTTATTGCAACATCCCTGCCGAAACCACACCTATCCTTGAAAATATACTGCAGAAACTACCCCTATCCCTTGGCGAGCATGTTTTTACGATTTTCTCATTACCTATGCATTCTTTTTAAACAAAACTTATACAAGGTTAAAGACCACTATTTACTCTTAAAATTAGGTCCTATTCATTTTTTTCGTATAAGCAACCGTTACGGCACAGTGGCGCCTTAAACCTCATATATGCTTTGGCGGGCTCCAGTTTTTGTTTTTTTTCGTCATCTGTTCGTTTTATTGATAAAGTACTTATGTAAAATAAAACAACACAGTGTAACCTACAAATTATGACTTATGCACATTTTACAACCTTTGCGCCCCAAAGCTACAGTGGTGGCCCAAAATCAATTTTTGCATATTTTCGCCACCTACATGCATTTTATTGCATTAATGCTACCTTAATAGCACAATATTTAGCCTTAGGTGGTCGCTGAGCAGTGGCGGATCCAGGGAGGGGTGATGGGGTGAGTTTCAAAAATATATATGGTTATTGCAACATCCCTGCGGAAACCACCCCTATCCTTGAAAATATACTGCAGAAACTACCCCTATCCCTTGGCGAGCATGTTTTTACGATTTTCTCATTACCTATGCATTATTTTTAAACAAAACTTATACAAGGCTAAAGACCACTATTTTCTCTAAAAATTAGGTCGTATTCATTTTTTTCATATAAGCAACCGTTACGGCACAGTGGCGCCGTAAACCTCATATATGCTTTGGCGGGCTCCAGTTTTTGTCTATTTTTTCGTCATCTGTTCGTTTTATGGATAAAGTACTTATGTAAAATAAAACAACACAGTGTAACCTACAAATTATGACCTATGCACATTTTACATTCTTTGCTCCCCAAAGCCACAGTGGTGGCCCAAAATCAATTTTTGCATATTTTCGCCACCTACACGCATTTTATTGCATTAATGCTATCTTAATAGCACAATATTGACCCCTAAGTGGTCGCTAAGCAGTGGCGGATCCAGGGAGGGGTGATGGGGGCGATCACCCCCACCCCTCTCAAACCAAGTGATATTATATTCAAAGATTATAAAAATATTCATTTATTTTTATAGAAATTTAGCCAATTGGCACCCCCCTCTTAACGATGCTGGATCCGCCACTGTCGTTAAAGCATAAAAAGTATTCTTATAAAAATAATATTAATATAATATAAGTATTTCTATAAAAATAAATGAATATTTTTATAATCTTTAAATATAATATCACTTGGTTTGAGAGGGGTGGGGGTGATTGCCCCCATCACCCCTCCCTGGATCCGCCACTGCTTAGCGACCACTTAGAGGTCAATATTGTGCTATTAAGGTAGCATTAATGCAATAAAATGCGTGTAGGTGGCGAAAATATGCAAAAATTGATTCTGGGCCACCACTGTGGCTTTGGGGAGCAAAGAATGTAAAATGTGCATAGGTCATAATTTGTAGGTTACACTGTGTTGTTTTATTTTACATAAGTACTTTATCCATAAAACGAACAGATGACGAAAAAATAAACAAAAACTGGAGCCCGCCAAAGCATATATGAGGTTTACGGCGCCACTGTGCCGTAACGGTTGCTTATATGAAAAAAATGAATACGACCTAATTTTTAGAGCAAATAGTGGTCTTTAGCCTTGTATAAGTTTTGTTTAAAAATAATGCATAGGTAATGAGAAAATCGTAAAAACATGCTCGCCAAGGGATAGGGGTAGTTTCTGCAGTATATTTTCAAGGATAGGGGTGGTTTCCGCAGGGATGTTGCAATAACCATATATATTTTTGAAAAGCACTATTGATGAAGCATATGCCCATATGAATCAAAAAGCAAAAATAAAAAAAAATTTCAACCCCCCATTTTATTTATTTTTTTTTGCTACAGGGGTTGCACTAGGAAATTGCTTTTAGTGTCCATGCATGGGTAATAATTACATGCACAAAATGATATATGAAGCATATTAATAAAGGGCATTGTGTGTGAAGGATTCCAAGAAAATCACTTTATTTATTAATTCTTCTTTTTTTTGGGGTGGTTCCGGGGAAAAAATGGGGGTGCATTATACAAATTTGTAAATAAAACCAGTACATGGGTAATCGCTAAAAGTCTTTTTACTCTAGCATAAACGGTTCAGATGGTATAAAAAGGGGTTTTTTAAAATGTAACACCCTGTAATTAAAAATAGGGCAATTACCCTTAAGTGAAACCTATACCAAAAAATCAGCCACTTATTTGTGAATAATTACCGCAGAATTTCTTCTTAATTTCCGTTACAGTTAGGGAAAAATATATTTTTTTAAAACATCTTTTTTAAAAACTTGTCAATTTTGGGGCGCCACCCCCACTAAACGGTGGATGATAGAGATATGCTGTCGGGAAGTAAATCGTAGAAAATATAGTCCTCTTCATATTTCTATAAAAAAAAATTTTTGTAAAAGGTACAGGAAGGGCTACGTTCCGCAAAAACCACAAATTACCCCCTTTAAAGGGGTGAAAAGAAGGGTTCCGGGGCGAAGTTTTTTCAGAAAAAGTTAGTCTTATAATAAGCACCCCTTGATATAACAGAAAAAAAAATAAAACCGGACTTGTGTCCATTTTGCAAGGTTCAACCTCTGTTTCCTACACTACAATGAAGTTGGTACTAAAACATTATCTTCTGTACAGAACCTTTGAGAGTGATGATGGTACAGAATCTAAGCTTCAGTTGATTGTACCTAAAAGTAAAGTGTCAGAAGTATTTCCGTCAGTTGCATGACGGTACATCAGGTGGATACTTTGGTATTACGAAGACTCTGCAAACGGTTCGAGAACGGTTCTATTGGGTGAACTGTAAAGATGATGTAAGAAGATGGTGCCGGAAATGTGAACTGTGTGCATCCGGTAATGGTCTATTTGGTAAAAAGAAAACACCCATGAGACAGTACAATGTTGGCAGTCCTATGGAAAGACTAGCAATGGACGTTGCAGGTCTATTTCCAAAAACCGATGCTGGAAATAAGTATATCCTAGTAGCCATGGATTATTTTACGAAATGGACCGAAGCCTATGCATTACCAAGTCAAGAAACTGCTACCGTTGCAGAGGTACTTGTTAAAGAATTCTTCAGCCGATTTGGTATTCCTTTAGAGATCCACTCCGGCCAAGGGCGAAATTTTGAGTCAGCTCTTTTCCAAAACGTTTGTAAATTGGTTGGTGTCAATAAGACCAGAACGACACCCTGCATCCTCAATCAGATGGAATGGTCAAGAGGATGAACCGAACGATGGGTAAACACTTGTCCAAAGTTGTATCTGAACATCAGCGAGATCGGGACCAACACATCCATTTATTCCTGATGGCCTACCGCTCGGCTGTGAATGAAACTACAAGTCAAACACCAACCTGCCTGATATTGGGTCGTGAAGTTCGTTTGCCCTGCGACCTAGAGTTTGGCTGCAGACCTTCCGAGGAACATATTGCAGGCGAAGAATACGTCGACCGCCTTAAGTTACGAATGAACAACATTCATGAACTTGTCCGACAACACATCCAGATAGCCAGTGACAGACTGAAAAATCAATATGACTCTCGATGCAAGAATGAAAGCTTCGAGTAGGTCATCTTGTCTGGCTGTATAATCCACAACGTCGTCGAGGCTTGTGTCCTAAACTGCAAAGACAATGGGAAGGTCCGTATGAAGTTAAGAAGAAAATAAATGACGTAATATACAGAATTAAGAAGTTGCCAAACGGTAAACCAAAAGGTATTCACATAAATCGTCTTGCACCATATGCTGACTCAAATGAAACAGAAGAAGCCCGAGTCCTCCGACAGGAGATGAAAGATGCCGCACAGCCAAGTTTTAAGTAATTTATGTCAAATTACGCAGAGAGAAAGAGTGCTAGATTCGGCGTGACCACAGAAGTTCAGCAAGATCTGTTTAGTGTTCCAGAAGACGTCTCTCTAGCCCACTGTGTTGCCCAAGATCTCGAGATGACTAAGGGAATATCGTCCGTATTTAATAGAAAGTTCGGCGGCCTGGACGAGTTAAGAAATCAGCAGCCTAAAATTTGAAGAATACTGCGATTGGAAGATGGTCCTCGATCTTTGCTGTATATGGTGACCAGGAAGTGTTATACGGACACGCCAAGCTAGGAGAACCTATGGCGTGCTCTAACTAATTTGAAGAAAATCGTGTGTAATTATGACATCAAAAATTTGGCTTTACCAAAAATAGGCCATGCAGTAGAAAATGTGGATTGGAAGATTTTGAGAAGCATGCTTGAAGTGGTCTTCAGAGAAACTGGCGTACGAATTATTGTGTGTTGCATGAACCCGAAGATGTCGTACCCTTCAAAGACAGTAGACTGTTATTTCTTCTTGAAGGGTGTATGCAGAGCTGAAGAGTCGTGTAGATTCCGCCTTCCTGGGTCTTCATCTAGAGTTGCTGATCGGGACGCTCAGATCTTAAGAGGGGAGCAGTGCAACGAAAGATAACTCTTGGCCGACCCCCGTATAACGGTACACAACTCGAGAATGACGTAATCGAATATTCAAGGCGTCGGCGGAGGGGTAAAGAGAGTTCTAGAACGTACCTCACGTAGGCGTGACAAGCTGATAGCTAGAGATGAGCGTCGATTGTTCCAGAATAACGACTGGGCTATAAATACGAATAAATTTTGTAAATAGAGTTAGTTTAAGCTAGATATTTGTAAAGAAAACTTGTATAAATAAATAATAAAGTCGTAAATGAATACGAAATCGCTCGTTTTATTACAGTATTTATTTCGCCGAAGCGATGACGGTCGCGATGACGGTCGCCAAATCAATCCTTTTTCCCCATCCAAAAATAGGTTTTACATTTATTTTAAATTTAAATACTTCTACACAATTTATACACACATACATTATAATATGTATATGTATACATACGCACAATATATTTATTTCGCTGAAGCGATGATGGTCGCTGACGGTCGCCAAATCAATCATTTTTCCCCATCCAGAAATAAGTTTTACATTTATTTTAAATTTAAATACTTCTACACAATTTATATATATATATATATATATATATATATATATATATATATATATATATATGTTACCGTTAAAATCCGATTTCGGTTAAAACCCGAATTTACTAGGAAAAACTAGTTTTAACTATGCGCTTTAGACAATTCTAGTTTTAACTAGTCAAATCTACATTTGACTGCTAAATTTCAGTTAAAACTAGAAATCCCGAATAAATTGTATTTAGAGTAGTTTATACTAGTTCAAACAAGTTTTTACTGGAATTACTAGGGAATATCAGTTAAAATAGTTGCGACAAGAGACAAAAATACGATTTGGCTTTTTCGGGTTGGTTAGTGACGAAGGCGGCCGTTCGGTAACAAACTAGTGTGTGCAACTGTTGATTTTTTTGCATCGTTTTTATTGGTTATAATATTACACTACTGTGTATTATTCACCATGAGTGATAATGTCGAAGATCAGGTTGAGAGCAGAGATATAAGAACGTGGAAAGAACGTTTTTTGGAAAAGATCTTACAAAAGGAACAGAGCGAGAAGAAAGAAAGTCACTACAATATTGTGACCAAACGCATTTATAATAAATAATGGCCGAAGTACAAGATGCGGAACTGTCCCAGAAAACACTAAACCCATTTAGAAATTGTTGAAGTTGGTGAAATAAAAAAGTTGACTTCTAGAATTGAACCCATCAAATATTATGTACACTTCGCGTCAAAAAAAACTGGTACAAGTCTTATAACCGAAAATCGTGTTTTTCTAGTTGTGTAAATTGGTCTTGTCACATATGTCATTCTTATTTCTAGGCAACGTTGCCAGTTCAACTAAAATATTATATCAAACCAGGTAAAAGCAGGGCTGTGCGGCAGACCGCAAGTTTTTAGTAGGTTTACTAAAAACTAAAACAACATCGAGCATTCTCGATTAGTCAGTCACATTTATTTAAACATGCATCCTAAAAAATTCTCTTATTAATTTTGTAATGTTCCATCATCTCAATTAAGTACCCATAAATTAATTCGTGTTCTATTATAATTTATGACAGATATGACATGAATGACAGATAATAACTCTAGACATGACATTAAATTATTATGTTTAATTTAAAATCGAGAAATGTGAAGGGTTTCTCGTAAAGTTGTGGGATAGGAACACACTGGAAAAATTAAAATTTGAAATTAATACAAAATGAATAACTTTTACAGTGAACAATTGTGAAACTTAAATATTATGTATTACAATAAAATTCGAAACTGCTGAAATATTAAGCACATAGGTGGAAAATGTCGCCTGTCAAAATATTCAATGTGTTTTATTAAATGTATTCATTTTTTTCGAATCACGAGAAATATAATAAGAATTTTTCACAGAAATACGCCAAAGTCAGGCCACACACATTACCATAATGTGTATCGGTTGCGTTCCGTCACAGTGAAGTTATTATAAATATTGACAATTTGAACTGTCAAAATTTTTATTTTATCATTCTTGTTTAAAAAAATAATAAAATTGATAAGATAGTCTCAGTTGAGGAGAAAGTAATAACAATAAAGATGTTTTATTCAGTCAATAGTGTGCGAACAATAAGGTAAATAATAACGTGGGCCTAACTTTTACATACATGCCTACTGTGGCAAATGTAGGTATTTTTCAAAATGTTGGAATGTGTTTAAATCCTAGAACAATTTTAGCTTTTGTTTTTAATACAGATTTTAATCCCATACGAATAGCTTCTCATGATTTTTGTTGTAAAATGATTAGGGAAGCAGGAATTTAACAGTTTAGAATTTTACATTGAGTTACCTATGGCCCGTTTTACGATTCACCACCATGATTTTTGAACGTTATTTTTTTGTATTTAGAGTTAGTGCAATTCCATTACCTGTGCTGGCAACAACGCCGTGATTCACGAGCCATTGTGTCCAGTCTGAACACAGGTTTATATTGGGAAAAAAAGTGTACCAGTTTTTTTTGACGCGAAGTGTACCTGCTGAAGACATTTTTGACATAATTGAAGCAGCCCACGTTGCTATTGGTCATGGAAGTTGGGATAGTTTGAAAACTGAAACCGCCAGAAAATACGCAAATATAACAATTGGTATGTTCAATAATTTTATATCAATTTGTGAGACCTGCCAACGGAAGAAGAGTAAAGCGAAGAGGGGTCTTGTGTCGAAACCTATATTTCATTCAGAAATGAATAGTCCCTGTTAGGTAAATTTGATCGAGATGCAATCACAAGAGGATCACGGCTACAAGTTTATTATGGTTTATCTAGACCATCTAACAAAATTTGATTTGTTGAGACCATTAAAAAGTAAGAGGGCGGAAGAAGTTGCTTAGCAATAATTAAGGAATATATTCTTGACTTTATACATTCATGTAATTTACTTTCCGATAATGACCAAGAGGTCGGTAATGCAGTTATAAATGCGGTCATGTCATACTGGCCTAAGGCAAAAGTAGTTCATGGAAAACCAAGGCACAACCAGAATCAAGGTTCAGTAGAGCGAGCTAACCAAGACATCGAGAATATGTTAGCAGCCTGGATGCAAGACAATAACACAACAACGTGGTCAAAGGACTTGCGTTTTTTACGTTTAGGATCTTGTCCAGTATTTTACGTTTTAGAGAAATTATTTGCAAACAACCGGGGTAGCAAATTATTTACCGAGTTTTACTTGAATCTAAAAATTACTGAAAAGTTTAGTAAAAACTAGTTTTGGCTGAAATATGTTTAGTCTGAACTAGAATTAACTGAAAATATTATTTGATAGTTCTAGTTTTCACTAGTTAAAACTAGAATTGTCTAAAGCCCATAGTTAAAACTAGTTTTTCCTAGTAAATTCGGGTTTTAACTGAAATCGGGTTTTTACGGTAACATCTTCTTCTTTAAGTACCGTGCCCAAATTTTTTTTAGGCGTGGGTAGCTTCCATAACAATTTGCCGATATCGTTCTCGATCTTGTGCGGCATGTAACAATTAATCTGCTGATAAGCCAGTCCATTGACGAAGGTTTCGGAGCCATGAATATTTCTTTCGACCAATTCCTCTTTTTCCGTCGATCTTTCCATTGAGTATTAACTGAAGCATCCTGTATCTGCTACCTCTCATTATATGCCCCAGATATTCAAGTTTTCTCTTTTTTATCATCTTCATTAAGTCACCTTCGCCTTGACCTACTCTGTTTAAGACTTCTCTGTTTGACATGCGTTGAACCCAAGATATTCTGAGCATTCTACGATACGACCACATCTCAAAGGCTTCTAATTTGTTCATCATGTTAACCTTCATGATCCAGGTTTCACATCCATATAGTAATACAGGATACACATAACATTTTAGGAACTTGATTCTTAGTTGTAAGTTCAGCTGAGAGTTGCTCAGAATAGATCTAAGTTTCATAAATGCTCCTCTTGCTATTTCTATACGAGTTTTAATTTCTTCATCCGGATTTAGTGTCTCGTTTATCCAACATCCTAGGTATTTAAAATGGTTAACTTTTGTTATTGATTCATCATTGACAATTAGTTGCATAGGGCCGACGTCTTGTTTATTAACCACAAGTAACTTTGTCTTTGTTGCATTTATGTTAAGTCCTGTTATTGGAGCATTCTCTAGTGACTCGATCTATAAGGAATTGAAGATCTTCGATATTTTCAGCCATGTAACATATACATACATATTTATAATATATACGTACAATATTTATTTCGACGAAGCGATGAGGGTCGCGATGACGGTTGCGATAACTGTCGCAATGACGGTCGCGATGATGGTCGCAATGACGGTCGCGAATTCAATACTTTTACCCCATCCAAAAAGTGCACAACGTCCCTAAAGAAGTTTTCACTTCAAAAATGGTGCAACTTTTAATATCTACCTATAGGGGAGTCAATAGAGATTTTTACTTCGGAAAGAATCAAACAAGATAGAACTTTTTGTAATTTGATTAAGAAATTTGTAATAAACAACATCAAAAAGTTCTACTCCAGAAGTGGGTGCTTCATTTTTTATTAATGAACTGCGAAATAAGTCGTTTTTTAAATAACTACGAAAATATAAATCTTAGGAAAAAACTGACTGACCATTGAAAAATTCAGAAAATTATTAAAATAACGGTTGAGTTATTTTCATATAATTCTTTAACTAATGGATCAAATGAAATTTTACAAATTGGACATGAAAGAAGAACAATTACGCTATCTTATAGTTGTAATAAAAATAAATAAAATATATGGTTATAAGTACGGTGTGGGCGGAAAATGAGACTTACATGAATTTTGTTTAAAAATGATTTAAAAATGTGTAACTAATAAAATTTTACTTATTTAACTCTCAAATTTGCGCATCTGACTTTTCAAACGTCTTACTAAATGATGTTTTATTAAAAAATCTCAATACTTTAATTCAAATAATACGACGCGACGACGTCTCAAAAAATTTAATTTTTGAAAACTTCGCTGTTTTGCAGAATTACTACCATTTGAAGAGGGTATTACTCCAGTTTGAACAGATAGGTATATTACAATTTTATTAATGTTTTTTTAAAGCTTAAGATGTAATCTTTGAAATGCACTAAATTATTTTACTGTAGACATAAAATAAACAACTTCTCTTGAGAAAATTGAGAAAGAGATAAAAAAATGTAATACAAAACCGAAAAATATCAGTTAAAAATATGTTTCTACAGTCATCAAAACTTTTTTCTGTACAACTTAACTAACATACATTTAATAACAAGCTTAAAAAATGATAAATGTTAAAAAAAATTTTTGAGCTCATAATGTATGCGAATCTATTGATAACTTTTTTATTATCAGTTATACGAAAAATAACTTATTCTTTATAAAGTACTTTGCATCACATAGAAACTAAGATGCAACCATCAGATATCAAATTTTCTTAATTTTATACGAGGTTTCTCAAAAAATATGAATTTCGCTCAAGAGTAAAGTACCTTAACAAGAGTAAATATTTCACAATATCGAAAATTATGATTAAGAAAAGTTGTTTGGAATTAAAAAAATGTTTTAATATTCAATTACATTCTTCTAATTGAAATACTGTGAACTCTAAAGGTACCTACTTAACCGTTAAGCGAAATTTATATCCTTTTATATACCTCCTCTGTGCATTCTGTCCCCTCTACTATTTAGAACATATCAGAGCTTCTCTTGAAGATCGTCCTGAAGGTGCCAGAGTCAATGGAATTATCATTAACAATGTAAGATATGCCGATGACACCGTAGCGGAAACAGAAGACCAAATAAAAATATTGATGAACATACTATCAGAAGAAAGTCACAGACTGGGCTTGGATATTAATCTTTCCAAGACCAAAATCATGGTTTTCCACAAGAACCCCCATAAACAAATTACACCCAACATACAAATCAATGGTATCACCCTTCAGAGTTCCAAAAGCTTCATATACCTGGGCAGAGAGCTAAACAGTCAGCTAGACCACTCAAAAGAAATTAGAAGACGCATTGAAATAGCAAGATCTGGCTTCATGAACATGCGTAAAATGCTCTGTAACCCCAAGCTATCAATCACAATAAGATTGAGAACACTAAAGTGTTATGTGTGGTCTCTATTACTATATGGCTGGAGACCTGGACATTAAAACAGTATGACGTCAACAAACTGAATTCATTCGAAATGTGGATGTACCGCCGAATGCTAAAAATAAGCTGGACCAGCAAAACTACAAATGAAGAAGTACTGGAAATAATGAACACACGTCGTCATCTGGTCAATACAATCAAAATTTGAAAGACGTCATATCTAGGACACATAATGTGCCATAGGGAATTTGAGCAGCTTCAGGTAATATTAGAAGGCAAAATCGAAGGTAAAAGGGGTATATGAAGAAAGAAAAAATCCAGGCTCCGAAACATCAGAAATTGGACCCCACAACAGGGAATGACTTAATCCATCAAGCCCAGAACAGAGAGAAATTTGCCATATTGATCGGCAACCTCAATAGAGAAGGCACTTAGAAGGAGGAGGATATACCTCCTATACAATTGAAAAAATTTGATATCTGATGGTTGCATCCCAGATTTTAGACGAGGTAGAGCATTTTATGAAGAATAACTTTTTTTCGTAAAATTTATAATAAAATAGTTATCATAATTAAGTATTGTAATAAAATGATGTTGGGTATTCGAAATTAGAGAAAAAATTTGCATTTTTTTAATAAGAAGGATGTAATTGCATATTCAAATATAGTTCTTAATTCCAAACAACTTTTCATGATAACAATTTTTAATATTCTGATATAATATGAACACGAATAAAAATATATATGAAGCTACAAATATAGCGAGGAACAAAAATGGTGAGATATATAAAAATACGGAATATAAGAAAAATTAAAAGGAAATCATAAAAATGGCTACATGGAACGTGCGAGGTATTAACGGTAAGGAAGAGGAAATAATTGAAGAGATGAAACTACAAAATATAGACTACTTGGGAGTAACTGAAATAAAAAAGAAAGGTAGAGGAATAGTAGATCTAAATGAGGATTACCGCTTATATTGGTCAGGAGTTGACTTAAAGAATGGGGCGCGGGAGGTGTAGGCCTAATAGTAAAAACAGAAAAGACAAATAACATAATAGGTGAAAGATATATAAATGAAAGATTGTTCGTAGTGGAAGTAAAACTAGAAAATACAAATATAACCAGCATAATCGTAACATATGGGCCAAATGATAATGCCAAAAAAGATGAAAAAGATGAATTCTTTGAAATATTACAAGCAGAGATGGATAACGAAGGAGAAAACATTATATTAATGGGAGACCTAAATGGTAGAGTGGGAAGAGACAATAAAGGGATTGAACGATACTTAGGGCAACATGGAGAAGAAATGAAAAATGATAACGGAAACAGAATCATAGACCTATGTATAGCAAATGATATGGTTATAACGAATTCAAAATTTATGCACAAAGACATACACAAATATACTAGAGAAATCTCATCGAGAAAAGAAAAATCCATAATAGACTATTTCCTAATAAAAAGAAAAGACATAAAGATGATAAAAGACGTAAAGGTAAAAAGAGAGGCTGAAATAAGCAGTGACCATTACTTGCTTATAATGGAACTAAGGGTGCACACATAACACAACAGAAAAAAGAAAGAAGATAACTAAAGAAAAAATAAAAAGCTACAAATTAAGAGAAATAGGTAGTAAAGAGGAATACCAGAAGAAGTCAACCAAACAGTTCGAGACTATAAAGGCAATTAACACAGGAATAGAAAATAAATGGAAGCAATTTAAAGAAATCATATTGAAAACAGCAAAAGAAGTATGCGGAACAACTAAAATCACAAACAAATATTCGAAGAAAAGTAAATGGTGGACAGCAGAAATACAACGTAAAGTGAAAGAAAAGAAAAAAGTATGGAAAAAGTATCTAAAAACCAAATCGGAGGACGATTTCGAAAAATATAAAATGGCCAGAAACGATATTAAACAAGAAATTTAAACGGCAAAAAAGAAGTCTTGGGAAGATTTTGGACACAAAATGAATGAAAACTATTTTAATAACCAGAAATTGTTCTATGGTACATTGAAACAGCTAAGACAAAAGAAAACACATAGATTAAGAAACATAAGAGATAAAGAAGGAAATATATTAACTACAGAAAGAGAAATAATGCAAAGATGGAAGCAGTACTTTGAAGAACTAACAGAATGGAAACAATATCAACATGAAAGAGAGGAAGACATGATCGAAAATACAGAGGAAATGCAGCAAATAACAAAAGAGGAAATTGCAGAAGCCATTGAAAAATTAAAATTGGGAAAATCTCCAGGCCAAGATGAAATCACAGCTGAAATGTTAAAGTACATGAGTGAAAATTCAAAAGAAAAATTCCGAGAACTACTAAATGAAATAATCACAGCAAAGGAAATACCATCTGATTGGAAAACAGATATAATAGTACCACTGTTTAAGAAAGGAGACGCAAGAAATTGCAAAAATTATAGGGGTATTACATTGATAAGCGTTCCTGCCAAAATATTCAATAGAATAATTGAAAAAAGGCTAAGGGAAAAACTAGAAATAAAATTAGAAGAATCCCAGCATGGCTTCAGAAAAGGAAGGACTACCCAAGATCTGATATTCATATTGAGACAAATAGGAGAAAAACTTTTTTTTTGAAACGTTTATTCAGCAATCTGTTAGTTATAAAAATTCTAACAATAAGCGTCTTTGGGGTTTGAAATAAAAGAGAATTGACGTTAGAGAGGTCAGTCCAATGACTGGACCTCTAGTATGGAACAAACATGACATTCCGATAATATGCTACATACAAACATACATTTTACATTTACAAACAATACATATATCTAAAATATAAACACAATTACGGTGAGGTATAAAACTTATTTATAAATAAGGTCCAGTGGATTTTTACGTTTTAGTCTGTGAGTTTGTTGACTATTATCAAGCAAGTTTATTGCCAGGGCATTTGGATGGCTTTCTAGGCGTTTTATGTACCGAACACTGCACTGAACTATCACTTCACTGATCTTAGGTACTTCTAGATCACAATAAATGTCTTTGTTTGACACGAACCATGGGGCGTCTGTTATAGAGCGTAACACTTTGGATTGCAATCTTTCCATTATGGATATGTTGGATTTTGCTGCTGTACCCCATAGCTGGATCCCATAGGTCCAGACCGGTTTGAGTATTGTATTGTATACCAACAGTTTGTTACGTATAGACAACTTCGATGTTCTGCCCAGTATCCAATAATGTTTACGAAATTTTAAATTTAACTGTTGGCGCTTTTTCCATATATGTGTTCTCCATGTCAAAGTTTTGTCCAGGTGCATACCAAGGTATTTAACGCTTTCGGCTTGTGGAATTGCTTTGATATTTATTTCTATATTAGGCGATATTTTACGACATTTTGTAAATATGATATGTTGTGATTTTGATTCATTGATCTTTATTCGCCATTTCTTTGTCCACTTTTCAATGTTCCTAATATGCCTTTAAAGAGATTCGGTAGCTGTTGCGGGATTTTCATCTGTGACTAACATAGCTGTGTCATCTGCGAATGTTGTAGTCGTTACATTTTCGTTTGTTGGTATGTCGTGTGTAAATATTAAACATAATATAGGACCCAGAACACTACCTTGAGGGACTCCAGATCGTATAGGGTAGATTTTCGATGTATCTGCTTCATGCTTGACACGGTAGTACCTTTCTTCTAAATATGATTTTAGTATACTAAACATTGAATCAGGAACGTTCATTTTTATTTTGAAGAGCAACCCTTCATGCCAGACTTTATCAAAAGCCTGACTGACGTCAAGAAAAAGTGCAGAACAGTACTTTTTTTCTTCAAAAGTTTTATTTACTATATCAACGACTCTATGAACTTGTTCTATTGTTGAATGCTTCTCTCTGAAACCAAACTGGTGATCCGGAAAAAGATTATTATCAGTTATTATCTTCATTAGCCTGGTCGCTAATACCTTCTCAAATAGTTTAGCTAGTACCGGTAAGAGACTAATAGGACGATAAGAGGTATGTTCGTGAGGTGGTTTACCATGTTTATGGATCATTATTATATCAGCAATTTTCCATTGCGTTGGTACAATTTTCAGCCTTATTGGGGCGTTGAATAGTTGTGTTATCATAATTACACCTTTATCTGGTAACTCTTTTAAGATAGTTCCTGTTATAAGGTCATAGCCAGGAGCTTTTTTGGTTTTTAATCTATATTGAATAGTATTTTTTACATCTCTTTTTGTTACTGGTTTCATTTGCTCACTTGGCTGTTGGATTGTTGCTAGACTTTCATAGATAGCCTCATCTTCTTCAGCACTGACAGAGGGCAGAGGTTGAAAAACTTCTTCAGAGAAAACTGCAGAGAAAAACTATTGATGAAAGGCAAAGAGATACACATATGCTTTATTGATCTGAAAAAACTTTTGATAGAATAAGAAGGGAAGATATATGGAAATGTTTAAAGAAAAATGGAATAGAAAATGATATGATAGAAATAATTAAAGCCTTATATAAAAATAATAAAATAAAATAAGGACTCACAATCAAGAATCTGATGAATTCCAGGCAAAGATAGGACTAAAACAAGGCTGCGTACTAAGTCCATTACTTTTCTCAATCGTACTAGATGACGCAATAAAGCAATGCAAGGAGAAATCTAAAGACATGATATTGGGAAAATGGAAAATGAACAATGTACAAATACAAGAATTACTATTTGCAGATGATATGGTATTGTTAGCTGACACGGAAGAAAAACTGCAACAAATAATAAACACTTATATAAAAGAACTAAGAAAAATAAACATGGAA
Organism: Diabrotica virgifera virgifera; assembly: GCF_917563875.1. Taxonomy (NCBI): domain Eukaryota; kingdom Metazoa; phylum Arthropoda; class Insecta; order Coleoptera; family Chrysomelidae; genus Diabrotica; species Diabrotica virgifera. The sequence goes on along the minus strand of NC_065446.1, from coordinate 164,344,964 downwards.
ATAAACACCGATAAAAGTAAAACAAAGAAATTAACAATAAAATAGGAAAAGCAGGGACAATTTATAATACATTAAGAAATACGTTCTTTGGAAAGAAAGAGGTACCCAAAGAAGTCAAAACACAAGTGTACCAAAAAGTGGTTCGACCATCAATCGTCTATGGGAGTGAGTCGTGGACGCTAACAAAGAACAACAAAAGAAAATCAAAGCTACAGAGATGAGATTCTTGAGAAAAATAGAAACGGTCACACGAAGAGACAAAATAAGAAACGACACAATAACTCAAGCTCTAAAGATTAAAACCCATAGAGACAATTATAGGGGAACGACAGTTAGGATGGTTGAGCCACATCCACAGACTAAACGACACAAGAATAACGAAAAAAGTATATGAAGTCAGAGTACAAGGGAAAACTAAAGTAGGTCGCCCAAGAATGAGGTGGTAAGAACAACTTAGACAAGAAGCAGAGAAGAGAGGACTGCAATGGAGTATGGCAAAACAATTAGCTCAAAATAGAACAGCATGGAAAAGAAGTATCAAAGAAGCACCACAAGGTTAAAACATATGGACAGAAAGATGGGTCAAATAAGTAATTTATATTCATTAAAATTGTATTGTTAAAATAAAAGTATTGTATAATTATTAAAATGTATTGAAATGTAGATATTGAACTAGTTGTAAACAGCCCAACACCGAAAGGTACGAATGGGCTTAACTGATTAAATAAATAAAATATAAAATACTTTATTCTTTAACGAAATTCATATTTTTGACATACCTCGTATAAAATTGATAAAATTTTGATATCTGATGGTTGAGTTTTATATTTTAGACTATGCAGAGTATTTTATGAAGAATAAATATTTTTCGTAAGATTATAATAAAAAAATTTCCCACATGGTTCCTAATTACGTAGACATAGGTACCTACCTACTGCTTAAGAGCTCAAAATTTTTGAATTTTCTAATTGTAATCCTATATTCGGATTTAGCCTAATCAAAAACAAAATAGAAACATATTTTATCAAAATAAAATGATGAATTCAACAATACTTTTAAAATTATTTATACAAAACAATTGTTATTGTTTAAACAATTAAACAATTAGACTTTTTACCTTAACATGTACCTATATAAATTAACAAAAAAAGTTTCAGAAAAATATAAGCTTGTTTGAATGTTTCCGAAACAATGCATGTTTTCGTTCTCTATTGACTCACCTACTAGGTTGGCTCCGCAAGCGTGAGCAGCGAAGACGTCTACGGCCATAATACTCACACTGCCATTCTCTAAAACCATTATTATTATGTAAGTTCCTTAAAATAATATTTTTATTATTTAAATCCCAGATTTAGCCATACGGCTCACACTCCCTCTAAGGGGAAAATTGACTCATCCCAGATACCTACGGTATCAAAAGGATTGAGCTCTGGTGGGACTCTTTCCGTGTTATCGAGCCCTAGGTGACTTGGAATGCAGGTGTATCTCCCAAAAATTTTCGTACACTTCTGGCCGTCGCGAGTAGTACAGCTTTCTGCATGGTCTTATAAAGATGTTCATTCAGACTCAGCTTTTTTATGCTTTCGAGGAGGGTCTTCGGAATGACTCCAGTAGTAGACATGATAATCGGTATCGTCTGGGTACTTTGCATTCTCCATTGCCGTCGTATTTGAATTTCCAGATCTCTGTACTTGGCGATCTTTTCAGTAAATTTACTACGTAGATTATTGTTGTTAGGTATCGCCACATCAATTAGTGTTGTCTGTCTTGTTAATTTATTAACTAGTACGAGATCTGGTCTATTATGTGCCACTGTTTGGTCTGTGAGCACAGTGCGGTCCCAGTATAGCTTGTAGTTGCCATCCTCAAGCATACTCTCAGGGACGTATTGATAATACGGGAGATGGTCCGTTTGGAGAAGTCCCAGCTTGATAGCTATCTCTTGATGAAGGATTTTTCCCACTGCGTCATGCCGTTCCTTGTATTCAGTTGCAGCAAATGTCTGACAGCCCCCTGTAAGATGTTGGATGGTTTCTTGGGCTTGACATCCATATCGACATCTGTCCATATCGACATCTGTCGTTTTGAACCTGAGGGTCTTTGATGATATATTTCAGATAATTTCTGGTTGGTATAACCTGATCCTGAATGGCCAGTAATAAACCCTCCGTTTCAGGGAACATCTTTCCTGATGTCAACCAATAGTTCGACGCAGTATTGTCGACATAGTCTTGGCTGACCTCACTGAAATGTCGCCCGTGCAGAGGTTTACCCATCCAGGTGCGCATTTTTTCGTCATTATTGAGGTGGTTTATGCGCATTTCTGGTTCCCTCAGTTTGATCGGTGTTGTGTCATCTACTGCGCAAATAGCGCGATGTAGAGTAGATGTCTCAGCTTGCAACTGAAAATAATTTCTTAAATTAGCAATTTGTTTATTTAATTGCTCACCTATGTCCATAAGTCCTCTTCCTCCTAGATTCCGTGGTAATGTCGTTCTTTCTACTGCACTTTTAGTATGGTGTTTTTGTGCCTTTGTGAGGTGTGTTCTTACTTTTCGCTGAAGATTCTCTATGTCCGTTTTTGTCCACTTAATAATGCCAAACCCAAACGAATAGCTAAGCGCGGAACATGCGTAGGTGTTTAGTGCCTTAAACAAATTTCTACTGTTAAGGTGTGAACGAAGCAACTGTTTTACTCTTCGTATAAACTCCGCTGTTATCTCAGTTTTCATTTGCTTATGGTCAATTTTCCGCGCTTGCTTTACTCCAAGATATTTATACATATCGTTTTCACCCATGGCCTCGATGTTCTGGCCATTTTGCATATCGAATCCACCGCGGCTGTACTTTTCCTCTGACTATATTTAAAACACGGCACTTGTCTAGTCCGAAGTGCATACTAATGTCATTTGAAAAGGATTCTACAGTTCTTAGCATCTCATCTAGTTGGTTTCGAGTGGAAGCCATTAATTTCAAATCATCCATATACAACAGATGATTAAGTTTCGCCACCACATTGTTGTTATTTTTGATGCTAAAACCTGCGTCAGTGGAGTTCAATAGCTGAGATAGTGGGTTCATAGCTAGACAGAACCACAGTGGACTTAACGAATCTCCTTGGAAAAGGCCCCGGCTGATTGCGATATTTTCAGTTTCGATGTTATTTTCACCAGGTATTTGAAGGTGAATTCTAGTCTTCCACTCTGTCATTATATGCTGTAAAAAGGTCACTATATTATCATCGACTTTATATATTCTCAATATATCGATAAGCCATTCATGCGGTACTGAATCAAAGGCCTTCTTGTAATCAATGAAGGCAGTAAATAGGTTCCTCTTTTTGGAATATGCTTGATTAGAAATGACCGAGTCGATGATAAGTTGTTCTTTGCAACCCATGGAACCCTTAGCGCATCCTTTCTGTTGAGGCTCTATGATATTGTTCAGTGCACAGTGTTGGTAGATACGCCGGGCTACACAGGATGTGACCAATTTATACAAAGTTGGAAGGCAAGTAATTGGGCGGTATTTGGCTGGGTCTTGAGTGTTATTTTGATCCTTCGGTATTAAATAAGTGGTTCCTTGAGTTAGTTAAATTAATATTATTATTATTATTTATTATTATTAAAATAATATTTGGGTTGACTTACAACATTTACTTTAATTTTTAAAAATATTTTACAAAATTTACGACATTGTTAATTTTGTCGTGAAATTCTGCAGAAAAGTGAAATTGTGTAGTATTTTGTAATTATATTCATATAAAATAAATCAAAACTTTACCGATTTAGTAATTATTCAATATTGCTAACTATCGATTAAAAATCGTAAGCGGCCATCATGCAAGTCATCTGTCATCACTATCATTAAAATTTTTATTACGTCTATAATTTAAAAAATTCTTAAATTGTAAATTGTAAGTAAGTGTTAAAATCAATATCAAATTGTTGGTGATAAAATTTTTTATGCACCACGTCAGTAAAGACTCTTTATCAAACTCGCCTGTTATTCGCCTCACTCGCCAAGCTCGCTCTGCTCATAATATCAGACTCATTCGATAAAGAGTAACTTTATTGACTTACATAAGTAACTATTTTCTAGTGATTTTTTGTAATAATTAAGTTATAGCTGCCTGAATGTTATATGAAATAATATAAATCTGTATATGTATTGGCATTTTAAATATTGTATATCATACAAAAAAAAATAAATTTTTACATTTAATTTAATTTTACATTTAATGTATTCTTTTATTTATATTGTTACAACTTTTATTGGGATTCTCTCCCACGTCACTGGATTCTGCTGATGCTGGTAGATTAATCGATGGGACTATTAATTTTTTTATTGATTTTCGAAAATACTGACAACGATTTGACATTAAAACCCTTATTATAGCAGGGCAATAAAAAGAAAAAGGCCTCAATTTTAGTTCCCCCGAAATCCACGAGAGGTCGTCATTGTGACTTAACATCTCCAATTATTTGATCAGATTTTTTTGTTATTGCATGTTATTACAATAGGGCTTTTCATTCACAGTCATTTATTTCGCGCTTCTGTCATATGTCGTATAATCCGTGGATATTAATATTATACACAGATTATACAAAATATGACAGAAGCTCGAAAAAAATGACAATCGATGAAAAGCCCTATATTTGGGTATTACTCTGGATAGAAAGCTTCTCTGAAAAAAACATATAGACCATATACTTAGTTAAAAAAAACAGAAAGAGGAATAAACCTTCTTCGATTCGTATCACACTTACGTTGATGAGAGCAGATCCAAATATTTCTTTGTTGTTATTTAAAAATAATATAAGAGCTATATTCGACCATGGATCAATATTATACAGTGACGCATCACAGTGTCATTTAAATAAAATAGACAAATCATACCTTAGATTGTGTATAGGAGCCCTAAGAAGTACACCGATAAATAATCTACAAGTTGAATGCTGTGAAATTCCGATGGATATAAGACGAAAGAAAACTTGGCATTAGCCTTTTAGTTAGATTGTATGAAAAAAAGGCAAGTTTAATTTCCAAAATACATCAACTGTTTTTAGCAGACTTGACAGAAAAATATTGGATAAAAAAGAAAACTCTAAATATAGTAGATTTATATTCAAAAATGACAATATAGGATAAACAACTTTATAAAAATATGACATAAACCCAAATTATAATATTGACTTTAATGCTATGGAACAAGTTCATCAGGTATACTTTTAAGGGACTATAGAATTTGCCTCTATCTTTAAGAAATTTAGCGTTTATCTCCGACAGTTCACAAATGTTCAAAGATTGTTGTATGCTATATACAGATGCATCAAAAAATATTGAAGGTGTGGGGACACCAATAGGTGTGCCTATTGGGATAGCAGTAATAAATTAGTAAAATGTTTAAACTAAATTCTATTATGAGTATATACACAGCTGAATTAATAGAGATAATGGAAGCACTAAAATATTTATCTAATATAAATCATTCAAAGTTTATAATTTATAGTGACAGTAAAAGTTCTCTAAGTAAAATTAGTGCTATATGAATCCTAAATCAAAAGTGAACTACATTGAATTATATATAATAAATGAAATTAAAGAACTTCAGCAACAAGGAAAGTCTGTTAAGTTAGCATGGGTTAAAAGCCACTGTGGAATAACTGGAAATGAAATAGTAGATGAATTGGCTAAAAACGCGGTGACACAAGAAGTATTAACACATCTTTGTACGTCTAGAGATATTGAATCAGATTTATTCAAAGAGCTTAAGAAAGAATGGAAAAAAGGGTATATTGATGAGAACATAAATACAGGAAACCATTACAGATCAATCAGAAACTACATAACAGATAAACCTTGGTTTTCTAAAATGGAGTCGACAAAGGATATGACAAGAACCATATGCAGAATGAGATTTAACCACTGTCTTACACCATCATATATATTTAAACTTAATATAGCTGATAGCCCACAATGTTTGTGGTCAGTTGGGTAACCTAAAACACAAAATTTTGACCTGTTCTCTTATTTCTAATAAAATTAATATGTTTTTAAATGCCACTGTATTCTTTGACTGATGTCCACCATCCCATTAATTTAAATTATTTATTAACATTAGAAAATAATGAGTTGGTATACCGACTATTGTATAAACATATTTTAGATATTAAACTTAAATTGTAATTGTAAAATAAAGAGTAAGTATTTCTTGTAAATTGTTATACAGTATGTCCCTGTAAGTTGTATCCATATGGAAAACTTTTTTATTATTAATTTTACGAAAAAAAGTTATTCTTTATAAAAAGCTCTGCATGGTCCAAAACCTAAGATTTAACCATCAAATATCAAATTTTTTGAATATTATACGAGGTATGTCAAAAAGTTTGAATTTCACTCAAGAGTAAAGTAGTTTTATTTTTCGTAATATTGGAAATTGCTATTATGAAAAGTTGTTTTGGAATTAAAAACTATATTCTAATATGCAATTACGTCATTCTAATTGAAAAAAAAATTTTTGAGAAATTATGGATAATTATCATTATTTTTTCAGTTATCTCAATTCTGATAACTCTTTTATTATTAATTTTACGAAAAAAAGTGATTCTTAATAAAAAGTTCTGGATGGTCTAAAACTTAAAATACAACCATCTATCAAATTTTATCAATTTTATACGAGGTATGTCAAAAAAGATAAATTTAGATCAAAAGTAAAGTACCTTTATAGTTCAGAATATTTCAATTAGAAGGATGTAATTACATACTGAAACATAGTTTTTAATTCTAAATAACTTTTCATAATAACAATTTTCGATATTGTGAAAAATAAACGTATTTTACTCTTGAGGAAATTCATATTTTTTGACATACCTCGTATAAAATTGATAAAATTTGACAAAAGATGGTTGTATTTTAGATTTTAGACCATGCAGAACTTTTTATTAAGAATCACTTTTTTTCGTAAAATTAATAATAAAAGAGTTATCAGAATTAAAATAACTGAAAATATTGTTAGTTATCCATAATTTTTCAAAAAAAAAATTTTCAATTAGAAGGATGTAATTGCATACCAGAATACAGTTTGTAATTCCAAACAACTTTTTATAATAGCAATTTTCAATATTGTGAAAAATAAAGCTACTTTACTCTTGAGTGAAATTCAAACTTTTTGACATACCTCGTATAATATTCAAAAAATTTGATATTTGATGGTTAAATCTTAGGTTTTGGACCATGCAGAGCTTTTTATAAAGAATAACTTCTTTTCGTAAAATTAATAATAAAAAAGTTTTCCATATGGATACAACTTACAGGGACATACTGTATATTAAAAGGAAAAAGAAAAGAAAAAAAAATAAAAAAAAATAAAAAAAATAAAAAAAAATTTAAAAAAATATAAAAAATGTATACAAAATATATAAAAAAAATAATAGAAAAAAAATATAATAATTAAAAAATATACCTAATAAAAAAATATGTAGATAAAAATGAATGACGGACTTGGACAGTCCATAGTAAATAGCTTTCGAATTAAGTAGAGGGTTAAAGAAGAATGTTGCAGTTTTTGCTGTGGAACTCTGAGAACATCATTTAGAAAAAAATACAAAAAAAAATATATTATAAAAAAATATTTAAAAAAAATACAAAAATAATTATTTATTAGTAGAATTGTTTATTAGAGATTAATATTAGTATTAGTTTTAGAATAAGATACGAAAAAATGAATAATAAAATAAAAAGTAGTAAAATTGGCGAATGGATTTAGCCTCCGCAGTCATTTAAACCCAAATAAACAACAACATGTTATTACAGTTTATCCCAAACCCTTTTGTCAGTGCGTCAGTAATTTTGACGTTAAATATAAGATTTTAGTTAAATCTGACAGTTGGCAGAATATTTATATTTATGTTTATAAAAATATCAATATTTATATAAATATTTGCCAAAATATTAATATTTAAATTATTTTAATAAATAAATAAATAAAATAGAATAAAATTTCACTCTATTATAATGTACGAATATACCAATGGCATAAAATATTTATATTTACGTCGTTGACAAATTTCTAACCTAGAATTACAATTGTCATTTTATCCGGTAACATTGTGAATTGTGAAAGTAGGTTATGTCACGATAGATTACTATATTGTTTCAAATTATTTTTATTCGCATCATGGATTGGTTATTCATCTAGGGCCGGTTGTTCGAACGCTAATCAACATTGATCACTATCAAATACTTAATTACTGTCACAACTGTCAATGTCAACTTTGGTTGGGTTGCCGAAAACATAATTATTGATGACAATTATGAAATTAGTTAATCAATTATGTTAATAATTGTTATGTTAATTGACTAACTAATCTCATAATTATAATTAACTATGTTTTCAGCAACCCAACCAAAGTTGACATTGACAGTTGTGACAGTAATTAAATATTTGATAGTGATCAATGTTGATTAGCGTTCGAACAACCGGCCCTTAGAGTATTTGTCAACCAATTACACATCTATAAGTATAAGTCACTTTAATATGGAAATACCCTTCAACGAATACATTATAATTTTCGAAGTTCTATGTATAATAATCACGAATGTAGGTACCTACGTTTTTTTCTATCACTTCAAGGTTAATGCGTTAGAGCGAATTCGACAAACTATGACGCACTGAAAAAAGGGTTTGGGATAAACTGTAGATACATTATTTATTACATTACCTATTGCGTCATCCGCCGGTTCTAATTTATTACTACATCTACATGAACTGTTAGACGTACAAATATCACTTTATAATTCGAGCTCTTTACATGGACAGGCATCCGTTGTACCTACACGCACTTTTTTCTTTGCACGAACAAAAAAATTTTCGTAAAATTTTCATCGCTGAACATCAATCATTGTAATCTGGGCTCAAAACTCCATCATTGAGTAACCAACCATAGTCAGCAACATTCTTTAAAGTTATATTTTGACAAATAGCTTGATCCCATTTATTTGTTTGCCAAAGAGCCCTTGATAGGTGTTTTTGCAAAGCTGGTTTTGATTGGGGTAATTGGTCTATATAAAAATTGTTTGGCGTTTTGATTGTTTTAACTGATTTTTGTTCAAATCAGTTAAAAACTTCAAATTTTATTATTTTTTCATTTATGACTTATAGTCCATTTACTCACGGTTTTTGCTGAAAATGTTAAAAAACCGCTTGGATTGACATGAAATTTTGCATGAACATAGCTAACATGTCAGAAATAAGTACATAATATTGTGCCGATGTTAGAGGTGATCTGTATGATCTGCAAGTTTCATCGGTTCAAAGTGCTCAGTTTTAAGTAAATTTTTTTTTATTTTGAAAAAATTCCCTTTTTCAAAATAACTTAAAAATTATTAGTGATACTAAAAGTCTCAAGAAGTAATAAAATGTAGATTTTGCCTTTTAAATATGTTGGTTTTTTTAGTTTTACTGTAAGATAAAAATGATTAAGATATAGCTGTTTAAAATTTGCATACACTCGTATGCCCATACACAAGCCCTTTAAACTACACTCTTTTCAAAAATAAGCACTTTGAACCGATGAAACTTATAAATCATATAAAAAATTTATAAGTAAAGTAACTTGTAAAGAGTAAAGAGGTAATGATTAACTTCATTTGGGATGCTAATTAGAAGGTGATTTTTTGCCAAAAGACTGGGCGAATATTATTTTGAGCGTAACTTACTTTAAAAAAGTTGTAATGAGTTTTCCCCGAAACGTGCTTGATTTTTTAGATATTTCACGTTGAAATATTTGATTTGGAATTTGACGAATAAGAACCTACTTTTCATTAGCTACAACTCTGCTTCTACTGGGTCTACAGACTTCATATATAGGTACACCATTTTTTTTCACTTTTTAGAACCCATATATCTGTTGAGAATATTGGTATTTGCGAAAAACCGTCGAAAACGTGTTTTTTTTTTGTCTAAAAATGAATATATTCACTCGCCAGTGACTCAAAAGTATTGATTCTGAGTGAAAAAAACTCAATAGAAAAAAGTTGCTCAGAATTAGTCAATTTATTAAATTCCGGACATATTTTGAAAGTATGTTTTTTCATCCCCAAGAAGGGGTGAAACTCACCCCCAGGGCAAAATCACACATCGGTACAATATAACTTTTTTCTTTGACATGTCAGCCATAGTAGGGGACGCAAGGATGTTAATTTGCAGCTACTACCCACATAACAATGATGTTCGCATCATGTTCAAAGCATATACTACCAACATTCGTCGGATTATATTCTTTTTAGTATATGCGTAGTACAAGCATAGCATGTACCTCAAAAAACATTCTAAATTTCATGTACGTTGCATATACTTCAAAAGAATATTCTCGTACCGAATATACTGAGCACATTCGTGTACGTAGTATCTCGGAATATTCGTAAGTAAAAGTATATTCTTTACACGTCATACTAATAGGCACTTTTAAAATATCTTATAATTTGTATGTATAGGAAGAATATTATTAGCCTTATAGATTATTAACTTCGATATTTTTAGAATAATTAATAAAATTTATATATGTATGTAGTATTGGACGAATTCATTTCTTAAAATTGTTTTAATTGTATGGAAAAAAAGTTTAAACATTAATTGTATTAACGTTTATTATTAAAAATTCGTTTTCATAATTGGAATGAGTTTACCATGAGTGTTTTTACATCCTTGGAATTTAGGTACATTCAATTCAATGTGGGCCATTCCAACACTAAAACGTGCCAAAACCCACAGCCAAAGGCTTTGGTGTTGCCAACCGTCGAGTAAGTTTTTCCCTGAACTTATCTTAAAAATTCTCACTTTTATGAAAAATTCTCTCCTGTTTACAAAATCTGAGAAGATATGTTTAATTATTTTCAAATATTTTGATTTTCTTAAAAATATTTTACAATTTGGACTGGAGCAAAAATTCCCTTTTGAGTTAACTTTTTCCCTTTTATCACCACCTTTTATGTTGAAAATTCCTGCAAAAATGATATTTCCCTCGGGAAACGGCAAACGGCCAGTCTCATTCTTCTGACCGCTTCCTACCTGAATAGGGATTAGGGATAAGATGGAAACAAAGGTAAAATATGAAAACGAAAACAGACATTATTTGTATCTATACAGTGTTAAGGACGAATACGAACGATTAAGTACTAGGATTAAAGAGCATACATAATAGATTTTTTATTTTGTTTGGGTAAATATAATAGGATTAATAGGTACTTGGGCACCTCGACACCTTACGGTATAAGAGGATAATCGATTATGTATGTATGTAGGTACTTGGTAGAACCAGTAGAACCTAAGATGAGATTAGGTGATGCTGAAAACATACGTACTTTTTTTGAGCAATATGGGCCATTGCCTTGGAATATTCTTAAAAGTACATTTTTCCCATATAAGTACTAAAAATATGTGCGGTAGTGCGTTCTAAGTATATAAATACATAGAAGGTTAATAGCACTTCCTTGGAATATTCTAAAAAGTATATTCTTGGTATATACTCAGCATATACTTTTTCTGAAAAGTATGTTCTATAAATCTACTAAGAATATGAAATTGTTATGTACGTACAGTTAAAGGGTTATCCCCTTTAACTGCAGTAGTTTGTTTAAATAAAGTTTTCCATTTTAGTTAAATTTTCCATTTTTTAATTTAATTTTCCTTTTCCAAAAATCGTTATTTGCGATTATGGCGTTATCTATCCATAATTGAAAAAATGTGTCAAATAAAATTTACTTTTTTTACTAAGGAATCCAAATCTGCAATAAAAAAATGAGGGCTTCTATTTAAGATTATTAAAAGTAACCCTCCACCCCAGCGCCGTGGAGGGTCGTATTTGGTGGCATTCGATAGATTTTTGAAAAACATCGAACTGTATTTTTCAATTTTTCGATCTGATGTTCATTTCGCGAAATATCGCGGGGTTCCTATTTATATTACTCCCCACCACTCTCCGTGGGGGTGGTGTTTGGTATCATTCGATAGATTTTTGAAAAATATTGAACACGTATTTTTCAGTTTTTGGATCTGATGTTCATTTCGCGAAATATTCGGTTTTTTGTGAAACTTTATGACTCGTCCATTTCCTTACGCACCGCTAAAGTCGTCAGATTTTTGAAATATGCACTGTTCTTTATGTGCTTAACTTACCTTGTTTTAATCTGACGATTAGGTAAGAGTATAGAGTATACAGTAGCGCGCATGAATATAATTTCGAGAGATTGTATCATACCTTTTTTCGTAAGGTCTGCGAAACTTTGGCATCAGTGCTTCGGAATTGTTTGACATAACTTAAATGTGACAACTCATAGGCGAGCTAAATGGAAGTAATAGAAAACAATTTTGTTATTATAGTGTAGGAAACAGAGGTTGAACCTTGCAAAATGGACACAAGTCCGGTTTTATTTTTTTTCTGGCATATCAAGGGGTGCTTATTATAAGACTAACTTTTTCTGAAAAAATTTCGCCCCGGAACCCCCCTTTTCACCCCTTTAAAGGGGGTAATTTATGGTTTTTGCAGAACGTAGCCCTTCCTGTACCTTTTACAAAAAATTTCTTTTATAAAAATATGAAGAGGACTATATTTTCTACGATTTATTTCCGACAGCATCTCTCTATCATCCACAGTTTAGCAAGGGTGGCGCCCCAAAGTTGACAAGTTTTTAAAAAAGATGTTTTTAAAAAAAATATATTTTTCCCTAACTGTAACGGAAATTAAAAAGAAATGCTGCGGAGATTATTCACAAATAGATGATTGATTTTTTGGTATAGGTTTCACTTAAGGGTAATTGCCCTTTTTTTAATTACAGGGTGTTACATTTTAAAAAACCCCTTTTTATACCATCTGAACCGTTTATGCTAGAGTAAAAAGACTTTCAGCGATTACCCATGTACTGGTGTTATTTACAAATTTGTATAATGCACCCCCATTTTTTCCCCGAAACCACCCAAAAAAAAAAGAAGAATTAATAAATAAAGTGATTTTCTTGGAATCCTTCACACACAATGCCCTTCATTAATATGCTTCATATATCATTTTGTGCAAGTTATTATTACCCATGCATGGACACTAAAAGCGATTTCCTAGTGCAACCCCTGTAGCCAAAAACAATAAATAAAATGGGGGGTTAAAATTTTTTTTTGTTTTTTGCTTTTTGATCCATATGGGCATATGCTTCATCAATAGTGCTTTTCAAAAATATATATGGTTATTGCAACATTACTGCGCAAACCACCCCTATCCTTGAAAATATACTGCAGAAACTACCCCTATACCTTATCCAGCATGTTTTTACGATTTTCTCATTACCTATTCATTTTTTTTAAACACAACTTATACAAGTTTCTTAATGTTGTTCTGAAGCTATTTCCTTGTGGCATTTTTACGATTAATTATTTATATGGGAAATAAGCCACAATTAAAATGAAAAAAATAATTTTATTAACGTTTCGACGCCCAAATCGGGTGCCGTTGTCAAAATACAAAATATTACTAAAATAAACTAAAGTGTTGTTGCTAAGCAAAAAAAATTCTTCTAATAATTTATTTAATCTCACTCATTTATATTGGCAATTCAGACATATATTATACATTTTAAAGTAGAAGACTTTAAAATGATATTGCCAATATTTATGAGTTGCGTTCCTGGGACGACTTACTGAAAGATAGTTCATTCGATTACATGAAATTAACCCCAACTCAAGAATATCCGTCATAAAAAATTATAGCATGTGATATGTCTTTAAAAAGACAACCAAATGCAACGACAGTAAAATTCTCGCGTTAGAGACTTTTATTTTATTTTTATTTTTAACTTTTATTTCATGTAATCGAATGAACTATCTTTCAGTAAGTCGTCCCAGGAACGCAACTCATAAATATTGGCAATATCATTTTAAAGTCTTCTACTTTAAAATGTATAATATATGTCTGAATTGCCAATATAAATGAGTGAGATTAAATAAATTATTAGAAGAATTTTTTTTGCTTAGCAACAACACTTTAGTTTATTTTAGTAATATTTTGTATTTTGACAACGGCACCCGATTTGGGCGTCGAAACGTTAATAAAATTATTTTTTTCATTTTAATTGTGGCTTATTTCCCATATAAATAATTAACTTATACAAGGTTAAAGACCACTATTTACTCTAAAAATTAGGTCCTATTCATTTTTTTCGTTTAAGCAACCGTTACGGCACAGTGGCGCCGTAAACCTCATATATGCTTTGACGGGCTCCAGTTTTTGTTTATTTTTTCGTCATCTGTTTGTTTTATTGATAAAGTACTTATGTAAAATAAAACAACACAGTGTAACCTACAAATCATGACCTATGCACATTTTACATTCTTTGCTCCCCAAAGCTACAGTGGTGGCCCAAAATAAATTTTTTCATATTTTCGCCACCTACACGCATTTTATTGCGTTAATGCTACCTTGATAGCACAATATTCACCCCTAAGTGGTCGCTAAGCAGTGGCGGATCCAGGGAGGGGTGATGGGGGCGATCACCCCCACCCCTCTCAAACCAAGTGATATTATATTTGAAGATTATAAAAATATTCATTTATTTTTATAGAAATACTTATATTATATATAATATTATTTTTATAAGAATGACTTTTTATGCTTTAGCGACAGTGGCGGATCCAGCATCGTTAAGAGGGGGGTGCCAATTGGTTAAATTTCTATAAAAATAAATGAATATTTTTATAATCTTTGAATATAATATCACTTGGTTTGAGGGGGGGAGGTGATCTCCCCCATCACCCCTCCCTGGATCCGCCACTGCGTAGCGACCACCTAAGGGTAAATATTGTGCTCTTAAGGTAGCATTAATGCAATAAAATGCATGTAGGTGGCGAAAATATGCAAAAATTTATTTTGGGCCACCACTGTGGCTTTGGGGAGCAAAGAATGTAAAATGTGCATAAGTCATAATTTGTAGGTTACACTGTGTTGTTTTATTTTGCATAAGTACTTTATCAATAAAACGAACAGATGACGAAAAAAAAACAAAAACTGGAGCCCGTCAAAGCATATATGAGGTTTACGGCGCCACTGTGCCGTAACGGTTGCTTATACGAAAAAATGAATAGGACATAATTTTTAGAGTAAATAGTGGTCTTTAACCTTGTATAAGTTTTGTTTAAAAAGAATACATAGGTAATGAGAAAATCGTAAAAACATGCTCGCCAAGGGATAGGGGTAGTTTCTGCAGTATATTTTCAAGGATAGGGGTGGTTTTTGCAAAGATGTTGCAATAACCATATATATTTTTGAAAAGCACTATTGATGAAGCATATGCCCATATGGATCAAAAAGCAAAAAACAAAAAAAAAATTTCAACCCCCCATTTTATTTATTTTTTTTTGCTTCAGGGGTTGCACTAGGAAATTGCTTTTGGTGTCCATGCATGGGTAATAATAACGTCCACAAAATGATGTATAAAGCATATTAATAAAGGGCATTGTGTGTGAAGGATTCCAAGAAAATCAATTTATTTATTAATTCTTCTTCTTTTTGGGGTGGTTCCAGGTAAAAAATGGGGGTGCATTATACAAATTTGTAAATAGCACCAGTACGTGGGTAATTGCTGAAAGTCTTTTTACTCTAGCATAAACGGTTCAGATGGTATAAAAAGAGGTTTTTTAAAATGTAACACCCTGTAATTAAAAAAAGGGCAATTACTCTTAAGTAAAACCTGTACTAAAAAATCAGTCAATTATTTGTGAATAATTACCGCAGGATTTCTTCTTAATTTCCGTTACAGTTAGGGAAAAATATTATTTTTTTAAAAACATCTTTTTTAAAAACTTGTCAATTTTAGGGCGCCACCCCTGCTAAACGGTGGACGATAGAGAGATGGTGTTGGAAATAAATCGTAGAAAATATAGTCCTCCTCATATTTCTATAAAAGAAATTTTTTGTAAAAGTTACAGGAAGGGCTATGTTCCGCAAAAACCACAAATTACCCCTTTTAAAGGGGTGAAAAGGGAGGTTCCGGGGCGAAATTTTTTCAGAAAAAGTTAGTCTTATAATAAGCACCCCTTGATATACCAGAAAAAAAAATAAAACCGGACTTGTGTCCATTTTGCAAGGTTCAACCTTTGTTTCCTACACTATTAGTAAATAAATATTTATAAAATTAAACCAAAATTTTTGAAAATTTTATGTTAACATAGGTACAGTATTTCTCATGATCATTTTTCAGTGCGTAACAAATGATAAAAAAAGGGTTAGTCCGTGATAATACACATTTATGACATTTATTCTAACATGAAATTTTAGTTAAATCTGACAGTTGTCACATTTTATTTTCAATTTGGAATAAAAACAAATCAAAAGTGTTTCTTGCATTTATAAAATGGTATTTTCTTTGATTTGTATAGTCTTATAAATTATAGAGATTATATTTGTAATATTATTATCTAATTAAAAAAAATATTTTTTTATTATGGCGCCATCTATCGACAACTAGAATAACTAGAATAAATGTTATAAAAATCTCACCGACGAAATGTAATCACCGACGTGCCTTTTTTTCTGTCACATACAATTTAATGCGTTAGAAAGAAATCGAAAAACTGTGACGCACTGAAAGATGATCATGAAAAATACTGTATTTGCACGAAATAATAATAATAAATATTCATTTCGTTGTAAAGCGAAGCAAGAGCCGTCTTATTTTATTTAGTTCATAGAGCGCCAAAGGCCTTTAACTTTATATACTCGCATTAGAATTCGAAATATTTTTACGTAAAATATTATACATATACCTCACTAAAACTCACAATTATAACAATAATCTATTTTTTTTCAAATGACCAACAACTTATTTTTATTACACAAAAATATAATAAATTAACTATAAATAAACACTACTTTCCTATGAAACAACAATAACGAATTCTTAAAATGAATGAAAACGACTGCACTGAAGAGATATCCATAAAGATAATAGAATGGGGCCTCGATTTTTGACCCTTCGCTTCGTTATCGAACGTATTCGTTGGGTCAAAAATCGATGCCCAGATAAGAGAAAATCTGACGCAGGTTTCTCAAAATAACAGTGTCAATTTCTCTATGTTGCCTAATTAGTTATTAGTTATAGATAATATGTTCGATTTCTTGTTAGAAATAAAAAATTTTAGTAAAATTGTGGCTTATTTCCCATCGAAAATACTTCATTATAAAAATACCACAAGGAAATAACTTCAGAACAAAATTTTAGTAAGTTCAAAATGGCACAAAATCTATAGGCATGGGAAAAAAGTTTATTTGAAGAAAGTGTATTTCTTTGTTCGTCTTAATGGCGGTACAGGCTCGTTTTTTAATATTGTATTTAATTACAGAGTAATTTCCACATACTATACCCCAGGCTGTGGGTAAAAAATAGGTCGATTTCAGAATATAATTCAGGAATTTTTGAAACCTATCAGGTGTTGTAAAGGACGATGCCAGCAATAACTTCTACTAAAATGTAACCAAAAATATTGTGCGCTTTTTTTTTATTGCGATTTTCATTTGTTAAATTTGCAATTTTTATTGATTTTTAATTTTGCAGCTTAGGATATTGATTTTAGAGAAAAACTTTTTAATACAAAGTTGTAGTAAATTTAAAAACCTACAATTTGAGGTATGGTATGTTTAATTTTGTTAATTGGTTATTGCAAAACAGCCTGCGAAATTTCCAAAATGGCCGTCTTTTACAATTGCATTATTTATTGTACAAATAATTTTTTTTATTTTTTAAAGCTTTAAAATGGAGACCTTTCAATTCTAAACATAAAAAAATTGTAAAGCCAGATTAACGAATTTGTTGCTTAGATATTACAAATTGTTTAGGTCAAATGTCGAAGGCTATAACTTTTTGAAAAAAAATCGTAGAGAGTTGGTGAAACATCTAATCTCCTTCTAAAGAGTTATGTTTTCATATTCTGATGTAAATAAATGCGTAAAACATTTTTAAATCTCTAATTTTTGGGTTTGAAAATAAGGGGGCAAATTTCGTTAAAAACATTTAGAGCTGAAGCGGCCCTGTACATCATATGAGTTTCTAACTTCAGATTATTGTTGCTGAAGATAAAACGAAGATTTATAAAAAAATAAAAAATTTCTACGACCAACTGAAGCCGAGATAATTTTTGGGTTTGAAAATAAGGGGGCAAATTTCGTTATAAACATTTAGAGCTGAAGCGACCCTGTACATCCTATGAGTTTCTAACTTACAGATTATTGTTGCTGAAGACAAAACAAAGATTTATAAAAAAATAAAAATTTTCTACAACCCACTGAAGCCGAGATAATTGTTTTTTTTTTCTTAAATCGTAGTGCCTTTATTTATACCAATTAAGAAATTATTTTACAGTCATTGACTAAAGAAAGACTTATATTATCTTAAAATAAAAATTATTATAAAATATAATTACATTTAATTATTAAAAATTATTTTTAAAATCGGTGCTTTTGCGAGCGGAAGAATTTTGCAAATCGCCCGGCTCGCTTCAAATCCGCGCGCTCGGAAAATTTTTACGTAACTTGTATTAAATTTTGTCAGAAAACAATTTAATAATATTACCATTATAATATACAGTCTATTTACCACTGTATTTGTTTTTCTTGATAATCTTTTATATGTGAAACTTCAAATTACATATATATGAAATATACAGAGAGAGTCTGTAAAGTGGAATAAATTCAATATCTCAAATACTAATTGTTTTTTTGGAAAATGCTCAGACCCGTCGATTAGTATTTCAAATTGTCCTTTTTGACATTCAATAAAAATGTATACAGGGTGTCCCAATTTAGAGATATGACGTCATCGTCGATTTTCTTAAATGGCAACACTGTCATTTTGATAGCTAATTTGATAGGGTTTGTAAAGTTATACATAACTGCAAAATATCAAATTTTTATTCTCTACCATTTACAAGATAATAGAAAATAACAAAGTTATATCTGTAATTTGGAATATATTCAATAATTAAAATACTAACTGTTTTTTTGAAAAATGCTCAGACCCGTCGATTAGTATATCAAATTGTCATTTTTGACATATAATAATAATGTATACAGGGTGTCCCAATTTAGAGATATGACGTCATCGTTGATTTTCTTAAATGGCAACACTATCATTTTGATAGCTATTTTGATAGCGTGTGTAAAGTTATACACATCTGAAAAATTTCAAAATTTTATTCCCTACCATTTACAAGATAATAAAAAATAACAAAGTTATGAAGAACAAGAGGTAATCAAATAATAATTGAATTTATTTATTTCAATTAAGCAAATGCTCATAACGTTGCCCATTGACAATTTGACAATAATTGAGGGCAACATTATGAGTTTTTGCTTAATTTATTGAAATAATTAAATTCAATTATTAGTTGATTACTTCTTTTTCATAACTTTGTTATTTTTTATTATCATCTAAATGGTAGAGAATACAAATTTGAAATTTTGCAGTTGTATAGAACTTTACACACCCTATCAAAATAGCTATCAAAATGACAGTGTTGCCATTTAAGAAAATCAACGATGACGTCATATCTCTAAATTGGGACACCCTGTATACATTATTATTATATGTCAAAAAGGACAATTTGATATACTAATCGACGGGTCTGAGCATTTTTCAAAAAAACAGTTAGTATTTTAATTATTGACTATATTCCAAATTACAGATATAACTTTGTTATTTTCTATTATCTTGTAAATGGTAGAGAATAAAAATTTGATATTTTGCAGTTATGTATAACTTTACAAACCCTATCAAATTAGCTATCAAAATGACAGTGTTGCCATTTAAGAAAATCGACGATGACGTCATATCTCTAAATTGGGACACCCTGTATACATTATTATTGAATGTCAAAAAGGACAATTTGAAATACTAATCGACGGGTCTGAGCATTTTCCAAAAAAACAATTAGTATTTGAGATATTGAATTTATTCCACTTTACAGACTCTCTCTGTATAACTATATTTTTAATTTTTCCATTGTTATATAAATATAATAATAATAATGTTACTTCTTACTATAATATACAATATAAAACTTTTTCTTCTTGTAGTGACAATTCGTTTTGGATTTCACATATAAAAGTTTATCAAGAAAAACAAATACAGTGGTAAATAGACTGTATATTATAATGGTAATATTATTAAATTGTTTTCTGTCAAAATTTAATACAAGTTACGTAAAAATTTTCCGAGCCATTTGCAAAATTCGGCCGCTTGCAAAAGCACCGATTTTAAAAATAATTTTTAATAATTAAATGTAATTATATTTTATAATAATTTTTATTTTAAGATAATATAGTCTTTCTTTAGTCAATGACTGTAATATAATTTCTTAATTGTTATAAATAAAGGCACTACGATTTAAGAAAAAAAAAGCAATTATCTCGGCTTCAGTTGGTTGTAGAAAATTTTTATTTTTTTATAAATCTTCGTTTCGTCTTCAGCAACAATAATCTGTAAGTTAGAAACTCATAGGATGTACAGGGCCGCTTCAGCTCTAAATGTTTTTAACGAAATTTGCCCCCTTATTTTCAAACCCAAAAATTATCTCGGCTCCAGTTGGGCGTAGAAATTTTTAATTTTTTTATAAATCTTCTTTTTATCTTCAGCAACAATAATCTGTAAGTTAAAAACTCATAGGATGTACAGGGCCGCTTCAGCTCTAAATGTTTATAACGAAATTTGCCCCCTTATTTTCAAACCCAAAAATTACAGGTTTAAAAATGTTTTACGCATTTATTTACATCAGAATATGAAAAGATAACTCTTTAGAAGGAGATGGGATGTTTCACCAACTCTCTACGATTTTTTTTTCAAAAAGTTACAGCCTTCGACATTTGACCTTTTGGGATAAACAATTTATAATATCTAAGCAACAAATTCGTGAATCTGGCTTTACAATGTTTTTATGTTTGGAATTGAAAGATATTTATTTTAAAGCTTTAAAAAATAAAAAAAATTATTTGTACAATAAATAATGCAATTGTAAAAAACGGCCATTTTGGACCTTTCGCAGGCTGTTTTGCAATAACCAATTAACGAAATTAAACTTACTATACCTCAAATTGTAGGTTTTTTAATTTACTACTACTTTGTATTAAAACGTTTTTCTCTAAAATCAGTATCCTAAGCTGCAAAATTAAAAATCATTAAAAATTGCAAATTTAACAAATGAAAATCGCAATAAAAAAAGCGAACAATATTTTTGGTTACATTTTAGTAGAAGTTATTCCTGGCATCGTCCTTTACAACACCTGATAGGTTTCAAAAATTCCTGAATTATATCACGTTTTTTCACCCACAGCTGGAGTACTAATCTATTTCTCAAATTGGGCTCTGTACCGCCATTCTTTATTATATTACGAGTGTGCCAAATATATATCTCGACAAAATATTCAAAATTACAGCCGCAATCTTTTACCGCGTTTTTGTTGCTACCTGTTGATCGCTACTGTAGCCTCTTAATGTCCAGTTGCACCAACAAATAAACGATTAATTTGGATTGCCCGTTTATTTTAAAATGTAATTGTCAAAAAACTGTCAAATTAAAAACAGAAATTTTAACGATTCTCCCAGAAAATATTAAATTTTAACCTTTTTCGAAAGAAAAGAAAGGTGTTCTGTTATTTTATTTGATGGTAAAAAATTTCATATTTTTCGGGAGAATCGTTAAAATTTCTGTTTTTTATTGACTGTTTTTTGACAATTATTCTACAGTGATGAGCGCGCTTATGACCGCCAAAATAACGTGAAAGATGGAAAACATAATATACCTAAATTGCGACACAAAAAGAGATGAAACTAATATAGGTGGAAGTTACCGTTATAAACGTATAAATAATCTATTAACATTACATTACATAGTTTCCCTCCTTTAGACGTCTGTGACAGGAGTATTTTATAAAATTCTACTGTAACAGTGGCAGTTGTCATACTCCTCCGATACGTCTAAAGGTGGGAAACTATGTAATATAATGTTAATTTATACGTTTGTAACGATAATTTCCACCTCCACTAGTTTCATTTTTTTATCACACAACTTAATATGTTTTCCATCTTTTGCGTTATTTTGCCGGTTATTATGCGCCATGACGTGCTCATCACTGTATTTTAAAATAAACGGGCAGTCCAAATCACAAAATCAATCGTTTATTTGTTGGTGCAACAATGCAGTTTTTCTAAGGATAGATTTTTTTACGGACTGTCCCCAGCGCACGCCCCTGTATTAAAAGTCCGTATTTGGTAGGAGTACATTTTTTACAGGGTACAAGGTTTCTCCCCACGTGATTTTCTGACGCGCTCGAGTAACTGCAAAAATCTCCGCTTCGGCTTCCCTACCACTATGAGTAGGTATGCCAAATTTCATGTCAATCGCGTCAAGCGGTTCTTTAAAATCCGGAGATTTTGCAATATTTTACCGTGAGTGAATGGACTATTATCACTTTAAAAAGTGGCGACACATTGCCTTTAAAAGCAGCAAGTGGCGACAACTCTATGGTGGCGACACATTTGCAGTCTTAGGCTACGGCTCCACGGGCGAGAAATTGACGCTAGCAGTAGCAGTAAAATGAACTTAAGGTTCCGCGGAACGGAATGGGAATAGCCGAACTGTACCGACTACAGGACTTGTGCGTAGTCGGTTCAGTTCGGCTATTCCCATTCCGTTCCGCGGAACCTTAAGTTCATTTTACTGCTACTGCTAGCGTCAATTTCTCGCCCGTGGAGCCGTAGCCTTAGGGGTATACGCTGTGAGCTCGTACGTAGAGAGGATATTTACAAATTCGCGAACGCCAGTAGTGACAAGTTTGTAAACGTTTACCGGAAATTTGACATAAATGTCAAAGTGATTAATTTAAAATTAAAATTAAAAACATTAATTATAAACAATATTAGTTGCTCAAAGCTGTGGTATATATTTTTACCTTAAATATATTTACGTTTTAAATACTGAATTTAAGTTTTTTTTATGTTCCGTAATATCTAATTATAAATAATCTATTATAATCTTAGCGCCATCTACACGATTATTGTCAAAGTATCCGAAGTAAGAAATTGATATTTTATCAATAGAACGTCAAAATGATTAGAAAAATCTTAAAAAAATCGATTACAATTTAATTACTTTTTTGCGTTGTAAATATTAAGCGATAACAATTAAATAATAAATTTAAAAATTACCGGTAAAAGTTGAATTAGTAACCGCTAGGAGCGACACCAGCGGAGCTCAGAGCGTATATTATCCTGGTAAAAATTATTAGAAGGTAGTACCTAAATACGGCTAAGTAATAATAACAAGATGACACTTTTATAAAACGTTATTAACAACAAAGTTTATTTACTCAATGGCCAAGAAATAAAAGTCAACTTGTACCTTGTGACATGCTATTTGGATCTTTTTGCTCATTTTCTAGAACTTTCTTGTTAATCAGTGTTCTTGCATTTTTAACTTTTAATTCTACATTATCGTCTACATTCAAATTCTGTCCATCGTCATTAAGATATCTTTGCGCTTCTATGTTGCCAATTTCTTGTATTTGTTTATCTTTTGAAGCCAATTTTTGTACAATATTATTTACTTCACTAACTTTTACCATAAAATTATTAAACTCTTCATCTTTACAAAGGTATTCTGAATTGTACAATTTTGACATCTTACAAATTATCTAGAAAAATATCCTTTGATTTAACAAAACTTCAACTTTGGTGTCTTCAAAATATTTTAAACTGATTGATCAATATGACAATGAAGTGTAACGAAAGCGACACCTATTGGTTCATTTCTAAAATAATAATGAGAACAGAAAACATTAAACTTTAAATTAGCAGCTAGCCGATAGGTGGATGCCAAACTACAGCTACAGTGTTTAAAAGTGCAATCAAATTAAAAAAGTGGGTAAATTTTATTTACTATGATCAGGATTTCAAATATCATAGTTTAAAGATATTATTCGTCGAACAGTTTCCAAACTATTATGTATTCCTTTTTGTGAGCTTGTTAGCTTGTGCTATACTGCTATGCAAGATTTTGAAAATATCCTGATTTCTAATAAAAATTACAAAGGTAATTGTTCAAAACACGAACAACAAATGAAAAATCAATTCCATTGAAATAACATAAATTCCCGATCAAAAATTGATGGCCTTTATCTGAAGAACTTTAGAATTATTTTAACTTCTATAAATCATATTTTTAATAAAATAAAATTCGTAGAAAGAGTTTGCTCATTGGTCACACAAAAAATAAATTATGAAACCTATTATGTTCTTTTCATGGGGATTTTTCAGTGCGTCACAAATGATAGAAAAAAAGGTAAGTCCGTGATAATATACATTTATAACATTTATTCTAACATGACATTTTAGTTAAATCTGACAGTTGACAAATTTTATTTGCAATTGGGCATAAAAACAAATCAATTGTCTTTATTGCATTTATAAAATGGTATTTTCTTTGATTTGTATAGTCTTATATAAATTGTACAGATGATATTCGTAGATTATAATATATTACATTATATAATTCATAGAAAAAAGTGTTGTGTGATTTGGTAGAATGCGATCTTACTCTTTAAAAAACATGTCACGTATTTCAGCGCCATCTCGGCACCTGGTTAAATGGAAGGATACTACAAATCTGGCCTCCACATAAGTGGTCTGTAGCTTCGACATGATGGGTGTGAAATTTTAAACGCTCTTGTTGTTGATTGGATAGGAAGGGTGCCATAATCTAGCCTCCATGCTAGGTACATAGCCTAGCCTCCATACGGTACTTCCAATATTTAATATTTTATTCAATTGGACAATAAAGGTAAAACACAAACAACTTTTGTTTCTTACTTATTTATTTATAAAATAATGTGACATTTTACATAGAAATATGAGTATTTAATTTGGATTAAATATATGTTTACTTGTTGAACTTTTCCACCGTCTGCACCTGCACACAACAGCTGATCGGAGCCATTAGACCTAACAACAAAACAGTACCTACAATCAGAAAATCTCTACCTTACAATCAGAAAAACTTACCTTTAAAAAGGTACTCGATTACAAAATATCAAAAAAACACAACTGAATATCAGCTTTTTATGGTGACACAAACCACAAACACATCACATAACCGACCATATAAAATAACAACGACAACGAACGAACGAACACGAACACTGAACACAGATTCACAGATAGCGCAAGATTTGTCAAAAGTCATGTTCCACCAATCACAATGCCGACATCAGCGCCTCTGACAAAATGGAAGGAAAATAAATACGATTACATGTTTTTTATTAGAGTTCGCGGGGCATGATATAATTAGTAAATAATTTTTTTTCTATTATAGCGCCATCTATTGACAACTAGAATAATCACCGAACTAGAATAATTACCAAAGTAATCACCGACGTGCCTTTTTTTCTGTCATATACAATTTAATGCGTTAGAAAGAAATCGAAAAACTGTGATGACGCACTGAAAAATGCTCATGAGAAAAAGCTATATTATTTTCAGAGTTGCCATATGTAGTTTTTGGTTAATAATACAAAGTTTTGAACAATAAACCTAAATATTTAAATAAAATACTGTGAATTGAATAAGAATTTCTTTATTGTATTTCATGAAAAGTAAAATTTCAAAACAACTCAATAGTTCATATAAATATATTTTTATTTAAATGTTCTTCTTCTTCTTCTTCCTTTATTGGGTTATATCCCTCGGGATAATTCGCCCAGCTTACACCAGGGAAATACTCTTGTCTTGCTCTGGGCAGTCGAATATTTCCAAATATATATGTTAAAGCCTCAATTTTTTTTTAAATATATATTAGCAGGAACATCTTCGTATAGGGCCAGACAGTCCCTACAGGAAAGGCAATATTATACCATAAGGGTTAAGGCTTTTATCATTTGGAGGTCCAATATCTTTTTATATCTTTATCTTCTTAATTTTTTTAATTCAAATTTGGGAATTGATTAATTTATAAATTAAGTTTGGCTAAGTTAAGGAATTTAAGGATCAGGTTAATCCTACGTGGATTAAGGTTGGACATAAGTAAGCAAATTTCAATGGGAGTAGGGATATTTGTCTTGGCTAATTCTTTATATAGGTCAAAATTGGGTGACATATTTATAGGGCACTCAAAAATCAGATGATTTAAGGACCCAACTCGGCCACAGTCACAATATGGGTCATCTTTTACTCCTATCCTGAATAGGTGAACTGGAGTAGCACAATGACCTGTCCTCATTCTAATAATGGTGATTATATGTCTTCTGTCTTGGTATGCAAAATTGTGGTACCAGGGGAGTTTATCTATCTGACCTACAATTTTAGAGTAAAATGAATTATTTCGATTTTTCCCCTGCCATTCTTGCTTCCACCGATTCCAGATGGAATGCTTGATGTCTGGTAGAAAGTTGGAATAGTGAAGAGTGATACCAGCAGCTACATTTAAAGTTCTACCTATATTAGCTAGTTTATCAGCCACCATGTTCCCTTTAATATTCGAGTGTCCTGGAATCCATGCCAGACTAATATTAACGTTATTTTCTTTCGCTTCAATGATGCCTCTCTTGGTCATGAACGATGAATGTTCTGTTTCCATAGAATAGGTTGTACTGCCTATTTTCTGTAAGGCACTTTTAGAGTCCGAGCAGATGATTGCTTGTTTAATCCCATTTTTCAAAATAATTTGGAGGGCATGATTAATTGCGACAATCTCAGCCGTACATATTTGGGTATACTTAGGTAGTTTACTGGTATAAGAATAGTTGATCTCTCGGCTAAAGACACCAAAGCCTGCTGATCCTTCATCATCAACCGAGCCGTCCGTGAAGAATTTGGTGTGACTAGGTTTATTTAGAATTATTTTCTGGAGTTGAACTGAGGCAAGTTCATCTGAACGATTAGATTGGATATTTATGATTGGAATTGTTGATAATTGATGGTCTAGTTCAAAGTTATGGCATGGGTATAAGTCACTTAAATATAAGTTGGGATAAATACTTTTAAATTTGTTTTTTAAAAGCACTAGAAATGGAATACTTCTGTTTTTCCAATGATTTTGGTTCCTTTGAATTGCCAAGTCTAACAGGTCGAGAGCGGAAATAATTGGGTTGCCAATTAACATTAAATTTTTTAATATAAATTTAGAGCTAAGCCATTCCCATCTAGATTTAAGCGAGATCTGACCACTTTCACTTAAGAGAGCATGAATTGGGGTAGATTTCATGCATCCAGTTATAATTCGGATACTTTTGTATTTTAGTTTCTCCAATCTTTTAATTAAGGAAGTTGGACAATCGAAAATTACCTGGCAGCCAAAGTCCAGATGGCTCTGAATCAGACCATTGTGTACAATTTGTAAGGTTTTTGGATCACTTCCCCAATAAGTCCCACAAAGAGCTCTCATCACATTCAGGCCACGATTTACTTTTAGTTCTATTGAGTTTACATATGAATTCCACTTTAAGTTTTTTTGAATATTTACCCCCAGGTATTTGACTGAATCCACCCAACCAATATTCTGGTTACAAAATATTACGTTAGGGGGAGAGATTTTCGTGTTTCCTTTTGTAAATAATATTGCAGAAGATTTGTTCTCAGACAGATTTAAATTGTGGTCTAGCAACCATGATTCCATCTGAATCAATAATTTATTTACATTAATTACCAATTCATTAATATCACTCCCTCTAATCAGAAGAACCAAATCGTCTGCATACTGAATTAGTTTGCATGAAGAGGGGATTAAATTATACAGGGAAAGACAATATAGGTTGAAGAGGATAGGGCTTAATGGGGAACCTTGGGGTAGTCCCAGACTTGATTTTCTTGGGCCATGGGTTTGTCCCAGTTTGTCTTTGACAAATAGCTCTCTATCATTTAGAAGGCAGAAAATCAAATTAGCCAGTTGGGTTGGAATGTTATACTTTAATAATTTGGAATACAAGAGTGATATATTGACATTATCATAAGCAGAAGAGATATCTAGAAATATGCCAACAGTGTATTGATTTTGAGCGAAGCCTATTTGAATTGTTGAGGTGAGGTATGTAAGGCATTCCGTACAACCTCTACCCCTTCTAAATCCTAGTTATAGTGGATTAAAAATCTTATTATGTTCCACAATCCACTCTATTCTATTCTTTATAAGAGTTTCGAGCATTTTGCCTACACATGAAGAAAGAGCTATTGGTCTAAAGTTTAACGGATTATTACAATCTTTATCTTTTTTGATTATAGGTAAAATTACTGATTGTTTCCACTGAACAGGAACTATACCCGTTCTAAGACTTTCATTGAAAAGTTGAATTAATAACAAAGATGCAACAACGGGAAGATTTTTTAACATTGAGTAGGAAATCTGATCCAAACCAGGAGCCGAGTCAGATTTAATTGAGAGGGAGTTCTGATACTCGTCGAGAGCAAATGGCGGTTCTAGGGCTTGAGGAGATCTAACCAATACTTTATTGACAGCGGAAAGGGGGGTTAAGCAACATAGAATTTCGTGGGATATAGGAGTAGAGGGCAATTGTGTATATATTGAAGGTTTCGAAGCCGATACCTTATTAATTTTCTCCCACACAACTTTTAGAGGAGTGTTTCTATTTAATTTACTGCAAAATAGTCTGAAACTATTTTTACGTTTTGATTTTAGGAATTTTCTTGATTTGGCTATATTCTTTTTAGCCTCGATATAGTTTTCCATTGAGGGGATATTTTTAAATTTTTTTAAGGCAGACACTCTCGCAGAGACGACTTCAGCACATGAGTCATCCCACCATGGAATGTGGTATTTGGAATTATTAGGAGGGTGAAGCCAAGGTATTGTTTCATCAGCTACCGATGATATGGAGTTAGTAAAAAATTCGTAATCTTCCCTGGGAGAAGCTAAGAAAATGCTGTTTAAATTGTTATGATAAGTAGACCAATCAGCTTTCTTTAGATTTCTTCTTTTACATGAATGCGGGGGAGATTGAGGACATACACCTATCTGACATATTATGGGGAAGTGGTCACTAGTTCCAGTATCTGAAATAGTGGACCACTTGCCCACACTGGCTGCCACATCGACTGATGCCATTGTTAGATCTACTACCGACTTACTGCCTCCTGGGGCCACCAGTCTAGTTGGGGACCCATCATTGAGAAATACTAGCTCAAGTTCCTCCAAAGAATCAAAAATAATCCTACCATTGTGACTGTCTCTAGAACTACCCCATGCCTTATGATTACAATTTAGATCACCCATGATTAAAAATGGCTTATTAAGTAATTTAACAAGGGAAAACCAGTTGGATTTGGAGATAGAGTTGTCTTGTGGACAGTATATATTAAGAATATTCAAATTAAAGTTAGGGAGAAATGTGAGTTGGAATTGGACATCATGATTGAAGCCTGGATTGGCAATTTGAATTTCCCTATAATCAATATTATTTTTGATAAGAGTAATTAATCCGCCATAGCCATCCTCTCGATCTTTTCTGATTATTTGATACCCTCTACATCTTATAACATGTTGGTTTGAGAGCCAAGATTCGCTAATAAGGATTATATCTGGGTTAAGGTTTTTTATAAGGATTTTTAGATTGTCAGAATTAGTGTTATACGAACGTATATTCCACTGAATAATAGTTATCGGAGTGTTAGGATTCATTATAAAGAGTATGTTTGCTAGACCAAGGAGTCAAAAGATCTCGAATCCTCAGGCTCGAGATCCTCTATTCCCCTCCGACCCTGGTTTACATTTGTATTGAAAGGTGATACACTTTTGTTTATGCTAGTCTTTAGATCTGCCATATTGTAAGGAATGGAGTATGATTTTGAGTTTATTAAGTCCCCAATGAAGGTCATGACGAGCTCCCTGTGAGATTGGTTCAGCATAGACATGGCCTGATTGAAATCCAAATGAAGTTGGGATAAAGATTGTGAGTTAGTGATTTGAGAATCAGAGTGAGCAGGATTGAATTTTGAAGTCGAAGGCTCATTTATTCTTCTACCTGATGGATTAATAAGTAGTCTTTGGTGGGAGATTTTATCATAACCTGTATTTTCTTGTATTGAAGGTCTTCTTCTTTTTGGCGGAGATTGAGTGACTTGACTAAAAGGTTTTGAATATTGAGCTGAGGCTGCAGACCTCCTCTCCTGTGGTAAGATGCCATTAGAATTATTCTGATCGCTATGTAAGGGGGGGAAATCGTTTATGTTTAAAGATGAAATATTATGGATCCTAGGAACCTGCTGACTTGCCTCATAGAAAGATAGATTAGAAAAGGACATTAGATCCTTAATATCTTTTTGTCTGACTCTCTCTCTACAATTACGACTATTTGATTCATGGTCAGAAGATTTGCAGAAAATGCAATATTTTGTACACGTATTAGATGAAGAATCCTCATGAGAAGTTCCGCATCTAGCACATTTCTTTTTTCCTCTACATTGGTTCGTAGAATGGCCATAAAGTAAGCAATTTCCACATTGAAGAACAGGGCTGATGAATGGTGTGACCCTCATTGGTAGTTGATATATGGAAATTTCTTTAGGAATAGTTTTTCCTGAAAAAGTTATGCTAATAGTTCCCGTGGAGACAAATTCAACCTTTGAATCCACTTGTACTCTCCGGTTCATTCGCTTTATACTTAATATCTTACATAAAGCCAAGTTGGTTTCTGATGCCTCCTTTATTTCTTCCTCTGTGAATCTTTTGTTAACTCCCCTTACTATACCCCTACAAGAAATCTGATGAAATGGAATGAACACGTCATACCCTAGGGCTTCCCAATCTTTCCTCACAACGAAATCGTTGGCTGCTTTTCTAGTGGCAAATAATACCCCTATCCTGTTTTTACCTTTTCTACTGATTTTCGTGATGTCTTTAATTTTTAAAACAGAAATAGATTTAGCTATACTTAACACGTGGTAATCTCCAATATTTTTATCCTGACCCTGTACAAATACTTCATAAGGACCTATGTCGGTCTCCGAAAATAGTATTTGTTTTTTTCCTTTAAGACTTTTCTGAATAATTGGAGGTTGAGATTGACATTCATGTTGGTTGATTTTATTAGGAGGGTCAGGTGGTGGAGGAGGATCGGGAGGAACTTCTTCCTCCATCTTATGCGGCAGATTGACGAATTTAAAATCTATGCCAGTCGATGCAAATTAGAAATTAACAGGGAAATATAGATAGTTTTGGCCCTTACCCTTTGGATGAGTCGTCCGTTCACCTCGAACGATAATCACAGATTTGTCTATTTTAGTTTTCTTCCAAAAAATCAAATGTCAAACACAACAAAATTCACAACAGATATTCACTGCGAAAAGAAGCCGAGGCTGTTCATCCCAGCGGACCTCGACTTCTTATCAACGATAAATAAAAAATTAACAAGAATTAACAACTGTTTTCACACTAAATTAGGTTTGATGAGGTTTTTTTAGCAAAAATTAAAAACTGTCAACTGTGACGTTTTCTAAATTACTAATTCTCTATTTAAATGTTTGTTTTTAAAATATGTACACTTCGCATCATATAAAACTGGTACACTTTTATTCCCAATGTAAACCTGTGTTCAGACTGACAATTAGTGTTCGTGAATCACTTCGTTGTTGCCATCACAGATAACGGAATTGCACCAAATCTAAATACAAAAAAATAACGTTTAAAATGTATATTTCGAATTATAATACATATATTTAAATTACACACTTGTTCACTGTAAAAGTTATTAATTTTGTATTAATTTCAAATTTAATTTTTAATTTTTCCAGTGTGTTTTATTTATTCTACACCACTTAATGCAGTTTTGTCCTACAGGTTACGAGAAACCAATCACACCTCTCGATTTGACATTAAACATCATAATAAATAATTTAAAGTCATGTCAAGATTTATCTATCATTAATTTTGAATTGAAATATTTTCATAAATTATAATAAAACACGAATCAATGTATGGATACTTAATTGAGATGACGGAAAATTACAATTGTTTTAGTTTTTAGTATATTAAAAAATGCGGTCTGTCGCACAGCCCCGTTTTTACCTAATTTGATATAATATTTTCGTTGAACTGGCAACGTTGCCCTAGAAATTGGAATGACACTTGTGACAAGATCAACTTACACAACTTGAAAAACACGATTTTCGGTTATAAAAGTTGTACCAGTTTTTTTTGACGCGAAGTGTACCAATAAATTAAATTTACACCACACCCTCTTAATAATTTACACCTAGTACTGCACTGTGGTATTGCTGCTTTACAATTTGGCAACACCGTCTGTCACTGTCACTCTGTCAGTTAAACAGTTTACAGTTTAATTTCAAATCAAAAATATACATCAGGTCAACGGTTTTATAACAATACTTGTTCAGCCGTATTAAAAAATGTGTTAAACTGTATAAAAAGTTGATATATTAGTTTGTTAAAATGGAGCACCACAAAGACCCTATAAGTGTTCGTATTGCCAGAATAAACTCAGAAATTTTAGGAACTGCAACCAAAGTAAATGAACCAAACCTGTTATCACGAGAGGCTCTTTTGGATGTGTTGCAAGCTTTGTATGAAGAATGCTGTTTAGAAAGTCTTCAGAAGTATGATACTAATATAGAGCAGTTTGTAGAAAAGTACAAAGAAACTATTAAACACGTTAAAAGACTGAGAGTAAACATCACTGATTTTGAAATAAAAAATGTTATTGGAAGGGGACATTTTGGAGAAGTACATCTAGTAAAAGAGAAGCAAACAGGTAAATATGTTGATCATTAATAATGTTATGGAAATAAGTTGTATACAAACAAGTTTAAAAAAGAAATATCCCACACAGTCCTTCCCATCCATTTCTGCTTTTCTTTTAATAGGAATAATGATTGGTGCAGTCGAACCCACTTATTAGAATACTGGTTATAGGAATATCCCATTTTATATATAGAGAGCTTTGAAACAGACCATTAGGCCCAGAGCTCGGTTATTTCTTTCCATTTTTTTCTGTTGAGTGATGTGGTTCTCCACTCCAATTCTGGACATTCTTTTCTTCCAAATCTGCTATAACAGCTTGTCGCCATCGCCTTCTAAGTCTCCCTTTCTTTTTCTTATTCTACTCATAATGTGTTGTAGTTCTTTTTCACTGGTTGCTATATCATCCACATAGGCCATAATTTGATGTCCTTTATACATTATATCACCTTTACGGTTCATATTACTGTCTCTGACTATTTTCTCAAGCACTATATTGAACAGTAAAGTTGATAGGGGGTCTCCTTGCCTCATCTGGGTTTGATGGTGACATCTTCAGATACCTGGTCTTTAACTCTCACATCACTTGTTCTTGTCAATCTTTACTAGGTTAATTAATATTAGGATTTTTATTTGGATCAAAATGTATCATCCAATCTCTATTATTAGACACATGTCTACTAGCACAACTATCAAGATACAAATCTTTACAATTTGAAGAACTTACAAACATAGTAGTAGTCCAGGCTGTATCGTCGCCATTAGGTAAATTATTCTGATTCAATTGTTTTTGCACAGACTTACTCAAAACACGGTCCTTATAACAAATCCACAGGGTGCCAGGCGGTACCGTGGATGAAAAATTGTTAAACAATTTTTTTTAAACAAACTCACAAAAATATTTTTTTTATTTGGAACCATCTTTTTTTAAATCATTTGGATCATTCTGAGCACAAAAGGTCTGTCGTGATCCTTCTCTAAAATTGATTGTTGTCGAGTTATATGCCATTTAAAATTTGAAAAACGCAAAAACAGCCATTTTCATGGTTTATTAACTTAATTAAAAATTATTATCTTGAAAGTCAGGAAGTGACCAAATCAAATTTTAAAGTCCCCCCACAAGATCTTGAAGAAATTTTTGTCATTATTGTATTACTAAGCGGGTATTTTTAATTATGAAAAATAAGCGCTAAGTGGGTACTAGGCTGCCATCAATAGTGAGTCAATAGCAAAAGAGATGCACCATTCTGGCTGTCCAGTGGTGAATCGCACTTGCACTCACATTGATGACCGCCTCAATACGCTCTTAGCTCTCATTGTAAATAATTAAAAATAACAGCTTAGTAATAAAATAATGACAAAAATTTCTTCAGGAGCTTGTAGGGGGGGCTTTAAACTTTGATTTAGTCACTTTCTGACTTTCATAATAATAATTTTTAACCGAGTTAAGCCTTAAAAATGTTAAATTTTGCATTTTTCAAATTTTAAATCGCGTATATAACTCAATAACAATCAATTTTAGAGAAAAATCACAAGAAAACATTTTTGGTCCAAAAGACCCAAATGATCTAAAAAAAAATTTGTCTGAAGTAAAAAAATTGTTTTTGTGAATTTGTTTAAAGATAATTGTTTAAACAATTTTTTGACCACGGTACTCCTGGCACCCTGTGGATTTGTTATAAAGACCTATTTTTGAGTCAGTTTTTGCAAAAAAAAATGAATCTGAATAATTTACCCAACGGGGGGAAAGTACAGCCTGGACTACATACAGTAGCTTAATGCTAAAAGGGTCAATATCAATTGTTTGCATTTTGTTTTGTCAATATTAAATTAAAAAAAGCTGTACAAAAAAGTAAAAAATTGAGATTGGCCCTGTTAGAACAAAGCCACAGAATTTATTTATTATTATATTTTTATACAGTCGAACCTGCTTATTGTAATAGCCTCTGTGCCAAGCAAAAGTATTCCTATAACCGGTATATTCTAATAACTGATCATTGTTTGCTACTATAAATGTTTCAGGACCTCAAATTTCTATTCCTTAAACTGGGATATTCCTTTAAGAGGTATTCTAATAAGTGGGTTCGACTGTACCTGTAATTGTTTCTTTTTTGTTTTTTTTTCCTTAGCAGGCACTGAAAAACAGGAAGGAATGAAAATTATTTTGATTTGTATCCATAAAAATATGGATTTTTTCTTCGTCTTTTCCTGCTCTTCAGTGCGTGCTCAACGATAAAAAATAATATGGTTAATAAATTAATTTGTTATATTAAATGGAATTCTACAATAATGTGAGTATGAGTGTGTGTGTTACCGTAAAAACCCGATTTCAGTTAAAACCCGAATTTACTAGGAAAAACTAGTTTTAACTATGGACTTTAGACAATTCTAGTTTTAACTAGTGAAAACTAGAACTATCAAATGTTTTCAGTTAATTCAAGCAAGCAAGCATAGTGATTTAACCCAGCCTGAGAGACTTGCTCACCCCTAGAGAATGACATTCGGGTGATACAATTCATTGGGGCGAGGAGGATTAACTCCCGTAAGCAGGAATCACTCCACCCCGCTTCAATGCTCCAGACCATCCACTTACCCCCCGATAGCACTCTGATGCGCTATAGAGGCTCTCAATCAGCAAAGTGCTTATCATATGGGAGTCTTGGGTACACGGACTCCCATATGAAATCCTACCCCGATCAATGCAGGCCAGCGTGAGGCGCTCTATTCCCGCTATCTCTAGTGACTTATCTTCGATCTGTTTTGCTTGCTCGGGCGCCGAGTCCCCGCTCTGGGCTCTGTCCAGTTCGGCGACTCGGCGCTCGAGGATGTGGGCCCCTCATGCCCTTTTTTGGGTTTTGTTACTAATATTTTTTTTGTGGCTTTCGCCTATTGTTAATATTTTATTGATTTTTTTAGTGGCTGAAGCCGATTTGAAGTTTTTTGTATATTTTTTTGAGGGATGTCTGAAAATTATAAAAATCAACATTAATAAATATAATGAGATGCCAAAGGTGAGCAAGTTGTCTTCTTTTGATAGAGCTACGATTATCTAGCCTTTATTATATATTTACTAATATTTGTTGTTTGGGTCTCCTATGTTTCCATCTATGGTACACATCATACCTTAATATCTCTTGCAAGATCCGGTTTGGGTGGTCTTCTAGCTCAGCAAATTTTGTTCTGGCTTTTTCCTCCATAATATCCAGTACTCTTATTTGTTTTAGGTCTCTAAATAAGAACCGTTCGGCGACGTATCTGGGCACGTTTGCAGCTTCTCTGAGGCAGTTGTTGTGTGCCGCTTGTATCTTCTTTTTGTTACTTTGACTTATGTGACCCCATGCAAGAGATGCGTATGTAATTATTGGCAGTATAATGCTATTTATCAGTCTTAATTTTGTTTTCATAGCTAATTTGCTTCTTCTTCCTGTGAGTCCTCTTATTGCTGATCTGGCCGCTGCTGTTTTCTGGACTGTTGCGTTGACATGTGATGTGAATGTAAGACCTTGGTCCATTGTGACTCCTAAATATTTAACTTCGTTTTGCCATTCGATGGGTCTGTCTTGCAATGTTAGCTGTTCTTCTGGGTTATCTCTTCTCTTTTTGAAGATAACCGCTTGGGTCTTATCTGGATTTATTGCTATTTTCCATTGGATACTCCATTCTTCCATTGTATCCAATGCCGTCTGTAGATTTCTTACAGCTATATCTAGGTTCATGTGTTTTGCAGCAATTGCAGTGTCGTCTGCATAAAGGCTGATCAATGTTCCGGGTGTTCTTGGAACATCTGCTGTATATATGGTATACAGAAGGGGTGATAAAACTGCCCCCTGTGGTACTCCAGCTTCCGGCATTCCGTGTTCTGATAGAACTGGTCCTATCCGGACCCTGAACTTCCAGTCGCTTAGGTACGAGGAGATGAGTTTCGTCATGGCCCCGCTGTATCCATAATCTCTCATTTTGTATGTCAGTCCTTCATGCCACACTCTATCAAAGGCTTTGCTTACATCCAGAAAGGCTGCTCCCGTATATTGTTGGTCATTGAATCCAGCTACTATATATTCGGTAAGTCTTAATATTTGAAGTTCGCTGGAATGTTGAGCTCTGAATCCAAACTGTGATTCTGGGATTATGCCTAGCCTGTCTGTCTCTGATTGGAGCCTGGTTTGGATGACCCGTTCCACTATCTTACTGACTGCTGGAAGTAAGCTAATCGGCCTGTAATTTTGAGGAAATATGTGGTTCTTTCCTGGCTTGGGTATCATAATTACATGGGCTTCCTTCCATCGATTTGGGTAGAGCCTGTATCTTAGTATTGCGTTTGTTATATTTGTCAAATACACAATTGCTTTCGAGGGAAGATACTTCAGAGCTCTGTTAGTGATTTCGTCTGGACCAGGTGCTTTCTTTGGTGAACTTTTTCGAATCAGTTCACTTATTTCTCTTGGTGATGTGGGATTTATTATTTCTTCTTGTTCTTCGGGCGTTTCTAGTTCTGTTTCTTCGACTTCTTCGATAAAGTCTATATCTTCGTCTTGGTGATAATTCAGTGTACACTCTCTTTCAAGTGTCCTTCTCATCACCTCAGCTTTATCTTCTTCTGTGTAGACGATCCCATTTTCTCCATGTAGTGGGGGAATGGGTTTTCTATCGTTTCTTAAAGTTCTTTGGAGCCTCCATATTTCTTGCATATTTTGGCTCCTTTCCTCCATTTCTTTTATGTAGTTTTCCCACTTTTGGCTTCTATGGTCTATTAGTGCCTGTTTGACTTGTCGATTCAGTCGATTTGCCCTATTTTTATCTTCCTGGTTTCTCGTTCTTCTGGCTCTCTTTTTGGCTCTGTTCTTTTCCCTTATCATTTCTTTTATTTCCTGATTTATGTCTCTAAATCTTCCCATATGAATTTCATATTCTTCTTCAGTAGTGCTATTTCTTAGTGCTTCTTTTATGATGTTTTCGAGCTCTAGGACTTTTTCCTCTATTTCTTGTGGATTGTCAATTGTAGGAATGTTTCCAATTCCTATGCTCACTAGGCGTTTGAAGTTAGACCACTTGGTTTTCTTTCTTTTCTTTGTTGTTCTGTTATCTTCTTCCCATGTACCTATTTCTATGAGTATGGGGTTGTGGTCTGCTGATCCTTCGTTTAAGGTTCGGATGTCTGTTTGTAGTCCTAGGCTTTTGGCCACTACTATATCTAAATGGGTTGGTAGAGCATTTCCAGGAAAGTATGTTGGTTCGATGGGCCCAATCACCATGGTGTCTTCGTTGTTCACTAGATAATTATTCAGTATTCTACCGTTTCTGTTTGTAGCTCTATCGTTCCAGTTAGGGGATCGGGCGTTTAGGTCTCCTATTATTATGGACGGTTCTTCGGCGTTCAGGAACGTATTCAGGTCGTCGTCGTTTAGAGGATCTGTTGGCCTTACATATGCTGAAGTGATCCTTATTTCACCTTGTCTCATCTGGACTTTTATTGTTGTTGCTTCCATAGTGTTTAGTGGTGGCGTATGTTGTAATGTATGATTTATTCCTTTTCTCACTAGGATA
Organism: Diabrotica virgifera virgifera; assembly: GCF_917563875.1. Classification (NCBI taxonomy): domain Eukaryota; kingdom Metazoa; phylum Arthropoda; class Insecta; order Coleoptera; family Chrysomelidae; genus Diabrotica; species Diabrotica virgifera. Next base: position 164,306,632 of record NC_065446.1, on the reverse strand, counting down.
GCAGTTCCTCCTGAATTTGCTCTGTGGTCGTTCCTGTAGATGTCGTATCCTGGAAACTTGATATTGATGGTATGAGTTAGTTTAGTTTCTTGCAATGCTACGACATCCATTTCATATCTATTTATTAATTCGTCCAGCACGTTTGTATTAGTTCTTATGCCGCCTGAATTCCAGGAGCCTATCTTCAGGTATCCCCTAGTTTCGTGCCTTAGTTCAGTGCTATTTTTACATTTTTAATCGCTTCACTTACCGTTTTTATGACTAGCTCTTCTATCATCGTGGCCAGTCCTTTTTGTTGTTCTTTTGAAATTAATATGGTCGAATCTGTTGTTGGGTTTTGTGTTGGTTTGGTGATTTGGGCGTACGATTGCCCATTGTTTCTTTTAGGTTGTTGTGTTCTGTTTTCTATTGTTATTTGTCTGGGTCTTCCCCAGGCAGGTATCTTTGGGCATCCTCTATAACTTGCCGGGTGTTGCCCTTGGCAATTAGCACATTTTGCTTTTTGTTCTGCTGGAATTTGGCAGAATTTACTCTTGTGATTTTCTCCGCACTTTACGCACCTAGCGTCTTTGAAGCATGCATTTTGGGCGTGGTGGAAGCCCTGGCAATTAAAACATTGAGTTGGTCCGTTGCTCTTTCTTAGATCTTCTATTACTACTCTCATGTACATAAGGTTGGTAATTTTCTTGGCTTTGGGTACGTCTTCTTTTTCCACTGTAATTATAAACATTGGCAGAGATTTTTTGTCTGCCTTCCTAGACTTCATGTTTGTTACGTTAATTGTATTTATTTCATGTTTATTTAATAGTTCCGTTTGTATATCTATAGGTTTTGTATTTGAGGGAAGTCCTCTAATAACCATTTTAGGCTTGATATCTTCGTCTAATGGGAAGGCGATCCACTGAATTTTGATTTCTTTGTTATAATCTTCCAAGATATGGGTAAATTTTCTATAATCTTCAGGGCATTTTGTTTGAATGAGTGTTTCTCTTCCGTTTTTGGAGATTTTATTGTCTGTGTATATCTTTTGAGTTTCAGCAATTTTCAATATTGTTTCTGTTTCGTTTACTGTTTGTAGTTTTATGACGGGTGGTTTTGGTTTGGACCTGTTTATAGTGCTTTCTTGATTGTTTTGTTCGGTGATAAGGATATTATCAATTTCGCTTGTTTCCATTGTCTCTTCCCTGCCTTTATTCGGTAGGGAAGGAAATAGTTCTTGTACCTTAGATGTTGATGGCACGCTGTTGTCTTTTCCGACCTTTTTTGGCAGAGAAGGGAAATCTTCATTTGTTTTTGTTGTGGGTGTTATGGGTAAATTTTTTGTATTTGCGATGTTATTATTAGTATCTTCAATTTTTTTCTTTGGGATTGCTGTCATCGATTTTTTTTCATTTATTTGTATATCGGTTGTCTGGTTTTCGTTTTTAAGTTCGTCGAATCTTTTATCTATAGTTTCGATTACTTTTTCTTGAGAGTTTATTATTGTATTTTGTAGTCCATTGATTTTTTCATTCAATTGATGGATTTGGTTTCTGAGTTTTTTAATTTCTTCGTCCTTTTCTTTTAGTTGCTTTTTCATTTCAGCCACTGAATCTTCATCTTCCTGGCACTCATTCGGCCTTTGACGTTTTGCTGCCTTCTTATTTTTGTTTTTAGTTTTATTTTTCTCTACTATTTCTGATTGGTGTTCTGGTTCCATGTTGTTCTGTTTTTTCTTTTCCGCTATGGCCTTAGGTGTTTTAGAAACGCCGTTTAAGGCATTGCACGTTAAATTTTCATTATTTTGATCAATATCAATATCAGAATTATCAAACAGCGGAAGATTTGAGTAAATATTTGGACTTACCTCCATCGGTCCTCTTTATAATTGTTTTTTTTAACTTACTTTTCTGCCCCACGAAATGTATACCTATTTTTGAGATATTCGATGTTGTACAAACTCGTCGGCAGCCTGTCTGATCCTTCAAAAAGGTTTAGAACTTCGAAATATTTAAAGTTTTGGAAAGAACTTTTTAAATACGTCTTTATACTTTGACAGTACTTTGACATCTGTATTCAGTTAATTCTAGTTGAGACTAAACATATTTCAGTCAAAACTAGTTTTTACTAAACTTTTCAGTAATTTCTAGATTCAACTAAAACTCGGTAAATAATTTGCTGCTCTGGTTGTTTGTAAATAATTTCTCTAAAACGTAAAATACTGGATGACAAGATCGTTAACGTAAAAAACGCAAGTCCTTTGACCATGTTGTTGTTATTGTCTTGCATCCAGACTGCTAACATTTTTCGATGTCTTGGTTAGCTCGCTCTACTGAACCTTGATTCTGGTTGTGCCTTGGTTTTCCATGAACTACTTTTGCCTTAGGCCAGTATGACATTACCGTATTTATAACTGCTTTACCGAACTCTCAGCCATTATCGGAAAGTAAAATGCATGAATGTAAAAAGTCAAGAATATATCAGTTAATTATTGATAAGCAACTTAGTCCGCCCTCTTACTTTGTAATAGTCTCAACAAAACAAATTTTGTTAAATGATCTTGATAAACATAATATCCTCTGTGATCCTCTTGTGATTGCATATCGATCAAATCTACCTAACAGCGACTATTCATTTCTGAATGCAATATAGGTTTCGACACAAGACCCCTCTTCGCTTTACTCTTCTTTCATTGGCAGGTCTCACAAATTGATATAAAATTATTGAACATACCACTTGTTATACTTTCTTTTTTTTTCTTTCGGTTTCAGTCTTCAACCTATCCCAACTTATATGACCAATAGCAACGTGGGCTGCTTCAATTATGTCAAAAATGTCTTCAGCAGGTACATAATATTTGATGGGTTCAATCTAGAAGTCAACTTTTTTATTTCGCCAACTTCAACAATTCTAAATCGTTTTAGTGTTTTCTGGCAGACAGTTCCGCATCTTGTTCCCATTCAGGCATTAATTGATTATACATGCTTTGGTCACAACATTGTAGTGACTTTCTTTCTTCTCGGTCTGTTCCTTTTGTAAGATCTTTTCCAAAAAACGTTCTTTTCAAGTTCTTATATCTCTGCTCCCAACCTGATCTTCAACATTACCACTCATGGTGAATAATACACAGTAGTGTAATAATGGTAATATCACCTGGTGAGAACAATAGTGACGAAACTTCAAAATGAACATTTAGAGATAATCAATCGTATTTGAAGTTTTTTTTCAATTCAATTCAATTCAGTTTATTGATGTCAATATACAAAGTATTTACATAAGTCAAAGTCTGTTAAAATGCATCATTGAAATACATTGGCAAGCTAACACTTAATAAGTAAAATCTATAAAATTTTATCACCTAGTCTAAATACTTAACACAAAGTTAGAATATTAGCATAAAAACACAAGAGCACACAGAACATTTAAGAGAGCTGTAGGACTATCACAACAGGGTAGCCCCGAGATATTCCTTCTGAGAATAGTAAGCACCCACCAAAAGAAGTTCTTTGATTTTTATTTTATATGTATCTAAGGGCAGTTCTCGAATTATTAGGGGTAATTTGGACGGCGTTATGCATAACTCGACCAAGCGCCATTTCTTTAATATCGAGATAACAGCGGATTCTGGTGACACATAGCTAAAACTATCTTGGAAAAAATCCCTGTTATTGTCACGTTAACGGTTACTAAGAAAAACAAAATTAAACTAAGCGACATTAATCCACTTACCATTAAGTGACCATTAAGCAACCAAGAAACGAAAAACTTTGAAGCCATTTATCTCAAAACTATGTTTTGGTGCTTGGTCGAATTATGCATAACGCCGTCCATTTATTAAAGAAATGTATAGCCAGACATGATGGGCCATCTCTGCACCTCTCCAGCCTACGAAACTTTGGGGCAAGGTTCCCTCTAAAGCGTGTGTTAATATTATGAATCTGTTCATGAGTCTGGAATTTATGCATATTGCATTTTACATATATAAGATTATCATATATATACTGGCAAGGTAATGTTAATATTTTCCAATCTATAAAAACTTGTCTGCAATTGGCTCTATATGGCAAGCCTGCGACAATGCGAATGGCCCTTCTCTGCAGTCTTCATACATCCTTCGCTCCTGCACTATGGCCCCATGCGAGAATAGCATAGGAGATATGTGAGTGACACAAAGAAAAATATGCCTGCTTTAGTATGGAAGCGGAAACACAGGATGAAAGTCCACGAAGCAAAAATGTATTTGATGATAGCTTTGCTACTAAAGAGGTGGTATGAGCATCCCATATCAGTCCAGGGTCCAGCAGAACACCAAGAAATTTAGCACAGGATGCATTGTCCAGTACATCAGGAATATTTCTAGTTGAAAAAAGTAAGGACTGTGTTTTGGTTGTATTGAGAAACAGATATTAGAATGGAACCATTGTTCTGCCCCCGACACTGAACCCCACGAACTCCCCACTGCTGTTACCAAATCCTTACTGCAGGATGAGATTGTTGTGTCATCTGCAAAGAGAGTGAAATGCGCAGTTTGACATGAAAGTGGTAAATCATTGATGTATATCAAGAATAATAAGGGACCCAACACAGAGCCCTGAGGAACTCCTATGCGCAAGCATCCTCTCTCCGATTCAACACCTGCAAATCTCACCCTCTGGCAGCGGTCCGTCAAATAATTTTTTTAATGAAACTGCTAAACCGTATAACTGACTTATAGGTAATCATTTTGCAAAATTTTTCTAATAATGTGCTTTCTAGATATGTAAACCAATTAGTAGAAGTAATTTTATTTGAAGAAAAGATTAATATTGTATGTATTTTTGATTTTTTTTCTGCGTTACGCCATTATTGCATTATCGAAGATGTTTAATTTGATGTTTCGCCACTATACTTTAATACTACTATACTATAACAGTTTAGTTTCTGTTTTAAATAATTAAAAAATTTACTTTTAAAAATAAATTAAACGCATCAAATAAAATATTTTATTGTACACACCAGTTATGCGCAAAATGAAACTAAGTACAATAGAAAAATAACAAAATAAGATTTTAAGTAATAATTATGAAATCGATAAACATGATAAAAGATAAAAAGTAAGCAAAAGAACTATTAATAGTAAAATTAAATTCATAATTTCACTCACGTATGTTTCGTATTTCAAACTACTAAAGAAATTATTGTGGGTAGAAGGAATTGATTTATTTTGTAAGACTTCTTTTTAGAAATGAATATTGGTTCTCGATATTGTGGAATTAAACAATACTGATCCAAAGTGGATAGACGCTTTCTTGATTTGCTATTTCTAAGTACCTAAGAACGATTGAAACTGAGTTTCTCTGTAAGAAGTTTTATAAAAAAAACACAAATGCAAAAACGACCACACAGACAAAAGTGCTCATTCGCCACTATTGCACATTGTACTACTATCTTTAATAAAATATCTAATATTTCAAATACATGCAGGCACGGCATAATTACAGATTCGCCAGTATTGATATAAAGTTTGGTGTGCTTTCGTCGTTAATGCATCAAAATATTTGACAAATTCACAATACCATAAAGACTTGTAGCCCTCTAGTAATAAGGAAATTAAATAATTGTTAGCCGATATTGCACATAAAAGAGGGCATATTTAGATGTCGATTGATGGACTTAACTCAAAAACGTTAAAATTTTCAAGTTTCGCCACTATTGTTCTCACTAGGCGATATAACCAATAAAAACGATGCAGAAAAATCAACAGTTGCACACACTGGTTTGTTACCGTTTATAACCCTACCTCGAAAACACGAAATCGTATTTGTCTGTTCTCACAACGATTTTAACTGGTATTCGCTAGCAATTCAAGTAAAAACTAGTTTAAACTGGTGTAAACTCTAAATGAAATTTGTTTGGGATTTCTAGTTTTAACTGAATTTATCAGTCAAATCTCGTTTTTCCTAGTAAATTCGGGTTTTAACGGTAACATGTGTATTTTAATGATAAATAAAAAATCGTAACTGTCAATCATTTTTATTCCAAAATTAATGCATTATGACTAAAAAAAATGTTGTTTATTCACTTATACATGGGCTATATTTTATCGTATTGTCAAGGTAATGAGCCCTAAGGTGAAACAAAGTGTCTGCACCTCCAGTGTCTTTTACTTCAGTACCTCCAGTGTCGGACCGCAAACCAATGCGAGATATTTTTTATAAAGGGCACTCAAAGCATTCATCTTCAACTCTTATTCAATCTTTTCTTCTAACGAAATTGTGTAAGTAATACACAATATTTTACAACATCATCTGCTAATTTTGTTTCCACATCTAGTACCCAGTGAAGAATGGGCCATTTATTTGCTTAAACTCTAAAGCATCCACATCCAAAAGTGGTTTCGATGTTATCCATTGGAAAACTGATTTAATGCAGCGATTTATAAATCGTAGTGGAAGTACGCTCTAGATTTTATGCAACATGCATTTTTTTTAGCTGTGACTAAAAATAGCTAGTGGAGGGCTAGCCTCATCGTTGATTAGGATTGTTATTCATATGTTGTATGTTTCTGATAATGAATCTGTCAAAATATTCTCAAGCCGAGCCCAGTGCCGGTTTATGCACTGGGCGCTTGGAGCGGGCGCCCAGGGGCCCGGACCCCGGAGGGGCCCGTACGGACCCCTTCCTTTTATTAATAAAAAAAGTAAAGTCCGCTAAATAATCTACGTATTTTCCAAAATGGATAAAAAAACGACGAAATACCTGCGATTTAGAAATGGTCTGATTTTAAGACTGATGACTTTATAAAAACTGCGAACTTTTAAACCAAAAAGTGATGTCTTAGAACGTTATAAAAACATGTTTGAAGATGTAGAAAAAGCTTATTATAGAAGATTACATAAAAGCAACTTTTATAGATGAAAACCCAATGGAGGCAAAGAAACGAGAGATTGGCTAATATACGGCGCAAGTGTTAAAGCTGTTTATTGTTACCCATGCAAATTATTTTCAATTGAAAAAATAGTTTAACTGAGTTTGGATGGACCCACTGGAAACATTTGAATATTTTGCTCAAATCTCACGAAGAAAGTAAATTTCATCTGAACTCTATGGTTACATTAATATCAAGATCATCATTGATTGGAGTTATAGACGCTGTCTTGAAAGAGCAAGTAAAATGCGAAGCTAACTATTGGATAAACGTCCTAAGAAGAGTTGTTGTCAATACTAAATGACTTGCTTCTCAAGGACTAGCTTTCCGTTGATGCAATGTATATGCTAGCTGTCTCACCAAATTTGCAATGAATTTTTGGAAGTAATGAAATCAAAGCTTGTAGAAACTTTTGACGCTGTAAATGCTTTAGTTAAAAACTAGGGATCCATCAAACCTATTTTTTCCAGTTAAGCAATAACAGAGACGAAAAATTAGCAATTAAAAATGAAGCCAAGACACTGCAGAATAAAATCTTTGAGACAGCTCTATTGACACTGATTTTGACAAAAACTTTGGAACGAGTTAATGCAAAAGCAATACGTGAACGTGAAGAAACTGTGGACTTAAACGTGTCAATTGGAGTAGAAATAATGACTAATGACAATCTATTTTGAGATTTGTTGGAGACGTAAGAAATATGTCAAGCGAAATTGAACTAGAAGCCAAAAAAATTTTTTTTTTTCGAAGACGAGGATATATGCTACAAATATGTTACATCAGCTGTTAGATGATTTTCTACGCTAGATAAAGAAGCAGTCAAGACGTCAATTAATACTTTATATGTGAAATATAAAAAAATGTGTTGATGAAACCAAAGAGAACTTGCATAATGGAATTATTGTCCTTTTCATGATCATTTTTCAGTGCGTAACTAATGATAGGAAAAAGGGTAAGTCCGTGATAATACACATTTATGACATTTATTCTAACATGACATTTTAGTTAAATTTTCTCCAGTTTCTTGCATTTAACAAATAACATAAAAACAAATCAAATGCGTTTCTTGCATTTATAAAATGGTATTTTCTTTGATTTGTATAGTCTTATAAATTATACAGATTATATTTGTAATATTATTATCTAATTAAAAAAAATGTTTTTTTATTATGACGCCATCTATCGACAACTAGAATAATCACCGAACTAGAATAATTACCAAAGTAATCAACGACGTGCCTTTTTTTCTGTCATATACAATTTAATACCTTAGAAAGAAATCGAAAAACTGTGACGCACTGAAAGATGATCATGAGAAATAGAATACCCATTCTATAACATTATGCCAAAAGTTAAATAAACATTTATAAAATTTGGTATCATCCAGGATGTAAATATTATACCTAAAGGCAGTACTGTTTTTGTGACGGTACGCGCCGGTACGCCGTACCGGCACCTCTTGGTACAAAAAATTTAAAAAATCAACAAAATTATAGACAAATTCCTGAATTCTTCCCTTGCTCCCAAATAGCTTTAAAACGCCCTTATTGATGATAAATTTAAAAAGTTTTCCCGGGGGTGAACCCCCATATGAACACTCCCCAGACCCGCAGGAACATTGCGTACCGGAACCTAAGCGTACCGGAACCATTGCGTACCGGAACCTTATATTGTTACAAAAACAGCACTGCCTAAAGGTAACATTTCCCAATATTTTACCTTTACTGCGAGTTTGTTTCACGATACCATTTCTAATGCATCAGGCGAGCGGTCTTTTTCGGCTTTAAAAAGAATAAACATATATTTAACGCCAAATTTGGGTCGTGAAAATCTAGACGCATATCACTATTGTATTATAGAAAATGAAGACCTAGAGCAACTGAATTGTGATAGTATCATCTGACAGATTGCTAATGCCTAATCAAGCAAAAAAGTGATCTAATTTTTGTCATATGTATTTTTTAGAATATATTTTTTTGTTTGCCATGTGTTGTTTTGTGTAACTTTCTATTTTTTTTATACATTTTTAAATGTATTTTTTGGAATATTTTTACGTTTGCTTTTCTTCTTGTTTTCTAAAAATTGTGTATGGATTTTACGGGTATAAATACATGAATGTGTTTTCTTGTAAAAAAATCTGACAACGAATAGCAATTAAGGGGGCCCCTAAATATTCAGCGCCCAGGGCCCGAAGTTAGGTTAAACCGGCACTGAGCCGAGCTAAAGGACTATACTTAGTAATCTCCCATATAATATTTCAATTGGTGTCAAAAACTTAATCTTGAAAATTATTTAGTTGATCATTTGTTATCATTGTTGATGCATTCATTCAACACACTGTGATGGTGAAAAATATACTCAATACAGTTGTGTCTTTATTAATCACATTATGTGACTGTTTTCTGGTATGCTACTTTAGAAATCATCAAAAGTAATATTTATTAGGGCACTTGAAGTGTTTTTGTACATTGTAAAACTTATACGAGCCCCTTCCCATTTCAGTTGGCCCACCTTTGGAATTTGCAATTTATGGCAATTACCACAAACAAATGACAATCTACATATTTTTATAAGTTCGCATATTAATTATTATTGCTTTTTTTATTAATATTTATTGAAAACATTACCCCTGGGATATTTTTATTTGGTTCAAACACTAATAATAAAAAATCGCTAAATCGTGGCCTTTGATCACTTATATCAACATACATTGATTTTTTTCATAATTATCTTAAAATCAAAGCTAGCTGTGCAAAATTATATCAAAACAATTGTCAATTAATGTCAAATAGATTTTGTGATATTATAAAGCCTACTACTGTTTGTCGAGATAAAATTGTCAATGGGAATCGGTGGAGATAAAGTGATGGATGAGAACATTTTTGTTCAATCAACAATATATTTTTGAATTCTGGAAAATCCAATTCGGAAATCGCGAATATGCTTCAATTGTCACAGTATAGTGTAAGAAATATTAGAAGATACAAAACCTCAGGTTAAACCAATTAACCTCATTACCAAACCTATAAATGCAGGAAATAGAATAAACGAAGCAGATCGAAGGGAATTAAGATGCATTATAGTGAAAAAACAACGTGCAACTTATCTAGATTTAAGTGTTTTGTGAAGTAACCTCGTTGGAAGGCATGTTTCTAGATCAACATATCACCGAGAGATCAACATATAACAAATTATTATTTGCTTCTTACAAATTAATTGAATAAAGTTAAAAAAATTAATATGAATTGTTTTTGAAAAATTTCATTTTATCTCAGACTAATAACAATCCAGTCTTAACATTACAACACCAGAAAAATAGGTTAAAATGGTTAAAAGAGTATTGAGGTTGCACAAATTCACTAATGGATGCAACACAATGGAGTGATGAATTCAGATTTAAAGTGTGTGTGTTGGAGTCGAATAATTGGAGACAGTAGGAGTCGAGTTATTCGCAGAAAAAATAAAGATTTTCAGCCTTACTCTCTCAACAGAAAAGTCAAAGTTCCTTACGTTTATCGTGGTCTGGGGCAGCACGTCGGCGAAAGGTGTAGACAAGTTGCATTTTATCGATAGAATTTTAAATACGGACAAATAATATTTGTAGGTTTTTAATAATTTCTTACCGATTTTGGAACAAAGTCATTTAAATAAGTTAAAATCAGCGAAACATTTTGTCTTCCAACAGGATGGCTTATGTTGCCATACCTCAAAAGAGTTTAAACTGGATTGGAGACCATGATATAAGTACTACTTCTGGACTATGTTTCTAACAGTCCCGACTTGTCCCCGAGATAAACTTTGGCGTCTCTTTGTGGCGCGAAATAAAAAAACATTGGGGAAACATCCTGCTAGGTCCGTCAAAGAATTGAAGCAAAAATTGCAAAAAATATGGGATTTATTTACATCAGAGTGTTGCCAGAACTTTGTAAAAACTATGCCTCGAAGAATTTTGAATCTAATTAAAAATAAAAGAGATGTCACTGAGTTGTAAACTTTCACATTTGTTTTGTTAAAATTAGATATTGTTTACGTTTTTTTTTAATTTGTTGTTATTCTGTTTAATCGTTTTTATTAATTTAAAACATATTTTGTATAGTTCTGAAAATCCACAAATTATCGATGGCAACCTAAACTCTCAAAGTTTAGGTTGCTTGACTTTTATATTTGTTCTATAAAATTGGATTTTCTTTTCAATCTGCATTGGGCCAACTGATATGGGAAGGGGCTCGTATGTGTAATATTAGTTTTATAAATTTAGGAAATATACAAGCTTATAGGAAACTGTGCAATACTAGGCTATTTTATGGTATAACACCTCTCATATTTGAATTGATATCAACTGAGTGTTATGACATCATTTCAGGCTCTCATGCCTGTATCAGACACTCAGGCTAAATACAAAATCAAACATGGCAGGCCAACAAATGTCTCCTAATGTTTTCCACTCCCACAACAGACATTCGTTGTAAACGAGGGACATTGGAACAAGAGTATTGCCTTAAAAAATTAAGGAGTTTGAGTATCTTGGAGTAACTCTAACGAGTAAAGGTGAAGAAAGCCAAGAAATGGAGAAGCGAATTTCGGTAGGAAGGAAGACTGTCGGAGCCCTACACAAAATAATAAGAGCAAAAATCATCTACCTACAGAGAGGCAAAATTGAGACTATTCCGAACAGTGATCCAGCACACAATGTCCTTTACAGAAGCGAAACATGGGTTATGAACAAAAATCAAGAAAATATGCTGAATATCTGGGACGGGAGTATTCTAAGTAAGATATTCAGAGAAGTAAAAGACGATTAAAAGACGAAAAAGTGGCTAAAAGCGTATAAAGAGGACCTGGAAATAATCGGAATAACACATTGGAGAACTGCGGCCATGGATAGAGGAAAAAGGGAAGAAAAACTGGATATATTTCAAGCCATGGGTCTGTCTTCAAGGCCTGTTGAGTTTTATATATAGGAACTAGTTCACTAAAGATTATTATCACGGTGAACGACAGGTCGTGAATGCAATTATAGATTTCCTTGTCGAGTATTTCACCACCCTGTTCTGCCGTATTTTTCCATTTCTAAAAAGCACAGAAGATAAATAATTCGAATTTTAGTTCCTGTCCCATTTTGACTTACGATTCATAGATGGTGCTAGTTGCATATTTTGTAATTATTTTAATAATTACTCCGAAGGGATGAAAACATTTGATTCCAGTTCAGTGTCTCTACACAGGTGCTCTGATGAGATTAAGTTCAATTCGAAATACCTATAAGCACATAGTGGAGGCCCTGTTCTGTAATCAAATCTGAATCATCTTTACTTTTAGTTATAATTTAATATTTATTTATTTATTTATTTATTTATTAACGGGCCTTGCCCACTTTTAGTACAATTTACAGTTTAAAAACCTCAATAGAATTAGTCAAATAATAAAATCTTAATACAAAAACAATCTAAATACAGTCTAAAAAGTGCTTAGAAAAATAAAGTTAAAGTTAAAATAATAAAACAATACAACAGTGATATATAAAACTGACAGGTACAAAATCATTAGTTACCAGTGGCGGCTCGTGATTTTTTCAATAGGGGAGGCTATACCTAACTGTAAATTATCTAGACAAATTTGCACTAGCAAAAAAAAATCCGCCAAGAAAATCTAATTTAAGGCCCCATTTTTTTGACCATTTTTTGTTTACATTTTATAATATCATCATAATTCATAATTATTTCAAAAACACGGTAAATTACCGATATTTTGCTTTGCATTACAGATACCGGAAAAAGTTATTTAAACAAGTTGTTCCAAATATTATTCTAATCCCACATACCAAATTTCATCACAAAATTCGCACTTTTAGTTTTTTCATTATTTCTAGTCAGGATCCTAAAATCCGCAGAAGAGGCTGCTGGCCGAAAAATCTCACTTGCCCGATCTCCGGGCAGCGTGTGCGTTAAGCGATGTGCAGCTCTAAGGAGACCGGGTCTCCTTAAACCATCCTTAAACGCTGCTGGGCTACGCGGAGCATTAGCAAGTGAAATTTTCCGCTCAGCAGCCTCCTCTGCGATTTTAGGATCCCGACTACAAATAATGAAAAAATTAAAAGTGCAAATTTTGTGCTGAAATTTGGTATGTGGGGTTAGAATATAATTTGGAACAACTTGTTCAAATAACTTTTTGGGATATCTCTAACGCGAAGCAAAATAGCAAAGTAAACAAAACAGTGTAGGGTGTGTAAAAAATTTATGGGGAGGCTAAGCCTCCCTTGCCTCCTCTGACCAGCCGCCACTGTTAGTTACACTTTATTACAATATATCGCAATATATCACATTGAAAAATTTATATCAAAATTTGCTTTAACAGGCTCACAAATTTACTAAAGTTTTCATTAAAAAAATCCAAACTATCAGCATAACAGTTAGCCATACGTGACACTCTAGGTATACAAGAATTATTGAGGCCAACATTGGTTCTCCTAAATGGCTGATGAAATACGTTAACTGATCTGGTGTTTCTTAACGGAACTGATAACAACATTGTGGAAATCAGTGAAGGACAGTCAATCATGCTATTAATGAGTTTAAAAAATATTTTGAGATCTGCCTGATCCCTCCTCACTCTCAAAGGAGGCAGGGAAAATGTATCTTGTAATAATGCAAAATGATATGAAAATTCATTTACTATATTGGATTAACATGCTAGGTACCTAAGGAATTTTCTCTGCACCTGCTCAATTCTGTGAATGTGTGAAGTATAATGGGGGCTCCAAACTAAAGAACAATATTCCAATAAAGGCCTGACAAGACTACAGTACAGCAATCTAATAGCATTAATACTCCTAAAGTCATGTGTGCTTCGCTTAATGAATCCAAGCATCCTAAGTGCTCTAGAAACTGTGATGTCAATGTGATTAACAAAAGAGAGTGTGGAGTCCATTGTGACTCCAAGGTCCCTAATAGATGAGACTTGGGACAATGGTGTCCCTTAATACTATATTCAAAATTAATTTTATTAAGTTTCTTAGTAAAAATGATGGAGTTGCACTTAATGATGTTTAGATCCATGGCGTTGATCTCACACCACTCATCAAGTCTGGCCAGATCTGACAGAAGTTTAAGACAGTCCTCTGGGGAGGATATTTTAAGGTAGCATTGCAGGTCGTCTGCAAAACACAAGAATTCAGCAAATCTAAAACAGTCCGAAATATCATTGACAAATAATACAAATAATAACGGTATAATTGCGGTACTCCAGAGGGGTTGGGAATATTTTTAGACATGTAATTATTTACCTTTACAGTTTGACATCTTTCAGTTAGATAACTGGCTAGCCATTCCAATAATGTTCCCTGAATACTAGCAGTTTCTAGTTTGTTGAGCAAGATTTTGTGGTTTACCCTGTCGAATGCCTTGGAAAAGTATGTGTAGATCGCATGAACCTGCCCGTCCCCATCCAAGACGTCCGACAGATAGTTAGCAAAAGTAATTAAATTTAATTCTGCAGATTTTTTGCTAAGAAACGCAAACTGCTCTTCTATTACTGTCAAACTTAATTTTGATCTTAAATAAGCCGCTACTATTTTCTCGAATAATTTTGGAATGGAATTAAGACTGCATACTGGTCTATAGTTGGATATATCAGCTCTGTTACCAGACTTATAGATAGGTGTAAGATAACTCGCTTTCCAGAAATCTGGAAAGATACCTGAAGCAAGAGATTTATTGAATATCACATGAAGTGGACGTGAAAACTATATGAAAACTACAAGATTTCAGAACTGAAGGAGGGGTGCCATCTGGGCCTGGTCCCTTCGTTATGTCAATATTAGCCATCTCCTCGTAAATGGTTGATATGAGAATATTATAATCAGATATACAAATATGATTAAATGAGGGTATAATGCCAGATAAAACACATTTCAAAGCATGTCTAAGTTTGTATTTGGTAACACATTCACGTAAAACAATTTTTATATTTGATATTTCATACTTATAAACTATTACTATCAATACCCACACTATTTGGAACGTGGTCACCAGGGTCACTTCAAGTTCTTCTAGGACCTCTACATCAGTCTTGTCAATTCTTTTACTTCGATTCAACATTTTAAGCATCGCTACTTTTTCACGTCCATCCCTCCTAATTAAAAATATAAACAAACCTATCGGTATACCACCGTAGGAAGAGCTTTCAACTAAAATCATCGTAAATAAAATAATACTATGCCAAGTAACAGAACCGTAGGACCAAGAAATCAGTTCATGGTATATAAAAGATGGTAACCAGAGAGAGATGATAATATTCGAAGGTACCAATCCGCAGCTTTCACAGTTACTGTCATCTTTTTTACGTCTGCAATCTAAGAAGTTAAACACCAAAAGGGGTAACGCTACAAATATATAAACTACTTGAAGAGCATATATCATTTCGCCAAAATACCGAATAGCAAATACTAAAGTAAAAAGTAAGTAAACAACATAAATACCATATTTCTTAAAAAGTGCAGAAGGTTTGATGAATTTTTGACTATAAATATGTAGAAACCAGTCCAAAGCAAGACACAAACCCAACAGAAATATTAGTGCTATTGTGAAATTGTGTATCTTACTTATGCATATGGCAGCTGCTAAGGATAAAATGCATATTATTAACTTTATGGTTTCCGTAACGTAGGCTGTGTAAGAAAAAATATCGAAAATTCCAGCCATCTCATGTTCGTAAAAGGGATGTGTTAAGATATCTTCTTCATCTACAGGAATATTAGCCGTATCTGCCATGGTGAACCTGAAATAAATCAATAAAAGCTTAAGAATAGATTAGAAAATATTGAGGAAGTGGTACAGATAAGAAACACAATGTGAGAGCTTAAAAGATTTATAGAAACGGAAAAGACACAAAGGAAATTCAGCACGTAAACAAATAATACAATCGGTTTTTTCACTATATTGTAATGAAGCGAGGTGGCAGGTAAACGGATTAGTGATTATAAGTTTATGATATGAACTATCTAGTGATGATATGAACTGCTAATATTCGTCGGAGTAATTCGAGTTTGTTTCATTATTCAGGTCCACATATGATAACAGCAGAAATGCTCAAAGCCACAGAAGAAACTGGCGTAAAATTACTTTATCTAATCTGTAACCAAATATGGTATTCTAAACAATGGCCTGAAGACTGGACAAAATCTACAATAACGATAATTCATAAAAAAGGCAGTTTCCATAAATGCGACAAGGATAGGACTATTTTTCTTATATCACACGCCAGTAAAATACGAGTATATATAATAGCACTGCAGGCCTCAGGGGCCCATGGCTTGAAATTTTTCAACTGTCTTTCTCCACTTTACTTTGTCCAGGGCAGCTGTCTTCCAGTTTACAACCCTGCTCTTTGTAGATCCTCTTTGGCTGCTTCCAGCCACTTTTTCCGCGGTCGACCCCTCCTTCTTCTTCCCTCACCTCTTAACAATATACTCTTCGCCCATCGGTCCCCTGACATCCTTTCCACATGTCCCAGCCAGCGAAGTCTTCTAGTTTTTACCATATGGTTGATTACTGGCTTCCCAAACAGTTCTTGAACTTCCGCATTCGTCCGTCTTCTCCATTCGTTCTCTCCCACTTTCACATCACCGAAAATCTTTCTCAGCACACTCCGTTCCCATCTTTCCAATGCATTTTCTTCTCTCTTATTCAGAACCCAACATTCACTACTATACAATACTGTAGGTTGTATCACCGTACTATATAACCGCAATTTTGCTGCTCTTGAGATAAGACTACTTTTTAAAAGTATGCTCAATGCTCCAACTGCTCGTCTTCCCTTCGCAATTCTTTTTTCAATTTCTGGAACTTCATCTCCTTTCTCTGTTACAGTGACCCCTAGGTATTCAAATTCTTTTACTTTCTCGAAACAATATTCTTTTCCATCGTTATCTATTCTAATTTTCAAAACCTGTTCTTCATTTAGTGTATCTCCCATTTCCATAAATTTTGTTTAGTGTTCGTTAATTTTCAGACCGTACTGCTTAGCTTTTCTTTCAAAAAGGTTAAATACTCTTAGCAGTTCTCTTTTTGTTCTTGGTATCAATACTATGTCGTCTGCATATCGTCGCCTTAGTACTATAACTTGATAACTCCAAAATTGACGTTTTTGAGATAACTAGTTCACAAGATGTATTTTATTTGCCTCTATATTGTGTAAAAACTTGATGACTAGCCTCAAACGAATTAAGTATTTATTTACGATTGACGAAAGTTGATAAAACTCAAATGCCGCTAATATTCAGTGCTAAAACTTGACAAGATAAGTTATCAAGCTATTTTTTAATATAAATAATCGTGAATACGAGATACACTGAATGCTATAACTAGGTAACTCCAGTTATCTAGTTGTAGCACGTGTTTTTCTGAAACCATTGAGCTTACCACGTAAATGCTATCTGTTTATTCGGTTCATGTTAATGCAAAAATTCTAGAATTGTCAGCTGATCTGGCAACCCCCATGGCAGAGGGCTAATTTTCACCAAAATAATGCTTAAAATATTAGTTTTTACATTACCAAACGTTAACATTATGGTAGTGCTAAAAGTTGATAACTTTAATTTTTCATGTTATTTTCCATATTGGAAAGCAAAGGGGCTAGCCGGGTAAGATGATGAAAAGTGCCCCCAAGTCGATTCGAATTCCATATAGCGTCAATGTTTAAGTGAAACTAACTTTCTGAAATTTTTAGCCCCACAGGTGGTCATGTGACCCACCTAGAGCCTAATTAGGGTTTTTATTTTTTTATTTTTTATCTCAGCCGCATCGAGAACTAGCGAAAAACTTTAAATAAAAAAGTTGTAAGCTTTAAAAAGATCTGTCCGAAATTTTTTTTTAATTTTTGGCGGGAAATTTAAATTTTATAACGATTTTAAAATTTTAAATGAGTATAAAAAAATAACTAAGACATTCGTTTTCACGAAAAAAAATATATAACGTGTATTTTTGCATAATATATCACCCTGAATTTTTTCAAATTTTTAAAATTGGTGAAACGCACCTTTAAAAATATAAAATCACATTTTTTCGTTTTTTTGATACAATTTTATACATATTTTTTAAAAAAGGTAACACCGTCACTAGAATAGGTAAAAATCTAAAAAATAATTGGGGTTTGCTTAATAAAAATTGTTTGTAATGCCATCCATTTTCAAGATACAGGGCGTTGAAGAAAACAAAATTTTACACATTTTTTACGATTTTGCCGAAACTACTGGCAACATTGTAATAAAATTTGGCGAGTTTTAAGAGGTAGTTGTTGTGCATTTTTTGACATACAATCAAGAATTTTATATTTATCATTGGCGCGCATATGGGTAATGGTCTGAACTTTTTAAAGAAAAAAGATAGTACGCCACTGACATATTTCAAATTAACAATCGTTTTTGAATCCCTCGTTCAATTTGTGACAAAAAATCTATCTTCCTATTTTTTCATACGACGCGCCATTTTTATTCAAAAAATAAAACATCTTAACCCTTACAAAGTATTCGAACTTCTATGAAATAAAATACATACTACTATTAGTAGTTTCTACATCTACTAAACTCGTACATCCATTATAAAAACTAATTCGAATACTTTTGAAGCGTTAAGATATTTTATTTTTTGCAGCAAAACGGCGCCTCTTATGAAAAAATGAAAACATAGTTTTTTACCGCAAATTGAACGAGGAATTCAAAAATGATTGTTAATTTGAAATATGTCAGTGGCGTACTATCTTTTTTTCTTTGAAAAGTTCAGACCCCTAAGCGCGCCAATGATCAATATCAAATCCTTAATTGTATGTCAAAACATGCACAATAACTACCTCTTAAAACCCGCCAAGTTTTATACAATGTTGCCAATAGTTTCGGCAAAATCGTAAAAAATGTGTAAAATTTTGTTTTCTTCAACGCCCTGTATCTTGAAAATGGATGGCGTTACAAAAAAAATTTATTTAGCAAACCCCAATTATTTTTCAGTTTTTTACCTACTCCAGTAACGGTGTTACCTTTTTTGAAAAATATGTATAAAATTGTATCAAAAAACGAAAAAAAACCGAAAAAATGCGGTTTTTTATTTTTAAAGGTGCGTTTCACCAATTTTAAAAATTTGAAAAAATTCAGGGTGAAACATTCTGCAAAAATACACGTTATATATTTTTTTCGTGAAAACGAATGTCTTAGTTATTTTTTTATACTCATTTAAAATTTTAAAATCGTTCTAAAATTTAAATTTCCCGCCAAAAATAAAAAAAAAAACATTTTCGGACAGAACTTTTTAAAGCTTACAACTTTTTTATTTTACGTTTTTCGCTAGTTCTCGATGCGGCTGAGATAAAAAATAAAAACATAAAAACCCTAATTAGGCTATAGGTGGGTCACATGACCACCTAGGAAGCTAAAAATTTCAGAAAGTTAGCTTCACTACATATACTAAACGGTGACCTATATGGAATTTGAATCGAGTTGGGGGCACTTTTCATCATCTTACCCCGCTAGGCCCTTTGCACCGTATTCCTCACCCACCCTATTCCTAGTATGGCTACTATCAGTAGCCAAAAAGTTAAGGAACAGTATTTTAGAGTTGCAGAGTGAATTCCGTATTTACCAACATCATGGGAGCAGCACAAATATCTTAAAAATCTTTAAACCCGTTTATCTCAAAACTACTAATTTCGAATTATCAAGTTATAGTATTAAGGCGACGATATGCAAGTACCTGAGTTCTTCTATCATGGATCGTACCTTGCGTTCTGATCCCGCTCTTCCTGAATATTGCCTCTAATACACAATTGAAAAGGACAGTTGATAGAGGGTCTCCCTGCTTCAAACCCTTTCGTACTTTGAACTTTTCTGAGAGGCTACCCTCCAGTGCTACTCGATTTTCTGTTCTCTCGAGTGTCATTTTCACCAGTTTGACCAACTTCTCCGGTATCCCAATTAACCGAAGTGCATGATAAAGACGTTTCCTTACGACTGTATCATATGCCTGCTTGAAGTCTATAAACAGGAGCTTCATATTTAGCTGTTGTTCGTAGGTACCGCACTGTAACATCTTTAGTACGAAAATCTGATCGATGGTAGATCTTTCTTTCTTAAATCCACCTTGATATTCTCCTACCTGCACACTAATACATCTGTCTAATTTTTCTCTTATAACCTTGGCAAGGACTTTATAAATTACATCAAGCAAAGCGATACCTCTGTAACTTTCACATTAAGATTTATCTCCCTTTTTGAATATCGGGCATATTACAGCCTGACTCCATTGTCTGGGCATTTCTTCCTGACCCCATATCATCTTTAGTAGGCTACATATTCTCTTTTCTAATATTTTACCTCCATGTTTAATCATTTCTCCTGGAATGTCGTTGATACCCGCACTCTTGTTATTCTTTATGCTTCTTAAAACTTCCATTATTTCCTCGTCTGTCGGCGGCCCCACTACATCCTCTTGGTTGTAGTTTTCTTGTATCACTTCCATCTGAACCTCGTCATTACCTTCCTGCCTCTCATTTAGCAGTTCCTCAAAATGCTCTCTCCATCTATCTAGTTTTCCTTCCTTTTCGCCTATTGGGTGCCCCTCTTTGCTCCTGTAAAAGTTTTGTCCCCTTGAATACTGTTCTTTACTTCTATTTGCTTCTTGGTAGAAATTTCTAATGTTCTTGTTGATATAGTGTTGCTCAATATCTTCAAGCTTTTTACTCATGTGTTCCCGCTTTTTATATCTACACATTCTTTTTGTGTTTCTCCTCTCTTCTTCATATTTCTTTCTATTTTTTTCACTAGGCTCATCTATCATTCTTTGTCGTGCCTGATTCCTTTTCTCTAACCTTTTTCTACAGTCATCATCGAACCATTATTTTTCCTGTTTTCTACTTACTTGTCCCAGGTGCTTACTTGCTGATTCCTTCAAAGATTCCTCAATTTCTGTCCACTCCGTTTCTATATTGTCATGGTACTGCCTACCTCTAAGCTTGTCCGTAATTTCTGCTTCAAAGCTCTTTGCAATGTCCTCGTTGTTCAATTTGGCAACATCGTATTTTTTTCGACTTTCCAATTGACCTCTCGGTTTCGACATTCTTTCTCTTATTTTTGCTATCAACAATATATGATCGGAATCCATATCAGCTCCTCGATAACTTCGTACATCTGTTATTTGTTTCGCATGTTCAGCTTCAATCAAAATATGGTCAATTTGATTCCTTGTTTGGCCATCTGGCGAAATCCATGTCTCTTTATGTATTGCCTTATGATCAAAGTATGTACTCATTATTCTCATATTATTCTCCTGTGCAAAGCCTATCAACATCTTGCCGTTGTCGTTACTTTCCTGGTGCTTACTCCTTCCACCTGTGGTCTTCCTGTACCTGCTCTCATTACCCACTTTAGCATTAAGGTCCCCTATAATTATTTTAACATCATACTTTGGAATTCTATTGTAAACCTGTTCTATAATATCATAAAATTCATCTTTTGTTTCTCGATCTTTGGTTTCTGAAGGGGCATGCACATTTAATAAACTTAGCTTTCTAGTCTTACCTCTGATTCTCAGCATACATCTCCTTTCTGATAAAACATCAAAGGCTACCACTGCCCTCTGCAGCCTCTCACTCACCACAAAACCTGTACCCAGCATTCTATCGGCGCCTCCACTATTGAAAAAACTGTAACCGTCCACTGTTATCACACTGTCACCCTTCTGCTTCGTTTCTTGCATTGCTAACACATCCAACTTATACTGCTTCATTACTGTCACTAACTGCTTCAAAGCACCAGCTTCATATGTACTCCTCATGTTGCAAGTTCCTATTCTAAGAATGGGCTTGTTATTTCTCTGTTTTTTCCCTCTTTCTTTGTCATTCGTGTGTTCTCTCAGGTCCTTGTTCATAGCGGTTTTTTTGTCATCTTGTCACCTCCACGCGGACTCCTCTAGTTTCTTGGTTGGTCCAACTTTCCGTCTTTTCTGTTCCATCTATAAGTTTTTCCTTCTATTATGAGCTTCCTGAACCCAACTTCACTGACTTGCCCTCGCTCCTAGCTTCTTGAGCTTTTTTCCGTAATTCGCTCTTCATTTCCATCTCTGCTACTGTTAGATCATCATTTATATAAATCCGTTCTTCCTTAAAGTCTCTTAATTTTTTCTTATTTTGCATTACCTTCCTCTTGTCCGCGGTTTCCAAGTGCAGTAAACATTTTTCCTCTCCTAATTTTACAGCTGTTTTAATATCCACTTTTATATTCATGGTCTTCTCAATCATGTTTTTCATCATCTCTTTTAAAATGTCTGAGTCCTGTGTATCTATCTTAACACCGGTTATAACCACGTTGTCTTTTTTGCTTTCTTTCTCTAAATATTCAACTCTACTGGTTAAATTTTGTACATCTCTTTTTGCTTGCTCATTCTCTTTTTTAATTTCTTCGTTTTCTTTCATAATTTTTTTATTTTCTTCCCTCAATGCTCTAATTTCTTCTGCATAAATCCCTTGTTCCCTTTTAATATCCTTCACATCGGATGCTAAATCTTCCAACAATTTCATCACCCTGTCTATTTTTCTGTCAGCTCCCGTCTTTTCTGGTGACCGCTCTACTCTGCGGCTTCTTTTAAATGGGTCACTTTCATCTTCCTCTCTCCTTCTTTTGCCTTTATCCGTTAGTTCATCCGACGACATTTCAGTAACTTTTCACACGCCCCCGGTACACAAAACTTTTAACACAATAGCGTAAAAAGAGCTCGTCGCTTCCTCCGCGCGGAACTCGTTCTCCTATCCACCGTATTAAACGCAGTTCTTACCGTATCAGTTTTTGCACGTTCTTATCACCTTTTAATGGGTTTTCGAATAATGTCAGTACAATAATGCTACATATAATCAATGAGAGACTAAAAACATTCCTTCAAAGAGAAATTTCACAAGAGCAAACTGGATTTACCAATGTTGTTCTGAAGCTATTTCCTTGTGGCATTTTTATGATTAACTATTTATATGGGAAATAAGCCACAATTAAATTGAAAAAAATAATTTTATTAATGTTTCGACGCCCAAATAGGGTGTCGTTGTCAAAATACAAAGTATTACTAAATTAAACAAAATTGTTGTTGCTAAGTAAAAAATTCTTCTAATAATTTATTTAATCTGACTCATTTATATTGGCAATTCAGACATGTATTATACATTTTAATGTAGAAGACTTTAAAATGATATTGCTAATATTTACGAGTTTCGTTCCTGGGACGACTTTACTGAAAGATAGTTCATTCGATTACATGAAATCAACCCCAATTCAAGAATATCCGTCACAAAAAAATCTTAGCATGTGATCTATCTTTAACCCGGCATTGGTCTCTAGGTAGGTTGTTACGCGAGTGGTCGCGCGTGAGATTTTCTCTCACATATCCAACTTTTGCCTTTCTTTACAAAATTTTACAAAAAAGATAAGGTTTCATCAACGATAAAACCATTTGCTTTAAAAAGACACGACGTGTTTCTGTTTAATTATTATCTTTATATAAAATGTTACTATTGATGCCGTCAATATTTAACATTGAAAAATATATGGTAAGTGACCATCTACAACTAACCCGTGAAACAGAATATAGGATTTTCATATCATCGACCACATCCACGTCCACGTCGCCTTTTATTACATCATAAAAGGATATTATTTTAGGTTTTAAGGGGAAAATAAAATTAATTTATACACAGTTGGTGACGCCGGTGGTCGCTTGATGAGAGAATCTCTCACATGAAGCGCACTGACTCAACAATATGGTGATACTAAGTAAACTGAGTCACTATCTGAGCGGACGAGTCTATTAGATTGTCGAGGGAGGATAGTTAGGAGACTAGAAGGAACTACAGCGCGTATAATTTCCCAGAAAAAAAGTTGTGCGCAATTTTCTGAAACCGCGAAAGAAAATCTCATATAGCGACCACTGGCGGGTCAAAAAGACAACCAAATGCAACGATGACAGGAAAATTCTCGCGTTAGAGATTCCATAGTAAATCACGAAGGAAAACCAGGAAAAAACCTCGTGATACTATCCCGACATCGTAAGTATTTGGTCTTACATTTAATTTACTCTCAAAAAAAGGTAGATACTCGAGAACACTTGTTGAATGTAGGACCGGCTCCATAAACCATAATGTTAACGCACGGGATTTAGATTTTATTGTTCCTTCGTGAACTGTAGTTTTAGGTCTGCTAATTTATTTTTGTGCACTAACATACAAATTGAATTAGAATAGATAAAATGATGTTCCATTAAACACACAACTGATGTAAAAACTGGGTACTAACCTTTAGTATGTCTATGTTCCTGGAGCCCCAGCCAACTATGCGCTCTTTTGGCTGCCAATTATTTGAAAAAAAAAGAGGACAAGTGCAAAGAGCACTGAATGCTAGAATGCAGGGAAAGAGACCGGTTGGAAAGCCAAGAAAGAAGAAAGTGCTTAGAAGACACAGTAAACAGCGACGCACATGCCCTTTTATTAGTCCGTGTATGGAGAAGAGCAGCCACAGAGAAACAAGGGTGGAGGCAAAAAATAAAGGAGGCCAAGGCTCAATTTGGGCTGTAGTGCCGTAGAAAAAGGAGAAGAATATTTATGTCAAGTTTAAACAAGCATATAAGTCGATAAACATTTATACAAAATATTAATATGAATTCGAAATACTGTATAAATTAGTTCAGGCTCATCCTAATGACAATGACACATTGGCTCAGGTACAGATACAACTTGAGATGACAGATCCATTTCAAATAATACAATAATTAAAGGAGGGTGACGAACTGGAACCACCACTGTTTTAACACATTCGCTGCCACTAGGAAAAGAACCCTATTTAATTCCACAAGTTATGAACGCCAAAAGGCGTAGCACCTGACTCGAGTAGCACAAAACGTCTTTTGGAGTTCAGTGGCAGCGAATCTGTTAATTCTGCACTTGAGTATATAGTTAGAAAAACTTCAGAAGGTAGAAACAACACATTTATCAATAAATTGATCCAACTGGAAGCATATGCATATGACATAAATATTATGAACAGAACCAAAGCAATAGGCGAAAATGTGTATAAGAATCTATAAGACTATGATCAGAAAGACAGCAGGCTTCCAAAGAAGGATGGTATCATTGATGAGGATGCAAGAAATCTCCTTAGCAGTTAGTCATAGAGGAGAATGACCAGAGGCCGATAAGGAATAGAGAGGTTTGCTGAGAGAGCTGAGAGGCCAGAGCTCGAATTGGCCTGTAGAGCCATAGGATGGAACATGATTCATAAAAAAATCTGACAAAATTTAAGCTTATTAATAATATATAATAAGAGCTTATTAATAATACATTTTATTTAAATTTTGCTGTAGAAGATGTGAAGTATTTTATTCTTTCAGGTGATGTATATGCTATGAAAACAATGAAAAAATTTGGCAGTGACATCAGCAGAACTAACTTTAAAGAGGAAAGGAATATAATGGCCTTTACCAACTCTTCTTGGTTAACTTCTTTGCAGTATGCTTTCCAAGATAGTACATACTTGGTATACATTATGGATTATCACCCAGGTGGTGACTTACTAGGACTATTATACAGACAAGGTGGGACTTTGCCAGAAAGTGCTGCAACCTTTTATTTGGCTGAAGTGGTACAGTATATTATATAATTTTTTATTTTATTTAGATTTGCAAAAATATTGTGTAATTCGGTTTTTAGTTTTAATATGTTCTTCTTCTTCTTCCTCCTTATAAGCAATTCTGCTTGTTCATTGGCAGATTGATACCTCTATGGAAGGTTGTCACTTAATCTTTTGCACAGTCAGCCAATACTTCTACCGATTGGTGATTTATCTCTTGACCACACATGTCTCCGCAATTCTGCTTATGTGGTTATTCCATTCTTTTTCTATTTAGTGGCCATTCATTTATACACTGTACTTATCTTCACTCCTCTTTCAATCTCTCATATTTCCTGTAATTCTTCTCAGTACTCTGATTTCTGCCGTTTCCAGTAGTCTTTGTGTTGTGGTTGTATCGGGTCTTGTTTCTGATGCATATGTCATTATTCACCATATAATGTTATTAAGTCTATTTGCTTTTTGTACTTGATTTCTCACTTCTTTGTCCCTATTTTATTTCCATTAGCTCACTTTTATTTCAATTACAGGATTTAATGTGTTCTCTATTTGTTAAAGATTCTAGCATTAGAAGATCTACATTTGATGGGATATGTCCATAGAGATATAAAACCAGATAATATTCTCTTAGATCGATGTGGGCATATTAAATTAGCTGATTTTGGATCTGCTGCCAAATTAAATAAGAATGGTTTAGTGACTACTGGACCTCCAGTTGGAACTCCCGATTATGTAGCACCTGAAGTCTTGCAGTGTTTAGATGAGAAAACTGACCAGAATGGATATGGAGTAAGTTGCAACATACAATAAAGTTAACTATACATAAAATATAGTATTATAACATTCAAACGATCGTTCGTATTTATATACGACTTTATTAATTTATTTATACAAGTTTTCTTTACAAATCTCTAGCTTAAAACTAACTGTATTTACAAAATTCGTGTCGTAATATACTCGAGCCGTTATTCTGAAACAATCCATGCGCATCTCTACTTATTGTCCAGACATTTGGAGAATTTCTCTTCTTCCGTCCCGCTACATCGCGTCTTATCTAGAAAGATCCACGTGGAATGCGTGTGTGGAGATGGGACCTGTTATACGAGGGTCGGTCAAAAGTAATCTTTTGTTACAGTATTAATCAATTTGACATTTCTCAAAACTGCATTTTGTAAAAGTATTACTATGAAGGTGTTTAGATATGAATTACACCTTCATAAAAGTCACATAATAAATATTTTGTTCTTTTAGGTATCTTGCGATTTTTGGTCCCTTGGAATTCTTGCCTATGAGCTACCCATAGGAAAAACTCCTTTTACAGGCCAAAATATGACTTCCATATTCTCAAAAATAATAAATCACAACAATTCTTTGATATTTCCATCTGACTTTGTTGTCAGTCAAGCTTATACATCATTAGTAAAAAAATTACTAATAGATCAGAATTCTAGATTGAATTTATCTCAAATAAAGGGACATGATTTATTTAAAGATATCTCTTTTGACACTTTGAGAGACCAAGTGCCTCCTTTCGTGCCTAAAATAACATCTATAGAAGACACCAGCAATTTTACAGATGTACAAAGCAAAAAGAAAAATCCTAACATGGATTCGTTTAAAAAAAGAACACAATTTTCTGGTAGGAACCTACCATTTGTTGGTTTTACATTCACACATGATTCTGATTGTTGCGAACGAACTTTTGAAAGAAAAATTTTAACCAAAGATGGGATTGTAGATGGTTTAAAAAACAAAATTGATACACTTACAAAAAAATTAGTAACCTGGGAATCATTTGAAAGTGAAAAACAGACTCTGGAGTTTAAACAAGAAGAACTGCAGAGAAAGTTAGAGAGTATTCAAAATTTAAGGGATAGATTGGAAAGAGAACTAGCTGGAAGTCTGGCAGAATGTACTGTAAGTATTAGAATATAGTTTGTATGATTATTCTTTAATATTTTAAAGTTTGTCGCATCACTAATTTCTTCCCATTAGTGCTCAATAGAAATGCGAAATTGTTTTTATTTTATAATTTAATATACACTCACCGGCACATAATTCTGCCACCTAAAATGTTTGATTAAGGTTGACAATTTATAACTTTATTATTTGTGCTCCGATTTTCAAGATTCTTGCATCAGTTTGTAGGTACGTGTATTGATATCGTTCGTTATTCCGGTAACAAAAAAGTTTTGCTTAGATGGCATTATACAGGGGTGAATGGAAGCGTTGTATTTTCTCCTAACTTTAAAAAAGTCTGTGCCAAAATGGAATAGCTGATTTTCTTTCATAGTCCTGTCATATTATCCCGGAGGTGTCACTAAAATTTTGTTTTTTGAACTATCCGAATATCTCTTTTCTTGTAAGAGCTGTACCATTTTTTGTGAATAAAAACACTTATTGACTCATAAAATAGAGGTTGGATTGATAAAATTAGAATGGCCCGCATGCAGCCCAGATCTCAATCCTATTGAGAATTTATAGGATGAATTAAAAAAAGCTATTCGCCGTCATCCTAGGCCTTCAGAAAATTTGATATAGTTATGGCCCTGGTAGAGGAATATCGGGCCATTGCCCAGGCAAGAATAATACGTCTTTATTCGATGCTAAACAGATTGCGAGCAGTCGTTGTTGCAAGAGGTGGACATACCCTTATTGAATTGTTTTGTTTTGCTGTTAATTTTGTTTTGTTTTGTTAATTTGAATGCGTTTGATATTTTTAATTAAATAAACCTTCAAATCAGTGTTTTTATTTACAGCTCTTACAAGAAAAGAGATATTCTGATAATTCAAAAAACAAAAGCTTAGTAATACCTCCAGGATAATAAAAAAGGAGTATGAAACAAAATCAGCCCTCCAATTTTTCCACAGAATTTTTTAAAGTTAAGAGAAAAAACAACTCTTCCATTGACCCCCGTATAATGCCATCTAATATAAAAAATTTTGTTACCGGAATAATAACAAACGACATCAATACATGTACCTACAAACTGATGCAAGAATCTTAAAAATCGGAGTACAAATAATAAAGTTATAAATTGTCAAACATTTTGGGTGGCGGAATTTTGTGCCGGTGAGTGTACGGTCATGTGTTCAACAATGAACCACACGTACACAATGAACCAATCAATCTTTCGTTAGTAATAGGCATTTTAGAAAAACGCCGGCACCACTGTACGAATGTACTAGATAACCTAGAACTAAATCTAGTCCTGTCGCCAGGGGGGGTACAACGGCCTCCTTAATTCAGATGGACTTACCCAAGTTTTTTTTATGTATTTTGACCCGTAGAACACGAATTTTTTGGGTAACAGTTGATCCGGATGTCGATAAGATTGTTATAAACAAAGAACTTGAGGAATTACATAGCAGCGATTTTTCGCAAAACAAAATATTTTTTTGTATTTTTTGGATGATTCTCAGCAAAAAATGGTCTTACAAATTTTTTCGTAGGACGCGTAGTTTTCGAGATATACGCGGTTAAACTTTCAAAAAATCGAAAAAGTGCAATTTTTGAACCGGAATAACTTTTGATTAAAAAATAAAATAGCAATTCTGATTACTGCTTTTGAAAGTTCAAGTCAAATTATATCGGTTTTGATCGTTTGCATTGCTAAAAAATAAGTTTTTATTTGTTAAATAAAGGTATAAACACATAGTGTTTCCCGGGCCCAATGCATGCGTTTTAATGGACGTAATGTACGTAGAAATTCTGTATGCGCGCCTACTCGTTCGATTTCAAATTAGAAATGCATTGAAAACATACTTCAATTACTATGTGTTGATAGCTTTGTTTAACAATAAAAAAATTAATTTCTAGCAATGAAAATAATCAAAACCGATAGAATTTTACTTGAACTTTCAAATGCGGTAAGCAGAATTGCTATTTTATTTTTCAATCAAAAGTTATTCGGGTTCAAAAATTGCAATTTTTCGATTTTTTGAAAGTTCAACCCCGTTTATGCCGAAAACTATGCATCCTACCAAAAAACTTGTAAAATAATTTTTTGCTTAGAATGACCCAAAGAATAAAAAAACATGTTTTGTTTTGCGAAAAATCGCTGTTATGTGATTCCTCAAGTTCTTTGTTTATAACAATCTTATCGACATCCGGATCGACTGTTACCCAAAAAATTCGTGTTCTACGGGTCAAAATACTTAAAGAAAACTTGGGTAATTCCATCTGAATTAAGGAGGCCGTTGTACCCCTAATGGCGACAGGACTAATCCCAGTTGTTGTTTTGCCACCACGAAACGTGCACGTGTTATAACGGATTATATGAATTTGAACGCATAGAGTAAAATTTTGAAGGTAAACATTTTCGCTTTTATTTCTTACATGAGTGAGTTATTTTAATGTATTTTCTGTGGTACGGTACATTGATACATTAGTTAGTGTTTGGGTATGTAACTCTAAAATATACTGTTGTAGATAATTAATTATTGGTTTTTGTTTGTTACAAGGTGCGGTACGTAAACAATGAACCAAACTATGTTGGGATACAGTCAACCATGGTTCACTGTGTACCCTTCCAATTTTTTAGATTTATTTTTATTTTCAGGATGGGTCGCGTTTAGAAAGTAGAAAGAAAGAAAGGCGCACATACTGTTGATCAAATGGGGGCAGCATTGGACTTAGTAACCAGGGGTATGAGTATTCGAAAAGCAGCAGTAGAAAGTAATTTAGCATATCCTACATTAAGGCGATACGTTGAAAAAAGAAAGTGTGCTCCAAACGAAGACATAAGATTTGTTCCTAACTACGAGGCGAACATGATTTTCACAAGTGAACAAGAAGATGCTCTTAGACCTACTTGAAAACTTATGCACTTATGTTTTATGGATTGACATCTGTTGAATGTAGAAAGGTTGCATATCAAATGGCTCAAAGGAATAATATCAAAATTCCTGATTCATGGAAGAATGCAGAAATGGCTGGCAGGGAATGGCTCCGAAGTTTTAGGAATATTCATACAGATCTGTCTCTGAGAAAACCAGAGCCGTGCAGCCTGGCACGTGCGACATCATTTAACAGAGATAATGTTAATCGCTTTTTTGACAACTTATATGCTGTAATAAATCGGAATGCCGCATTTTCTGATGGTACAAGAATTTACAACTTTAATGAAACTGCAACCACTACGGTGCAAAAAAGTCAGAAAATATTTGCACCAAAAGGGAAAAAGTGTTTGGGTAAAGTCACCAGCGGTGAGAAAGGGACACTAGTAACAACGTGCTCTTTTATATGTGCCGGTGGTTATGCTTTACTTCCAGCAATAATTTTTCCGCGGAAAAAAAGGATTTCATGTTAAAAGGCGCCCAACACTAGCTCTTTAGGCCTTGCTACGCCGACAGGATGGATGAATTCGGAGTTATTTGAAGAGGTAATGAAATATTTCATTAAACATAGCAGAAGCTCTCCTGATAATCCATCAATTCTAATATTCGATAATCACGAATCTCACTTATCCATCGAAGCCTTAGATTTGGCAAAAGCTGCAGGAGTTAATATCGTAACTTTGCATCCCCACACATCGGCTAAATTACAGCCACTTGACGTTGGTTTATATGCGCCATTCAAGACGTATTATAACAGTGCCCTAGAGTCGTGGCTTCTAAGAAATCCTGGTAAGCCGATATCTATTTATGACTTAGCTGAATGTATTGGAATAGCACACAGTCGTTCCATGACTCCTACAAATATAGCCAATGCCTTTAAAAAATGCGGTATATATCCCTTTGATCGGGGTATCTTTACAGATGACGATTTTTTGCCAAGTGAGGTAACAAACAGACCATGCCCAAATGATGAAAGTTCTAATAATACAAGAGACATACAAGGAGGTGAACATAACGATGAAATCACTGTGCCAAATGAAAATGACAGTTCTGCAACTAATAACATTCAATCAGAAAACCCCGAACATACAGAAAGTCGAGCGGGGCCATCATTTATTCCACCACAACAATTTATGCCTGCATTGAACCTCGTCACCCAACCTCGTCAAAATAATAGAAAGAACAGAAAAAGTAAAAAAAGTACCTATTATTGCCACAGATACACCGGAAAAAAACATTATTGAAGAAGAAAGAATGGAAGCTAAAAGAAAGAAGCAAATAAATGAAAATAGGCAAGCTAAGAAGAGAGTGCAATTTGTTAATGACGATAATACAGATTCAGAGGAGGATGAAATAGATATTTCCCTTGAGAGTGACAGTGATAGTGGAGAGTATGAACAAGATCTTCCAGTTTTAAATCCAAATTTGTTTAGTACCCAAGGTTTTAACCCTAACGTAGAAGATTATGTCCTGGTAGAATTTCATCCACCAAGGCCAATAGTATATTATGTGGGGAAAATATTACAGATAGAACAAGATGGGGAATATCGCATATCATTTTTAAGACTTCAGGATAAATATAGTGAGCAGTTTGTTATGCCCAATGTTCCTGATGTAGCTTCCGTCAACAAGAAAGATGTGAAATATATTTTGCCGAGACCAAAACTATGTGACAGCACAAAACGACAACAATCTTATTTTGCGTTTACAGTGTCTTTTTCTTTATTAAATATCAGATAGGAATAATTATACCTATCTTTAATTTTATTGTTTTTTTTTTCACCTATTATTTTGCTTTTCAACAATAAAACTTTGAAATCTTACTGTAGTTTCTGTAAACCTAATTTTTATTAGGTATGTTTAAAATAAAGTAGTTTGGTTCACTGTGTATGCAGCACTAGTTCATGGTGTACCATCCGTGGGACACAATGAACCAAAGACACTTAAAGGAAAAAAAACAATATTAACTCAAAAACGTTCATCTTTATTTATAACCAAATTATGTATAATATATTACTAATATGTGTTTCTTATACTCGTACAATTTCGTGCTTCTAGGTTAAAAGGGGGCTGATATAGACAATTTTAAATTTTGAGTGGTTCATTGTTGAACACATGACTTCATAAAAATAATTTTTGAATTTTTCGTTTAATTTGTGACAATAAAATCTTTCATTTTTTTTTCATATCACGAATATCAAAGTAAATATAAAATTTGTTTAAGGCTCTCAAGAGAACTTTGGAACTGGAACGTAAGGATCGCGTAGAGCTGGAAAGGAAAGCCTTGGACCTTATCAAATCAGCAAAAACAAAATGGGAAACATCGGAGAAACTAAAAGTTGAATCTCTTACTCTTGAAATCGAACAACAAAAAGAGAAAATATCAGAATTAACAACCACGAACAAAATGCTGAATGAACAACTTCAACATGCTTTGAAATTAGAGAACAGACACAAAGAATCTTTAGAAAAGGTCGAATTGCTAAGCAGAAGAAGTGTTATTGGACTAGAATCCAGATTAGACAAAGTAACGAGTGAAACACATGGTACCATATCAGAATTACAAAAAAAAATAAACGAACAAGTACACAAGAATAATATTCTAGAAAACAAATTGTTGGATATGAAAGATAAAGATAAAATACTACGAGAAAAACTGAAATGTTCTGAAAAAGAATATGCCACTTGGAAAGAATTGATTGATGAAGCTGAATCACAAATTAGAAACTTGAATGAAAAAATTAATGTTTTAGGTGAGTATTCTTGTCATTTGTATTAATATATTTTAAGATACATCTAAAGCAACATCTAGCACAATCACAATAAAACAACCCCTCTAGATTAATTCTTCTATTAATATCTATTAATATTCTATTAATAATGTATCCTATCTATTATCTCTGAACAGCAAAAATATATATGATTGTTTAATGAAATTTTTCTGTGAAACTAAAATTAACCTCTAAATTTATTAATCCTGATAATTTGATATATTATGCACATATGAAAAAAGAAGAAGAAGATGTATAATGGAAAAATGTGGTGAGCAACTTGGATAGTCCATAGCGGCCAGCTGCAGCTTTTGAACTGAGTAGAGAGCTGTGGAAGAGTTTGCTATGGAACTCTAAGGACCTCATTGCCTTCTTTCTTTATGTATGAATAGAAAACAAAAAAGTTGTGACTGGCTGATTGACACCCAAGTCTATGCCATAAAAAAAGATTAATTCTTATGTTAAAACCATAGTAGATGTAAAGATATCCAAACGGTAGTCAATAGTAGCACTGAATGGCGAAGAAAACTTCTAAAGGTCGAGGACCTACTTTAGGGCTATAGCAGGCTATAGCAACAGTGTTGATAATGAAGATAACGCGGTAATGTAATGTTGTTCTGAAGCTATTTCCTTGTGGCATTTTTATGATTAACTATTTATATAGGAAATAAGCCACAATTAAATTGAAAAAATAATTTTATTAACGTTTCGACGCCCAAATGGGGTGTCGTTGTCAAAATACAAAATACTACTAAAATAAACAAAAATGTTGTTGCTAAGTAAAATATTCCTCTAATAATTTATTTAATCTGACTCATTTATATTGGCAATTCAGACATATATTATACATTTTAAAGTAGAAGACTTTAAAATGATATTGCCAATATTTATGAGTTGCATTCCTGGGGCGACTTTACTGAAAGATAGTTCATTCGATTACATGAAATCAACCCCAACTCGAGAATATTCGTCACAAAAAATCATAGCATGTGATGATGTGCATGTAGCACAAAAAAATCATAGCAAGCGTGTATCACATGAATTCATATTAGTTTCTTGAGAGTAAATTAAATGTAATAAGTCCAAATACTTACGATGACGGGATAGTATCACGAGGTTTTTTCCTGGTTTTCCCTCGTGATTTACTATGGAATCTCTAGCGCGAGAATTTTACTGTCATCGTTGCATTTGGTTGTCTTTTTAAAGACAGATCACATGCTATGATTTTTTTGTGACGGATATTCTTGAGTTGGGGTTGATTTCATGTAATCGAATGAACTATCTTTCAGTAAAGTCGTCTTAGGAACGCAACTCATAAATATTGGCAATATCATTTTAAAGTCTTTTACTTTAAAATGTATAATATATATGTCTGAATTGCCAATATAAATGAGTCAGATAAAATAAATTATTAGAAGAATATTTTACTTAGCAACAACATTTTTATTTATTTTAGAAGTCCATATTTTGTATTTTGACAACGCACCCGATTCGGGCGTCAAAACGTTAATAAAATTATTTTTTCAATTTAATTGTGGCTTATTTCCCATATAAATAGTTAAACGGTAATGTAAATCTTGAAACAAAATACATTTTTAGTCTACTCGTCAGAAAGGAAAATACCGCTGAACCGCCAAAAATCATACGAACAAGCTGAATTCCTACCCCTGGGCTTCTCTTTAAAATCCCCCTCGTAGGGGGGGCATCAATTGATATCTGTACGCTGTAGAAAAAAATGTTTTTTAAACACGAAATATAGCTAAGATAATTTTATCCAATGTTCATTAGCGTTTTTGTGTAGAATGAACGTTCTCAGAAAAAACGCTTGACACAACGACAAAAAACAAAAATTGCATACGAAAGTTGCACTCTTCACCTTTAACAGGTATTTTGATATTATGTCGATAGGACACTCTGATCACATGATATCGAATTTTTATCGTCGACATTCAAAATCGCCGGTCCCTTCAAGCGTTGTTTATGAGAGAACTGTTCACTCTCCACAAAAAGTGCCACTAAACGTTTTTGTTCAAAATTTCTAAGCTACATTTTGTGTTTGAAACATTTTTTTCTATGGCGCACAGTAGTTATAAATGCTGAAAGCGTGATCATGAGGTAAAAAAATGTCTAGAGGTTTTCTGATTGGCTTAGCTGCCTTTAACTGCCTTTGCATTGCTGGTAGTTGTTTGAATGCAAAAGAGTAAAATGACTCATATTAGATATGATTCTGGCAGTTGTTGGGTATGTATTACGGTTGTACATAAGTACATAATCTTCTTGATGTGCCTATCCGTGACGAATGTTGGCGATCATCATGGCAATCTTCACTTTATCTGTAGCAACGTGGAAAAGCCGTATAGACTCCCTTACAAACGCCTTACCAAGTTAATCAGAGTGGAAGCCCTGACAGGGAGAAGGCCCTTAGGACCTCCACAAATTTAAGAACGATGGGGCTACCCACTGATTCAACTACACGCCGAGTAGTAGTGCTACGAGAAGAAGAAGAAGAATGTTTATTATAATTTTCTTTATTTATTCTAATGTAGCTATGTACCGTAATGTTATAAAATTGTATCTGTGTCTCGTGAGTTTAGTGATGTGAGTCGAGAATATTTCCAAGCGAATATTCGCGAACATTGGAAAGTTTCCGAGAATATTCGCCTATACAAAATGGAAATATTCCCCTGGCCGCGAATATTCCCGAAAACTGTCAATGGAAAATTCTCGAGAATATTTCCGAGAACTTTCAAGAATGTTTCCGAGAACTTTCCATAATATTCCCGATAACTTTCCATAACATTTCCGAGAACTTTTGAGAATATTTCCAAGAGCCTTTTTATTTGGACATAAGAGTCAGTGACGTAATTTGAATTTACATGGAAATAGCGCTATTTAATTCACACGGCCGGCGATCCTATACCACTGCCAAGTACAAAAGGAACATTGTTTTGAAAATTACCTTCATTATTTTTATAGTAAAAATGTCTAAAGCTATACTAAAATCACAATAAAGATGCACTAGAAATAAACAAACCAATAGACATTGAACGAGGAGTACTCCCGAATCATGATTTACAATGTATAACATTTTTCAAATCATGATTTGGGATTAACAATGTATATTATTGTAAATCATGATTTGGGAGTCATTTTGAGAGTGAAGAGCATATATTAGCTATGCAGTGTATAGACAGGATATTAAGAGGAAACAGTAGCGATCAACAGGTAGCAAAAACGCGTTCGAAGATTGCGGCTGTAATTTTGAATATTTTTTCGAGATATTTGGCACACGTATTCGTAATATAATAAAGAATGGCGGTACAGAGCCCAATTTGAAAAATATATTAATATGTGGAAATTACTCTGTAATTAAATGCAATATTAAAAAAACGAGCCTGTACCGCCATTAAGAAGCACAAAAAATACACTTTCTTCAAATAAACTTTTTTATCCGATGCCTAGATTTTTTGTCATTTTGGAACTACTAAAATTTTTTATTTCATTAGTAGTTCCAAAATGACACAAAATCTAGGCATCGGATAAAAAAGTTTATTTGAAGAAAGTGTATTTTTTTGTTTTTCTTAATGGCGGTACAGGCTCGTTTTTTTAATATTGTATTTAATTATAGAGTAATTTCCACATATTAATATATTTTTCACATTGGGCTCTGTGCCGCCATTCTTTATTATATTACGAATACGTATGCCAAATATCTCGAAAAAATATTCAAAATTACAGCCGCAATCTTGGAACGCGTTTTGGCTACCTGTTGATCGCTACTGTTTCCTCTTAACCAATCATCCCAAGTTTGTTGACAAAAAAGAAAACATTTTTACAGAACTAGCAAAGTTCTGTGCAAAAGCAGACCTTTGGTCAATGGATATTATTTTGCTCCAACCAATCATCCCAAGTTTATTGACAAAAAAGAAAACATTTTTACAGAACTAGCAAAGTTCTGTGCAAAAGCAGACCTTTGGTCAATGGATATTATTTTGCTTTCAGCACGATCAGTAGATTGTATAAACTGGTGACAAGGAATGTGCACCAAAACTTCTTTAAAATATTTGGCAATTACAATACTGGGGTTACCAGCTTCCTACGCTGAAACAGAGCGTAGTTATAGCACATACTTTTTCATACATAATAATAGGAGAAATAGACTATAGATAGAGCAGAGAAGTTTACTGTATAATAGCTCATAATGAAAAACTCCTAAAAGATCATAAACATGGAAAAATGGTATGTGATGAGAGTCTTTCTATAACTCATCTGTTGGAACTAGGGTAATACTCTAAATCCATATCAGAAAATGAAAGATTAACGAGACAGAGAGAGACTCTTCATTACATTCTCTTCATAATACAGCTCGTGTGAAGCTTGTGTGAAGAAAATGTCTCTGGCTCATAAGAATAGACTCTTACTTATTTGTATAGTTTATAATTCCTAAGAATCTCTGGCTCATAAGAATAGACTCTTACTTATTTATATAGTTTATAATTCCTAAGAATGTTGTAGTGTTTTTTGTTATTATTAGTTAAGAAAAAAGTAAGTCAATATTGGGTTGTTTATTGTATGTTACCATTTTTATTTAAATATTTTTTAAATAAATAACTTTTTTAGTTTTAATTATAATGACTAATAACAAATATTCAGAGTATTTTTTTAATTAAGTTAAATAAATTTTAAAAAAGTATTTTTGGACATTTAATTGTTAACAGATTTTTCTGTAGCCGTAATACCACAACAATAAGTAAAGCTAACTACTGATTTGTATAATTTATTACAATAATTTTAATAAAAAGGCAATATTTCCATAAGTTTCCAATATTCCCGGAAAGTTTTGGGAAACTTTCCTTCGTTCGAATCTTCCCGGAAATTTTACATCACGACGTGAGTTCCATTGAAATATTGGAATAAATAATTTATTATAGTTCTTTTTTAAATACCCATTATCGATCACAAGAATTATAATAATTATTGTACCTACCGGTTATTTGTAGACATGATAAAAACTATTTGTTGTTTTACAGTGTTACTAATTAAAGTAGTAGAGTAGATTAAAATGTCTCGGTAACTAATTATGATTAGGATTAGACAAATTCCCAATTTCTAAGACAAACGTTTAATGAACTAATTAATAACAACGATCTTGACAAAGTTATCTACACAGGTGCTTCTATGGGACCGACAACTGCAGGATGTGTTGTGATTTTGTTGTTTTACGGTGTTACTCATTTTTTTATTGTTAGTTTTGTTTATTTTGATTGCTAAATTCACAACTTATGGTTTGCATTGAGTGTTACTTATTAATTTTCTATGATTCAATTCGGGTTAGATTTAGATAATTTTTGTTTCATACAAAAGAAATAATAACGGAAGAATTTCTTGTTTAATATTTTCTCCATATATTTTCTCATTTCAGCAATATTTGGTGTGAATCCGAAAACAAATATTTTTATCACTTGCAATAATCACTTTAGAATTATGAAAATTCCACAAGGAAAAAGTTTTCCTGTAGTTGGCTGTATACCATGTAATACAAAAAACAGTAAATCCTTTAATTTTATATTTAAAATCCCTAAAAAGGGCTACATCACAATCAGAACTAGTCTTCGACTCTGATTGTGATGTAGCCCTTTTTAGGGATTTTAAATATACCTTTTATAAAGGATTAACTGTTTTTTAGGATTATGCTGATTTTTAACGCGCTTTCATTGTAGGGCATATTTGCCGATATGGTATACATTTTTAGCTTCAGCAGTATGCCAATTAATGATAAATATAATTTTTTTTTATTTGGAAACCTTAATTAAACACGGTACAAATCAATGACTTGTTTAAATAACATAATGATTTGAAGCGTTTATCACGTTTAACACTTGTCCAAAAATTAAAAATTTTGCAAATCAAGAAAAAGTGCCCAGCTTCAATTTATTCCAAATCTTACTTTTACTAAGATATTCATTGGAAGGAATGTGCATATCAAAATAATTGTACAAGTTGGCTTCATATTTTATTGATGTTTTAAGAAAAAATACGTACAAACTTAGCAAAATACCGGGTGTCCACTTATATTTTCCCCCATTTTAACTGCCTATAACTTCTAACCGGCTCAAGATAGAAATATGCGGTTTTCACTGAAATGTTTTATTTTAGTAAAAGTTTTGTCTGAATGGATGGAATTTTTTATATCGCTTTCAAATACGAAATAAAAAATGGCGGATTTTTGAAAAAAACTTTGTTGACTTTTTTGTAATGTAACACCCAGTATATTCTTTTGTAATTTGAAAGAAAGGTCATTTACCTATCTAGCGATATAAAGTTTTTCAAAATCGGTTGTCAAGTCACTGAGTAATTAATTTTTAAAATGAGAGGTGCAACGTGGATATCACATACCTAAATAACATAACTAAGCAAGTTATGTGATTTCCACATTGCATCTTTCATTTTAAAAATTAATTGCTCAGTCATTTGACAACCGATTTTAAAAAAAATTTATGCGCTGGATAGATAAATGACCGTTTTTTCAAGTTTTTAGGTAAATGACCATTTTTTATATCGCTTTTAAATAAAAAATGGCGGAGTTTTGAAAAAAAATAACGTTGTTGACTTTTTTTATTAAAACACCCAGTATATTTTTTTGTGTCTTGAAAAAACGGTCATTTATCTATCCAGCGATATAAAAAGTTTTAAAATCGGTTGCCAAATGACTGAGCAATTCATTTTTAAAATGAGAGATGCAATGTGGAAATCACATAACATAATATCATTTTGCTCAGTTATGTTATTTAGGTATGTGATATCCACGTTGCACCCCTCATTTTAAAAATCAATTACTCAGTGATTTGACAACGGATTTTGAAAAACTTTATATCGCTGGATAGGTGAATGACCTTTCTTTCAATTTACAAAAAAATATACTGGGTGTTCCATTAAAAAAAAGTCAACAAAGTTTTTTTCCAAAATCCGCCATTTTTTATTTCGTATTTGAAAGCGATATAAAAAATTCAATCCATTCAGACAAAACTTTTACTAAAATAAAGGTACATTTCATATCAAATCACTCAGGCAAAAAATTTTGGATCTCCGATTTGTCTGAAAATTGGTATATAGCTTCTGCGGCACGTAAAAATAAGATATTTAAGGTCAAAAAATCTTCTTCTTCTTTTTTTCTCAAAATGTTATTTTATGCGATTTTACAGTGATTTGGTGTTTATTTAAACATATTTACATTTTCTGTCGTAAAGTATCAATGAAAAACATAATATTTTAATAGTAAGGACTCAAAAATGTCATTATATGGCATTATAACAAGTTACCTTGAATCAAAACAAGTTTTTGATCAAATTATATAGTGTAAAAAACGTTAAAATACCCAAAATATACGAAATAGTGTGTTTTTATATTTTCCTCCATTCCCAAAATACGTCATCATCGATTTGGCTGAAAATTTGCCCACAGATAGCCAAAAGATAGGACTTTAAGTGGTTAGAAGGATTTGAATTATATTACAATACCAAAAAAGTTACATGCAGTAATATCAGACTCAAAAGTATATATTAGTCCAGTCGGGATAGCATTTGACCTTGAATGCCGAGCGGCCCAAAATTTTATTTTTCTGATCTTTAGGGGAGTCAATAGTAGCCTAAATTTAAAATCACGAATGAATTCCTCCGTTACGTTAGCCGCCATCTTGATTTTAAAGGAGAACCTGTTTTGCTCAATATCTCCGCCATTTTTAACTTTTCGACAAAAATGGTAGGAACCGAAATTGTTCCAAATAAATTGTATTTGCAATTATTACAATTTCTTTTTAACAATTTTTGTCGTGAGGACGATATTTTCGAGTTAATTGTACTTACAGTAGACGACTATATTTTTGACTATAATATTGCATGTAACTTTTTTGTTATTGTAATATAATTCAAATCCTTCTCACCACTTAAAGTCCTATATTTTGTTTATCTGTGGGCAAATTTTCGGCCAAATCGATTATGATGTATTTTGGGAATGGAGACAAATGTAAAAAAACGGTATTTTAACGTTTTCTACACTATAAAATTTGATCAAAAGCTTGTTTTGAATCAAAGTAACTTGTTATAATGCCATATAATGA
This sequence comes from Diabrotica virgifera virgifera, assembly GCF_917563875.1. Taxonomy (NCBI): domain Eukaryota; kingdom Metazoa; phylum Arthropoda; class Insecta; order Coleoptera; family Chrysomelidae; genus Diabrotica; species Diabrotica virgifera. Next base: position 164,265,374 of record NC_065446.1, on the reverse strand, counting down.
CATTTTTGAGTCCCTTCTATTAAAATATTATGTTTTCCATTGTTACTTTACGATAGAAAATGCAAATTTGTATAAATAAACACCAAATCACTGTAAAATCGCATAAAATATCATTTTAAGAAAAAAAGAAGAAGAAGATTTTTTGACCTTAAATATCTTATTTTTACATCCCGCAGAAGCTATATACCAATTTTCAGACAAAGCGGAGGTCCAAAATTTTTTTTGCTCCAAAATTGAGTGATTTGAAATGGAATGACCCTAAAACATTTCAGCGAAAACCGCATATTTCTATGTTGAAGCGTTTAGAAGTTATAGGCAGTTAAAATGGGGGAAAATATAAGTGGACACCCGGTATATGAAGGGTCAGAGGGAAAAACGATGAATGTCAATTTTTGGTCATTTTGCGATTTTTGTGCAATCTGTTAGCTTAGACAAAGTACTATCAACCTGTGAATGGCCAAGGGGAAATAACGATGAAAATCGTCTTAAAAACACGTCTCAAGATTGTACGCAAGGGGGAAAACAATGAATATGTAACTTTGTTTCTCATTTTACCGAGAATGCTTCCAGATATACATTCATCGTTCTTCTCCCTGGCTCTTCATATTGGAAAATATAGAGGTATGGTTCTTTTCATGAGGATTTTTCAGTATGTCACAAATGATAGAAAAAAAGGTAAGTCCGTGATAATATACATTTATAACATTTATTCTAACATGACATTTTAGTTAAATCTGACAGTTGTCAAATTTTATTTGCAATTGGGCATAATAACAAATCAATTGTCTTATTGCATTTATAAAATGGTATTTTCTTTGCTTTGTATAGTCTTATAAATTGTACAAATTATATTCGGAGATATATTATATAATTAGTAAATAATTTTTTTTTCTATTATAGCGCCATCTATCGACAACTAGAATAATTATCAAAGTAATCACCGACGTGCCTTTTTTCTGTCATATACAATTTAATGCGTTAGAAAGAAATCGAAAAACTGTTACGCACTGAAAAATGCTCATGAGAAAAAGCATATTGTGTTAAACTGTTACCGCAATACTGAACTATTTCCAATACAAAAGAAACAAAGATCACCTATGACTAATAAAGAATGCACACAACTAATAAATTTACGAATAAGATCATTCAAGCTCAACGATGACCGTTGATTAAGATGGGACAAGTGTTGCTTTTACAAAAAACTGCATGGACATTGTTGTTTTTATAAAACTATCAAAATGTTCTATGTAGTTTACTCCGGACATCTGAAATTTTTACACAACTGAATGTGTGAGATGGATAAAGAAACTACTATTCTATGAGAATAATACATAAAGTCGAATTTGCAAAAAATGGACATGTGACAAATAAACGCTTCAATTGTTTAAATATTTTTTATGGTGATTTACAATAATTTAGATGTATAGCTGTCTACATTTTAATGCCAAAATCGTACTTTTCCATTTTTTTAATAACCGTGATCGTATTATTTTATGCTATTCAGTAATATTCTGGGCTAATTAGCAAAATACAAAGAAAAGTTATTTACCAGCAATTTTATTGCTGGAATCGAATCTTATGATTCTATGTATTAATAATATAGGTATGCAAAGTCCGCAGCTAGCGTGCTACTTTTTTTATAAACAAAATGGCGCCCCAAATCGTGTTTTTTCAATTATTGCTCCATAACTCCAAAGAATTTAACTTTACACTCAAAACACCCAAATAAAAATTCACCCTAATTAAATTCTGCATAGAGACACATTTTTCCCGATTTACTTTGATGAAACATTTTCGCGGGTTTTTCCAACAAAATCTTTAATTATCAACTAAAATTTTAGGTAAGTAATTTTTTATCAATAATTAAATAACTTTGTGACATAAAAGTCCTTTTGACATAGATTATATTTCGAGTTAATTAACAACTTACGGTCGCTATAATAACCATAATAATTATGTTACATAAGATTAACTATAATTTTTGTATGAAAAGGCACTATGCCTATCGAATGCACTTTACAGAATTGAAATTGGGCTATTTGTGCGGCTTCAGGAATATTTTAAAATAATAAACAATTTTTTGACTTACCTATAATCAAATAGAATATATCGGCAACTATTAAATTAAATTATGACAACGGTATTGGAAAGAACGCGAGAGGACGCTTCTTTTGAAAGTAAAAACGTTTAATTGCGATGAGTGGTTCCTGAGATACTACCAGTCAAAGTTGACCGGCATGCACGGCGAAGATATAAACAATAGGATGGTAATTTTTTAACTATCACCTTTTTATTTCAGTGCTCTTTCTCCACAAATTTTCATATCTTTAAAAGACATAACATATATTATAATAATAAAAACGATCGGTATTATGAGTGAAAAATACCAAAATTCCAATCAAAAATTAGGTTGGAGAATCTCAAAGTTCAAAATCGGTATACGTTAAAAAAAATGCATTTTCTCGGCTTCCCATGGAGCAATTTTCTTCACTTTTTTTTATTCCCAAGTAACTTGAGTAGAACCATCTAACTAACGCATTATAAAATGTCAAAGTTGCTTTTGTTTTGTTATAATAAATTAATTTAGGTACCTATTTATTATAACAAAAATTTTTAATTTGTTTAAACAAAGATTGTTTAAATAATTATACAGCTTTCAAATGAGAATATTTGTATTTTAAACGTTAAAAGCTACACTTGTGGTAAGTTTACCTAAAAAAAAGTCTACGACTGGAAAAATATGTAGTTTGTTTTCTTATAAATCAATTAATATATTATAACAAAACAAAAGCAACTCTGACATTTAATAATACATTAGTTAGATGGCTCTAATCGAGTTACTTGGGATACACAATAATACACAATTTATATTTCATTGACTGTACCAGGAAAGTATTTAACTCCACAGTGGCCACAAAACAATCATAATATTATTAGTTTGCCTTAATAATTATTCAATTAATCAATTAATTTATTATAACAAAACCAAAGCATCTTTGAACAGATTTTGAACTTTGAGATTCCATTTTATTTATTAGATGTAATATATTTTTATATATTTATATATTTATTATTATATATATATTATATTTATATATATATATATTATATTTTTATATATTTATTAGATGTAATGATAGATTGATTGGCCCAAGAGTAGTGCATCAAGGTTTACCACAAGGATCAGTCCTCAGTCCCTTGTTGTTTAATCTATACACTCTAGATCTCCACAGTATAGGAATTAGATGCAGTATATTACAATATGCAGATGATTTCTGCTTTTACAATGTGAATAAGTTGTACCAACAAAGTATTAATTCAACTAAGATGGTACTGGGTGATGCAAGAGAGTATTGTTTTAAACAAGGATTTGACCTTACTGCAAATAAATCAGCGGTGGTGTTTTTTACGCGACATCGCTTACCAGTTATGACCAGCATCATGATTAACAACCTAAGTATACCCGTTCATAAGCACTACACTTATCTTGGTATTACATTGGACACCAAGTTAACATGGGATGAACACATTAATAAGTGCTTAATAAAATGTGAGAAAAGTTTAAATATTCTTAAAGTAGTTAATCGCTATCGATGGGGTGCTGACCCTAAAATTAATTTAATGTTTTATCGTGCATATACCAGATCCATTCTCGACTATGGAAGCATTCTATATGGATCTGCCACAAACAGTCGCCTTAAAAAACTAGATCGCATTCAATATAAGGCTCTGCGGTTAGTTCTAGGTGCGCTCAAGTCTACGCCTATAGAGAATCTTTTAGCTGAATCCATGGAGCCTCCTTTACATTTAAGACGACTATTTTTGGCTGAAAAATTTATTCTTAAATGCCAATCTTACAACCAAACTGAACTACTACAAAAAATATGTGACATCTCTGTTTCTAATCTTGTCGACAAATGGTGGCACAACAGGAATTCTCCTATTTTAGCAGTAGCATACTCGAACGTTTCTCAGCACCTAAACAGTCCAGGTGAATTAACTTTCTTTAAATCGAGTTTTAATATATCTTATACCAATGTTAATGTTTGGTTCCCAAATTTTGACAGTGAGAATCCAGTTGACTTTCAGCAACATATAGCCAAGCTTGATAATCCATGCAGGATTTTCACGGATGGTTCAAAATCAAGATTGGGAGTTGGATGTGCTGTATATATTCCGGATCACCAAGAATCCTTGATGTTCAAGTTAGATAAACAATGTTCCATATACTCTGCAGAAATGTTCGCGATTTATCAAGCTCTAGAATGGGCTGTCAACAAAAAAAATTCTAACAAGCAAGTTGTAATTATGTCTGATTCAAGATCTTCGTTATTAGCTCTAGAAAACACACGTAAACATTTATATAAAAATAGCCTTGTCGTCAAAATTTTAGAAAACCAACTAAAGCTACTGGAAAAACAGACTTCTGTAACTTTCGTCTGGGTAAAAGGACATATTGGTATTTCCGGTAACATAAAAGCAGATTTTTTTGCTAAAGAGGCAATCTTAAAAGGATCGGAAATAACTTGGCTAGATAGAAGCGATATAACAGCTACTCGCAAGAAAAGTTTGAAACAAAATTGGGATATTGAGTGGCACGCTTTCTGCAATCGAAGCAACAATCTCTACACCAAAATTCATCCTAGTTTACCTACTGAGCCTTTTGCTATCAGAAGTTATCCCAATAGAAATATATATGCCATGTTTATTAGATGTCTCTTTAATCATGCCACTGTCAAGTCATACCTCTATAGATTTAACCTATCCGAATCAGATCTTTGCGATTGCAATGGATATGTTGACGATATTAATCATTGGTTGTTTGGATGCAAACATAATGATGTTGCAATTAAGTTTTTGATGAACAATCTGGTTCAAGAAGAAATACCTTTCCCACAAAATAATGCTTCTCTTTTATATTTGTCTCGTAGAAATTCTAAAATTAAACAAATCATCTGGGAGTTTTTAAAAAGGACTAAGAGAAAAATTTAACTTGCACTGAATGAGTCCGGTTGAATGTGTTTAGCAATAATTATTGTTTTTTTATGTTTATCCTTATTATGTAATATTGTCTCCCTGTGAAAGTTCATTAAGTAGATTTTGCAGGGAGGTAATAAGAATAGAATTGTATAAAAGTTTATTTTGAAAAAATTAAAAAAAAAAAAAAAAAAAAAAAAAAATATACAAAAAAATATGTATACAAAAAAAATGTATAAAAAAAATTAAATCTTAATAAAAAAAAAATAAATAAAAAAAAGTATAATAAATTATAAAAAAATAAAAAAAGAGAAAAAAAAATTAAAAACACAAAGAGGGTGTAAACCTCCGCGGGGTTGATCCGGGTTGAAGCCTTATCGCTGTGTAAAAAAAAAACATATATTTATTAGCATTTAGTATTAGTATTTAGTATTAGCATGTAGTTTTTTTTGTCGATTTAATTATTTGTAAATTAATTTAAGTTGGTTAGGGCCATGAATGAGGAGTATACCTCCTGGTCAATTAAATGTTTCCACTTCTACATATGTATGTATGTATGTGCGTGCATAAGTATTATATGTGCGCACATGTACCTAATGTATTATGTAATGCAATGTATTATATTTGGAATATTGTAGCAAACAGTAATTTATTATCTATCGTGGCTGAATGGATCAAGTAATCCAAAGCCAATAAGGAAAAAAAAAAAAGAGATTCCATTTTCTCCAACCTAATTTTTAATTGGAATTTTGGTATTTTTCACTCGTAATACCGATAGCTTTTATTATTATAATATATGTTATGAGTCTTTTAAAGATATGAAAATTTGTGTGAAGAAAGAGGACCGAAATAAAAAGGTGATAGTTCAAAATTACCGTCCTATTGTTTATATATTTGCCGTACATGCAAGGAACCACTCATCGCAATTAAACTTTTTTCCTTTTAAAATAAGCATCCTGTCGCGTTCTTTCCAATACCGTTTTCATAATTTAATTTAATTTATTAGTTTCCGAGATATGCTATTTGTTTATAAGCCAAAAAATTGTTTATAATTTTAAAATATTCCTGAGGCCAATAGCCCAATTTCAATTTTGTAAAGTATATTATATAGGTATATTTTTTATACAAAAATTGTAGTTATTCCTACGTATTATAATTGTTATGGTTTTCAATTTTCATCTGTTTCTGGAAATATAATCTGAACCAAAAGGGCTTTATGTCTCCAAGTTATTTAATTATTGATAAATAATTACTCACCTAAAATTTTAGTTGAAAATTAAAGATTTTGTTGGAAAAACCCGCATTTTCCGAGGAAAATTTTCGTCAAAGTAAATCGGGAAAAACTTGTCTTTATGCAGAATTTAATTACGGTGAATTTTTATTTAGGTGTTTTTGGTGTAGTTAAAATCTTTGGAGTTATAGAGCAATAATTGAAAAAAACACGATTTGGAGGCGCCATTTTGTTTATAAAAAAAGTAGCACACTATCTGCGGACTTTGCATACCTATATTATTAATATATAGAATCGTAAGATTCCATTCCAGCAATAAAATTGCTGGTAAATAACTTTTCCCAAAAATGGCCTATTCTCCGATAACCTGCCCAGACTATAAGTCTTTATCTGTAGAGTCGTCATATTATGAGTTTTCAGGTTTACATTTTTCTATTACACAGCCTTCTTTTTCTTCTTGTGCCGTGCTCGATTATCGAGCGTTGGCTATCAAATTGGCTATAGTAATTTTGTTGACGGCAGCTCGGAAAAGGGATGCAGACGATCTGTTAAACCATTCTCTCAGGTTTCTAAGCCATGACGTTCTTTTTTGACTTGGCCCGCTTCTTCCGTCTACCTTGCCTATGGAGTATATTATATCTGTCTGGGTGTCGCATAAAATGACCAAAATATTCAAGTTTGCGATTTTTAACTGTTCTGACGACTTCCGTAACTTTTCCCATCCAATGCAAATAGACGGAGAGGCAGCCCTGAAAAATCTATTTGAATTTACTAAAGCTACATGTTTCACAGTTGATTACTGTGAGTGTGTAGAGAAACATACTGCGGTCGGTCAAGCGAAACGTAAAACAGGAGTTACTGAGAGGGTATCAAAGTTGCTTTCCTACGATGATAATTAAATCCATTTACTAAGGCTGAAAATCAGTACACACATTCTAAATTAAATATAAATAAAAGTTATTATAGTCGGTCAGCTGTATGACGGGACAGAGCCGGTCGGTCGGCCCCAATAGTCGATTAAGGAAATGAAACATTTTGGCTCGCAATTTTTTCGTCCAGCATGGATTTACTTGAAATTTTCACGGAAGGTAGGGAATAGTCCAAGGATCATTTTCTATATAATGCCGCTATCATACGCTAAAACCTTGGGGGTGGTTGCCACCCCATCTCGGGGGTGGGAATTTTTTTAGTACATTTTAACGATCTAATTCGATGCAAAAAGTGATTCGAAGAAAAAAATGTTTTTTACATTTTCTTCGTAAAACTAATATTTTTCGAGTTATTCGCCAATGAAAATAACAGTTTCTCGACGAAAAACAAAGTGAATTTTAGTAGGTTTTTTGAGAATACCTCGAAAAATATGCATTTAATCAAAAGAACTGTAGATATCAAAATTGTATCTTTTAGTAACACAAACCAAATTCTTTTCCAATAATATCTTTAACCTTTTCGCTGCGGAGCGGCAGAGAGGATTTGCATCCCGTCGCTGCGGCGCTAATAGACGTCTCCCGCAGTGAAGCAAATATTTTTGGCTTTTAGGTTACAGGTGACTTAATTGTCATAATTCTATCATTTGTTTTACTTTATTATTTTATTTCAACTATTTTTTGCCAATTCTAGAACTATTATAAATTTATATATATAATAAATAAGGTAGTAAATCAAATGATAGGGTTCATTTGTTCTTAGGGTTCTTCCAGTTCCACCATCGAATAATGTTTACCCCTTTTTGGTGACAGTGGCATGATGTAATACTTATTACCAGTATTTTTGATTTCAAACAAAACGTAATAATAATAATAGTCTCCCGTTTTATACCGCTCACGTGGCTTTGGGAGTATAGCAGGGTAGTCTGCTATATCTAGGGCCTACGGTATACAAGGAAGGTAACAGGGCCAGTGCTACGCTTCAACCGCCTATTATTACCCCTGGTTTTACCCAAGGTACTCATTTTATTCAGGCTGAGTCGACCTGGGGCCTATAAACATTTAGTTGTCTAAAATGTCTAGTTGTTCTTGCCGGCGGTAGGATTTGAACTCCGGACCACCGGCACGCTAGCCTAGCACACTACCACTCGGCTACGCCGGCCCAAAACGTAATAATTAGCGACAATATTCACTTTACGGTACCAACGCATTCGCAATACCAAACACCTTCTCAGTTACCCCTCCTACTCATCCCGCTCGAGGCACTTTAGGTGGGCGGTTCACGCCCATTTATTCAGAAACCATCTGATGACATTATATTTTATATTTTGTTTACGTTATATTTTGTCTATACGCAAATAATCGCTAACCGCAGCGAAGCGGTTAGCCTGTTGCAAATATGCGTTTCCCGCACATCTCGTGCACTACTGAAATTACACAAATATGCGGTTCCCGCAGTCAAAGGGTTAAGACCAACACAAACCGAGATACGGCATGTTAAAGGTTAGCTTTTTTTGTCAAATGTATAATTTGAAATATTCAAAGCCAAATAATGGAAAAATTTGCATTTTTCGAGAAAAACTTAAAATAATATTTTTTCAAGTATACAATAAGACCTTTCAAAAAATAATAATAAAAAGTTTCTAGCATGAACATTAAGCGACTTTTAATAAAAAAAATGTCGGTACCTATTTTTCTCTACGAAAAAATCAGTGAAAACAACCCCCTAACTACCTTCCTAATTCAAAATTGGTCTTCACCTTTCTGTAGTTCCTTTTATATTTATATTATCGATACACTCAAGGAGTTTGACCTATTTAAAATGCCTAATTTTGGAAAAATTTTATATCTCACTGTGTACTGATTTTCAGCCTTAGTAAATGGATTTAATTACCTTCGTTAGAAAGCAACTTTGATACCCTCTCAGTAATGAGACCCCTCAAAAATGATTTTGTAGGATTTTTAAAGAGCTATAAGACTGTGTAAATTAAATTCCGTAAGATGCCTTAGTTTTTAATTGGGGTGGGTTTAAAGGGCTCGAATAAGGGGGTGTTTGCTGGTAAATAAAGGTTTTAAACAGCTATATATGGCTAACTATTCACTGTAACGAAAATCTATGCACAGGGTAATTTTAGTCATTAAAAAAGCTACAATTTAGTAGTTTATAATTTTTTTCATATCTTCAGTATTTTCGGAGGTATTTTGAAGTAAAAGGTGAAAAATACCAAATTACAAAAAATCAATTTTTCTTGAAACTCCAATTTTTCCAAAATTAGGCATTTTAAATAGGTCAAACTCCTTGAGTGTATTGATAATATAAATATAAAAGGAACTACAGAAAGGTGAAGACCAATTTTGAATTAGTAAGGTAGTTAGGGGGTTGTTTTCACTGATTTTTTCGTAGAGAAATGCTAGAAACTTCTTATTATTTTTTTTGGCGAAAGGTCTAATTGTATACTTGAAGAAGGATTATTTAAGTTTTCCTCGAAAAATGAAATTTTTCCCATTATTTGGCTTTGAATATTTCAAATTATAAATTTGACGAAAAAAGCTAACCTTTAACATGAAGTATCTCGGTTTGTATTGGTCCTAAAGATGTTATAGGAAAAGAATTTGGTTTGTGTTACTAAAAGATACAATTTCGACATCTATAGTTTTTTTGATTAAATGCATATTTTTCGAGGTATTTTCAAAATACCCTCTAAAAAAGTCGATTTTTTCGTCGAAAAACTGTTATTTTCAAGCGCGAATAACTCGAAAAATATTAGTTTTACGAAGAAAATGTAAAAAATATTTTTTTCTTAGTATCACTTTTTCTATCGAATTACATGGTTAATATGTAATAAAAAAATTCCCACCCCCGAGATGGGTTGGCAACCACCCCCAAGGATTTAGCGTATGATATCGGCATGATATATAAAATGATCCTTGGACTATTTCCTACCTTCTGTGAAAATTTCAAGTAAATCCATGCTGGACGAAAAAATTGCGAGCCAAAATGCTTCATTTCCTCAATCGACTATTGGAGCCGACCGACCGGCTCTGTCCCGTCATACAGCTGACCGACTATAATAACTTTTATTTATATTTAATTTAGAATGTGTGCACCGATTTTCAGCCTTAGTAAATGGAAATAATTGCCTTCGTAGGAAAGCAACTTTGATACCCTCTCAGTAACCCCTGTTCTACGTTTCGCTTGACCGACCGCAGTATGTTTCTCTACACACTCACAGTAATCAACTGTGAAAAATCTAGCTTTAGTAAATTGAAATCGAGATTTTTCAGCGCTGCCTCTTGGTCTAAAAGCACGAACTCTATCCACCCAATTTATTCGTAGGATTCTCTGATACACCTAGATTTCAAAGGCTTCCAGGTGCTTGAGAAGTGCATCCTTCAGTAAAATCCGTCAAAGTCATATTGTTTCCACATAACAGTTTCTTGATTTTAAAGAATGCAGCTCTGGCCTTCTTTATACGTATTCTAATTTCTTTGCTCATGTCGCAGGTATATCCTTATTACACATTACCATTACCAAGGTAAATTTTCAATTTGTTTTTAACTTCCAGAATTAGACGTTGAAAAAATCGAAGATTATAAGGAAGAGATTACCTGTCTTAAGAAAAAAATAGATTGTGGGCATAAAGCTTTTAAAGAAATCGAAAATAGGAATACCCTTCTTGAGATCGAAACCAAGACACTCGAAACATATAAAAAGGAAATGGATGAAATGAAGAAGACGATAGCTGCAATGCAAAACGATAAGAAGGTTAACGAATTGGAAAGTGAATTAGTAAAAGAGAAAGAAAAAAATGTGTCTTTACTAAAACAATTACAGGTAAGATTTTTATGATATTAAAAAATACTTCAAGCTTAGAAATAGTTGAGATTATTACATTTTTTTGAGTAGCTAAGTGCATACGCTTTCTTGTGCTCTCGGAATTCCACATTTTAAAAATAGCAACTTTTAGTAAGTACCAAAACAAAAGAAGGGTGCTTATTCCCAACAAAAATCGTAAATTGCATTCAAAGCTGGTTCCTCGCACGTCCCTTCTTAATCTTCTTGTCACTTCTTCTTCTATTTTCCTCTAATTCCTCTTATTGGTCTGTATTTAAGAGTGTAGGCGCAAATATTTTACGGCTATCCCTACTTTTTCTGTCTTTCCACGGCAAATTACGTGTAGTAAAATTCTCACTGGTATGGATATGTAAACATAACTTGACAATGTCATCATTAACTTTAAAGAGATGGTTCTTGAATGTTCTGGGATAACTCTTACTTATATCATTGCCTTAATTATTAATTCAGTTAATTAATGTGATAGTTATTTCACTACTATGTATTCAGTGATTGTAATAATTTATATATGTACTGTGCAAAAAATAATACTCAATCGAGAAAAGAGGGAAAGTGATAAAGTGATTTTTTAATAATATATTGTTACTATGGAACGCTTACAATTTTGAACATCTTTAACAACAAAATACTTGGATCACAGAATATATGTATATACTGGTGTATTCTCTGCTTGGATCTTCCGTAAATAATAAGGAATACATAACATTTTATTAATTTCAATTATTTATCAAATACACTAGCAATTATTATTTAGTCAACAACTCAAATATAAATATTCCCGATGCCATGTCAAATATTTAAAATTGTCACTGTCTTGTCACCATATTCTATTAGACTCAGTGCGTTGTATGACAAAGATAGCGAATGTTCGATTTAGAAAATATCACCACGGACATGGTGTCCATTTTTTTCGAATCCTCAAAAAACTAATATGTAAATATTTTTTAAAAATTTAACCGCAGAATGAAATACTAACGGCCGGTTTCACAAGTCGAAGTTAACTTGTGGTTAAGAGATAACCAGAAGTTACCCCGAAATATGTGTTTCACAATATCAGGTCAACGGCGAAGTTGTGGTTAACCGACAGAATTTTTAACCAGAGCTTGGAGTGATGGTTAAGCTCTTAACCAGAGGTTATCCTAACCTAATTTCGTTTTATTGACAGGACAGAGTGTATACACGTAAATTATTAATTACAGATATGAATTTATATGATGTACTTAAATGCGTTTAGCATTTCAGCGGCCAATAATTGTTCAATTTTTAAATGATTTGCTTCCTGGGGTAATTATTAATACATACTATAGTCTCTTGCTTGCTACATGTTTTTATATTACCAATTTAATTTTAACAATATTGGCGAAAGACCTCAAAACAAATATTATTCTTAAACAAAACTTAAAATGTATAATGTGCATGTAATATACAGTGTGTGTACTTTAGTTGGCCACGTATGGGAAGGATTTTTAATATTAATTTTACGAAAAAAAGATACTTCAAAAAAGTTTTGCATAGTAATTTTTATGGTCCAAAATCTAAGATGCAGCCATCATGTATCAAATTTTATTAATCCCATAGGAGGTATGTTAAAATATATGAATTTTTAAAGCAAGGTAGCAAGAATCAACATCAAAAATATGATTGTGCAAATCAACTACAAGTCTGATTGAATATCCTAACCACACATATACACACATTTATTTTTCCTTAATCTGCAAAATAAACTCCACAACTAAATATAAAATCCTTAAAAAATATATACAACAAATTAATAGTCATACAGAAATATAAAAATTTATTGAATTTATCCTAATAAAAATCAATCGAAACTCATCTGACTGATCAGCTGATTTGATAATTCTTCCATAAAAATGTTATTTCTGGTGATTATTGTCCATAATTTCCTACCAACATAAGAAAAATAAAACAAAACTTACGGTCAACTAACCATGATTGAATCTGTGGTTGTGAAACAGCAGCTGTCAGTTAGACTGTGGGTAAAGGTTAGTTGACCGCTAGGGTTAACCACAGATTGTGAAACCGGCCGTAAATTATTATCGAGGGCCGAAAGTCCCTTAGAATAAATAAAAAGTTTCTTTTGTATGAGATATTTGAAATTAAAAATCAGACTACATTTTCTCTCAGATTTTCACCCCTGTAACTTATTAAAATAAACATTATAGAAGTTTTCAGGGACTTTCGGCCCTCGGTAAGAACGTAATCTTTCACTCTGTGTTTAAATTTTTCAAAAGTACTTATTAGTTTTTTCAGGATTCGAAAAAAATAAATCCCATTTAAAAATCAATCCCACATTCTTTTTAGTTTCTTTAGATTTCTTAACTTTTTGGTGGACATTTTTACCTATTTGTTAATTTCTTGGTAGAAATTTTTACCTCTTTGTTTATGTAGGCTTCTTTTACGTTTTTCGGTTTCCGTTCTAGGTTTTAGCTTCTTTCTGTAAATTATTTTAACTCCTCTTTTTCTAACCACACAGTTTTTAGTCGTATTTTGGGTATTTTTTTCTGCCTCTTTATACTTTTATCCTGTTTATTTTTACCTAAATTATCTTTGGCAAACATATAAATGCGCAGGTGATTTTCTCGTTCACCGTATTTTTTTCAACGGAATCAAACAATATTTGCTAAACCTAAATATAAAAACATAATTTAAGTATTAGCATTGCAGTTTAATTGTGAAAAGTGTTTGCCCGTATAATTGCCAACAAATTATTGTAAAAAACTGTATCTTCATCCTCTTACAAAGTCGTTTGTATTTGAGTGGTGTCGTTAAATTTCGAGAGGTAAACATACTGAATAGCAGGTTATATAGTATGGGAAAGTGAATTGAGCGTAGTTTGTTTAAAATTTTGTTTTAAATTTGGCTTAGGTTAGGTTAGATTACTTAAAATATATGTAATAATTAAATGTACAATAGATTACCATTTATTACTTTCTACCTGTGCCGGAAACTTAACCACACAACTCAAATGCAAATGACTTTGTAATAAGCTTAAAATTAAGGTTTTCTGCAATAATTTGATGGCAACTAGGCATTCGCATATTTTTATCATATAGAGTCCCCATATTAATGCTTTAAAAAGCCAACGTGTCTTTGTTTTTCGAATAAAAATCAAAATTTTTATTTATACTTTTCTCCCCAGTTTTATCGTTATTTTTCTTTTAACCAAGATCTTACCTTAAAAATAGTCCTCGGTGAGTACTATTTTCAAGAAAGTCAATAAACAGATGATAAATAATTATGACCTAATATACTCCGGTCAACTTACACATCCGAGGCTACAAAAATTACCATCAAGCTGAAAATTGGCAGGATTGTTCAAAATACCATCATAAATGAAATCTAAAAAAGTCCTCATAAATCCGACCCGAGCTAAAAAATTTACGCGGGATCAAAGGTCACCAAATATAGTTTTTAGCGATTTTCAGCGAAACGGTTAGTTTTATCATAAAATTAGTTCTAACAAAAAATGTAGATTAGATTATTAATTATCTATAAAAAATGTCTTATTCCTTTTTTCCTAAGAGCCACCGTTTTTGAGATACAATGATTCAAAAAGTTGTAACCGGTCATAATATGCGCACACGTTTCCACACCACATTTGAGGTAGTGTACTTAGCGCGTTTATTTAACGTGGTTTTCCTGGTAGGCATATTCCACAGATCTGTTATGATTCTGTTTAATTTGAAGCTATTGAACAATTGATATTGGCAAGGGTTAAAAATGATAAAAGTTATAAAAAGCGGTATAAATTAAAAAAGGGAAATTTATCCAACTGGTTCATAATTTTCTAATACTTCTGCTTCCCCTTCTCCTTGTTTTTCTTCTTCTTCTTCACCTTCTAGTTCTTCTTCTTCTTCACCTTCTAGTTCTTCTTCTTCTTCTTGTTCATCCTGGGTGCAAGTAAATTGCCCCAATAATGACACATCGCATGGCTCCTCGATAGAATCAAATAAATCCTCAATTGTTGGTGATTCAGCATTGGAGCACGACCGGTTTTGACAATTACTATTGTATGCTACCGAACAAAACAGTCCAACTTTTTTGCAACCACATTTAGCGCTACATCACTTTTTATAGTTGCAAAAAATTGTGTTCAGGAGTTTTTTCGGCGCAGGTGGGAGTAAAGTTTAAATTGGTTCTAATGAACTGTCGACTAATTTCCATCCCCAGTCTTTTGGATCTAGCTGATAGCCAAGCCACACTTGAACTTGGTAATATACCCGAAAAAGATGTTGATGAGCAGCCGCTGAGGTTGGAGGAAGACCAGATAATTGCACTTGTTTCTTATTTCGAGTATTTTTAAAGAAACATGCATATCGAAACTTATCTAAGCACATAGTTTTTTTAGGCGCTCCATGCATAGAGAGAAGAAAGCTAATTCCGTTGGAAATAACTTCTTGTGGATTTGAATTAGTTTTTTAAAAAACTTCAGCACATCCAAGTAAAATTAGGTTTAACACGTATTTTCACTCCGGAGTAGTATTCAAGACTTATAACTACCTCGAGGGTGTCATCTACCTGAAGGATTTCGCCACCCAGGATGATAACGGTGTAATTTGCATAATAGTAAACAAACTAAATTTGCATAAAGTTTATTGTATATTGAAATGTTTATTAGTACTTAGCAATAAACATTTTGCCTAGAAAGTTGGCTTTCATTATTATGTTCAAACCCTTCTGAGAAAAGAATAGGTAGGGTGATTAGATTAGCCGACATACCGATAGAACGGGTTTATTCCGACAAAACCCATCTTTACAAATTGAATAAGACGCATGAGTAAGAAGAATTATTATGTTAATACTTTGTTATATCAATTAACTATTTTTGTTGGGAATAAGCCGTAAAATTGAAATAATAATTCTTATTATTTTCGCGTTACATTCACCTTATAAAGATTTTTCTGTGGGCACTGTAATAAAGCTTATACATTGCATCCTTCGGTAGACCGCAAGCTGTAATATTTAAAATATCTTATATTATTATGTATAATATAAGTTAAGTTGACCGATAGAATATTATGTTTACTTGTATTACAGCTTCAGCGATGTACATATAATATACCTATGTGTTGTAAATAATACATATTATGACGATTAGAACTCTTTCACCTCTTTGAATCGTTGTATCTTAAAAATGGTGGCTCTTACGAAAAAAAGTATTAAGATATTTTTTATAGATAATTATCTAATCTACATTTTTTGTTAGAACTAATTTTATGATAAAACTTACCGTTTCGCTGAAAATCGCTAAAAACCATATTTGGTGACCTTTGACCCCGCCTAAATTTTTTAGCTCGGGTCGGATTTATGAGGACTTTTTAGATTTTATTTATGATGGTATTTTGAACAATCCTGCCAATTTTCAGCTTGATGGTAATTATTGTAACCTCGCTCCTATTTTTGAGTCTAACTAGACCGGTTTAATAAGCCTAAGTACCTTTTGTCAGCAAGGTCATGGAATCCATTATTTTTTATGCTAAATGAGTCGTGAGTTTCTCGGCTTTATCAAGGGTCTTTCAGCGAACACACACCTAATCCATTGTATCAGCGATTGGGTGTTACCTTTATCCTGTTAATTGGGAAAAATTTAATATTTTTAATGTATGATTTGACAAATGATTTTACTCGGTTGGTGTCATAGAAGTACTCAAAACAGTCTACAGAATCCTTCAGTAGGTAACAGTCAACGCAGTAAACTATGTTTTTGTTCTACTTATTCCTTATAACAGATTAGAAATATTTTAGAGTGCACATTTCGGGCCCACAAATGGAAAAGTACTTTATATATTGTTTTTAATTTTTTTTATCTGATTGTAGGAATCAGAAAATATCGTAACAGAAAACCAGGAATTCAAAGAATTGCGTACAAAATTCTGGCGGGTTGAGAGGGAATTAGGCAATGCTAAAATAGATAAACGAATTTTAGAAAGGGAACTGAAAGATTCTCAAGGTGAAATCAAGCAACTAACCGAAAAAATACATGATTTTGAAGAAGTTGGCAAAAAGGCGAAGAGTGTTCATGAATCTGCTTTATTAGAATTAAATAACATAAATGAAACTTTAACATTGGAGCTCATAAAATTCAAGGATGAATGTAGGTATGTTAAATTTTGCTTTTTTTATGATTTTTTTTTCTGGTATTAATGGCTTCGGTTACTACCAGTTACCCAAATTTTGTTGGATTTGTAATGTGAGTATTATCACATGTTAAACATGGGCATAAATAATAAATGTATTAAGGTACGTTAGTGAGTTAATTTTACTTGCACTGTTTATTATTGAACCTCTCTCATTTAGTCAAAAAGTATTTCTGTATAAACAAGAATAAAAAACCGCTAAACGCCGTAAAAATGACTGGCGCATACAATATTCCAGCTACAAAAGATCTGATATGAATATTACGTGGCGCAAAAATGTATTTTCATTTTGATGCAAAACAAAATTGTAGTTTTATTTTAAAAGAGGTTTCCATAATATTTGCTAAATTTGAAGTAAAACGCGCCACAAAAGAGCTTCAAGGTACAAACTCTATCAAAATTACTCTTTTGTGGCGCGTTTTACTTCAAATTTAGCAAATGTTATGGAAACATATTTTAAAATAAATCTAGAATTTTATTTTCCAAAAAAATGAAAATACATTTTCGCGCCACGTACCTAATACTCATATCAGCTCCTTTGTAGCTGGAATATTGTATGCGCCACTAATTTTTACGGCGTTTAGCGGTTTTTTATTCTTGTATCAGGAGTTTTTCAAAGTTATTTGTAAATTAAATGTATGAAGTTGAATGTAATATTTCTGGATTCCACGTTAAGCGTTATAAATGGTCGCGTTTATGGCATTATCTCTCAAATGATCTAGTGTCCATCGAATGTACACTAGATTTTTTTTCTAATCGAAATAGATTGAAAAAAAATATTGGGATGGCCGGTAAATGAACTCGGATTGCGCTATCAATTTAGCGTCGTAAGCACTACAACTACATAAACCATTTCGGCGATAATGGTTAAATGGATTTTACCTTTGGAACTCTATAGAGTTCCAAACTTCTGAAAGGCTTAACCGATTTTGATCATTAAACATGAGTTTAAAACGTATTGACAAGTAGTATCTGATGCACCCAAGGTCAAGTATGATAACTGAAGGTATTACAGAAATCATTGAGCTTGAAAAACTGTTTTTCCCATAAGAAATAGATTTGATCATACTTATAAATATAACTTAAAAATTCGAATTTTCCTAGATATGTGGTATACACCGTTAGATGCGTCTAGAGTCCCTCTACAAAGACTCAGTTATTGGCGCAAATCGTAGGTTGAAATGTTGAGTAATTGTCGAAAACCAAAAGTTTCAAAGATTATTTCTTCAGTTTTTCGGCTATACTGAGCCGTGTGTAAGTATGATCTTGACCGCTCAGGCACCATTTGAAAGATTGACTCAACACTATTGATTTGGTGTATTTGCGATCTTCCTGTCTCTTCTTTAACCTAAGATATATACGCCCAAAAAACATGCCATTTTGTATCTTCTTAGCCCTATAGCTGGTTTATGGGAGGTCAGAAGTCACAAACTACACTGGTTCTAAGTCGGCCCTGACCCCCTCTTGAACACACAGAAAAAAATATATCCACAAACATTTTCCCTTTTTTAAATAAAAATTGAGTTATACTTCTGAGCTCGGTAACTTTTGAATGGTATAACCGGTTTTCAAAATTAGATATGCGTTGGAAAGGTAACGATCAGTACTATCAGAATCAGCAAAGGTGGGACTTAAATTTTTGGGAGTTTTGGGGACTAGAACGTAAAACGGACCCTAAATGGGAAGGGCCGTAAAATCCACGCCTTTGGAACAAAATGGAGAGTTGACATATGGATGGGTGAGTCTTTTCCTATACTTTAAGATAGGGTTTGTTCCTTGGTTTTGACTAAGTACCCAAATTACTCCTCCAATTATATCATATATGCAATCAAAAAACGCTTTTTGGAACTACATAAAGTTAATAAAAAGATTAATTTTGTTTGGGTTAAAGCACATATCGGTCTTGAACATAATGAGCGTGTTGATATGCTGGCGAAAAAAAGTGTAAAAAATGGTTTGCCTAATAAACATCCTGTAAGTTTTTGTGATGCAGTCTCTTATATTAAAATGAAATACCTCACAATTTGGAATGAATGTTGGTCACATCATACTTATACCAACCCTTCTAGGTACTGTATTATAGAAAATAAAATACCGAATAGAACGTGGTTCCAGCCATATAATTATTCAAGAAAATACATCACAACTATAACACGTCTTTGGTCACGCTTGTTATCCCACACACCTGCATAAAATTCGTGTTCTCGAAAAGGATCGATGTCCAAATTGTGATAAAAAAGGTGATTTAGATCATATTTTTTTTGAATACCAAAAATATAAGAATGAAACAGATCGATTTATTCAGCAGCTACATAGACTTAAGATACCAGCTCCGTTTAATATCCTTAGAATCTTAGCCAATGGACAAGAGAGTATGTATAATGCGTTGGTGATGTTTCTGTCAAGTACCAAAATAGTTTTGTAGTGTCAAGTATTAAAAGTATATGTGTATGTATGTATATAGAGAAAATATGGTGAGCAACTTGGACAGGACAGTCCATAACAAGGCGGCTTTCGAATTGAGTAGGGAGCCGCGGAAGATAAAAACAAAGAAAAAACTTGCTATGGAACTTTGAGGACCTCACCGTCTTGTTTATTATTATTCTTATTATATTATTCTTATCTTATTGTTATTGTTATTAAATTTTTGTAGATCGTTTTTGAACACACCTATGATGTTGAAAGGAGGCTATAATTAGCTTACCTTAGCTTAGTACCATCTCTTTATATCAGTACATAAATTACCTCTCAACAGCTATTGAACTAATTTTTCTTCTTTATTGATATTTTATGGACTTACAGTCTTTAAATATTTAATCTTCTTGATATAGTAGTCATGTTGTGTCTGGCTGATTAACATAAAGTCCATGCCATAACAAACAAAAAAAAATCAGTCAGATTTAGAAAATCGAAAATTTCGTGTATACAGGGTGCGCCAAATCTCTGGTTTTCTTTGATTATGGCTAAATTATGGGATATACAAAAAAAATGTTTTTGACAAAATTAATATATATCGACGCCGTCTATAATTTAAAATTATTTTAGATTATACAGGGTGAGTCAGAACGACGGTAGGAACCAAAGTTGTGTTTTTTTAAATGGAACACCCTATATATTAAATCATTTTTGAATATATTTTTTAAAGGGTATTATAGGCCTAAAGTTAAAAATTTTCGAAATATTAACACTTTTATTGAGAAAAATGGTAATATTCAAAGGGCTGTGAATTAGGCTTTCAAGGTAATAAAAATTTTTATGACATGTCAAAAAGTTTTTGTAGTATACTGTTATTTTTAAATAAATTAACATCTTTGACATATATCCATAAAATATACAGTGTGATCACTATTTGCAAATATAAAATTTTCTCATTCTTTTTAAATGGGACACCCTGTATATTAGTATTGCCTTTTGTAGTAAATATTACAACCTTTCTTTTGGTGTATGTACCTAGCATGTTTCGTTTTGTAGATATTTAAAGAAAACTATTACCTTTTTGCGGATTTTTATTAAAATTTTTTTTTGCAAAAAGAATAATTATAATCTTGTTTTAGAAACATACATTAAAATATTAAATATGAAAATAAAAACGTAATTAAAGATTAAAATAAATCGTATACTAGTACAATTCAATTGAATTTAATATCTTAAAATTATTTTACAATAAATATTTTACCATACTAATGAATGCATAAATTAGTTATTAAATTAAATAAACAACCAAATTTGATATCTAACCTACTAATTTTTCTACCACAGCAACTTTCTTGTACCAAATTAATTGTTAGTTATATTGTATTTACGAGTTAAACTTTAATTTCATTTTTTTCATCAGTCCAACTTTTAATTTACCTTTTAAATTTACATCTTAAATTTTAATTTTTCAACCGAACATTTGGTGAATATGACATTTGTTTTGGGCGAAACCATTAAAAATTATTACCAGCTTTTGTGACACGACTACATATGTAGATACTATTTACTTCATAATATTATACTTCTATAACGTTCATTTGTTTCAAAGCATACTTAATACGTTCTCAAGATGTAGGTAAATTAAAAAGTTATTAACTGATCTTACTCGTAAATACAATTTAACTATCAAAATTGGGTACAATAAAGTTACTAGGGTAGACAAATTTCTAGGATAGATTTTAAAATTGGTTGTTTAATTTAATAATTAATTTATCCATATTAATTACTTATTCTTCTTCTTATGGTGCCTATCCGTTACGGATGTTGGACACTAATATGGCTATTCTGACTTTGTTGACTGCTGCCCTGAAAAGTCCGGTAGTGGTTAAGTTAAACCATTTTCGCAGGTTATGCAGCCAGGATATTCTTCTTCGTCCTGGACCTCTTTTCCCATGCACTTTACCTTGAAGTATGGTCCGAAGTAGGTCATATCGTTGTTCATTGCGCATTACATGGCCCAGGTATTCCAGTTTGCGACGTTTTATGGTTACGACTAGTTCGCGCTCTTTACCCATTCTATGTAGAACTTCTTCGTTGGTAACTCTGTCTATCCAGGAAATCCTCAAAATGCGTCTATAGCACCACATCTCAAATGCTTCGAGTCTCTTCAGTGATGCTTTCGAGTCTCTTCAGTGATGCTTCAGTTAAGGTCCATGACTCCACGCCATATAAAAGAACGGAGAATACGTAGCACTTTAGTAAACGAATTTTGATTTCCAATTTTGTATCGTGGATGTTAAAGATTTTTTTTCATTTTGACGAAGGCTGATCTTGCCTTCTCGATCCTTATCTTAATTTCCGTCGATTGGTCCCACTGTTCATTTAAGTTTGCACCCAAATAACAAAAGTTGGTGATTTGTGTTATAGGTTGTTGGTTAACTAGTAATTGACCAGGTGGTATCCTATTTTTGCTTAAAACCATGTATTTGGTTTTTTTGATGTTAAAATCAAGCCCAAACCTGCTACTTACTTCTGCCACCCTGGAGACAAGTGTCTGCAGACTTTCAAGACTGTCTGCAAAAATGACAGTATCATTAGCGTATCTTATGTTGTTCAATCGTTCTCGGTTTATAAATATTCCCTCGTCTATGTCCGTTAGCGCTAGGTTCATAATGTGCTCTGAATATGTATTGAACAATAATGGGGACAATATACATCCCTGTCGCACACCTCTTTTTATCTTTATGTCATCTGTTAACTGATCCCCTACTCTAACAGCTGCAGTTTGTTCGTAATAGATATTGTTTATTATACGGCGATCTCTGCTGTCTAGACCAATTGAATTTAATATTTTTATCTGTTCGTCACGTTTTATTCTATCGAACGGAACGCTTTCTGGTAATCAACAAAACACACACATATATATATATATATATATATATATATATATATATATATATATATATATATCACAATTCACGTCTCTACATCTTTGAAAGAGAACTTGTATTGCAAAAAGTGCCTTTCGAGTACCCAATTACTTATTAGTATGGTAAAATATTGTTTGTAACATAATTTTAAAGTTATTAAATTCAATTAAGTTGCACTTGCATACATTTTATTTTAACCTTTAATTACGTTTTTATTTTCATCTTTGATATTTTAGTGTATGTTTCTAAAATCAGATTATAATTTTTTTTTGCAAAAAAATTTAATCAAAATTATGCGGATATAAAATATCCGCGAAACGTAAAATCTATAGTTCTTTTTTAAATGTTTACAAAACCAAACATGCTATGTATTGTCCTTTTTATGATCATTTTTCAGTGCGTAACAAATGATAGGAAAAAGGGTAAGTCCGTGATAATACACATTTATGACATTTATTCTAACATGACATTTTAGTTAAATCTGACAGTTGTCACATTTTATTTTCAATTTGGAATAAAAACCAATCAAATGTGTTTCTTGCATTTATAAAATGGTATTTTCTTTGATTTGTATAGTCTTATAAATTATACAGATTATATTTGTAATATTATTATCTAATTAAAAAAAATTATTTTTTTATTATGGCGCCATCTATCGACAACTAGAATAACTAAAATAAATGTTATAAAAATGTCACCGACGAAATGTAATCACCGACGTGCCTTTTTTTCTGTCACATACAATTTAATGCGTTAGAAAGAAATCGAAAAACTGTGACGCACTGAAAGATGATCATGAGAAATACTGTACATAAAACCTTATACCAAAAGAAAGTTTGTAATATTTACTACAAAATACAATACTAATATACAGAGTGTTCCATTAAAAAAAAATGAGAAAATTATGTATTTGCAAATAGTGATCACACTGTATATTTTATGGCTATAAGTAAAAGATATTAAATTATTTAAAAATGATACTACAGTCGAAGCCGCTTTTTAGAATACCTGTTAAAGGAATATCCCGCTTTAAGGAATAGAAATTTGGGGTCCCGGAACGTTTCTACTTGCCACCAATGATGGATTATTAGAATATCCCTGTTATAAGAATACTTTTGCTTGGCACGAAGGCTATTCCAATAAGCGGTTCGACTGTATATTATAAAAACTTTGACCTACCACTTAAATTTTTATTACTTTGGAAACATAATCCACAGCCCTACAAATATTAGCATTTTTCTCAATAAAAATGTAAATATTTCGAAAATTATTAACTTTAGACCTATAAGACCTTATACAAATTTTTCATATTTTAAAAAAGTATATTCAAAAATCATTTAAAAAAAATACAACTTTGGTTCATACTGTCGTTCTGACTCACCCTGTATAATTAAAAATAATTTTAAAGTATAGACGGTTTTGATATACATTAGTTTTGTTAAAAACATTTTTTTGTAGATTCCATAGTTTAGCCGTAATCAAAGAAAACCAGAGGTTTGGCGCACCCTGTATATATGTAGTGTCGCTTTCGTATTGTGCGCCACTGACGAGAACTGCCGTTCTCTGGTAATATGATGAGGTCCTCAAAGTTCCATCAAAGTTCCTCAAAGTCCCAAAGTTCCTCTTGTGCAGCTTTCTACTTAATTAGAAAGTTACTTTGCCAAGAAATGTCCAAGTACCTCACCACATCTGTCTAATATAAATATATTGTTTTATTTCTGGTTGGTAATCTTACAATTTAAGTTCACAGTTTATTATGTGTTGATAAAGTACATAATATTTGTTAATATTTTGTGATAAATAATACAATTTAGATCTGTAGGAGGACTTCTCTGATAATGGATTAAATCATTATGTTTATTAATTTTTATGTTGAATCTTGGACAGTCAAGTAGAATATGTACCAGTGTTCCCATTCTACCACAACTGCAATATGGATTATTAGCCTAATAAAATAAAAAAAAATGAAAATGTAATTCCGTACAGGTTGGAATAAATTTTATATCAAAGTTTAGGTGAATACAAAAAAGGGGTAATTTTTGCACAATATTTACTCTTTTAACTGCTAAGCTAATTTACATTTTAATGAAGGTCTTTAGGATTTTTTTCTACAAAGCTGAATTATAAATCTTTTACCTAACACTTACTAAATTAAATTCGACCCCCTATTTATTTAAATAATTATATATAAATTTTAAAAATCAAATTTGCAAAAAAATATTATTTTCGTTTTAAATAAGCACTATAAATTATTTTATCTAATAGGAGAAGTTGGGATATGTTACCAGTATTAAGCAAAATAAAATTGGTTAAAAAATATTTAATAATTTATAAGATATTTAATTTGTTTATTAAATGTTACTATATTTTCAATTGCAAAAATGTGGTTGTTACCAAAAGAATAAAAATCTGTGTAAAATCTCATTACTTTTATTTTTATGTTTTTTTCGATAAATGAATTGATAAATTCAAAATTCAATTTAACTCTCTTCTAAAATGGCATTTGAAAATTTTTCTAATTTGTTTATAATTTGTTTTTTTAATAACGTCGCGGGGATTAAACATTTTGAAATGTTGTTCCGATAATCGGGTTTCTAGGAATTTTTCACTAATTAACAAATTTTTTTTTGTCGTTTTTTTCTTCTTTTTTTTTCTTACAGTAAAAGATATAGATTTGCTTATAGAGGGGGTTTCATTAAAAATGCCCAATTTTTGAGTTGTAGATTCTATATCTCAAAATATTAAGATTTCACCAAAATCACTTAAATAAAATATGGCTCCTTATTGTATTACACGGTGTTTTGTGTACAAATTTAAAGTAATATTTTTGGTCAGTATTTTAAAACTATTCAACGTATCCTTTTCATACTTGGTAGAAAGTTTAAATACTATACACCCTATGAAATTATGTTAAATACAAGATTCCGGCTATTACCAGAGGCGTACGACAGGGGACAGTAGATAAAGTCATTTGTTTTCGAGATATCTGAAGTTGAACATGTAACGGCACAGTTATTTAGCTATTTTGATTAATGTATTGTGCCGCTTAATTTTTAGTTTCAAATTTCTCGAAAACTAATAATTTTATCGTTAACAATGAATAATATACTCTTAAGTCTTAACGATAAAATCGTTAGCTTTCGAGATATTTGAAATTAAAAATGTTATGTTATTTACATAGAGAGTATTGGAGAATCTAAAAATTGCGCTACAATGGCAATTTCGCCAGTGACGTAGAATTTGGGAAGGGTCAACCATTTGCTTTCCCCTGTCGTACGCCTCTGGTAATAGCCGGAAACCGGTTTTTAACATAATTTCATAGGGTTTATAGTACCTACACTTTCTACCAAGTATGAAAAGAATACGTCAAATAGTTTTAAAATACTGAGCAATAATAATTTTTAAATAAAACACCCTGTAACTCAATAAGGAGCCACGTTTTATGTAAGTGGTTTTGGTTAAATCTTAATATTTTGAGGTCTAGAATCTACAACTCAGAGATTGGACATTCTTAATGAAACCCCCTCTATAAGCAAAACTATATCTTTTACTATAAGAAAAATAAAAGAAGAAGAAAAAACGACAAAAAAAATTTGTTAATTAGCGAAAAATTCCCAAAAATCGGATTATCGGAACGGCATCGGCATTTCAAAATATTTAGTCCCCGTGACGTTATTAAAAAAACAAATTATAAACAAATTAGGACAATCTTCAAATACCATTTTAGAGGGGAGTTAAATTGAAATTTGAATTTATCAATACATTTATGGAAAGCATACATAAAAATAAAAGTAATGAGATTTTACACAGAATCTTTTGGTAACAACCGCGTTTTTGCAATTGAAAATATAGTAACATTTAATAAACAAATTAAATATCTCATAAATTATTAAATATTTTTTAACCAATTTTTTTTTATTAATACTGGTAAATTACCGCAACTTCCTCTATTAAATAAAATAATTTTTCTACGACCGTTTAATAACATGCTCATTATTCGCTATTTTTTCATAGATAATAGCACCCATTACTGTACCCGTGAGTAATAATTCATTACTCACGGGCTGAAGTTACTCACGGGTCATTACTCACGGGCCGAAGTTAGATTCAAGTGACGCATGCCACTTTTAATATTAATCGTATATACAATGCAAATAAAATTACTTAAAGTTGTTTATTCAATACAATAATTATTGTAATCTATATCAATAATTAATTGCGAAAAAATTTTAAAGGAATTTTAACTGTAACAATGTCAGTATATTTTTTACTTTTATATCTTGTTTACTAAAAATTTTGACGTTTATCATTTATTTTAGTGACAGTGACATTAGCTCATTTTGTTTATGTTAATTGGAATTTATAACTAATATTGTGTTTATTTTTCAAGTTATATTGTGTTAAATATGTTATAACATATTATGTATAGTTATATTATTATATTATAATATTATATAGTTAAATGTAAATATACATTATAACTATTGAAATACGTCCACCGACAACAACCATTTCCTATTTATTAGATTAATTGACAGTAGGTACAAATTTAAGCTTATAATTTTTCGGAAACGAATATAACTTATATTGACTATTTCTAGTTGTATTTTTACAATAAATAATAATTTGATAATAGTAGGCAACCAATTATTCAGTTATGTACTAGGGGTAAATAGCATTTAGGTATTCTTGTAAATTATTATAATTTAAATCTCGAGTAGTTGATAATTAAATTTTTTACTAATTAAAACAAGAAAAGGTCGTAGAAAAAGTATAGTATCTTACTCGCATGTAATGCCTATTACTCACTCTGATGAATTATGATGATGATTAACTTCATCATCGTGAGTAATAGCCATCATTACATGCTCGTTGAATAATATACTATTATATTGCTTATTTAAAACGCAAATAATATTTCTTTGCAAATTTGATTTTTAAATTTTATATTATTTAAGTAAATAGGGGGTCAAATTTCATTTAGTAAGTCTTAGGTAAAATATTTGATCAAAACAATGATCCCCTCATATGATTTGAATACTTTTTTGAAAATATCTTTTGTACTCACCTAAACTTTGATATAAAATTTATTTCTACCTGTACGAATTTACATTTTGATTTACATGTAGTGTAATCTAATTTTACTAGACTATATCTATCATTTTCATTTTGGTGTTAGAGCGTAGTTAGCACGTATGCGATTTATTGTACCTACCGACAAAAACTTTTGAATGATTTAAATACACAGAAGATTTTAAATTTGTATTTATTAGTTATTATGAGGTCCGAAAAAAAATCTATCCTTAGAAAAACTCG
Source organism: Diabrotica virgifera virgifera (assembly GCF_917563875.1). Taxonomy (NCBI): domain Eukaryota; kingdom Metazoa; phylum Arthropoda; class Insecta; order Coleoptera; family Chrysomelidae; genus Diabrotica; species Diabrotica virgifera. The sequence continues at coordinate 164,237,565 of NC_065446.1, read as the reverse complement.
ATATTGTTAGATTAAGATAAGGTAAGTTAAAGGACATGCAGAACAGGGTATATTTAAAAAATCTGACGATTTGAGCAGGGCTCAAGAAAATGGGCGGGTCACAAAGTTTAACAAAAAAAGCGAATATTTCGCGATATGAACGTCAGATCAAAAAAATAAGAATCGAGAAAATAAGAAATCTATCGAATGATACCAAACATGGGTAGGTAAATTTAAAATTTTAAGAGGAACCTCGCGATATTTCGCGAAATGAGCATCAGATCGAAAGTTGAAAAATACACGTATACAATATCTTTGAAAAATACGTATTTTGTATTTGTAAATTACATCATAAGATCAAGTGCTCTCGTTATATATTTTTTTTATTTTTTTTTTAAGAATTATGGAAGAAACTCTAAAGAAAGAAAAAATGAAATTCGAAGGCGAAAAATCTACAATTTTAGAACTAAAGGATATAATACGATCAAAAGATGATCAGATCAACTCGTTGAATTCTGACTTTAATTTGATGAAGAAAGAGAGAAATAACTTGGAAAATCAAATTAAAACATTAGAAAACGGCAAGTGTGAACTGATGCATTTATTGGAATCGTTACAGAAAGAGAAGGGAGATATTTTAAATGAATCCAATAAAATTAGAAGAGAATTGCAGAATACAAATTTGGTAAGTAGATTTGTATTATTTATTCATATTTTCTCCTTTTTTTTTGTTTAAGGTAGATAATGATTTCTCTAATTTCATTTTTTGATATAAAAGAAAAAATTCTAGTTCAGGAAAATAAATGTTACATATTTTCTTTTGTTTTCTTTTTATAGTTATAGAAATATATTTATATAGTTATAGAAAATTTTCATAGCATATTATCTAGTTTTACAATTACATATTTATGTGAAATGACCTGAAAACGTTACAGTAGATGCCCTATCACAAATAGAAGTCACAAGCGCTGTTTGCTGTATTTAGAAGTCTCCGCACGACTCACAATATTGTTTTGGGTCTATCTTTAAAGATGAGTTGGGAGTGGAGAATTGGGTTCTTCCTGTTTTTACCGAAAACATTCATTATTACTATTCAAAATACAAAAGAATTGTAGTAAAAATTATAAAAAATATAAACTGTTACAAAGATTGGCAATAATAAATATAATTTTAGCTTATAAAAACAAAATACAACTCAAAACATTTTTTCTTATTATATAAAAGTATAAAACGTCTAATTATTTTAAATAACGAAAAATATATCCTTTGTGGTTTAAATTATAATTATTAAACAAATACATTCAAACATATATTGTTTTTTTTTAATATGTTACAGACATTTATAAAAATTAATTGTTTTAATTAAACTCTAAAAAGTTACTTATTTCAGATTCAGATTTAAAAATGTGATTTGTTTCACTTTTGTTGTGGTAAGTCTTGTTCGTCTATCGGACATAACGATCCCAAAAAACCTTTCGCAAGGTACAGAGGTAGCCACAGTTGTTTGATGACTATTCAGTTGGGAGCATCCACGTAGATACACGGACAAGTAAATCATTTTGGGCGGTACAGCTAGAGTTATTATTGTTTAAAGTTTATTTTTATATTCATCTACAACTTAACAACTAATTTTGCAGTTCAGTTGTTTAATAAAAAATTAAGCACTCACTTTTGGAGTAAAACTTTTGGATATGCTGTTTAGTATACATTTCTTAATCAAATTATAAAAAGTTACACAAATAATACGGAATTAAATGAAATAGAAACACCTCGATTGGCTATATGAATAAAATAATAACAATTATAAAAAAAAAATATAAAAAAAAAATTTCAAAGTTACAACACTTTAGTACGGAGAAAATTGTTAATCACTACACATTTAGTATTAGAATTTCAAAGTTACAACACTTTTGCACGGACAAAATTGTTAATCACTACACATTTACTATTAGTTTTCCTCTTTTCCTACATCATCTTGTGCTCAAATATTTTCATAAAAACTATGATGACCTTCTGGTATCATATTCGAATGGCATAAGTATACCAAATCTTTCTTTTTGGCCATTTGAATTTTATTTTGTTATCGAAGCCATTGCAGTGTTTAGTGCAAAACTGTTGTAACTCTCTTACATTAGAGTTACAACAGTTTTGCACGGAACTTATGTTCAAAAACGCAAAATAGTTAAACTGTTGTAGTTGTGATATTAAGCCGGTTGAGCATTTGAAAGTTTACTACAGTTTTACACGGGATAGATATGCATGTTTACAAGCGAATCCCATGATTACTTCATTTTCATAAAATTTTTGACTTACAACAGTTTGGCACTGATGGTGCGATATAATAATAATATAATACAGCGCATCTGATCTTAATAACACATTTTTTTGTAAAAACAAATTAAAATTTTTTCCGAATCTTTGGTCTCTTTTTAACGCAGTTTGTATATATTTTTTGTATATACGTTTTAAATTTCTGATTTATACTTTGTACGTTATTGAAGTCATATTGTTTCAGAATCTTACCGCATTGCGAGAAGCTTGTACTCTTTTGGAAAACCAGGTTATTGAGTATGAAAAATTGGTCGCCTCGTTTGAAAGTAAAGAAAAAGATTTGAACCTTAATACAGAAAAATTAATAAAAGATTTGTGCGATGTTAAGAGGGAACTACAAGAGACCAAAAAATTAGTTAACGAGGAGAAATCTTTGAAGCTGTTTGCTGAGACCAAAATAAAAAAGTAAAGTATAGTTTTAACTAATATTTGTACAGTATACATCCTATCCTAGTAATAACATTTTTTATTGTTAAACGTAGGTACCTTATAAAGTTTTAGCATCTTCATTGTGTCCTACATACCTTATGGCCTCTTGTGCTATGGGGTATAAGGAAAATGAGCGAAACCAAGATCAGGAGTGGTGGTCACAAGAAATAATAGAGTTGGTTGATACCAAAAGAAAGCCTATCGAATCTGGCTACAAACCCAAAATCCAGAAGACTGGAAAACATACACTTACTGGAATAGGGAAGTTTTGAAAACTGTGTCCAAAAGAAAGAACGAAACGTGGGACAAAAAATGTGAAGAAATAAACAGATATATGGGTGAAATTCGAGCATCTGAAGCACGGAAGTTTATAGGAACCTCATAAAAAATCACAAAGGAGATTAAACCCCATAAGTATATCAGAATGGGAAGAATATTACAAATCCCTATTGACAGAAGCAAGACCACATTGCGAAATAAATTACAGAGACTTAAGAACAGATCCAATAGACAAAGACGAAGTACAACCGATCAGTGTGGATGAGATAAGACGAACCTTAAAGGGAAATGAACAACGGGAATGTCACAGGACCTGAAAACATCCCCATTGAATTAATAAAATGTGGACCGTCAATACTAATAGAATTTTTAGCAGAGATCTTTAATAAATGTCTAATCAAACAAGAAAATATTTGTTAGGATGCCCACGTGCAACCTTGTGTTCCCAATGAATAAAACTGCTGACTAAGTGGACTGTATATATTTTTATTACTAAGACATGTGTGAACTCTTTGAAGACAACAAACAGAAAAAAATGAATATGTCGCTAATAAGCCATATATGCACGCAGGCAGGGCCGTCTCAGAACATTTCATTAAATATTGCAGCGAACATGCCGCCCCTCCTTGAAAGCACAGTCTTTCAAGATAACTAAAACTAAAGTTCCTATTATATCAACAAAATAATGCAACAATATAACCTAAAACCAAAAATGATGTCCTAAAATAAACGAAAGTTTCTCTTTCCCCTATGTCTAATTATCCATCGGTAACACGCAATTTTTGCCACCGCACGTTTAATACAGTGTCCATTACTCGTTTTGAGCGTCACTACCCGCACAATACCGTCTTTTCCAGGATGCACCTCCATTACCCTTGCCAAAGGCCATTTCATGGGTGGTACCCCACTCTCCTCCAAAATTACTATTTGTCCGGGTTTAATCTGGTCAGCTGAAGAACGCCATTTATTTCTTTCTTGCAAATTTGCCAGATAACCCTTGGACCATTTACTCCAAAAATTTTGCATAATCTGCGTTACCAATTGGAACCTTTGAATACGACCCGGATTCAGATGTAGAATGTTTTCTTGCGGTAACGACACCAATGGACAGCCAATTAGAAAATGCCCAGGAGTGAGAACATTAAAATCAGTAGGATCCTTAGAAAGAGGGGTCAAAGGACGGGAATTTAAGCAGGCTTCAGTCTGCGCAATTACCGTATTCAACTCATCATAGGTGAGACTAGTGTCCCCAACAACCCTTTTTAAATGATATTTTGCCGATTTTACAGCTGCCTCCCATAAACCACCGAAATGTGGAGAATAGCTTGGTATAAAATGCCAGTTAATAGACAATTCAGATAAGTATCTAGCAAAAGTACACTGATTTACCCTATCCCGTAAAAAATTAAATAAATCCTGAAGGTGGTTGTTAGCCCCTACAAAGTTACTTCCATTATCCGAATATATATCCCGTGGTAAACCCCTTCTGGATATAAATCTTTTAAAACAATTCAAAAATCCCTGCGTAGTTAAGTCATTGACCAACTCCAAATGACAAGCCTTGGTCACCAAGCAAACAAAAATACACAAATACCCCTTAATAATTTTTTGCCCTGTAAGCTTATGAGCCCTTATATGAAACGGACTTGCATAGTCAACGCCACACCGTTCAAAAGGTTTACTAGGAGTTATGCGACTAGCCGGTAAATTTCCCATTTTTTGTTTAAGATGCAATGGCTTTGCCCGAAAACACGTGCACTTACGTAATATATCCCGAACCACGCTCCTACCCGATATAGGCCAATAGGTTAATCTCACAATATTTAATAACGTTTGCGCACCCGCATGCAAATTTCGATAGTGTTCGTTTTGTATTATGAGTTTTGTTAACTTATGTGATTTCGAAAGTATAATCGGATGCTTTTGGTCGTACCCTACCTCAGCATTCTGTATTCTTCCTCCTACCCTTATTACACCCGAATCATCTAAGAATGGATTTAAATATATTATTTTACTTGAATTCAAAACCCCTTTTGATTTTTTCAGAGCTTGCCAGTCTTCATAAAAACTCTGTTTCTGCGATAATATTATTAGTCGTCTCAAAGCTGTTTCTTGTTCGTCATTTGAGAGAACTTTACTTAAAACCCTTTGTTTCCTTTTTAATTTAGAATTTTTGTAGAATCTAAATATCCAACCTCTTACATTTTTTAACCGTTTAAGACTAGAATATTTACCGAATATGTCCTGTACCACAATTGGAGAAAATACCAATTTTGGCTTTCTAATTTCTGGCAGCTCCTCTACCTTAACACCTGATTCTGTTTTAGACCACATTTCTTCGTGCAGTCTTAAAAAATTTGAACCATTCCACCGCCATCTAAAATACTTGAATTGCTCTGGTTCTATTCCTCTTAATAAAACATCCGCTGGATTTATCTCTGACCTAACATGTCCCCAAGAATTTTTATCCGTTAACCGTTGAATCTCCCCTACTCTATTCGCTATAAAAGTTTTCCATTGGCACGGTTCTCCCCGTATCCACGCCAATGCTATCGTGGAATCCGTCCAAAGTCTTACCTTGGTAAACCTAATATTTAAAGATTTAATCACCTCTTTAGTCAATTTTGCTCCTAAAAGAGCAGCACATAGCTCCAGTCTTGGCAAGGATACGGACTTCAAAGGAGACACCCTAGATTTTGAACAAACGAAATTTACATTATCCATACCGTTAACATCCGTTGATTTTTTCCAATAAAATTTTCGATTTATTTTTAATTCTTCCAGAGCCGTTATTTTATCCCTGAGCCTGCTACAGGACGAGTAAAGTTCCTGAGATAATGATTCATCCCATCCCAATTTCATCTGCCATAATGTTTGTATTATTAATTTTACCCTTATCATCACTGGACTAACTAGGCAAAGTAAATCGAGTACTTGAGCTACGACCGATAGAATGCCTCTCTTGCTCACCTTATCTTTTCTTGTATCAATCGTAATACTAAAATATAAAACATCTTCCTTTGAATTCCATAATAATCCAAGTGTTTTATTAATCCCATCTTCCGCTAGATAATATTCTATATCTCCTGCCGAATTAAACTCATCCATAAGAACCTCTGGATGATTTGACTTCCATTTTCTTAATGGAAGACATCCTGAATCCAAAATACTAATTATTTCCCCTTTTAAACCTCTATCTTCTTCAACCGTGTTTGTACCCTTTATTAAATCATCCATATAAAAATCACGAAGTATAACTTCACTTGCCCTTTGATATTTATCCCTTTTTTCCCTAGCTAACTCTAATAAGCATCGAACCGCTAAAACACTATATGGAGCTAACCCGTAGGTGACCGTGTTCAACCTATAAACTCCTACTTCGGTTTTCGTTGAAAATCTCCATAGAATTCCCTGAAATTCCCCGTTTGGATCATAAATCAAAATTTGCCGGTACATCTTAGCTATATAAGCTAAAATGACTATAACATGTTCCCTAAACCGTAACAAAATATTAAATAAATTATCCTGTAACTTAGGACCCGTCATTAAATTATCGTTTAGCGATTAGCGCGATTCCCGAATCGCTAACCGCAGACCCATCAAAAACAACCCTACATTTTGTAGTGATAGAAGAATCATTGAACACCCCGTGGTGACAACGATAATAAGCAGCTCCTGAGAATTGATTCTCATCCTCAATCTTGGACATGTTTCCTAACTGAATATATTCCTTCATAAAATCATGATATTGCTGCTTCATGTCGGCGTTCCGTTCTAATTTCCCTTCCAATTGACTAAATATTTTTAACGCCGTGTCATAAGATTGGCCCAACTTATCCACATTATCCTTAAATAGATATTTCACAATAAACCTGCCTTCCCAGTTTCTTTCCCTAGAATTTTTAAATAATTCCTCACATCTTCGTTCTTCCGCTGTATGAGGTGTAGCTTCCTCACATTCATCCAAGCTCCGAAACCGTTCTAATTGTGCTTCAATATTTTTATTTTCCGTAAAATTGCAACTTCGTTTTTTGTGCTGGGCACTAACCCCTGTTATTAGCCCCGATACAATCAAACCCAATTTGGTTTTTTGAATAAAAGGTCCCTCTTTATTCAACTTGAACCGCCCTGTACAAAGTAAGTCCCAAAATACAGTTGCTCCAAGCAGCAAACTTATTTTATTTGTTTTCCAAAACTCAGTACCCGCTAGAGTAATATTTTCCGAAATTTTAAAAGTATTTACTAAATCCATGCTATGTGACGGTAGACCGTCAGAAATTTTATCAATGGCTAAGAAACAACCGTCCATTTGAAAACTATTACATTTAGACCGTACCGTTAAGTTAACCGAATCCCTTATGTTTGTGCAATTGTACTCTATCCCTTTTACCGGTATATTTACTTTAAAGGACTTTAGTCCTGTCTTTTCCCATAATTCTTTAGTCATAAAGTTTGATTTTGAAGCACCGTCTAATAATGCTTTACAGTCACTTAATTTTCCCGATTTTTCCATTATTTGTAACTGTTCCGTAGATAATAAAATCTCCCTTGAATCCGTATTTTCCGATATCCTCACCGATTTGTAACTGTGAACAATATCCTGTTCACAAGTCCGCGTACCTTCTGTATTCCCTTGAGCCTTCGAATTTTCATTATAATTATTTCCCGAATTATCCGCTGTGTTAACAGTGCTTTCCCTATTATTGTTATTACCCGAATTAATCCGATTTGCCGTATTATTTGCCGTGTTGTTATTATTAACCTGATTTCCCGTATTATGTGCCGTTTTAGCAGTGTCTTCCCTATCATTATTATTACCCGAGTTAATCCGATTTACCGTATTATTTGCCGTATTATTATTATTAACCCGGGTTCCCGTATCCATATTTCCCGTAACCGCATTTCCTGCAGTCGTATGTTCCGTAACCTCATTTTCCGTAACCGTATTTTCCGTAACCGTATTTTCCGTAACCGTATTTTCCGTAACCGTATTTCCCGTAAACCGTATTTCGTAACCTGTTCCCGAAAAAACAGGCACCGTATTATTATCCGTTTGTGGTGTCCCGCGACTAGCCACATTTGTATTTACCGAATCCGAAATATTTCTACCGAAATTCCCTGAAATATGTAACAGAACATTATGTTTCCGACCACAAGCACTGCAACCTGGCATAGTACAGCCTTCTACCCTATGATTCCGCCTTTCCGTTTGAGCCCGATTATCCGTTTTCTTACCAATGCTCCTCTTTCCGTTGGAGCCCGATTATCTGTATTTTTTACTAATGCTCCTCTTTCCGGTGGAGCCCGATTTTCCGTGTTTTTGCTAATACCCGCATTTTTAGAACCATCATATGAATTTTGTAATTTACCCTCAGCTAACGCAATAATCCTAATATACTCATCTTCGAAACTAACCCTTTCATCTAATTGTTTCCCTGAACTGTCTAACATTTCAATTTTTGACTGAATGTCTGCAAATTTATCCCAATTTTCTTCACATTTCGATTTCCGAAGACGTAATTCTATGAGTTGCAATTGATTATCCCTTATATTATTTATAAATGTTTCAAACCGGCTTAATTGACCTTTAATTACACCCCTTCTAGCAACTAAATCTGTTAGATCACCCATTATAAACCAAAAATAATTTATTAAAACCAATAATTATTAAATCAACCAAATGTATTATCAAATTAAATTCTTCAATTTTAAACTCCGGAAATAAAAGTAATTAAATCAAAATTTACTACCTATGACAAATGAATAACATGCAATAAACACAGTCCAAATTATGCTGTTTTTTATCTAATGTAATTAAGGAAAATATAAATAGGATATATTAGCTCACCCACTTTCAATTTTATTATCGTCGTAAAACCATGCGGCTATTATATGTAGCTGAAACCTGATCCGCTGATTCCAATTCCCTTCTTTATGTTCTTTGTTTTCCGTTGAACTTGCAAAGCAAAAACACTTAACCGTCTTGAGACCCACTTGTTGACTTCACCGAATTTTAACCAAACTATTCACTTATTACGTCACCGTCACCACGTTGACGATGTATGTCTTAGTGTAATCTAATTAAAACTTACTGCTCCCTTGACCAATTTACAGCGGCACTATATAGTGAATGATGTTTTCTCACTTGTATTTATTTAAAAAAAAGCTTTATTTCTGATTTTTACACTGAACTTATACAATAACTATAATTAAATGATTCAAACTAAAAGTTGACTGTTACAAGTTGAACTCTAACGTAAGAATGTTTGCATTTTTTCCTAGTTCCCTATTTTATAACATTCTAACTAATAAATTAAAAACTAATGGGTTCATTGCGTCTTTGCTGCGTCTTCCGTCCATGTGGTCCAGGCGGGAGTCGTATCGCGTTGGTATCCATGAAGGGTGATATGGTTACATTTCTCCTCCTTCCTTGGGACTAAATTCCGACCTCGGAATTTCGAGAAGTTCTTGTAGAGCTGCTACTTGGTGTTGTGGCATTCTAGGTCCAAATAACAACTTGTAGATTCTCTTTTTCTTGCGAATTGCAATGTATGAGATGAGTGCTAGAACAGCCATAATTATTATTATGAAGGTGAGGCTGATGCTAGTGGTCATCAATGGTTGCAGATTTGGTAGTTCAATGGGCTCAAGTCTGTGATGGGTCTTTGGAATTTGCAATTTTTCCAATATAAGTGAATGTCTTGGATTAAGTTTCATTTGTATGATGTTGGGCATCTGTAGTTCTTGAATCGTTTGTGGGTTTATCTTTTGTCCCATAATAAATAGCGTTTCGTTTGTGGAAATCACGCTAGAGTGGTTGACAGTTGTTTCACCAATTCTGAGTGGGTTTGCTAATCCTAGCAGAACGACGTGGTCAGTCTCTATGATGAAATTTTCGGTGACGTGTGCAGTAAGGCATCTTTGGACGTCTGGTATTTGGCATTTTGAATATACTCTGTTTTGGCAAATAATAATGTTGGATTTTGGCGTGCAATCTTCGTACCATGTGTTATTTGCGTAGTATTTCGCAGGTGGTATTTCCATTGCTTGTTCGTCGTTAGGTATTGAATATATTTTGGAAGTTGGATAAGAATGGATGTGGAGAATAGGAATTTTAAGGATTATAAGCATTTTTGTCTGAGTTATACATACTACTGAATGTGAAGCTTCTAAGAGTTCATAGGGATGTTCTTCACTAAGTATTAGAGCGTCTCGAGAATAAATTTCAAGTAATTTATTCTGAAGATGGAATATCTCATGTAGAGTGAAAAGTTCAATATTTGGAATATTGGATTGTGAAATTGTTACTGTTCTTATTAATTTTTTGATATATTCGTTTATACTTTGGATTTCGAATATTTCATTAATTATGGCTAGCTGTTTGGAAAGGTGATCTAGTCCATTTGACAATAAGACATTGTTATCATTCAGCTTTTTAAGAAGTAGGTCGAATCTAGTATTAAAGGTTTCGCCATAAGAGATTTGATTATTATATTTTTTAATAATTTCATTTTGTTTAAGTTCGATTGCGGCGAGATGAGATTTGAGAAGTTCTAAGTCTGAGTCGTCAGGATTTCCAGTAATATATTTGATAGTTGTACCTAAGAAGTTGAAAAGACCTCGTTTTTGTATTCTTTTTCGGGTAATTTTGTGCAAATTATCTTCTGCTTCTTTGAGTAGGTGTGTGAATTGGTTGTTAAGAAGTTGTATCATAGGTACGTTAGGTATGACGTTGTGGAAGTTGTTAGTGCAGTTTGTTAATGTTTGTTCAAGTTTGTCTAGGTCAATTTGTAGTATGTGTTTATGATAGTGAGTTATGATTTTTGAGTCGCCTATGGGTTCTGTATAGTAGCCGTTATTGGGTATCTCTTGGATTTTGACTAGTGCTTGCAGATGTTGAAGGGCCATCCTGCAAAAAGGGTTTGTTGTAATGTTTTCGTTGTCTTTTAACGTATTTTAAGTGTGTGCTAGTTTTGTTATTTTTTGTTGTTAAACCAGTAATTTTTGTTTTATTTTGTGAAGTGGGAGTTATTGTCTGGTACAAAGGGTCTAATTTGGGTTGAATTTTCTTTTTTTTTGCGTAAATTTTTTGTGTTATTGTGGGTATTTCTTCTGCGTCTTTATTTATTTTTTCTAGTGCTTTGTCTCTTTTTTCTTTTGTTTTTGTGTAAATGTGTTCAATGAATGGGAGTAATTCGTTTTTGTGTTGTTCATTGTAAGTGTCGTAAATAGGTAAGTCAAAGTCAAAGTTGATTTCATTTAAATAGGGTCCGTAGAGGATTGAGAATGGTGAATAGCCGGTAGAGCTATGAAGAGATTGATTGTACACAAGGACAGCTTGCGTAAAGGTATCGTCTAAGGAATTTTGTGGGTTTTGCGCTTTTAATGTGCGAATTTTTTCTAATAAAGTAGAGTGGAAACGTTCGACTGGGGAATTAGAGGAAGAGTTGTTAACGGTGGTTGTATGTGTCTCAATCTTATGTAGATTTAAGAATTCTTTTATAACTGAGGAGTTGAATTCTTTTCCACTGTCGAATACAATTTTCTTAGGGTGGTTATGATGTGAAAAGTAGTGTCTAAGTTTGCTTAAAATTGATACGGATGCTTTATCTGGAAGTTTGTAACATTGGGCGTATTTTGAAAAGGAATCAACTAATGTTAGGAAATAAGATTTGTTACATTGTAAGATGTCTATATGTAAAATATCGAATGGTTTTTGTCCTAATAGTGGGCCTAGTTGGGGTAGTTTGTAAGGTTGACGTTCGTATTTGTTTTGTAAACATATGTCGCATTTATTAATAAAATTTGCTATCGTGGTTTGCATTGAGGGCCAATAAAATTTTTGTTTTAAATGTTTATAAGTTTCAATTATACCGTTGTGATTCATAATGTGGTAAGTTTTTGTACATTCTATTTGTCTGTCTTCGGTTTCTATGTCTTGTAAGAGCTTTTCGCAAAAGTTTGCTTTAACACTGTTATCTATATGTGTTCTAAAGAAATTACATATAAAAGGTTGGAAATCGTGCGGAGCTTTTATGCCGAATTTTTGACTTGGCTTTAAAATAGCTTTAAATGCGTCGACGAGACAGTCTTGCCAATTTTCAGTAACTTTAACCGTATATCTGTATTTTTTAAATATTCTCTTGTAATTTACATCGTATTTTTCGCTATTAGGTATAATTATTATTTGGTTGGTTGATAAATTTAGAGGTTCTTCAGATATGGGTATGCCATTAATGGGGTCTTCTAAAGAAGTATGTTGTGTTTGAGTTTCATCGCAATTATTTTGGATGTTATCGAATGTTTCTAGAAATTCGTCTGCGTCAAAGTCATTGGTATTAGGTGGTTCAGCTATAACTGAAGATTTGGTGAGTGCATTTATTTGAATTCTAGATAGAGCGTCGCTAACTTGGTTATCACGACCTCGGCGATATTTGACTTCGAAGTCGTAGTCTTCTAATTTTAATCGCCATCTGGCTAAGCGAGATGTGGGGTCTTTTATTTTGTAAATCCATACTAAGGGATTATGGTCTGTTTCGACTATAAATCGGGATCCATAAAGGTAAGGTCGAAAATGTTTGCATGAATCTATGATCGCGAGTAATTCACGTTCTGTCGTGCTATAGTTTTGCTCGGCTGAATTTAGAGTACGAGAGTGATATGCAACGGGGTGACCGTCTTGAGTTAGGACAGAGCCTAATGCAACATTAGAAGCATCGGTTGTTAGTGTGAATTGTTTGGTAAAGTCAGGGTATTGCAGAACGGGGGAGTTTGAAAGTAATTCTTTGCATTTAGCAAAAGCTTCTAAATAATTGGAATTGGATGGGTCGATAGTTGCATTTTTTCTTGTGCATCGTGTTAGGGGAGAAGTGATTTTTGCGAAATTTGGGATGAAGCGTCTGTAATATCCGATTAGACCTAAGAAGGATTTTATTTCTTTCACTGTTTTGGGAAGTGGATATTCTCTTATTGCTTTAAGTTTCGCTGGATTTGGTTTTACTCCTTCGGGGGTAACAACGTGGCCTAAGAAGGTGACTTCTTTTGTTAAGAATTCGGATTTATCAAGTTGGACTTTTAAATTGGTTTCTTGGAATTTTTGGAAAATTTGTGAAATGTGAAGAAGGTGCTCATGTAGTGACTTGGAAAATATGATTACGTCATCCATGTAGACGAAACAAAATTTATTTAGAAAGGGGCGTAGGATGTTATCCATTAATTTTTGGAAAGTTGCTGGACTACATTTTAGACCGAAAGGCATTCGAAGAAATTCGAAATGACCATGGGGTACTGTGAATGCGGTTTTTTCTATAGAGTCGGGGTGGACTTCTATTTGATGGAATCCTTGGGCTAAATCTAGGGTTGTGAAATATGTGGCTTTACCTAAGTTATCAAGAATTTCGTCAATTTTTGGAAGAGGGTATTTGTCTTCAATTGTATTTTCATTTAACTTTCTGTAATCAATTACCATGCGAAATTTCTTTTTACCGGAAGCGTCAGTTTTCTTTGGTACAATCCAAACTGATGCAGAGAATGGCGATATACTTGGACGTATAATGTTATCTAATAATTTGTTTATCTGACGTGTAATTTCTTCTTGCATTGCTTTGGGGTGTCTAAAATTTCGGGAATAAATGGGATTTTCGTCTTTAGTTCTAATGTGATGTTTAATTTGGGATGTAAATGTTAGTTTGTCTTTTTCGTCGTAAAATATGTCTTTGTATTTGTGGCATAGTTTTAATATTTTCTCTTTTTCCTCTGGGTTTAAGTGTTCTGTGCGAATTATACTGGGGTCAAAATTGGAAGGTATGTTATTAGTTATTTCGTAGTTATTTAAATGTTCTACGTGTATGGGTTTCATTTGAATTGGATAGTCGAGAGTGATATTATCAATGTATCCGTTAGTGACGTGGTGAATGGATTCTGGGAAGATTTCATTATTAATTGTTGTCTCGGGAAATAGTACTTCGCCTTGTTCTATGTCAACGGGTATTTTAAAAGAAAGGGTTTGAAATGGTATCTCAATATTATAACGTAATAATGTTAATGTCTTATTGGTATAATTTAGAATGGCTTGAAAAGAATCTAAATCGTAATTTCCTAAAAGAATGTCGAAATCTTTGCTCCAGTCAGCGATGCGTGCGTCGATAAAATCGGGGATATTTAATTCTTTGAAAAGGGGAGTTTTGATATTGTCGGAATATTTAGTCGTTTTTTTCATTGATGTGAGCGTAAAATCTTTTTTGTAAATATGACGGGGATTGAAAAATTTGGAAGTTTTAGGTGAGATGATTGTATCAGATCCACCGGTATCAATTAGGATTTTTAGTCTGCTTTTGGGTAATGTGAAAAAGGGGAGTCTTGGATGATTTTTAATATTATTTAGATCGATTGAGGAGGAGGTTGTTCTTCTAATAAAGTGTCGTGAAAATTTTCGTCTTGGGGGAGCTCTTGGGTATTATCAATGTCATAATATTCGGTCTCTTGGGGGTCGAAATATTCTAATTCGTTATAATTATTTTCGAAAGGTTCAAGACAATTTTCGGATTCAACATTAAAATTTTGGGTCCATCTAGTAGATGTTGTCATGGGTTGAGCTTCTGTTTGAATGGTTTCTACACCGCCCATTGGTCTAGGGTAGTTTTGAGGGGTTTGTGGTTTTCTAATTGGATTCGGGTTTTGATATTTATTTGTTGGATTTCTATAGAAATTTTGATTGGGTGTAGGTCTTGAGTTAAACCTATTATTGTTGTTGTGCGTGAAAGTATTTCGATTGAAATTCGCGTTATTTTGTTGGGGAATTTGTCTATGTGGATTTGTGTTAGTATTTTGAGGAATTTGCCTGTTAGAATAATTTACGTTAGTGTTTTGAGGAGTTTGTCGAGTAAAGTTTGTGTTGTTATTATGTGGTCTAGGTTGAAAATTTGGTTTTGATTTCACTTGTTGGTTTTTCAAAAAGGTCATATAAGAAACTTGGTTCCTATGGTTATCGTAAGCTATACATTTTTGTAGAGCTGAATCGAGTG
This sequence comes from Diabrotica virgifera virgifera, assembly GCF_917563875.1. Classification (NCBI taxonomy): domain Eukaryota; kingdom Metazoa; phylum Arthropoda; class Insecta; order Coleoptera; family Chrysomelidae; genus Diabrotica; species Diabrotica virgifera. The sequence goes on along the minus strand of NC_065446.1, from coordinate 164,222,524 downwards.
TATCTATTTGAAAATGTGAAAGGTATTCACAATAAGGGTTATTTATACCTGTACAAAATGTCTTAAGTGCTAAATTCTTAAAATAAGGTGACTTAAATTGTAATGTTTCCGCATTGTTATGCAGACAAATATGTTGCAATAAATCGTTTAGATGGGTTGTAATTCTTTGATAGTAATCATCATAATTTTCGTGTGGTTTTTGAACTGTTGTAGTTAGTTGTGTGACTAGGATTTCCTCGGATCTCCTGTCGCCGTATTTAGCTAATAATGCGGGCCGAACATCGGTCCAAATGTGTTTATTTGAAAAATTCAAAAAATCTCTAGGTTCTCCTTTAATTCTAGAAAGGATATTTGCGTTTAATATGAAAGCTTGAACTTCGCTAGGATTTTGTCCTGCTAAAAATTCTATAAGTGCATCTACTGATCTAATAAAAGTCGATAAATTATAACCTGTGGTATATTCAGGGAGGGTAGCACATAGGCTGGAAATATCGCTATTTGAAATAGGCATTTTATCTTTCGGAATCTGAGAAATTTCTTTGACAATAGGAAGTCTACGTAAAGGGCTTCTATCGCGAAGATGATTTCGTGGGGATTCAGAGAGGATAATATTTAATTCAGTTTCAGTTAACTCAGAAAGGTTGCTCATAAAAACAAGTAAAAATAAAGATAATTGTAAAGGATAAAAGACTTACAGGAATACAAGCAGCTTCTGCATGTCTCGGTCCGTCGAATCTCGCTACCAAACAACTGAAGTTGACCAGGAATTATCGGCAATTCTGTGTAGGGATCCTGTTCGCAGCGCCAATGATGTTTTCTCACTTGTATTTATTTAAAAAAAAGCTTTATTTCTGATTTTTACACTGAACTTATACAATAACTATAATTAAATGATTCAAACTAAAAGTTGACTGTTACAAGTTGAACTCTAACGTAAGAATGTTTGCATTTTTTCCTAGTTCCCTATTTTATAACATTCTAACTAATAAATTAAAAACTAATGGGTTCATTGCGTCTTTGCTGCGTCTTCCGTCCAGGTGGTCCAGGCGGGAGTCGTATCGCGTTGGTATCCATGAAGGGTGATATGGTTACATTTCTAGTGAAATTTGATCTGTCTCGAATGGACCAATGTTAGGATGCCCACGTGCAACCTTGTGTTCCCAATGAATAAAACTGCTGACTAAGTGGACTGTATATATTTTTATTACTAAGACATGTGTGAACTCTTTGAAGACAACAAACAGACTGATTAAAAAATGAATATGTCGCTAATAAGCCATATATGCACGCAGGCAGGGCCGTCTCAGGACATTTCATTAAATATTGCAGCGAAAAATATTCCAGAAGATTGGAGTTTGGCGTGCATAAGCTCTATCCACAAACAAGGAGACAAAAGAAATGTAAAAATTACAGAGGTATAAGCGTTATTAGCTCACTGGGGAGGTTGAACGGTCGATTGATAAAAGATCGAAGTGAAAACCAATATGAGGAAATAGAAGATCAGACTGGATTCCGTGCTAGTAGATCTTGTGTTGATAATATATTTGTACTTCAACAAATTATAGAAAAACGAACAGCCAGAAATTTACCGACTTATTTAGTGTTCGTTGACTTAGAGAAGGCCTATGACACAGTACCCTTAAAAAGACTATTTGAAATATTGACGAAGGCAGGTCTAAGTAATGCATAGCGAACATGTACATAAATGCAAAAAAGTGCTGTTAAAATGGAAAATAAAATTTCAGACGCGATTCCTGTTATAAAAGGCTTAAGAAAAGGGTGTTCTTTATCCCCAACTCTATTTAAAATCTATATTCAGGAAGCATTAAACAACTGGAGGAGAAAATGCGCAGGAATGAGAATAAAACTTGGAAACAAGTACATCTGTACATAACAAAACTTTTCTTCGCAGACGATCAAGTGATTATGGCAAATGATGAGGAAAACAGATTATATGATTCGAAAGTTAACCGAAGAATACGAAAATTGGGGACTCACAATCAATATAAACAAAACAGACTAACTTAGAATAAAAGACGAAGAAAGAGACCCATTTCTCTCGATTAGAGATATAAAAAAATGCGAAAAATTTAAATACCTAGCGACAGTTATAGCGAAGGAAGGAACATCGAAACGGGACATCCAGCAAAAAATACAACAGGGCCTAAATGAGGCACAAACACTAAACTCATTACTTTGGTCTCCTAAAATTAGTTTACAAACCAAAATGACAATCTACAAGATTTTTTTTTACTAAGCAACAACATTTTTGTTTAATTTGTTAATATTTTGTATTTTGAAAACGACGTCCGAAATGGAAGTCGAAACGTTAAGAAAATCATTTTTTAAGTTAAATTGTGGCTTATTTCCCATTTAGAATAATAAATTACATAAACGCCACAAAGAAATAGCTTCAGAACAATATTTTAGGTTAAATTATATGTTTTAAATACATATCCATAAACTTATAAAAAATAATAATCCATTCGTACCGCGTATGCATAGAAAGCTATAAGGATCTTCAATCGTCTTGTGCGTGCATGTAGTCGGTTCGGTTCTATTCCTTCGCGCGATGCGGACCCTTAAGTAGTAACCGGTCTTACCGGGCTACCTTATTCTTAGCTAGAGGTGGGCTAAACTGAGAATTTGCAATCAAATGTAACTGATCGTGATTTTTATCTGTGATTGTGATTTAACAGAGCAACAAAATAGTCGTATTTTAAACTCCGAATAAAAAATGTTGTCATTATGGACCATCATAAAATTAACACGTGATATTATTTTGTCTAGGTCATGATTATAAAATTAGGTTTGCTAGAATGCATAAAAACAATTTTATTCAAAAAGTAGTTTTTGTAATGAATAATTTTGCATTGATAAATAATTTGATGTTTTTTTATTGTCTTAATTGTTAATAAAAAATGTAACAAGAGCATAGGCGCCAAATTTGTGGCCAATGCTTTCTCAATGCATTAATTTTTTTTCGAATCTTAAGAAAAATAGTAAGTATTTTTGGAAAATTTAAACGCGGAATGAAAGATTACATTATTATCGAGGGCCGAAACTCCCTTAGAATAAACAAAAAGTGTCCTTTGAATGAGATATTTGAAATTAAAAGCACGCTCAATTTTCTCTTCTTTTTCAACCCTGTAACTTATTAAAATACAGATTATAGAAGGTTACAGGGACTTTCGGCACTCGGTATTAACGTAATCTTTTATTCTGCGTTTAAATTTTTCAAAAATACTGATTAGTTTTCTTAGGATTCGAAAGAAATAAATCCATTTAAAAAGTATTGGACCTAAATTTTGCGCTTACCCTTTTAAAAACTAAATACAGAGTAAACTTTAAATACCAGTATTTGCTAGAAATACTTATTAGTTACTATTTGTTACTTATAAATTAAAATTTCAGAATAGTAACCTTTTAACCTTTTTATAATTAACTCGAGTTCTTCAATCAGAAATAATTAGACCAGCCTTAGAAAATAACCGTTCGCAAGGCACTGATGTTCCAATGACATTAATGCATTCTTGAGCTACTTGTGCATGATAAGGAAAAATACACTCACCGGCACAAAAAACCGCCACCCCAAAAAATGGGCCATTTTTAATGTCTTGTATTTCCTAAACCTGATGTCCGATTTAAGTAATTCTTTTAATATTTTATAGCCTTATTCTTTAACAATATCGCCGTAATAATATTGTTGCTAGACAGGTACATTGTCATTGTATACAGGGTGTACGAATCAAACTGTGTTTTTTTTCTCAAACTTTGGAACACCCTCTGGAATGTTCTAGCTTCGATAAAATAATAAAATAGCCTCAGCTATACCCAACTATAGCCTCAGGTTTTCTTAACATTATGTTTTTTGTTTCATTCGCTTATGTTGGATAATAAAAAAGTTAGATACTTTAATAACTACCCCTGTTTTTCGTCAATACAGGGTGTTTTTAAATAAGTACGGCACACTTTAAGGGGTAATTCTGCATGATAAAATAATGACAGTTTGCTTTATAAACGTATGCCCGTAAATGCTTCGTTTCCGAGATAGGGGGTGTTGAAATTGTTCTTACAAACTGACGATTTATTTATTGCTCTAAAACGGTTTGTGATATGCAAATAAAATTTGGTAGATTTTAAGAGGTAGTTATTGCGCATTTTTTGGCATACAATTAAGAATTTTATATTCACCATTGACGTGCATTAGGGTGTATCATAATAAATACTCAAATAATGAATTTTCGTAGTTCAAACTTTCAAGTTGATAAAAAGTTGCCTTTTACATTACTCTTTCAGGGAAAAAAAGTTTTGTTTTAATTAAAACATATTTAGGTCTCCCGGAATCGACTTAGACTTCAGAATTTTTTCTCAAAAACACGATTTTTCATCTTTTTTTAAATTTTATATTTTTATTGTCAACTTAAAAAAAATTCAAACTTTCAAGTTGATAAAAAGTTGCCTCTTACATTACTCTTTCAGGGAAAAAAGTTTTGTTTTAATTAAAACATATTTAGGTCTCCCGGAATTGACTTAAACTTTAGAATTTTTTCTCAAAAACACGATTTTTCATCTTTTTTTTTTTTATTGAAAATTAAATTTTATATTTTTATTGTCAACTTAAAAAATATTAAGTACGTGATAACAGTGAACAATAAAAATTAGGATAATATCTCTAAGCATAAAGTCACCCGGAATCTTTATGAAAATCTCAATTGTAACAACTAAAAATCGAGGTACGAAATTTATTAAAGAAATACAAAAGTTTACTTAAAGATTACAGATAAAAAGTTGACAAAGAAAAATCTTTAAAATGGTTCTTTATTTCATCTTGAAGGATATTGGCTAAACAAATCCAGTTAGCCTTCAAAGCCACAGGTATTGTAATGCTTCTTCGATCTGGAACTAAGGGAATTTGTTAGGGCGAGTGTCAGATTGTAATTATAGCACTAATACTAAGTTACTATTCAAAATAGAATGGTGTGATGTAATCCTAAATAAGTATGAAATAAATCTTATCTGTAATTTATTTTTGCAATACAGCTGTAGCAGATGTGTACTGTCGCTTAGTTTCAAACTTAGGAAGATACTTTCTGTCCAATAATCTTGATCTTATAAAGCCTTCTCGTTCTTGAACGCCACAAACGTGCTTAGAAGCTGCAGTAACTTCCTTTACAACTCGTTCTACCGCTTGAGTGTGAAGTGGTATTTTGAACTCTTTTCTATCACTGCTTCCTGAATTAACAATCATCTCAATCTCTTCTTTGCTGAAGTCAGCTATAAGTGGTGGTTCTGTAACTGTGGTGGATTGCCAGTCAATGAGATCGATGTAGTCTTCTGCCTCAAAATTAACTTTTGGTGGTTTGAAGACTCGATGTTCCCTTGTTTCTGTCTGTCGAGCTTTTTCTATCCGTTTGACTGCCAAAGCTCTTATATGTTTTCGAGAGTCAAACAACATCCCTAAAAGGATGTGTTCAGGATGAGCCATAAAGGCGTTTCTTTGCAAGAAAGACTGAGCCACAGCCTTCAGTTCACTGTCTAAAAACTTGGTGCACTGTACGATGAAGAAAAAGTGTTGTGATGCGTGGATAATTTTAGGACGACATTTTATGGTAAACCATGAGGTAGCATAGACTTTCATGACGAACTCAGCAAGCTTTCTAAGTTGTGGGGTTGGTTCAATAGTTGAAATATACAGACGTAATATTCTATTTGCTAATGTCAGCCACCGGGAGTGGGACAAGTTTCCGGGGTTTCTACTGGCCAACTCAGAGGGACATTCACCTTTGACTACAGCCTGACATATATCCCAAAGGTATTTCTGGTCCGTACTTAAGTCTTTACTATCGACTTCTGGGAAGGTGCTATCTATTTTGTCATAATTAACAACCGGGAAGTCTTGGCAGTTGGTCAAACCTTTGCCTATTGGCCCACTGAATGATGTTGGTTCTGTGGTTGGACCGTCAAGAGCAACAAAAACTTTCCTCAGTTTCAATGCGCGTTCAAACAACAAAACTGCTCCTTGCGATGTTCCAGTATTCGTTGCCGTACCATCACATCCAAGCGCTTTGATATTTGAGTTATCAATGGAGTTATCACTCATGTAACTTAATATTGATGATCTTTCGCAGATCCACTGTTTGGAGTTACATGACCGAAATAGGCTGAACCTGGTTCCTCGACCAAAGATATGTGTTCTTCTTGTATGGTTTTACGGACAGATTTCCCACGTACAATTTCTTTGATTATGGTTTCATCCTTCCTACCATCGAAGTAAAGAGCAATTATTTCGTTTGTGCGAGTTGAATTAATACTTCGGCGGTACTTTAACCTTTCACGAAAAATCTTGGACTTGTCAATAACTGCGGCTTGGTTTTCTGGTGATATGACATTCAAATCTTGTAGAAGAGCACTTGCTAGTTGAGCACCTGCTCTGTTTGAAATGCCTCTGCGATCACATGCCCTAGAAAACAATGACATATTCACTGGCAGGCCTTGTTTTACTTTCACGCTTGGACTTTCAATTTTGTTTCTTAGAGGAGTTATTTTAGAACTTTTTCATCAGGCCTACTTGATTGTTCTTCCATGGATTCATCATCAGAGTCACTACTAAGAATATCCACATTTATTAAATCAGGTGGAGTAGTTAGTTCCACATTCCTACTTAATTTAGATTGCAGGAACTTTTCCTTCCGTTTGTTTCGTTTTTCAATTTTTTTAGTCTCTGCTTGGTCAATACCTCCGATAATCATCATCCTCAAGTTCCGTGGGTCTGTCAAGAATGCATGTTCTAATTTTGGTACTTTTCTTGGAGCTGGGCACAAACATTTGTCTAGTTCACTACATTTGCATGAACAAATATCAAAAAGACAATTATCAATGTCAGATCTAAACTTTTCAACTGCAACTTTCAAACTCTTGGCATTTTTTGTATTACAACCTGAAGATTTTTTAATCTTTTTACACCTCTCATGCAATTGTAGAATCATAAAAACAATATTGTTAGTAGATGAAACAGGTATAGATGATTTTTTCCAAATTTGCTCTAACTTATGTGTCACTCGCATTGCAATTAACTTTTTCTGTGGTTGGTAGCATCCTTCAGAACTCAACTGATTTCTCACCCATTCAAAATACCTCAGCACGTCACTTTTAGTAGGTAAAACATTAATATCACTAATGTCAAGAGGCTGTCCGACTATAGGAGCTTCAGTGCATTTCCTCGTTGTTATAGTGTTTGTCTTTTTACTCATGATAGAAAAACAACAAAACCACACGGAATTCACAAGTCATAAACCACATACACTAAACAAAACACACTGAAATACAGGTAATAACGCGCAAACCACGTGCTGTCAGATTGAACGGTGGAGTCAGACTAACAGAAACAAAGGGTGTGAGTGAGTGGTGGAGGGGAGCCAGACGCCAGACATCCGGTGACTCACAAGTCAGTGCCAGCTGCCCGTCTCATTGACCCATTGCATTAAAATACAGCACTGTAATGATTGTATTAGAATTTTTTTTAGTGTTTCTGATTCATGTCAAACTTGAATTAAATATGAAAATTGTAATATATTTAGGGTAATTCCGGGTTACCTAAATAATTTAACTCAGAGCCAAAATGTTTGCTATGGATAAATTAAATGTAAAAATACACATTTTTTAACTTGATTACATCATTTGTAATTTATAAACTGTGTAAATTATTTTTTCAAAAACGTATTTTTTTACAAAAAATTATAAACTTTTTGTACATTCCGGGAGACTTAAATATTGTTGGAATTCAAAAAGATTTTTTTTGGTAGATCTATGATGGTATTAACAACTTTTTATCAACTTGAAAAATTAAATAATAAAAAAAATTTTTTGTGATACACCCTAACGTGCATACGGGTATAAACATTTTAGATGTATCCGTTGCTGATAATATATATTTCGTTGCTCTGTTAAATCACAATTACAGACAAAAATCACAATGAATAAAATATCACTTTATGGCAATTTAACCCACCTCTAGAGTCGTTCGGCTGATTTAAAACACTGAAATGGTAAATGTGAGGCGGGCTCTTTCATTTGCCTAGCTTAGTTCAGAATCCAGCAGTCGACTGAAGTATTGGATTTTTATAATATAATAATTATTTGAAAACCTTTTGTTGGCCAACCGCCTAGAGCTGAATTGAGCCGAAATACATGTATTTGCTATGATCCCTTCCGGAAAGCTCGCGGAACCTGTATATTGTGTCCTACATAAATATTTCATAGATGGAATTTCATTGTGCTGTAGGCAGTTTGAAGCGGTCGCGACTGCCCGAGCTGTCGTGTGTATGGCAGCCTATATAAGATTATAGATCACCGCGCGATCGCAGCTTCAAGCAGTCAATCTTAACTGCTTTAAGCTGCCCGTTTACGGGCAGATTTTATCAAAATTACTGAAAAATGGTTTCTTTAATAAGACTAAGTTTGCAAAGATCGGTGAGGTAGAACCGAAATTATGGCATTTTTCTATAACAAGGTTTCAACTCTCCCTCCACATATTGCTTAAGAAGAGAGACTAAAACTTGGGAAGTAAAATACAGAGTAGGGATAAAGTATGGAACCAACCAAATATCTTTGAAACGAAAAGAACAATATTTATGAAACTTCGCGTGTAAGTACAGTGAGGCAAAAGGCATATGATGCCATATTTTTTGTTACTACTCCACTTCCGGTTTCACCGGAAATACCATTAACTTATTTACTTTAAATATGACACCCTGTATATTTTTGCAGATTTAAAAAGAACTTGTTATTTTTAATTTATACATACCAAATTTGGAAGAAAAAACTATTAAAGCAAGAAATAAATCTCTTCACAGTTAAAAAATAGGTTAATTTATTTACGTTACACCAATGATATTAAAAATAAAAAAAATAATTTCAAATGTTGAAAATGTTTGCTGTTCACCTCCTGACAACGTGCAAGCCTATAAATAAATTCGTGAGTCACTTGTTGCAAGATTTCTCCACGTATTCACATTCATCAATTATTCTTTGTCTCAAATCCTGCAAGCATGTTGGTCGCCTAACGCAAACACGTGATTTTAGATAACCCCAAAGAAAAAAAACCACCGGGTTGAGGTCCGGAGAACGAACGGGCCACTCTATAAATCCTCTACGTCCAATCCATCGATTTGGAAAATTCACTTCCAAAAAATGAAAACTCACCATAACCGATTATCATTAATATTTCAATACAATTTTTTTCACTTAAATGAACCATTTTTAATACAACTTGTTTCCGTCAATTAGTTTAGTAACAGTTTTATCTACTATACTAAAACAATTTTAGTCTACAGTATAGAGTATAGATGGTACTGGTTTATTTCCTACTACGTTGTATTAATACAAAAAATTATCTACAGACACTTTTTAACAAATTTGTTCTACCAAATTTGGGATGTATGAATTAAAATAACAAATTCTTTTAAAATCCGCAAAAATATACAGGGTGTCCCATTTAAATTAAATAAGTTAAGGGTATTTCCGGAGAAACCGGAAGTGGAGTAGTATCAAAAAATATGGCAACAGATGCCTTTTGCGCCACTGTACTTGCATGCAAAGTTTCATAAATATTGATCTTTTCGTTTCAAAGATAGTTGCTTGGTTCCATACTTTATCCCAACCCAGTATATGCAGAAAAATAACAAAGAGTACGATCGTAGTATTTCCAGTGCCCTTTGAATTAGTCAATTTTGTAAAATTTTGCTTTTTTTATTTATTTACGCCATCTAGCGGTGAACCTACAACTTAGTTTTTTTTCCTGGTTTTTCCTCACGATTTAATATGGGATCACTAACACGAGAATTTTACTACCATCATTGGTTGTTTTTTTTTTAGGACAAATCACATGCTATGATTTTTTTTTGATGAGTATTCTTAAGTTTAAGTTGATTTCATTTAATCGAATGAACTATCTTCCAATAAAGTCGCCCCAGGAATGCAACTCGAAAATATTGACAATATCATTTTATAGAGGGATAAATTTACTCAGCACTATACTGAAACTCACAACAAAAATACTTATGGAGAAAATAATGGCGTGCATAAACATATCGGATGAACAACAAGGATTTAGAAGTGGAAGATCATGTAACGATGCAGTTTTTGTGATAAGGCAAATAGCGGAGAAATTATTAGAATATAACAAACCAGCCTTTTTCTGTTTCATAGACCTACAGAAAGCCTTTGATAGAATCCAATTAAAAGATGTGATACACCTACTATATGAGAAAAATTTACCACTGGATATCATAAAACTGATAGAAAATATATATGTAAGTAATAAAATAGAAATGAAAGTAAATGGAATAATAACAGAACCCATAGAAACAAACACAGGAATCAGGCAAGGAGATTCACTAAGCCCTCTACTGTTTAACATAATCTTGGATGCAATAATAAAACAAGTGAAGAAAAAAAGAGGGTACAAAATGGGCAATAGAGAGATAAAAATACTCTGCTATGCTGATGACACCGTGTTAGTAGCAGAGTGCGAAGACGACCTACAAAGATTATTGCACGAGTTCAACATTAACGCAAAAGGAATGAATATGAAAATATCAGCCCAAAAAACAAAAAGCTTAGTAATTGCCAAAGAATCAATAAGATGCAAATTGGAGTTAGACAATCAAATTATACAACAAGTAATGACTTTCAAATTCCTGGGAATTAATCTATCAGCCGATAACAATATCGAAGAAGAGATAAAAGACCAAATAATTAAATCCAGTAGAACGGCCGGATGCCTAAACGACACAATTTGGAAAAACAAACACCTAAGATTGGAAACAAAGGCCCGGAGATATGTCAGTTATTAGGCCAGTTATGACTTACACGGCCGAAACAAGACCAGATACAAGCAAAACACGAAGACATCTGGAAATCAACGAAATGAAGATCTTAAGAAGGATTGCTGGAAAAGGACTACAGAATAGGGTAAGAAGTGAGGAAATCAGACGCATATGTGAGGTAGACAATATAAATACATGGGTAAAGAACAGAAAAGAAGAGTGGAATAAGCACATAAGCAGGATGTCTGAATCGAGGATAGTAAGAATAGCCAGGGACAAGTCACCGTTAGGCAGGAGCAGTATAGGACGCCCAAGGAAAAGATGGAATGACAACTTAGGGGCAGAATGAAAGGCACTGTTGAAGAAAAACAGGCAGTACTGCCCATATAAAAGAAGAAGATCATTTTAAAGTCATCTACTTTAAAATATATAATATATTACATATATGTCTTGAGTGTGGATGATTCAGATAAAATTAAATTATTTTATTTTTAGAAGAATTTTTTACCAAGTAACAAAAACAAAATTTGTTTAATTTCTTAATGTGTTGTACTTGAGAACGATTTCCGAACCGGAAATCGAAACTTCAAAATAAACTTAGTTTAAAGTAAAATTGTGACTTATTCACACATAGGATTGCAAGTTTAATTAACAGATTTTTTATGGCATGGATAGACGTTAACAATTCAGCCATTCGCAACCAGGTTATAGTTTATCGCTAGCTCAGAGGAGTAATATGTAGTTTGTGTGTTGAGTAAATGTCTTGTTACTTAGTAAAGTCGACTTCATTGTCTCTACATAGTGACGCTTATTGTATCCGAACGTCTGCAGTCTCTCGAGTGAGTTAGTTAAGAGGCTTTTAAATTAGGCGTCAGATTAAATTTGTCTTTATATTTCGTGACTGATTGGCACTAGTATTTTGATATACCAGGTATTCGTAAATGACTATTTGTATAGAACTCAATAATTGAGCCTTTACTTTCATAGTGGATTTTATTTAACATATATTTTCATAACAAAAAATTCTCTGCTTTCCTTAATAATATAATATAGCCTTTTAGCCCAATAAATGACCGTTTTGGAGTGTAATTTTCAGGGGTAACTCCGAATTGCATGAAAATTTGGATTTAGGTTCTACTTACCCTCCACTTCAAAGTTGAATTTGTCCCGACAGTCACCCCTTCTCAGGGGGTGAAAAACGCGTGTTTAAAATAAGCCCGAAAATGGATAAATTGACCGATTATAAGCAACTTTAGTTCTATAAAGTTTTTTACGTAAGTCAATCCTTTTCGCGTTATTCGCAATTGAAAATGTTGATTTTTCGACAAAAAAACTACGTTTTCAGACCATTTTTCGCAAATAACTCAAAAAGTAAATGTTTTATCGAAAAAAATATTCTAAGCAAAAGTGTAGCTTATAAAAAAAAACAAAAAAAAATGGTGTATCAGTAAAGCAAATATAAATTGAGAAAAAAGCAAATTTGTAGCTCATGACAAATACGTTCTTGTTCTTAATTCCAAATCGAATAAGTCAACGCGAAATCACCGAAAAATTCAGCACTTTTCGGGAAAAGCTTATTAACATTTTTTTAAAGTACCTAAAAAAACATTTATATTTGTTTTTTACAGAAGTTTCTAGCACCAAAAATAAACGAGTTACACTGGAAAAAAAGTTGGCCCCTTTTTTTGGTAAAAAAAAAATTGTGAAAACCTCCCTCTATTTAGCACCCTAAATAAAAATAATCGTTACCGCTTTACCATTTATTTTAACTGTATGTATATTGTTTATATTATCTGTAAGTTTGATTGGCTTGAAGTGCTTATTTTTGAAAAAATTTGGTTTTATAGTTAAACAAAATTTTCTAAAAATTTTTGAAAAATTTCGTTTTTTCAAAATAACTTAAAAAGTATTAGTGATAAGAAAAATCTTAGAGTAAAAAAATATAGGTTTTGTTATTATAAATATGCTAGTTTCATTTTGTTTTTCCGCAAGATAAAAATTGGTTAAGATATGGCTGTTCAAAATTTGCATACACTCGTGATTAATGACCCGTTCAAACTTTTTTAACTATAACCCTTTCAAAAGTAAGCACTTTAAACCGGTGAGACTGACAGATTATATAAAAAATAGATAAGTAAGTAAATTGTTTGTAAAGCGGTAGCGATTAATTTCATTTGAGGAGCTAAACACGGGGAGATTTGCATGATTTTTTACAAAAAAAGGGGGCCAACTTTATTTTGAGCTTAACTCGCTTATTATTAATGCTAGAAACTTTTATGAACAATTCTAATAAAACTTTTTATAAACACTTTAAAAAAGTTTAAATAGGTTTTTCCGAAAAGTGCTTAATTTTTCGGTGATTTCACCTTGAAATATTCGATTTGAAATTAGACCCACAAGAACGTATTTTTCATGAGCTACAACTTTGTTTTTACTCGATTGATAGACTTTACTGATACACATTTTTTTTCAGTTTTTTATAAACTTCACTTTTGCTAAGGATATTTTTTTCGATCAAGTACTTACTTTTTGAGTTATTTGCGAAAAACCGTCCGAAAACTTAGTTTTTTTTTGTCGAAAAAAATATATTTATGGAGGATTTCGAAACTAATATAATTTCTAAACAAAATTTAAAACCCACTGTATGGTGGAGATATGTAGATGATGTGTTTTCAATATGGCCTCATAGATCAGAATTGTTGGATACATTCCTGAATATTATAAACGATCAAGAAGAGACAATAAAATTTACAATGGAAAAGGAATATAATAACACCCTGCCTTTCCTCGATGTTTTAGTCTTAAAGAAGGATAATGGATATGAGACTCAAGTGTATAGAAAACCAACACATACCAACAGATATCTCAATTACAAATCAAATCACAACATCAACGTTAAAAAGGGAATCCTAAAATCCTTATATGATAGAGCCAAAATTACTTGTTCTAACGAAAATTCATTTTTAGAAGAAAAACAATTCTTAACATCTGTTTTATTAAAAAATGATTATCCTTTATCGTTTATAAATAAGGAATTGTCAAGATTGGATCGAATGGAACAGAACAACATAGAGCAGGATCCTACAACATTCACAAGAAATAATACGAGGAAAATATCAATACCATACATAAAAGGACTATCCGAGAAACTTAAAACAATAGGAAATAAATTCAACATTTCAACAACATTCAAAACAACCAACACATTGAGATCTATTCTATCTAAAACTAAACCTAACAATGAACAAGAAAGAACAAAGAATTGTATTTATAAAATACCTTGTGAATGCGAACAGTTTTATATAGGTGAAACATCAAGACCATTAAACGTTAGAATAAGTGAACATCAATCTTATATTAACAATAGAGAATTTGATAGATCTCAAATATGTCAACACGCATGGGATAATGAACATAGAGTTCAGTGGAGAGATTCAAGTATAGTCCTGAAAGAAACAGATAGTAAAAAGAGAAAAATCAAAGAAGCGGCTCTAATTATGCTAAACGAAACCAATTGTCGCAAATTCCTCGGTGGAATGCAGTAGGATGTGGATACCCATACTCAAAGAGGAAGTCAATAGAAAGAAAATACCACAATTAGTAAATCAATAGTCGAGTTAGTACATACTTTATATTTTAGTATTACTTATATATCCATGTATTATTGATATTATTTATAATTTAAACAAAATTATAGTAAAGTTGGAATTTGGTATTAATTTTGAGAGTAAATTAAATGTAAGACCAAATACTTACGATGTCGGGATAGTATCACGAGGTTTTTCCTGGTTTTCCCTCGTGATTTACTATGAGATCTCTAACGCAAGAATTTTAATGTCACCGTTGCATGTGGTTGTCGTTTTAAAGACAGATCACATGCTATGATTTTTTTGCGACGGATATTCTTGAGTTGGGGTTGATTTCATGTAATCGAATGAACTATCTTTCAGTAAAGTCGTCCCAGGAACGCAACTCATAAATATTGGCAATATCATTTTAAAGTCTTCTACTTTAAAATGTATCATATGTATCTGAATTGCCGATATAAATGAGTCAAATTAAATAAATTATTAGAAGAATTTTTTTACTAAGCAACAACATTTTTGTTTATGTTAATAGTATTTTGTATTTTGACAACGGCACCCGATTTGGGCGTCGAAACGTTAATAAAAATCATTTTTTTAATAAGATTGTGGCTTATTTCCCATTATAAATAGTTAAAATTGAAAAATAAACATTTTCAATCGAAAATAACTCGAAAAGTATTGACTTACATAAAAAACTCTATAGAACAAAAGTTGCTTAAAATCAGTCAATTTATCCATTTCCGGTCTTATCTTGAATATATGTTTTTTCACCCCCGAGAAGGGGTGACTGTCACCCCCCAAGTAAAAGCAACCAACGGCACAATTTCAACTTTGAAGTGGAGGGTAAGTAGAACCTATATCCAAATTTTCATGCAATTCGGAGTTGTCCCTGAAAATTACACGGCATCGCCGTATTTCCCGTTCATTTACTGGGCTAGTTACCTTAATAATATAAAATATAGTCTCATTGATATTTTGTTTTATTTTAGATTAAATGAAGACATAGATTGCCTCCAAAACGAATGTATATCTTACAAGCAACAGAGCTCTGAATATAGACAATTTTCGTCGGGTTTGTCAAACGAATTATCTGCCACAGAAGAAAAAGTCAGTGGTCTTGAACTGACGGTAAAGGCGTACGAGCGTCTAATTGAAGAAATGAGGTAAGCTTTATTTAATTTCTCTAGATTTACAATGTACTCAAAAGTATATACTATACAGTTCTTCTCATGTCTTTTCTAAGAGCTTCATTTCTTTTTAACACGTGTATTTGACAAAAAATTCTGTTAGTTATTATTTCTCGAAGAAAACCAACATTATTATTAGAATAATAATAGGGAAATTGCATAAAATTTTAAATTCGAAAAAAATGTTATAAATCACAACAGAACATAATTTAGAACATGTATCAAAGATAAAAAAGTTGTTTTTTTGTTCCGTTTGGCCTCTAAAGACGATTCTAAATTCAAATTATACCAGCCAGCCCAAAACGCGTCGTGAAGTCATCCGGTTATATGTTTACATTCTGCACCAACAAAGTAAACAAAATTGTATATAATTTTAAATTAGACGTTATAAACGTCAGTAGAAAATACGTTTGATCGTTTGAACTATTTTAATTACATAGAAAAATTGTACGTTTACAAAATAGCACTATAAAAACAACCATTATAGTAAATTTAAGAGTCTCAGATGCAGAATTCACCATTAAAATGGTAAATAGTTATTTAAATCTGAGACTTTTCGTGTTGAAAGTTCTTTCTGGTACATCCTTAATCTGCGACTTTTACAATTTATAAGACCGCAGACGACGAATATAGAAAACAAAAAGGATTCCTTGCAATCACATTTCGTTTTCATTCGTCTCGGAAAAGGACAGAAGAAGAACTTTCTAGTACTCAAATCTGAGTAAAGATAGAAAAGTAAAAGATGGTTTTGCTTGTTTTTGATTCAGAGGGATGCACAATCGCTGGACGGCTGTTTCCACCATTTCAGGCTTTTTCAACAGCGCTAGTGTGCACTCCTCTGAATCGAAAAACAGTTCAACCATCAATTTAATCAAAAACAAGCAAAACCATCTTTTACTTTTCTATCTTTACTCAGATTTGTGTACTAGAAAGTTCCTCTTCTGTCCTTTTCCGAGACGAATGAAAACGGAATGTGATTGCAAGGAATCCTTTTTGTTTTCTATATTCGTCGTCTGCGGTCTTATAAATTGTAAAAGTCGCAGATTAAGGATGTACCAGAAAGAACTTTCAACACGAAAAGTCTCAGATTTAAATAACTATTTACCATTTTAATGGTGAATTCTGCATCTGAGACTCTTCAATTTGTTAAGAGATGTCGCTGGATCGCGTCCCAATGGGAATTTTCCCATTGGGGAAAAATGGGAACATTCGCAATGGGAATGATCTTTCAAATTCCCCTTAAATTGATGATTGAGCTGTTTTTCGATTCAAAGGAGTGCACGCTGGCGCTGTTGAAAAAGCCTGAAATGGGGAAACAGCTGTCCAGCGATTGTGCATCCCTCTGAATCAAAAACAAGCAAAACCATCTTTTACGACCCTTATAGTGTTTTCTTTTATTCTCCATAGTAAACCTTCTTTCCTTTCCTTCAAAAACAGTATCGAACTCCAATCTCAACAAACTGGTATATATTATTACAATGACATAGGATAAAAAATGTCATTAGAATATAAATATTTTTTCCTTATCCCGCTACGATGAGCTGGCCAAATACCCAAGTAGGTGGAAGCCAATAAACTAAAGAATCAGAAGAAGAATATACCTAAACATAACCATAAAGTTCAACTATGTAACGTCACGGGTCGTTTAAACTATTTTAAATCACAGAAGAGTTTCAATTTGTACTTCTAAGTTATTGTGAGTTTTTGAAGCGTGAAATTTTGGAAATTTCATTTTTAAGCAGAACTGAACATTATTATGTAATAAAAAAATGTGCAAGTTCCCAATTCACACCCAATAATGTCACTAGAAAAATAATCAGATTCATCTTCTTTTTTGGTTGATCTTGTCGGCCTTCGACGATGATCCATATTTATTATATTATACTATGGTTTATTTTTTAACCAAGAGGAGTAAACTAAAAAGACAGATTCACACCCGAGAAAGTCACTAGAAAAGTCAACAAATACATCTTTTTTGGTTGATCATGTCGGCCTTCGACGGTAATCCATAAATCTTATACATATGAATACGTCGCTAAAGAGTTCTAAAAACAACGGTTTTTTATATAAAAGCAGACTGAAAATCTAAAAATTAAAGGAATAACGCAGTAAACACAAGAAATTGCTGATAACTTAATTAACCTATAAAATGACAGAAGTGTCAAAATTTCATAAATGTCATTAGTGTCAAAATTACAAACAGTGGTGTAAACTTGCCTGGTGTTGGACCAATTACAAACAAGCATTACGGCGCGGTAAACTCCTCCTGGTTTAAAAACAAACCATAATACGACTCTAAAGAGTTCTAAAAGCAACTATTAACTGTCTTTTATATAAATGCAGATTAAAAATCTAAAATTTAAATATAATAATAACGAATAACGCAGAAAACACAAAAAATCGCCGATATAAATTAATTAACATATCAATTTTAAATGCCAATAGTGTCAAAATTTCATAATTAAGCGGACTAAACTTACCTGCGGTTAGACCAATTACAAACAAGCATTACGGCGCGGTAAATTTGAATAACTCCTCCTAGTCTAAAAACGAGGTATAGTACAATGCAAAGGGTAAAATTAAAAAAAAGAGCCCGGCGCGTGCGGAGTACCGACAGAAGTGAATACTTCTTATAGATTCTATTATATTTTATTCGATTCAATTCGTTTCGATTCGATCCCATTGGATTTGTTTTGTTTGACTTTATTTAATTTAATTTTATTTTATTGCTTTCAATTTTATTTACTTTTATTAAATTTTATTTAGTTTTATTTAATTTTAATAAATTTTATTTAATTTTATTTTATTAACTATAGGGTTGAAACCGCCCCGGACCCAGTCAATAATAGGAAATTCTGATTCTAAACTAAAATCACAATAAAGATGCACTAGAAATAAACAAAACTAGACACGTTGAATGTTACGAGGTTTACTCCCGAATCATGATTTACAATGTATAAACTGTGTAAATCATGATTTGGAATTTACAATGTATACGAGTATACATTATAAATAATGATTTGAGAGTGCTCATTGTAACATTCAATGTGTCTTGGTTTTTTTATTTGCAGTGCATCTTTATTGTGATTTTAGTATAGGTATATCTAATTTTACCACAGAAAAATGTGTCGCACTATATTTTTCGTAAAAACTTAACAAAACAGCCCATGCAGGGTTAAAACCATGCCGAAGCCAATCCAGAATTGAAAATTCGGAATCTATACAGTCTAACCCGCTTATTGGAATACTTGGTGTCAATAAAAAGTACATATTCCTATAACCGGGATATTCTAATAACCGATCATTGATGGCTAGTAAAAACGGTTAGTTAATTTCGCTTTAAATATCTCTAACAAATCAAATTCGTCAGTTTAACTTTAAATTATCAAAATTGCATTGAAACACAATAAAAATATAGTCAGCTAATTAATTTTATTCGCTGAATAACTATTCACTCATTTGTTATGTTTTGATTTGACTTATTTTCAAATCAATCATTACGTTTTTGCAAAGATCCGTTGGAACAATCGTAAGTGTTTTATATAGGGTGTCCCAAAAGTAGCGGAACGGTCGAATATTTCGCGAACTATACATCGGATCGAAAAACTGAAAAATACGTGTTTAATCATTTTCAAAAATCTATCCAATGACACCAAACACCAATCCCCACTACACCCCCTGGAGCTAGGGTGGGGGGTAACTTTAAAATCTCAAATAGAAACCCCCAGTTTTTCTTGCAAATTTGGATTCGTTTTGTAAAAGTAGGCAACTTTTATTCAAGACATTTTTTCGAACTGTGGATAGATGGCGCTATAATTGGGGAAAACGATTTATCCTGATACCACAGGTAAATTATAGAAACGGTCTAATATCTCACGAAATACACTTCCAAATGAGAAACTAAATAATCTTTTTCGAAAACCTATCGAATAGCACCAAACATGACCCTCCAATAACTTTAAAATCTTAAATAGCAAATTGCAGATTCGGATTCGCCATAAAAAATTAAGCAACATTTATGTCAGGCCATGGAGTTGGGGTGTTTACATTGTAAAATGGCATGCACCCTACCCTCCGTGCTATGGCATGCTGGACGAGCCATACAGCCTGTAGTCCAACACCCCGAAGTATGAGCGGGAACAAAAAGTGTATTAATACTCATACGCTTATGAAACGCACCTGGCGGATCATAAGGGCCTTCACATTTTACTCTTTTTCAACTAGTCTTGTGTGAAATGTCTTTAATCTTTCCTATCGGCCTCTCTTGGCTACCTCTTCTTCTTCCGACCCCGAATGGCTATTAGGTTTCCGAGGGCAGACGGGTCACTATATTTCTTTCTACAACCTACCTGCTCTTCACCGAATGATTGCCGGTATAAGCAATCCCCCACTTACTGACCAACGGCTTCGGGCGGATGAGTTGGTAAGTGGCAGGGCACTCTTTTGTCCTGAGACTGAGAAATCGGTCTCGAAGGCGGATGAACCCTACAGAATGGTCAACGGTATAAGAATGCAGAAGGCAACGGGAAACCACTGCATTAAAGACTCATGGAGTATCCCTAGAAATCGTCATGGCTTACAGAAATGACAATCAACGACCTACTAATCATGGTTCTCGGATGCCAAGATTCGGCAGGGGAAGAAACAACAGCAACGACAGGGCTTCCCAGGCCGTTAGTCAGCGAAATCCCTGTTCCCTAAATATATACAAATACACCTACAAAATCGCTACATGGAATGTAAGAAGTATGTATGAACCTGGAAAACTGAGGAATATACAGCAAGAGATGATGCGACTAGATATCGATATATTAGGAATAAGCGATACAAGATGGGTCAGTTCTGGCGAACTCAATACAGACAATGGGCGAATCTATTACTCTGGAAGCAGCGACACCCAACACAGATATGGAGTTGCTATGATCCTCAGTGAAAAAGTAACGAGATCAGTAACAGGCTTCGTTCCGGTGTCCGAAAGAATTATAATGTTGCAATTATTGACAGCTCATGGAAAAATGAACCTAATTCAGATTTATGCGCCAACTGCTGACAAAAATGAAGAAGAAATAGAGAACTTTTATAGCGAACTTCAAAAAACATTACAGCTCACAGCATCTAGAGACATAACAGTGATCATGGGTGATTTCAATGCAAAAATTGGCGAAGGAAAATGCTACCCTAATGTAGGGCCATATGGACTTGGCGAACGAAATGACAGAGGGGATCGCCTAATAGAATTTTGCCAGGAACATAATGTTGTAGTCGCAAATACATTCTTTAAATTACCTAAGCGACGCCTTTATACATGGAAATCGCCAGCTGACAAAGACAACAAAATCGTCAGAAATCAAATTGACTACATCCTAATAAAGCACAGATATCGAAACTCAATTCAGGCAGTAAAGGCATATCCAGGAGCGGACGTATCTTCTGATCACAGTCTTCTTATTGCTAGGTTTCAACTTCAACTAAAAAAGACGCAAAAAAGCCGCAACAACAATAAACTTAACATACAGAAACTTAAGTCAGAAGAAACAAAAGAAAATTTGAAACATGAAATCAACACAAATCTAGATAGAAACCCAAGAAATAATTGCAACGTAGAACAACAGTGGCAATTCTTCAAAACCTCTATATTAGATCCAAGTAAGAAAGTACTTACAACAACCAAATGTAAGAAAGAAGAATGGATGACGGAGGAAATTCTAGAGTTGATGAATGAAAGAAGAAAAAACAAAACAATTAATAAGACTCGCTATAAACAGCTTCAAAACCAAATAAGAAGAAAAATTAGGGAGGCTAAAGAAACCTACTTCTCTGAAAAATGTAAAGAAATAGAAGAACTTCAAAACATATATGACAACTTCAACCTACATAAAAAAGTCAAAGAACTAGCCGGAATAGGAAATAGAAGAACCTCAAATATATTGCTCGACAAAAACGGAAATACTATAATAGAGACAGAACGAAAACTACGACGATGGAAAGAGTACATCGAGGAACTATTTCATGACCAGAGAGAAGCTAGTACATCCGTAGATAGCCAAACCGGAGATGTAGGCCCAGAGATATCCAAATCAGAGGTTAGTCAGGCAATAAACTCTATGAAAACCAATAAATCTGCTGGTCCAGATGAATTACCTAGCGAGCTGATAAAGTTGGTCAACGAGAAAAACCTGGACATAATAGTAGAACTGTTCAACGCTATCTATACTACGGGAATCATCCCTAGAGAAATGTTGACATCAGCATTTGTGTGTTTGCCAAAAAAAGTGAATGCCAAAGAATGCAGTGACTACCGAACCATAAGCTTAATGTCACATACCTTGAAAATTCTGCTGAAAATTATCCACGCCAGAGTACACTCTAAACTGGAGCTGGATATTAGTGACACTCAATATGGGTTCCGCAATGGAATGGGCACCAGAGAGGCATTATTCTCCTTCAACGTGCTGACACAGAGATGTTTGGATGTTAACCGTTCTCTTTACGTCTGTTTTATAGACTACAATAAAGCGTTTGATAAAATAAAACATGACCGACTCATGGAAATTCTAAAAACTAAAAACCTAGATGAAAGAGATTTAAGACTAATAACACATCTCTATTACAATCAGCGAGCAATAGTAAGAATTGAAACAGAAACATCTGAAGAAATGGAAATAAAAAGAGGAGTCAGGCAAGGCTGCATACTATCACCTCTATTATTTAACGCTTATTCTGAAGAGGTAATGCGAGAAACTCTGGAAGATGAAACAGTCGGCATAAGAGTAAATGGAGTCTTAGTTAACAACATCAGATATGCAGATGATACAGTAATAATAGCCGATAATTTACAAGACCTGCAAATACTCATGAGTAAAATAGTAAGGTGTAGTAGGGAGTACGGACTCTCTCTCAATATCAAAAAGACAAAGTTTATGAAAATTAGTAAAAACAACCATAATACTAACGAAATCTTGATAGTAGAGGGCCAGCAGATCGAAAGAGTAAAAAAGTACACTTACCTAGGGACACTTATAACCGAAAATAATGACTACACTGCAGAAATCAAAGTCAGAATCGAGAAAGCACGTTCTAATTTTATGAAAATGAAAAAGGTCCTATGTAGTAAAGATTTAACATTAGCTCTTAAAGTACGCCTAACAAAATGCTACGTATATAGTGTACTATACTATGGACTGGAATCATGGACGTTAAATGTAGAGACAATGAGACGACTTAACGCCTTTGAAATGTGGACGTATAGAAGAATTATGAGGGTTTCCTGGGTAGATAGAGTTACGAACAATGAAGTACTGAGAAGAATAGGTAAAGAGAAGGAAGTTGAACTGACAATTAAAGAAAGAAAACTACAGTACCTCGGACATGTGATGCGGGGCGAGAAGTATGGCATCCTGCGACTCATAATGCAGGGAAAGATAGATGGCAGAAGAAGCATCGGCAGAAGACGAATTTCATGGCTGAAGAACCTGAGAGAATGGTTTGGATGCAGCTCAAAACAACTATTTAGAGCTACTGCCTCAAAAATTAAAATAGCTATGATGATTGCCAACCTCCGTAGCGGAGATGGCACCTGAAGAAGAACATTTATTCGAAACATTTTTTAAAATTTCTGATAGATGGCGCTAATAAATCGTATTTTTCCAATTAAAGCGCCATCTATTAACAATTCTAAAAAATATTTCGAATAAATGTTGCTTAATTTTTCATGACGGATCCGAATCTGTAATAAAAAGTGGGGGTTGCTATTTAATATTTTAAAGTTACCCCCCACCCCACCTCCAGGGGGGGGGGGTTCTGTTTTTAAGTTTCTCATTTTGAAGTGTATTTCGTGAGATATTAGACCGTTTCTATAATTTACCTATGGTATCAAGATAAATCGTTTTTCCCAATTACAGCGCCATCTATCCACTTTTCGAAAAAAGTCTTGAATAAAAGTTGCTTACTTTTACGTAACAAATTAAAATCTGTAAGAAAAACTGGGGGTTTCCATTTGAGATTTTAAAGTTACCCCCACCCCCTCCTTTAGGGGGTGTAGTGGGGGTTGGTGTTTGGTGTCATTAGATAGATTTTTGAAAATGATTGAACACGTATTTTTCAGTTTTTTGATCCGATGTTTAGTTCGCGAAATATTCGACTGTTCCACTACTTTTGGGACACCTTGTAGAAACGGTCTAATATCTCGAGAAATACACTTCCAAATGAGAAACCAAAAAACAGGTTTTTAATATTTTTCGAAAACCTATCGGAAAACACCAAACATGACCCTCCAACCCACCCCCTGGAGGTGGGATGGGGGGTAACTTTAAAATCTTAAATAGCAACCCCACTTTTTATTGCAAATTCGAATTCGTCTTGAAAAATTAAGCAACATTTATTCGAAACATTTTTTAAAATTACTGATAGATGGCGCTAATAAATCGTTGTTATCAACAATTCTAAAAAATGTTTCGAATAAATGTTGCTTAATTTTTCATGACGAATCCGAATCGGCAATAAAAAAGTAGGGGTTGCTATTAAAGATTTTAAAGTTATCCCCCACCCCATCTCTGGGGGGTGAGTTGGAGGGTCATGTTTGGTGTTATTCGATAGGTTTTCGAGAAGTATTACAAACCTTTTTTTTTTGGTTTTTCATTTGGAAGTGCATTTCTCGAGATATTAGACCGTTTCTATAATTTACCTATGGTATCAGGATAAATCTTTTTTCCCAATTATAGCGCCATCTATCCACAGTTCGAAAAAATGTCCTGAATAAAAGTTGCATACTTTTACGTAAAGAATCCAAATCTGCAAGAAAAACTGGGGTTTCCATTTGACATTTTAAAGTTACCCCCCACCCCACCTCCAGGGGGTGTAGTGGGGGTTGGTGTTTGGTGTCATTGGATAGAGTTTTGAAAATGATTGAACACGTATTTTTCAGTTTTTCGATCCGATGTTTAGTTCGCGAAATATTCGACCGTTCCGCTACTTTTGGGACACCTTGTATATTCAATCACTTAAAACTTTCTAATAGCTAGAAAACCATATGAACAGTTATGTATAATCGGTTGCCTATGCATTCTCCATAACAAAATTTCACTTACGTTCTTATTTATTTGTGATATACAATTACACTGGCACTTATTCAGTTTAATTTTTTATATAATAATATTTATGTGAAATCGTAAAATATATATGAATCTTGAAAATATTTTACATACATATTATTTAGGTACATAAAATTTGGATTTTGGCAGACAGGTGGCAGCAGTTAAGGTAGTTCGACGTTAATGTTATATTATTTTGTAGCCCAAGTATTTCATACAGTTTAAAAAGGGTGCTTGTTACTGGATAGCACACAAGCTGTTATGAGCTTGCGGGGTATGGTAATCAAGACATACCCAGTACGTAATTTTTGTTAACGTGGGGCTGTTTCTTGGCAATGTCTCAGAGACGCCCCCTCCTAATTAATTCGAAACAAAAAACAAAGTACATTCATCTTTCATCTATTACAAATACATACACATAAACAATGTGGGGTTCGGGGTCGCGGGGTGGGTAGTGCCGCAGTGTAGTGGGTAGGTCAAAAAGTAAGTGTATAGTGTTAGCGTAGAGTGTAGGACGTGTAGGTAGATACATACAACAGATTCAAAAATTAAAGAATAAATAAATTAATATCAATACTGATGCCATATACACACAGGGGCAAGATTAACGGAACACATTAAAAATGGGACATGTTAGATATCTCGAATTTCCTAAACCTGTTGTCCGATTTGGGTGGTGATTTTTTAGTATGTTATAGCCAATACATAAGACTATAATACATCCAACTCCCACAGAAAACTGGAAGCACGTTGCTACTAGCGCATCTGTCGGCTTGAATTGAACTACGTTTTCTCAACGTAAACATACAAATTTAATTTTGTTAATTTTTGGATAATTTATTAGCTAATCTTGGTAAATTGTGTTTGTATTTTTACACAAAATGTCTTATAAAATAGGTTCTGTAAAATGGATTCTCAGCAAATACCTAGGATGGCAACAAAATTAAGTCAAAAGTGTATTACTTTGCCTCCATTCACCCCGATGAGAGGGCGTTTAGCTGCGATTTCTTTTTACAAGAAGGCTAAATTTATTTTCTATTATTAGGGCTAAGGCTAAGGATAGTGTGAAATTTAGGTGTAACTTATAAAGGGAGCTTCAGATAAAATTAATGATATATTTAAAAGGTATTTTTAAAATTATATACAAGAGAGTGTTGAAAATGTTAAATATAATTTAAAATAAAAATGTTACTTACAAGAAACTCTCCAAAATGTATGTACCTACCATCAAATTGTCACAAATCTTTTATAGATAAATATTTTGATCTTTTAATAAAAGCGTATATAAATAAAATTAACGATAGTAAAAAGGAAACATTATGTAAATTAAAAAGTAAGAATATAAAATTAAAGAAAATAACTCACAACTAAATTTGTATTTTGATTTAATCCTATAAAAATACCTTTCTTTTAAATGCATAGCTTGTGGTTACAACCCATACCACTAGGTGGCGCTATATTGTTTGCTTCCAAAAAATTAATGGGAAATGTCAATGTTTTTTCCTTAAAGTTCGAAACATACTGGAATATTCTAGCATATAGGGTGTCAATTTAAAAAGTTATATAATTTGGTCCCTATAGAAAATCTAAAAATATACAAAAACACGTCAAATTTATTTGTGAGGGGGACATTTTATAGACCAGTTTTCAACTAAATTACACTAAGCCTCTAGCGGGGGCGGACACAATCCCCAAAATCTGTAATGGAAAGGGGGTTGAGTGATACCTCATTTTAAAGGTCATTCGATTACCTTTTCAAAAATACCACATACATTATATTTCTTTTCAGTAATTGTAATTTTTTTATAATTAATTTTAATAATTAAATATCGAGTTCAGAACTCCAAAAAATTTTTTGGAGTATTGAACTCCCAAATTGAATTTTTTTTTGGGGTGTTGAAGTATTTAAAGTATTTTTGTAAAAATCAAAGAAAACCGTAAAGATATTAAGTATAGAGTTCAGAACTACAAAATTTTTTAGAGTATTGAGTCCAAGATTTTTTCAAAAGTACTGAAAAGAAATATAAGGCATGTGGTTTTTTTTTAAAAGGTAATTTAATGACCTTCAAAATAAGGTATCACTGAACCCTCCTTTCCATTAAAGATTTTGGGGGTTGTGTCCGCCCCCGCTATAGGGTTGATGTAATTTAGTTGGAAACTGGTCAACAAAATGTCCCCCCACAAATAAAGGGTACCCCCCGTTAAGATAGGCAAAATGCCCTCACTCCCAGAATTCAATTTTGTTCATTTTTTTACGTTCTATGCAATTAAAAAATGAGATTACGCGGATTTTTTGCTCGCCACCCCCCTTACCCCTCCCCCCACAGCCAAAAACGTAGATTTTTAGATTTATTTTTTTTTAGTTGGGTTGTAATTGATTTAAAAATTTCAAAAAATTCACAGGGGTATCTGAGGCTTTTACAAAACATGTCCATTTTTTATGGACCCGTAGGTCGAGTGTACATAACCTCAATTTTTTCTTTAATTTTTTAAAAGCTTATAACTTTTTTTCCAAGATGGCAGCAGGTCCAATTTTTTTTGCATTTTGTGTATTTTACCAAAAACTATCCCTCTGATTTTTTTCAGATTTTTTCGTCAACTTGAAAAATCCGGAAAACTGTTTTTTTAGGGGGTTTTGGGATTTTCTCCATTTTATAGACTTCAAAATAGACCAACTCAAGGTTTTTTTAAATAGATTATGTATAATTTGAAATAAATGAGTAATTTAGGATATTCAAAAATTGGGCAAAACACGTTTATACCCTCCAAGAACCATGTTTTTCAAGTTATGTAAGGATTTTTCAATTCAATTCAATTTATTCAATAAACGGCAGAGCCAATTTACAAAAAAATGTACAAAAAAAATGAAATATGATGGTAAACAGTAAAGATAACCAATTTTAACCTAAAATAACAAATAACAAAAGATAATAAAAATGACAACAATGACAACAATAAAAACCAACAAAATTAAATTAGTAACAATAATAAATTATAGGAACTTAGTACTTTACTTCAGTTACTGAATTATGTATGCTTCTTTTAAATACACGAAGACTGTCCACAAATGGATCAAGACTGTTTTGATTATGATTAATTAGACGCAAGGTGCGTGACAATGGGGAGTAAAAGCAATAGTTCGTATTATGATAAGGTATGCGAAAAATTGGGGAAACCCGTCTTTGGACAGTATTGAGGCTTATAGCTTGTAAGAGAGTTGGGCAATGATATAGACCATTTAATATTTTATAAATGATTGTTAAATCTGATTTAGCCCTTCTTACTTCCAAGCTATCCAATTTAAATGTTTGATTAACCAGATCATAATTAATGTTAAAACCCTGACAAATATTGATATGAGCTCGAAATGCCAAAGAACGAAGAAATGTTTTCTGGACGGACTCAATATTTCTAATGTGACAATCATAGTAAGGTGACCATATAACCTTAAAAAACAATTCGGTGACAGTTGAGAACTATTACGTGTTATAAATCCAAGATTTCGCATACTCCTATTAATCATGTCTGTAATATGTGGTATAAAAGTTAATTTTCTGTCAAACAAAACACCTAAGTCTTTAATACAGTCCACAGATTCAATAACAGTATTGTTCAATATATACGTTTTTACAATGGTATTGTTAGAGCGACTGAAGGTAATACTAAAGCATTTTTTAACATTTAATTCTAGACCATTATCAGTACACCATACACATAAGTTATTTAGATCCTTTTGTAGCAGTACAGTGTCTAGTTCGGACTCAATAACCTTATAAAATTTGAAATCGTCCGCAAAGGCCAGAAGTGCAGAATGTAATATTATAGTACTCAGGTCTCTAATAAACAAGTTAAACAAGACAGGGCCTGAGTGAGACCCCTGTGGAACACCTGAAAGCACCTGAATCTCGCTAGATAAGTAATTGTTAATCCGAACGAACTGAGTACGCCCAGTTAACAAACTATAACAAAATCTTACAAGGCTCTCACCCAAACCCATTGCACTTAGTTTGGCAACAATATGTTTAAACTCTATCGAATGCCCTTGAGAAGTCCGTGTAAACACTGTCTACCTGTTTGGAGCTCTCAAAGGCATTCAACAGGTCAAACTGATACGTTAAAAGGTTGGTCACGGTGGATCTACCTTGAGAAAATCCATGCTGCTCGTCATTTAATATTTTCCGACAGTGCCAGGATAGATGGGTGGAAAATAATTTATCAAAAAGCTTAGGAATAGCTGATAGTATGCTAATCCCTCGATAGTTACGAACGTCACTCTTATTGCCACTTTTATGGATAGGTGTAAGAAAGCTGACTTTCCAAAAGTCGGGAAAAATACCAGTGGAAATGGACAAGTTAAACACATGCAGCCAGGGTTGGCTCAACGTACAAACACATTTCTTCAGCAGCACAGAGGGAATACCATCTGGGCCATGTGAATACCTACTCTGCAAACTATTTATACCATCAAAGACCTCTGTTAAAGAAAATTGCACTGTATTAAGATCCAAACTATAATTAAAGTTATAGTCAGGAATCTCCCCATCATTGTTTTTATATGATAAAGCAAAATGTTTTGAGAATAAATTTACAATTTCTTGACCACTGTCGGCAGTCTCATTATCAAGAAACATACTATTAGGATATGCACTTGATCTCCGTAAATTATTCACATGTTTATAGAACAGACTAGGGTTAATGGACAATTCTGTATTTATTCTCATTATGTAGTTGTTGTGACATTCATTGCGTAAAATTTTACATCTATCTCTACTTTGTGAAAATAATTGATAGTCCTCATAATTCCCAGTCTGCTTAAATTTACAATGTGCTTTTTTCTTATCAATGATTAGCCTCTGTAATTCCCTGCTAAACCAAGATGGAAAGTTAGATGACTTAAAATGTTTAATCGGGACAAAATAATCAATAGCAGAGTACAAAACATTATAAAAATATTCCACACATTTGTTAATGTCACCATGATCAAGTGCACGATCCCAGGATATGCTAGCTAAATAGTTGTTAATAGCATTAAAATCACAATTCTTAAAATCGTAGTAAAAAACGTCATATTTTAAATCTAAATCACTTTTAAGAGGGATGATAAACTCATATGCTGGGTGATGCTCTGTTATGGTGGACAGGTTTTCAGAAGCATAATTAACTACAACACTACACATATTTGAAAAAATAAGATCTAGAAACACACCAAAACTATTTGATAAGGAATTCACCTGCTTAAGGTTAAGATAGTTGCAACAGGCACACAAAATATTAGCGGATGTTATAGATGCTGCTCCCTCAACCTGCAAACCATCCTCGGAATTGACCCAGATAGCTTGTGGTAAATTAAAATCACCGCAAATCACAAATTCACAATTTGTATAAACACCCACAAGATCTGAGGCTGCCGAGGAAAATTTTTCATATACAGTCACCGGTGACCATGGAGGGATATAAACTGCACTGAGAACAATATTTTTCCTGCCAGTTGAAATGTGAACAAAAATATTCTCTAGATTTGAGTTACTGGTATGTACTAATTTTGAGTTAATATTTCTCCTGACTGCAATTAATGTGCCACCACCTCTGCTCTTTCCCGTATTTAATTGGTTCCTATCCTGCCTAAATACATTAAAATCAACAAAGCCTAATTCTGCTAATAAGTAATTCTCGTTAAGCCAAGACTCCACAAAAATTATGACATACACACAGGCATTGACAGCGTTACGAAGTTCTGTTAATTTGGTTCTCAACCCCCCCGCATTATGATAGTAGACATTTAGTTTTTTGAGGTATTTCTGTTGTTTTCTTTAGTTTTTTGTTGAACAACACTAGGAATGCCTTTTATATACTGAATGTGAAGATCCTGCTCAACTTGAGAACGCTGAGCTAGTTCCTTGTGAGCTTTTTTTTAGTTGATTATGCTGTAAAACTGTTAAGTCAGCTCTTATTTGCAAGTTGAGGTTATTAATCAATTTACGATTTTTTAAGCAAATATGTGCCAAACCACTATCCGAAAAGACAATCTTTAGAGGTCTCACATTGTTTTGTCTCATTTTACCAAGTCGGAAAGCTTTAAACTCAGAACAAGTGACCTTTAAAGTAGGAAGTAAATCTGAGACAAATTTTTTGTCATGCTCAACCCGATTTTTGGAATTTTCATCTCTGCTTTCAGGAACATTGTAAAAAATAACGTTCTTTGATCGAATTGCCCTGTCATGCATTTCACCGTATATCTCGGTAGTAGTTTGATCCTGTATGGGGTTTGATTGGTCGCTACTTACCCCCTGTGATTTGAGAGTATTGAGCTCATTTTTGAGCTCCTGCATTTCAGTTTTAAGCTCAGATAATTCATTACTTAGTTCTCCAGAGCGCAGGGTTTTTATTTCCTCCAAAACACATGTTAACTTCGTATTCTGATCGTTAATCGCATTAAAGATGTTTAAAATTATTAATACGATATCCGACATTTCAATGTTTTGTTTGTTGACAAGACGATCTTGAATTTTTTCCCCTAACCTCGAAAAATCATCTGTTGGTAGTTCATTTGAACAATCGATCGACCTTGAGCCTCTTCTTTTTGTAACAAAATCATTGTTTTCCGGTCTGCTCAGTGGTTGGCTGGACGACTGGTGCGTTCGATTCGTTGACGCCAACTCATCCGAATGACTTTGATCACCGGATGAGAGAGATGCACGACACCTAACCTTAACTGCATCACATTTAACACAACACCAGTTATGTACCCCGGTTTTTCTGGCAGCGGAGACAATTTTATTAAAATCGGTTACAGTAAGGGCTGTACAACCCCTGTGAAACCATAAATTACATAGACTACACTCAATAGACGCCGAATTTCCATAAAAAACACGACCACATTTACTACATTTGTTTACGTCGGAAATCTTTTGTACAATCTTTGAGATCGATACAGCCTTACTATTTTTTTTCATTATTTTACGTTATATGTGATTAAAAAATAAGATTCATCGCATTTTTAGCCTACCCCCTCCCCCTGCCCCCACAATAACGTCAATTTTTCTATTTTTTTTGCTCAATTAAGTTGCAATTTATTTAAAAAATTTATGAGGCTTCTACAAAACATGTCTATTTTTTATGGACCCATAGGTAGAGTGTACATATGGCATCAAAATTCCTGTTTTATTTTTTTAAAACGTATTTTTGACTTCCAATCGATATTTTTTTAAAACGTCCAATGAATGGTACATCTCTCTCGCGGACGCGGACGGCCGCCTCAATACGTGCTTAGTTAATTATTAAAAACAATAGCTTAGTAATAAAATGATGACAAAAATTTCTTCTTTAGGCTCTTGTAGAGGGGGGGGGGTTAAACTTTGATTTGGTCACTTTCTGACTTCCATAATAATAATTCTAAATCGAGTTATTAAGCCTTGAAAATGACCATTTTCGCGTTTTTCAAATTTTAAATCGCCTATAATTCGACAACAGTCAATTTTAGAGAAAAATTACAAGAGACCTGTTTTGCTCAGATTAATCCAGAGAATCTAAAACAAATTTGTCCTAAGTGAAAAAATTGATTTTTTGAATTTGTTTAAAACATTGTTTAAACAATTTTCCGACCGCGGTACTGCCTGGTACGTTGTGGATTTGTTATAAGGACCTGTTTTTGAGTAAGTTTATGCAAAAAAACCAATCGGAATTAATTTACCTAACGGGGGCAAGCATACAGCCTGAACTATTTGCATTATGAGGTTGCGCAAACGGCAACATAACAATAGGCTGTTGTTCGCATGTGGCTGCCTTAATATAATATTATAATTTATCACATGGAAGATATTTCACAAAAATCATCAAGCCAGCAGAATATCTTACAAAACTCTTTGACAATACAGATGTTATAGGTACCTGTAATAGACGAAGACAGCGATGAAGACTTTAGAACTGTAAAGCGTAATAGTGTCCTTAGTAATATTAGGGTTACTACTAAATACAACCTAATGAACAAAGAACAAAATGTTTTGATTCACAAAACGACAAAAAGTATGATATATTAAAATGTATTTTTCTTAAATGGATTATTCTATTTTATTTTTGTTTTTTGTATCCTACCCAAAAAATATCAAAATGACAGGTATTTTTACTTTATACAAAAAGATTTTGCAAAATTTGAAATTGTTTTCTTTAAATGTATGTACATAGTTTATTTGAGGATAAACTGGGCAACAGATATACTGAGAAAAAAATTAAATTGATGTTTTAGTGGGCAGGTTGAGGGGTTAGAGGGCTAAAATTGGGCTAAGGCTTATTTTTTAAACACATAAAACGTAAAAAAATGAAAAAAAAATTCAGACTGTCTCGATCTCAACAAATATAGGCCTGGATTCCGCGTACCAAAAAAAAAAGTTGAATAATAGCAAGCTGAAAATTTGTTAATAGTTTAACGGTGTCTAGTTGGAAAAACTTTGATGTAGGTATAGGAACACTGGAACAGGGGAAGTTTTAATTGTGAAACGTAATTTTAATTTTGGAACGTGTCACCCTCACAAGTTTATGATTGTGAAAACTATTACCAGGTTGTTTTTAAGTTTATTCCATAGCAAACTTTATATAATATATGAAAAAATGTTTGTCCGACAAATATTTTGGTCATTTTAATAAGTCCGACACGTAGAACATGTCAAATGATAGGATTTATATTGGTGGTAAATAGCAGTTTGATTTTTGCGTGAGAGTTTAATGAAAGTCCAACAAATCAATTGCAAGTTTGGTCCGACAAAATACACGGGACGTTTTCGTAGTCGGATGTTCGAAACTTGTAACCTGTTCAACAAATAAAACGTCCCCTGTTCCAGTGTTTCCGTACATCAAAGTTTGTCCGACTAGACACCGTTAAGCTATTAACAAATTTTCAGTTTGCTATTAATAAACTTGTTTTTGATATACGGGATCCAGGCCTGTATGAGTAGCCGCTCAAAAACCTTTAAAAAATTTGAAAAAACATAGTTTTTGGGGGGTTTAGAGGTATTTTGCATTTGCACAATGTTTGAATATCCCTAAAAAGTCAGTTATTGCAAATTATACATAACCTATAAAAAACCTTGAGTTAGTCTATTTTGAAGTATATAAAATGGAGAAAATCCCTAAAAACCACCGAAAAAAACCAGTTTTGAGGATTTTTGAAGATCTTACGGAAAAATCTGAAAAAAGTCAGAAATATATTTTTTGATAAAATACACAAAACACAAAAAAAAATTAGACATGCAGCCATCACCAAAAAAAATACGTACCATTAAAAAAAAACAAAAAAAAAATGAGGTTATGTACACTCGACCTTCGGGTTCATAAAAATAGATATTTTGTAAAATCCTTAGCTGTGCGTGTGAATTTTTTGTAATTTATAATTTAATTGCAAACCAACTTAAAAAAAAATAAAATCGAAAAATTGACGTTTTTGGCTGTGGGGGAGGGGGGAGGGGATGGTGGGCTAAAATTGCGATGAGATTTTTTAATCACATAGAACGTAAAGAAATTTAAAAAAATATTCAGGATGTATCGATGTCATAAAATATGATTAGACCCGCAAAAAACCTTACATAATTTGAAAAAAACATGGTTTTTGGGGGGTTTAAAAGTGTTTCGCCCAATTTTTGAATATTCTAAAATACCCAGTTATTTTAAATTATACATAATCTATTAACAAAACCTTGAGTTGATCTATTTTGAAGACTATAAAATGGAGAAATCCCTGAAAACCCCCTAAAAAAACAGTTTTTCGGATTTTTCAAGATGGCGCAGTTGACGGAAAAATCTGAAAAAAATCAGAGAGATAGTTTTTGACAAAATACATACAATGCAAAAAAATTGGACCTGTAGCCATCTTGAAAAAAAAGTTATAAGCTTTTAAAAAATTAAAGAAAAAATTGAGGTTATGTACACTCGACCTACGGGTCCATGAAAAATGGACATGTTTTGTAAAAGCCTCAGCTACCCGTGTGAATTTTTTGAAATTTTTAAATCAATTACAACCCAACTAAAAAAAAATTAATCTAAAAATCTACGTTTTTGGCTGTGGGGGAGGGGTAAGGGGGTGGCGAGCAAAAAATCCGCGTAATCTCATTTTTTAATTGCATAGAACGTAAAAAAATTAACTAAATTGAATTCTGGGAGTGAGGGCATTTTGCCTATCTTAACGGGGGTACCTTTGACGTGTTTTTGCATATTTTTAGATTTTCTATAGGGACCAAATTATAGGGGGTGGCAACTTTTCAAATTGACACACTGTATGTAAAATATTGAACTATTTTAAATGGGAAATAGGCCACAATTTTACCAAAAAAATGAATTTATTAACGTTTCGACGCCCAAGTCGGGTGTCGTTGTCAAAATACAAAATAATACTAAATAAACAAAAATGTTGTTGCTTAGTAAAAAATTCTTCTAATAATTTATTTAATCTGACTCATTTATATCGGCAATTCAGGCATGTATTATACATTTTAAAGTAGAAGACTTTAAAATGATATTGCCAATATTGATGAGTTGCGTTCCTGGGACGACTTTACTAAAAGATAGTTCAT
This sequence comes from Diabrotica virgifera virgifera, assembly GCF_917563875.1. NCBI lineage: Eukaryota > Metazoa > Arthropoda > Insecta > Coleoptera > Chrysomelidae > Diabrotica > Diabrotica virgifera. The sequence goes on along the minus strand of NC_065446.1, from coordinate 164,187,273 downwards.
TCGATTACATGAAATCAACCCCAATTTAAGAATATCCGCTGATTTCATGTAATCGAATGAACTATCTTTTATTAAAGTCGTCCCAGGAACGCAACTCATCAATATTGGCAATATAATTTTAAAGTCTTCTACTTTAAAATGTATAATACATGCCTGAATTGCCGATATAAATGAGTCAGATTAAATAAATTATTAGAAGAATTTTTTACTAACAACATTTTTGTTTATTTAGTATTATTTTGTATTTTGACAACGACACCCGACTTGGCGTCGAAACGTTAATAAATTCATTTTTTTGGTAAAATTGTGGCTTATTTCCCATTTAAAATAGTTCATTCTAAAAATGCCACAAGGAAATAGCTTCAGAACAACATGTAAAATATTGAAATGAAAAATCAATTAATGTAGCCTTAAGCTTTCTGAACATTTTGTTTTTCAATTCATTCGTTTATGTTCGATAATAAGAGAGATATGTAGTTTTATACTACGGTATTGTTCTGAAGCTATTTTTATAATATATTTCCCAGTTAGAATAGTAAATTTATCGCTAGTACCTATGATTAATGTGATTCCTAATACATTTCCAGTGAAAATAATAACTCTTTGAGAAGTGTTGGCGACACAATTTTTTTTATATGCGTGTCCGCGAAGATTATAACTCCCAAAATTTAGTTTATAATAGATTAGATTTAGTTTATAATAGATGCCGACGAAAAGAATTATTTCCGTAAATAGATGGTTTTGCTTGTTTTCGATTCAGAAGGTTGCACAATCGCTGGACAGCTGTTTCCACCATTTCAGACTTCCTCAACAGCGCTAGCATGCACTCCTGTGAATCGAAAAATAGCTCAACCATCAATTTAAGGGGAACTTCAACTTTCTCATTGGGACGCGATACAGCGACATCTCTTGCGATGGTCAATTCAAAGTCAGAAGATTTCTTCATCTTCTTCATGTGCCGTGCTCGGTTATCGAACGTTGGCTATCAAATTGGCTATAGCAATTTTGTTAACGGCAGCTCGGAAAAGGGATGCAGAGGATCTGTTATACCATTCTCTCAGGTTTTTAAGCCATGACGTTCTTCTTCGACCTGGCCCTCTTCTTCCGTCTACCTTGCCTTGTATTATTAAATGGAGTATATTATATCTCTCTGGGTGTCGCATAACATGGCCAAAATATTCAAGTTTTCGATTTTTAACTGTTCTGACGACTTCTGTGACTTTTCCCATCCGTTGCAAAACAACTTCGTTACGAACTCTATCCACCCAACTTATTTGTAGGATTCTTCGGTATACCCAAATTTCAAAGGCTTCCAATCTCTTGAGAAGAGTATCTGTTAAAGTCCAACCTTCGACACCGTACAAAAGAGTAGAGAACACATAACATCTCACTAATCTAATTTTAAGATTCAAAGTAATGTTGTTTCCACATAAAAGTTTCTTTATCTTAAAGAATGCAGCTCTGGCCTTCTCTATACGTATTCTAATTTCTTTGCTCATGTCCCAGTTCTCATTTAGATTACAACCAAGGTAGGTAATACTGTTAGTTCTCTCTAATTGTTCACCATAAGCTGTTACTACTTCCGGTTGTATTGGCGTCTTACTGACAACCATCACCTTGGTCTTTGCGGTGTTTAGCTTGAGTCCATATTCATCACACGTTGTGGTAATCCTATTAATCAGATGTTGAAGTTCTTCATAATTGCTCGCAATTAACACCGTGTCATCCGCATATCTCAAATTATTAATATTGACGCCATTCATTTTGATACCACATTGAGCATTATCCACTGCTTTATTGAAAACAAACTCAGAATAGATGTTAAATATTAGTGGGGACAAAATGCAGCCCTGCCTTACTCCTCTTCGTATTTGAAGTTCTTCAGACGTGTCCCAGCCAATCCTGATGTTTGCACGTTGATGCCAGTAAAGATTTTTGATAATGCGTAAGTCTTTATCATCAATACCCACTTTCTGAAGAATAGCAATCATTTCCGTATGTTTTACCCGATCAAAGGCCTTCTCAAAGTCAATGAAACACATATAAACCGGATGTCCGACATCTCTGCATCTCTGTATCATAACCTGAATACTAAACAGTGCTTCTCTGGTCCCAAGGTTATTGCGGAATCCAAACTGTGTATCACCAAGCTGTTCTTCTATTTTTTGGTACATCCTAGAGTGCAAAATTCGTAGAAATATCTTTAAAACATGACTCATCAAGCTAATGGTTCGGTAGTCACTACATCTTTTCGCGTTTGCTTTTTTAGGTATAGTCACAAAAGTCGACAGCAGCCAATCCGTTGGTATATAGCCAGTTTGATAAACTTTATTAAAAAGATGAAGGAGAGATCTTTTACCTGAATTTTCGAAGAGCTTTATTATTTCATTCGGTATTTCGTCTGGTCCCGTCGCTTTTCTGGTCTTTGCTAATCTTATTGCTTGTTCAATTTCGTCCATAGTTATGTCAGGTCCTGTAACTACTTCGTTAATTTCAAGCTCGGGCCTTTCATCATTAAACAGTTCCTCAATGTATTCTTTCCATCTGTCTATTTTATCCAAATCAGTGATAATCAGTTTTCCGTCTCTATCAACGATGTTAATTGCATGTTTTTTGTTCTGACCGGTGAGTTCTTTTATTTTTTTATACATATTAAATGAATCATGTTTTCTCTGCAACTCTTCAATTTCTAAACATTTTTTTTAAAGTATGTTTCTTTTGCCGCTCGTATTTTAGTCCTTATCTCTTTATTAATGCGTTTATACATTTCGATGTTTTGATTCTTAAATTTGCGTCTTTTTTCCATCAAATTCAAAATCTCATCGTTCATCCACTGTTGCTTCTTTCGATTTTTCTCTTTGAAGTTTGGAGTTGAGTTGCTTATAATCGTTTTGATTTGGTTCCAATGATCCTCGATGGATTCTTCTTGTTCGCTATTCTCAAAATTGCTCTCTAAATTGTTTGAAATCCCCTGACTGTTGTTTCTATTAAAATCGGTATCCAGTTTGTTAGAGGATCGTTGTTGTTTTATCCGTTTAAGTTTTAATTTTATTTCGGCTAAGAATAAATTGTGATCAGATGGCACATCGGCGCCAGGATAGGTTTTTACAGACTTTACTGCATTTCTGTAACGCTCCCTGATGGTTATGTAGTCAATTTGGTTTCTTACGATATTATTGGGGGTATCTGCTGGAGATTTCCACGTATATAATCTCCTTTTAGGTAATTTGAAAAAGGTATTCATTATACATAGATTATGTTCTTTGCAAAAATCTGCGAAATAGTCTCCCCTTTCATTTCTATCGCCCAGTCCATAACAGCCAATAATATTACTTTGTCTGCCTTTTCCTATCTTAGCATTAAGGTCACCCATCAGAATGGTGAGATCTCTAGTCTTGAGTTGGTCGGTAACAGTTTTTACATCGGCGTAGAACTTGTCAAGTTCTTCCAGTTCACTTTCCGCTGTCGGTGCATACACTTGTATTAAATTTATGTTTCTGGGTTTCGCGTTCAACTGAATCATTATGACTCGTTCAGATACCTGGCATACCGCCCTAACACATTTGCTAACCTCGTTTGAGACTATGAATCCTACACCATGACGATGGTAATTACTCTCTTCTCCTGCGTAATATACTTCATGATCATTCACATGGCATTGGCCAGATCCGGGCCATCGCATTTCACTGATACCCAGAATTGATATTTGCAGCCTTTTCATCTCATTTATGGCATTGTGTGTTTTTCCTGGTTCATATAAACTCCGCACATTCCATGTGCCTATTCTACAACTTCTCTGTATATCAAATTTGGCCAAGCGGGAGATTCTTCGCACCCCTGCCCCATTTAAGAAGCGCCCGTACTCGGGGCCATCGTTTATTTCCTCAGCCATATTGGTTAACCCGGGAAAAATAGTGTAGTAGTCATTCCCTTGGCTTTCTACACCGCTGTGTACACGCTGTTTAAGTGGTTGCCACCGCACCGAGTACTATTCTGTATTGACCGTTCTGGCCTAAATGACTTCCGCTCAATACAGATACTGAAAAACCAGCTGCCGATTTCCAGGTTCGATTTTATACAAGCCCTAAAACCAGGGGGCTGCCACCTCCGTCCTCCAGACTGTTGTGAAGACCTTCTTCTCCGCCCTGGATGCCGTTGTGGGCTTCATCCGTGACCCTGGACAGGGGACCCTTAGCAGGTACTAGTTTCCCGAGTCAGGAAACACCTGGAATCTGCAGAAGGCAGGGATTGATTTAATTTCCCTGATAGGACTATCCAAAAGGAGTTCCTACCTGCTACCGGTTGTAAATATTCGATTACAGTTGTGAACGTGAGGTCTTGCATTAGCAAAAAATTATTACCACTATAAGTAGCCGATAGCATGGTAGCTAAGTCCTTCGCTATGTAGGATCACTGCTTGAACACACTCATCGCGGGTCAAATTCCTTGTAGCGCGTTCCATTTCCATCAAACAACAAAAAGAATACGGACTTATTGAAACTTTAAATAATAAATATACGAATTTTCACAACAAACCAAACACTATTTTACTGTTAACAATTTGACACCTATTAAATTGGTAATTTCTCATAACCTACTTTAGGCTTGTCTATTAAACTAAACAGAAAATGAGGATTTATTGATGAAAAACATAGCTAGTTGTTAACATACCTAACTTTTTGATTACGTATCCAACATAAGCACATGAATCAAAAAATAAAATGCTAATAAAACCTAGGGCTACAATTGAGTTTTAATTTAAATATTTTATATGTGGTAGAATATTCCACAGGGTGTTCCGAACTTTAAGGAAAAATCACAGTATGATTGTTAGACCCGGTATAAAATGACATTTACCTGTCTAGCAACAATATTATTACATCGATTTTCTTAAATAATAAACCACTCAAATCAGACAACAGGTTTAGGAAATTCGAGAAATCTAACATGTTCCATTTTTAAGGTGTTCCGTTAATTTTGCCGCTGTGTGTATATAAAACAATGTTCAATATATAATATCGTAGTTTAACACAATAATTGAAGATTGAAGTATATAATATGTGGGGGGGAAGGCAGTTTTGTTTTAATTTGATTCAGAGTTGGACCCCCATCTACAGATAGCTATTTCTGCATCTTATGCTTCATCAGTGTAGCTATGCAGTCTTAACTCTGAAACAAAAATCAAACAAGCCTGCCTTTTAAGGGAAATCACCGCGATGCAGTAATTCCACCTTTGAGACGCAAAACAGCGACATCTCTAGTAAAACTAGGAAGACGACGAAAATACCCAGATGCAAAGTTTACTAACTAAGAAATCACAGTAATGTACAAGTAACTAAAGTGTATTTATCTATATTTGGGTGTCACATACAGCAGCTTAAACTTATTAGTTCCTTTGTTTGTGTTTTATTATATTATGTTGTAGGTTCAATTTTGCAATTTATAGTAATTTTGCAATATATTGGTTTTTGTTTTTTTACTTCACTTTTTTTTAACTTGTTTATATATTTTTTTTATTGACGATTTATCTAATTTTATAAAATTGTATTTGTTATTGTTATTGTTATGTATATCTTTTTCGTGAATCTATGTTAAGCTTTGTCCATAAAATTGTATAATTTTCAGTGACAATAAAGCATATTTCTATTCTATTCTATACTGTAATAAAACAATTAAAATAATTGAAATAGAACAATAAACAATATTTTAAATCCAAGACTTTTCTTTCGACGAAAATCGCGGTGATTTCACTTAAAAGGCAGGCTTGTTTGATTTTTGTTTCAGAGTTGGGACTGCATAGCTACACTGATGAAGTATAAGATGCAGAAATAGCTATCTGTAGATGGTGGTCCAACTCTGAATCAAATTAAAACAAAACTGCCTTTTCCCCTTGTTCTTCTTTACTCGGTTGAACTACCTTGAAATTTTCAAAAAAACGGTGTATTTTACCAACTTAAAGCAAGAGTACCTTTTAGTACTAGAATACCTCATAATTTAATAATCTAGTGTCAAAAATTCTTAAAAATTAAAGACAAAAAAGTTATGCGATAAAATAACCGTTGACCTACCCAAAACGGACGCATATGGCCGGTACTAGAAATTCGCCATTAATGAAATCGATTCATCTCTGGAATATAAATAAACGTACCAGTTTTCGTTTTTCTAAATAGTTTTTTTTTGTAATTTTTTTTTTTGATATTCACAAAACGAAAAATTTTCAAATCGATTTTTTTAGAAAACGGTGTATCCTATCGACTTAAAGTAAAAGTACTGTGACGCCTCACAACCCGGCCTAATTATTCTCGATATTTCTCCGCGTTACGAGTAAAGGCCAGATCTTCCACGGCGATTCGAGGCGACCGCTGTCAGAGTATTTAAGAACAGGAATTCGGGCACAGGCCAGTCAGTCAATGAACGAGCCGCGACGCGTAATATAATTGTACTCGATTCGGATTTAATGAAATGTATATATTAGTTATCGAAGTTATTATGTTTAGTTAATTAAATCATAAATTTGAGTTGTAAATAAATTAGATGTGTTAGTTGGTGTTATTTGTAATTATTAAAATAAATAAGTGATGTAAATAAAATAATATAAGTAAGTCTTCCTTTATTTAAATTAAACTTAGTGCCTAAAGATATAAATAAATAAAATAGTAGAGTCAATCGCGTAACAACTGGTGATCAGAAGTGGATAAAAAAATAAATAAGTAATATAAGCTCGGTTTAATACAGTGTGGAATCTTTAAAAATAAATAAAATATAAATCGTAATAAATAAAGTGTGTGACAATGTCTACACAACATAAGAAAATCACTGATTTGATCGTTAAGGAGCTCCGCAACCAGTTAGAAGAGAGAGACATGGACACTACTGGGAAAAAGGCTGATCTAGTCGAACGTTTAAAGAACGCTCTTCAGGAGGAGGGTCAAGATCCAGAAACCTATTTGTTTGAAGACAAGCATGCTGCTTTGATTTCGTCAATTACATCGTTAGAGAGCAAAGTTTCTAGTGAAATCTCCCAAGTTTCCTCGGATGTTTTGAAAGTTTCGACAGACATTACGTCGTTAGAGAGCAAAGTTTCTAGTGAAATCTCCCAAGTTTCCTCGGATGTTTTGAAAGTTTCGACAGACATTACATCGTTAGAACATAGAGTTTCTAGTGATATTTTGAAAGTTTCGGGTGATATTTCATCCCTTGAAAGCAAGATGACTGACAAGATCTCTAAAGTCACTTCGGATTTTGACGACAAGATATCGTCCATAAAATCTACTTTTGAAGAAAGGATCAAGGAAATACAGAAGAAAATGGAGGAAACGCAAAAAGTAGACAAAGGTATGGAACCCATCTTAACAGACATTAAAAATGATGAAACCAAATACAAATTGGAGCCACAGTCGATAGTTGAAGGGAGTGTCAGTCTTGCTCGTGTTAAGGTGCCAAATTTCGACGGGAAGTCATCATGGAACAACTACATGAAACAGTTCGAATCGGCGGCCAGAGCGAACGGATGGTCCGAAAAAGAAAAGGCTGTAAACCTCACTATTGCTCTTCGAGGCGACGCTTTGGATGTCCTCCAGACCATAGCCGTAGAGGAGACAGATGACTTTGAGCAGCTTAAAAAGAGACTGAATATGCGATACGGGCACGAACATTTAGAGCATGTCTATCAGTCGCAGTTTAAAAATCGAAGACAAAAGAAAGATGAAGCTCTTCAAGAATACGAGGTCGATATTGTCAGGTTAGTACGGTATGCATATCCAACAGCTCCCGAAGACATGATGGAAAAGTTGGCTGTTCAAACATTCATTGATGGCCTTCGTGATCATGAAATGCAAAGAACACTGCGATTAGCTCGTCACAAGACGCTGGTTGATGTCTTGTCTGCCGCCCTCGAATACGAATCAGCTACCCAGGCATCTGGCGGGTACAGTAAAGTTAGGACTGTGAAAGAGGAAGAGGATGAAGACAAACTGGACCAGATTGTCAATATGATAAAGGGCATTTCATCCAAGAAAACGAAGACCATAAGGTGCTGGAACTGTGGTGAAATGGGACATGTACGGAGTTCATGTAAGTACCCTAGGTACAATAACAATCAAGAGACTCACCAGCAGGAAAAGTAGAACGGGTCGGCCTTAGGGGGGCAGCTTCGACCCGCTATTTTTCCAAAGACCCTCTCATACTAATAGCTTCTTTGAAATGTCGTGAAGATAGTGTATATGTGGATGGAGAAATAAATGGTAAAAAGTATACATTGTTGGTGGATACCGGAGCGACCAGGACCATTATACGACCGTCAGTTTTAAACAGCCGTAAGAAACTCTTACCAACGAGGTTGCGACTGCGGACTGCCACAGGTGAAAACGCCAACACCCATGGAGAAATCCAGATACAATTAGGGATTGGAGCAGAAAAGTTCGTCCATACTGTCATAGTTGCAGACATCGAAGAAGATGTTATATTAGGAATGGACGTAATGAATTTGCATGGATTTCAATTGGATTTTAAGAACAGGGTAATCAAAGTTGGCAACGAGGAGGTATTTCTTCATCCACATGATGACAGCACTATGCTAGCAGCTATTAGAGAAGATACAGTTGTGCCTGCGAGGAGTGAAACGATCATCGTAGCGCGGCTATAGGGAATTGTAGAAGAAGGAACACCTGTTATGATGGAGCCATGGAACCACGACGAGGAGGTTGGCCGAGGAATCATAATTGGAAAGGAATTGGTTACATCCACTAAAGAAATTCCCGTGAGATTGATTAATGTCAATGACTACCCAGTGACCATCAAGAAGGAGACAAAAGTAGGAACTTGTGTACCCGTGACGTCCATAATCCGTCAGACGACAACATCAGATAATTCCAACGACAAGTTCGACCAAATGGTTGCAGTTGCAGGCCAGTCTCTAAATCAAATGGAAAAAAGAAAATTAAGGGAATTTCTTAGGCAATATCGTGACATATTCGTACCGAAAGGAGGAAAGACAGGAAGAACGACAGTTGTCAAACATAAAATTGACACTGGTACCGCTAGGCCAAATCGTCAAACAGCTCGACGATTACCACAGGCAAAGAGAGAGGAAGCTGAAAGGATTGTTCAAGAAATGAAGAAAGACGGGGTGATAGAATCTTCTACGAGCCCATGGGTCTCTCCGGTGGTCCTGGTCAAGAAGAAAGATGGAACTACGAGGTTCTGTGTGGACTACCGTTTGTTGAACAATGTTACCAAGAAAGATAGTTATCCTCTGCCTCGGATCGACGACACGTTGGACACATTGGCTGGAAGTAAATTGTTTTCCACGTTGGACTTGAAGTCTGGATATTGGCAGGTAGAAATGGATCCAGTGGACAAGGAGAAGACGGCCTTTACGACAGGATCTGGATTATGGGAATTCAACGTTATGCCGTTCGGACTCTGTAATGCTCCTGCGACATTTGAGAGGCTTATGGAAAATGTGTTGAGAGGGTTATCTTGGAAGACGTGCCTGGTGTATTTAGACGACATAATCGTTTTGGGGGAGACGTTTGAAGACCACCTGAAGAATTTAGAAGACGTTTTTAATCGACTTAAAGCTACCCAGTTAATGTTAAACCCCAAGAAATGCCAGCTATTTCAAAGTAAAGTCAACTAGGCCATATAGTCAGCAAAGAAGGAGTGGCCGTGGACAAAGGAAAAATCGATTCCATTAAGGAATGGCCGGAACCAACTGATAAACATCAAGTGAGAAGTTTTCTGGGACTATGTACTTACTACCGGAGATTCATTAAGAAGTTTGCAGATATCGCTAAGCCATTAACGCGACTTACAGAGGAAGCAAGGGATTATTGCTGGGATAGAGACTGCCAAACAGCCTTTGAAACTTTGAAGAGGCATTTAATTACAGCGCCAATATTAGGGTATCCACTGCCAGAAGGAGAGTTCATCTTAGATACGGATGCAAGCAATGTGGGAATTGGAGGAGTGCTGTCGCAGATCCAAGGAGGACAGGAACGAGTCCTTGGATATTTTAGTAAAGTGCTTTCAAAACCTGAACGAAATTATTGCGTCACGAGAAGAGAACTTCTAGCAGTAGTAAAATCAGTGGAACACTTCTATCAATACCTCTATGGAAGGAAGTTTCTAATCCGAACCGACCATGCCGCCCTTAAATGGTTAATGCAGTTTAAGAATCCAGAGGGTCAGATAGCCAGATGGATTGAACGACTTCAAGAATATGATTTTAAGATCGAGCATCGAGCCGGAGTTAGCCACAGGAACGCTGATTCCCTATCTAGAAGACCGTGTCCAGCAGAATGTTCCCATTGCAACAAAACAGAGTCAAAGGAAGCAGCAGTACTAAGAACAGCAGTGGTCAACGACGAGTGGACGCCTACCAAGATCAAGGAAGAACAAGAAAAAGATCCAGTTTTACAGAAGATTCGAAAATGGAAAGAAGAAAATCGTCGACCATCTTGGCAAGAAATATCAAGCCTAAGCTCAGTAGTTAAGACGTATTGGGCCCAGTGGGACTCATTTATCTTGGAAGACAGCTTGCTTAAACGAGTGATGGAAAATGATGATGGTTCAGCGAGGAGAACACAGTTGGTGATTCCAAAGAGCAGAGTAGCCGAAGTACTTCGTCAGTTACACGACAGTCCATCAGGAGGGCATTTTGGTGTAAAGAAAACCCTTCAGAGAATTCGGGAACGATTTTATTGGATGAATAGTTCCGACGATGTGAAGGACTGGTGTAAGAAATGTACCACCTGTGCTATAAGTAACGGACCCTACCGGAAAAGAAAGGCTCCTATGAGACAGTACAATGTTGGAAGTCCGTTTGAAAGAATAGCTTTGGATATTGCCGGGCCATTTCCAGAAAGTGACCATGGATGCAAATACATGTTGGTGGTAATGGATTACTTCACGAAGTGGGTGGAGATCTACGCAATTCCAGACCAGAAGGCCGCCACTATTGCAGATGTGTTAATCAAAGACTGCATCAGCCGATTTGGAGTACCTCTGGAGATCCATAGTGACCAAGGAAGGAACTTTGAGAGCGATCTCTTTCAAGGAATCTGTGATAAACTAGGCATGAAGAAGACAAGGACCACGGCCTATCACCCGCAGTCGGATGGAATGGTGGAGCGTATGAATAGGACAGTCGGCAAGTATTTGACAAAGATGGTGTCCAATCATCAACGAGACTGGGACCAGTACCTTCCGTTCTTCGCAATGGCCTATAGATCTGCTGTTAATGAATCAACTGGCCAAACACCAGCAAAAGTCCTATTTGGACGTGAGATGCGTCTACCCTGTGATCTAGAGTTTGGATGTCGACCTGGAGAAGATGTTGCTGGTGAGGATTACGTGAATGAATTACGAAGAAGAATGGACGATATACATGAGTTGGTCCGTTCTAATCTTCAGATCGCTAGCGACCGAATGAAGAAACGATACGATACCCAAGCTGAGAAGGGATGTTTCAAGGAGAACGACAAAGTCTGGCTTTATAATCCAAAGAAGCGAACAGGTTGTTCTCCCAAGTTGCAGCAGTTCTGGGAAGGTCCGTACCTCATTGTCAAGAAAATCAATGACGTTATCTACCGAATAAGCAAGATTCCTAGGGGAAAGCCGATGATAGTCCACCATAACCGGTTGGCGCCGTACGAGGGAGACCACGACGTAGATGAAGAAGTGGAAGTCAACCAAGTTCGAGAAATACCTGACCTTACCTTTGAAGAGTTCATGGGTGCCTACGGAGGTACCGGTAAAGCAAGACATGGTGTTACCACTGAAGAAAAGCGAGATCTTCTCGCACTTCCCGATGACTATTCGCTGGCCCATACCATCCCGGCCAGTATGAAAGACGCACGAGGGTTGGCATCCGCCTTCCGAAGGAAGTTTGGTCGAGTTGCAGAACTTCAATGCCAACTGCCAGCTCCTGGCAAAGCATTGAAACTCCAAGATGCATCACGTTACCTATTCTATCTGGTAACAAAAGACACTGTCCATGACCAACCTACCTACCAAGATGTATGGGATGCATTAATTCAATTGAGAGAGCACGTGTTGGAGTCCGACGTGCAAAAGTTAGCCATGCCAAAGTTAGAATGCCGCCAATTAGACTGGAGAGTTATCCGAAATATCGATGTATATATTAGTTATCGAAGTTATTATATTTAGTTAATTAAATCATAAATTTGAGTTGTAAATAAATTAGATGTGTTAGTTGGTGTTATTTGTAATTATTAAAATAAATAAGTGATGTAAATAAAATAATATAAGTAAGTCTTCCTTTATTTAAATTAAACTTAGTGCCTAAAGATATAAATAAATAAAATAGTAGAGTCAATCGCGTAACAGTACATTTTGGTACTATAATACCTTACATTTTAATAATCCAGCCTCAAGAATACTTAGAAATTAAAAGCAAAAAAGTTATGCGATAATATAACTGTAGCCCTACCCAAAACGGACGCCTATGACCGGTACTCGAAATTTGCAATGGATGGAATCGATTTAACTCTGGAAGATAATTATGTGTAACAATTTTCGTTTTTCCAAATAGAAGCGTTCTGGAGATATTTAAGAAAAACTAATTACCAGACGCCATCTTCAAATAGCTCTAGCTCCTTTATGAAGCATTTTCGGACTAGATGAATTGGGTTAAATTGTCTTAAAATCATCTGAGGAATCTCCTGTCTTAGTTTGTCGGTAGAGCTTCTGGACACCGTGTATAAAGGTAAATTTAATTACAGTGGAACCTCGATTATCCGTCTCTCTATTAACCGTCACCTCTGTTAACCGTCAGGGTCCATACCTACATAAGTTATATTATTGACTACGTAAGTAAAAATTTAGTCATCAATTCATTTTGTTTGAGCATTGCGATAAGCCAAACGAAATTCGTTGAAATGTACACGTGCAGTTATGCCACCACCGCATTTTTTTATTTAAATAATTTTGTTCCTATTCAGGGCTCTGGATTAAATTTCAATTAAAATATTTTTAGAATCACAAGCCGAAAATAAAAATGCACAGCACAATAATTATTACAGTCAATATCTGTGTGTCACCATAATTAAATTTGACTCAAATTCGAACATTGATTGTATCGCTTAGTCGTTTGATCAATTAAATTTTGTTAATGTTCTGTTAACCGTCTTTTCGATTATCCGTCATACCCTTGGTCCGGTGCCCTGAAGGATAATCGAGGTTCCACTGTAATTGTATTTTGCATGCAATACTGCATTTTAATAACTCATTTTATTAACTCATTTTATTTACTACATACAATTGTTTACGTTTTAATAACATAACCTGAATCTTATTTTTTCTTCTTATTATTTTTTGGGACTATGGCCTTGACAAGTATCCAGTAACCAGGACTAATATAATTGGCCAATATAATTAAAAGTGCCAAAGTGCGAATAAAGTTGCAGAGCGTAGAAATAGATGTCGCTTTGCCGAACTTGCACGGTTCCAATATAGTTATATGTCGTATCCATAAGCTTTTTCTTGTATCGGTCTTAATATGAATATATTATCTGTAGTGGCTCTATTTGGTCTGAATCCATTTTGATAATCACCAATTATATTCTCGGAGTATTCCAACAATATATTGTAGATTATACAGGGTATCCCGAAAATATTGGTCATAAATTATACCACACATTCTGGGGTCAAAAATAGTTCGATTGAACCTAACTTACCTTAGTACAAATGTGATCATAAAAAAAGTTACAGCCCTTTGAAGTTACAAAATTAAAATCGATTTTTTTCAATATATGGAGAACTATTAGAGATTTTTTATTGAAAATAGATATGTATCATTGTTATGGTAGGAGCATCTTAAAACAAAATTATAGTGAAATTTGTCCACCCCATAAAAAATGTATGGGGGTTTTGTTCCTTTAAATCCCCGCCCCCCCCCCCCAAACTTTTGTGTACGTTCCAATTAATTCAAACTATTATTGTGGTACCATTAGTTAAACACAGTGCTTTTAAAACTTTTTTGCCTCTTAGTCTTTTCTTGATAAGTCACCTTTTATCGAGATGTGGCTTCTTTTTCAAAATACACCTAAAAATGTAAATTATAAATACATTTTCAGATTAACAGGTGTCTATTATAATCGTACAATCATATACAAATATGTGGTGGATTCGAAAAATATTCAAAATATCTCGATAAACACTGGCTTATCGAAAAAATATTAAGAGGCAAAAAAGTTTTAAAAACACTGTGTTTAACTAATGGTGCCACAATAATAATTTAAATGAAACGTACACAAAAGTTGGGGGGGGGGGGGGGTTTGAGGGAACAAAACCCCCATAAAATTTTTATGGGGTGCACACATTTCATTTTAATTTTTTTTAAGATGTTGCTTACATAAGAATGCCACATGTCCATTTTCAATAAAAAATCTCTAAGAGTTTTCGATATATGAAAAAAAATCAATTTTCATTTTGTAACTTCAAAGGGCTGTAACTTTTTTTGTGTGTACTATTGTATATAGGTAAATAGGTTCAATCAACCTATTTTTGACCCCAGAATCTGTGGTATAATTTATGACCAATCTTTTCGGAACACCCTGTATATAACAGTACTACAGGCCTTAGAGGCCCTTGGCTGATTGTAGATTGCAGGAAAAATTTTGTATATTAATTGGCCTATAATTCTGGCATTCTCTCTTTTTATTCTCATTTTATATATTTACTTCTTAATGTTACATGTTTTACATCAAACTTACTTTTTTAAGATCTGAAGTTCGTCACCTGAAGCAAGAAACCTCTGATTACTTAACCCAACTTAATAAATCCAAAGAATTAACATACAAATTGAAGCATCAACTAAGCGAACAAAAGGAAGAAAATGAGTCTGTGAAACAACATTTGCACGAAACACAAAGAATTCTAACAGAAAAATCTAGCTACTATAAGGAGCGAGAGATGAAGTATGATGCTACTATCAAACAACAAATCAAATTAATTGATTATTTACAATTAAAGGTAAACATAATTGTGGTGAATATTATTTAGCATGTTTTTACTTAAGTGTTTGGAAGAGACTGGGTACCTTCTTCCAATCGGAGGTTGTATATCATCATCACTATCTTTACTGTAACTACCGCTGCTTTGAAGAGTTCTATAGAACTGAATTTAAACAAGTGCCTTAAATTCTTCAACCATGACACTCTCCTTCTTCTTGTACTCCTTTCTTTTCTTATCTTTGTCTGTATTATTTATTATTAGCATTTGTCTGTATTAGCATTTCATATTGCTGCCCCCTCATATACGACTATACGATGGCTTAATGTGAAAACCTCGTATCTCTTTTTTTTTCGAAAATGACATTTTGGTGGTTTTAGTTTGAAATGTATCTCACGATTTACAACTGTTAGAAAAATTCCAAATACACTAGACTATTTTCTACAGCCGAAAAAAGAAACCACGTATATCAATTGCTCTCTTGATTTAGTGTGAATACCACGTATATTTATAACCAAGAATTTGGTACTTAATTTGGAGTGTTTGTTTGAGAGATTCGACTTGCAGAAATGTTTTTTGTGAACAACAAAAGGTAGTCCTGCGTATAGGAACATTTTATGAACCTTAAATCAAAAGATTTGTATTGTATCGACCTAGTATTTGGAGGTGTGCAATAAGCTATGAAAAATGAAAACCTCATAAATAATAATAAACACAACCTCATTTGAGATGAAAAACACGTATATCAAGATATACGAGGGTATCGTAGTTACTTGGGCAAAGGCTCTATACAGGGTGAGGCAAATAAAGGGCCTATTAGAAATATCTCGAGAACTAAAGGCAACAGAATCATGAAAATTGGAATAAAGGGGTTTTGAAGGATGATCTATTAAATGAAAATATTTTCATCTCTTTGCAACTTCCGGTTATACCGGAAGTTGCTTATAACTTCGTTTTTTTAAATGGGACACCCTGTATATTTTTACATTTTTGGATTCTATTCGATGTCTTCTTTCTTAAAGTATGAGGTTTTGTAATATTATACAGGGTATTTTAAAAGATAATTACGTTTTTTATTAATTTCGTAGCAAAATTAACACCCTGTAGAATTGTAGTAGTTTGGCATCTAAAACTTTAATATACTCTACTATTGTTAAGAATCATTAGTATAGCTAAATTTTTAATTTTAGTATACAGGGTTGGTCGAAACTCGGAATGAGTATTTTCTGAGTTTTCTTAAATGGAACACCCTGTATTTTAGTATTGTAATGAAATGATATTTTATGGTACTTTTTTATTTCTTAAGCATTCCCTATACCTAACTGCTTTAATTTGTGCTTAATTGTTAATCGCACCAACAATCTTAACTACGTAGGTATTTTGATAGATAAACTTTGATAGATAAATTGGTAATTTTAAGGACCAGTCTGGATTAATATGTATATATTTCTGAAAAATTATTTGGGATTGAGTATTTTCACGGCCAACGTAATAAAATTTTACGTATTTTTTGGTGCAATTAATGTTTAGCTTGAATCACCAATAACTCACAAATTAAAGCAGTTAGGTATAGGGAATGCTTAAGAAATAAAAAAGTACCATAAAATATCATTTCATTACAATACTAAAATACAGGGTGTTCCATTTAAGAAAACTGAAAAAATAATCATTCTGAGTTTCGACCAACCCTGTATACTAAAATTAAAACTTTAGCTATACTAATGATTCTTAACAATAGTAGAATATATTAAAAATCATTTGAACGTAAGTAGTGTTTTAGGTGTCAAACTACTACAATTCTACAGGGTGTTAATTTTGCTACGAAATTAATCAAAAACGTAATTATCTTTTAAAATACCCTGTATAATATTACAAAACCTCATATTTTAAGAAAGAAGACATCGAAGAGAATCCAAAAATGTAAAAATATACAGGGTGTCCCATTTAAAAAAACGAAGTTATAAGCAACTTCCGGTATAACCGGAAGTTGCAAAGAGATGAAAGTATTTTCATTTAATAGATCATCCTTCAAAACCCCTTTATTCCAATTTTCATGATTATGTGGCCTTTAGTTCTCGAGATATTTCTAATAGGCCAGTTATCCGCCTCACCCTATATACTGCAAGGATATTTACGTGTTTTTCATAGTTAATATTTGTATTTAAAATTTAATAGCAACATTTAACACTTTTAGCTCTGTGCCAATATCAGATATTTGTCTCAATGTGCTCGAATTAAAAAAACGTAACGAAGTTTTTGTTTTTAGGTTATATTATGCATAAAATCAGTTTTTTGCCTCTCCTGTAAAATTGTAATTTAATGAGATACGAGGTTTTCACACTAAACCATCGTACAGCTTATTTATGTTAGACCGGGCAGTATCGTCGCCCCGCTAGCGAAATTATTCCGATTCGATTTTTTTGCACAAACTTAATCAAAAAGAGGTTCTTATAACATATCCACAGGGTGCCGGGCGGTGCCGTAGTCGAAAAATTGTTTATTTTAAACAAATTCACAAAAATAATTTTTTCATTTCGTACAAATTTTTTTTAGATAAATTGGCATATTTTGAGCAAAAAAGGTCTCTTGTCATTTTTTTCTAAAATTGATTGTTGTCGAGTTATATGCGATTAAAAATTTGAAAAATGCGAAAATGGCCATTTTCAAGGCTTAATAACTCGATTAAACATTATTATTATGGAATTCAAAAAGTGACCAAATCAAGTTTCAAACTGCTTCTTCAAGGTCCTGAAGAGATCTTTGTCATTATTTTATTACAAAGCTGTTATTTTTAATTATTAACAATTAGCGCTATAGTCCAGGATTTATCGTCGCCCCCGTTAGTGAAATTATTCCGATTCCATTTTTTGCAGAAACTTACTCAAAACGAGGTCCTTATAACATATCCACAGGGTGCCGGGCGGTGACGTGGTCGAAAAGTTGTTCAAACAATTTTTTTAAACAAATTCACAAAAATAATTTTTTCACCTCGAACAATTTTTTTTTAGATAATTTTTGACATTCTGAGCAAAAAATGTCTCTTGTGATTTTTTTCTAAAATTGATTGTTGTCGAATTATACGCGATTTATAATTTGAAAAATGCGAAAATGGTCATATAACTCGACAACAATCAATTTTAGAGAAAAATCACAAGAGACCTTTTTTGCTCAGAATAACCCGAATTATCTAAAAAAAAAATCGTTCGCAATAAAAAAAATGTTTGTGAATTTGTTTAAAAAAATTTGTTTAAACAATTTTTCGACCGCGGCACCGCCCGGCACCCTGTGGATATGTTATAAGGACCTCGTTTTGAGTAAGTTTCTGCAAAAAATGGAATCGGAATAATTTCACTAACGGGGGCGACGATAAATCCTGGACTATAGCGCTAATTGTTAATAATTAAAAATAACAGCTTTGTAATAAAATAATGACAAAGATCTCTTCACGACCTTGAAGAAGGGGTTTGAAACTTGATTTGGTCACTTTTTGAATTTCATAATAATAATGTTTAATCGAGTTATTAAGCCTTGAAAATGGCCATTTTCGCATTTTTCAAATTTTTAATCGCATATAACTCGACAACAATCAATTTTATAAAAAAATGACAAGATCCCTTTTTTGCTCAGAATATGATCCCTGTGGATATGTTATAAGAACCTCTTTTTGATTAAGTCTGTGCAAAAAAATCGAATCGGAATAATTTCGCTAGCGGGGGCGACGATACTGCCCGGTATATGTGTTCTTGCTTCAATGTTCAGCTTTCAAGTCTATATTGCAGTATCGAAAACACGTAGCATCTCAAAGCTCTTACTCTCAGTTCTAATCTGAGGTCTTTGTTGCAGAAAACTGTTTTCATTTTTCAAATGCATTTCTTGCTATTTCTATACTGGCCCTTATTTCTGTTGTTTGATCATTATTGTCTGAAATCCAGGTTTCTAGATATTTGTATTTATCAACCCTTTATATCGGTACATTTCCCAAATATACGTTTTGTGTAGTAGCAGTTTGACTTGTTCAACAGAACATGCCATTATCCCGGTGTCATCTGCATATCTTATGTTGTTAATATATTCTCCGTTAATTATATTCCTTCACTTTGAGATAGTAATGCTTCCTCAAAAATGGATTCACTTTATACATTAAATAGCAATGGAGACGGAATACATCCCTGCCTAACACCTCTCCCGATTTCAGTTTCTGGGCTGGGTTTGTTATCTATTACAATTTGTGCTTTTTTAATTCCAGTAAAGGTTTGTTATGCGTCCCTTTCGTGTATGTTTTTTGTTTTTAGAATTTGGACTAATTTTTCATGCCTTACTACAAACATACATTCTGTACAATATATATACCGTTGCACGTCCTCCGCGTCATAGCACGTGACGTAACATGATACCAACACGAAATATTTAAGCCGTAGGTGTGTTTCTTTTTAGAATCGTTTAGCTGAGTACACTGGAATTACAGCCGCTAAATAGACATATTTTATTATATACGCATGTAAATACTATTTGAAGATTTCTATTAATGTAAATTTAAAGAAACTTGGGTAAAACCAGGGGTAATAATAGGCGGTTGAAGCGTAGCACTGGCCCTGTTACCTTCCTTGTATACCGTAGGCCCTAGATATAGCAGACTACCCTGTTATACTCCCAAAGCCACGTGAACGGTATAAAACGGGAGACTATTATTACTATTAAAGAAACTTATCCTAACTTGTCATTTAATTTGTAAAAGTGGAATATAAAGCGTTTTTATAAAGCACACTTGTTCGGGTTACACTCTAACTGCGATCGAACAAAAGTGACATTTTGGCATAAATTGGTATTGACACTTCAGATTTGTTTTTATTCTGACCTAATATAAGTATTTGTTTTATTATATTTATTGTTTTTATTATTTACTATAACGTAAGATTATAACTTAATTCTTATTGTCTATTTTTAATGTTTTATTTATTTACATTGAATATTAATTTGTTTTGTTGTATAATCCACTTCGCAATAATTATGTCATATATTTGATTTAAAATGAATTCAAGAATTTTTTGTAATTGGGCAACAATGTAACTTAGATCTCTGACATAGATAATGAGGTACAACGGTATGTATATTGTACGGACTGTAGTTTATTTTGCGAATTTATTTTTTCCATTTAATAATTTATTTCATGTTTAATACTTTCTACTAAAAACTTAATCCATTTTATTTTGTTGATTATATGAACAATCTGATATTTTTTTATTTTCATCTAGTATGTAGTAAAGTAAATAAAAAATATTTAACCTTTATTTAACTACCCGCGCATCAAGTTATACCATAACTACACGTGTGGCGTACTTTATACGCCACAAGAAAATACACTTAAAAACAGCGGATTTGTTTTTTTTTTAATACACTTAGTGGTTTGCTATAAAACAAACGGCATCAACGAATACTTGGAGTTCCTTCTCAGTAAGCCAATTGGGATTTATAACTGGAATCTGATTCCATAATAAATAAAATTACTAATTAAAAAAATTTTTGAAATGTGATTTTTTACATGAGAAAAAGTATTGTTTATAAAGAAAAATATATTTTGTGCCATAATGACTAAAAAACAATTGAAAGATGTACTTATATTACTACTTATTTTACTACAATCGTGGCGTATATTGTCCACCACCGGAAACAACAAATAATAAACTGTAAATTACGATCTTCCCAGAACGCCGTTTATAACGAAACTAAAAACCAATTCTAAAGCACATTCCAGTTATAGGTTAGATAGATAAGCAAGGTCAAAAATTAAATTTTTAAATATATTTGCAGTAGAATTATATCTGGCGTACAAAATACGCCAGCGCGTGTAGTTAAAGGTTAAAATATTTTTTATGCAATAATTTTTTAGATTGATGAACAAAATCACAAGAAAAAAACTCTAACGGAGGTCATATTTGGTAGTTCAAAGAAAGAAAATCATCCACCTTTGTCTCTCTCGATGAACTACAAAGATTTAGAGTATCAGTTGCTAAAAGAACGCCAGAATAACCAACAACTTAATGAAGAAATATATAAACTGAAAGCTGCTACTATGATTCAGGAAACCAATAAAGTGGCAGATAGAATAAAGGCTGAAAGGTCTAAATCGGAAGTTTTATCTCCAAAAAGCAAGGTACCCGATTCTTTATTATTTATATTTGTATTGATTTGTTTTGAATGTTTTTGCATACAGCTAAAATTAGAACTGATAAAACCTCTACCTAACTAAAATCTATTATGTATATAAATAAATTCAAACTACGTTATTGAAAAATATCCACTATATCTTTATACTTATTTATACATATGTTTCACCACATTCTGGTTTCTGCAGGTGTGTTTATTTATTAATTAATAAAGGTTCTAGTCTAGACAGTTCATTTAAAGATGCTCTCATTATCGCATCTCATTTTGAAACGTCACATAATGAAATCAAATTTTTATCAGTTAATTTATACAAAATAATTGAAATATATTTTTTCTCACGTCCATTTGTTTCTAATAGTAGGGGAGGCAAGTATGCTAAATTTGCAGTTACTCGAGCGTTATGGGGACCTATTGGGTTGTGAAGATTAGGTCCTAAAACCATAAAAAGTTAATTTAAGTTTTCCATTTTAGTGGGGACTTTTTATTTTTTAATTTAATTTTCCATTTCCAATAATCGTTTTTTTTTTCGATTATGGCGCCACCTATCCATAATTCGAAAAAATGTCTCGAATAAAAGTTGCCTATTTTTACGTAAGGAATCCAAATCTGCAATAGAAAATGAGGGCTCCTATTTAAAATTTTAAAGTAACCTCTCACCCCACATCCGTGAGGGTTCGTGTGTGGTGTCATTCAATAGATTTTTCAAAAATGTTGAATACGTGTATTTTTCAGTTTTTCGATCTGATGTTCATTTCGCGAAATATCGCGGAGTTCCTATTTCAAATTTTAAATTTACCCCCACACCTCTCCGTGGGCATCTTTACATTCCGTATATGTATTTGGCACCTAGGAGTTTTCTATTGGTTCCTTGCGACACGCGGTGATATTTCAACCAATACGCGGCGAGGCGCCAAACGCATATACGAAATGTTATTCGGTGCGAAATTCATATACGGAATGTTAAATATTCGTAGACTAAAAAGGCGACTTTTTATTAAGTCAGTTAAATTATTAAATAAAAATAAAACGAGTATAGCATATGGAATGTTCTTTGGTGTGAAATTCATATACGGAATGTTAAATGTTCGTAGATCAAAAAAGACGACTATTTTCGTCTGGTAGCACACAGCCCTAATAGTCCAGAGAAATAAGGTTTTTGTCGGGACACTTGAGCAGCCAGGTTCAACTGGATTTTTTGGGTATTACATACCTGATACATTATAATTACAAAAATGCACGTCACAGTTCGGACGAGAAACTTAGTTATTAACAAATAAGGGTAAAAAATGGCAGTTTTTTCGTTTGAATCGCCGCAGGTAAAAATAGGGTAATTAAATATCTTATTTATAATATTCTTCTTTTTGTAGATGAGCCAAGGTTTAAAATGGCACTTTTTGAATTTTGGTCCGATCCTCTTTTGTTTCGGAAAGGGCAAAATAAGACTAAAATTTCAAAAATAAAAAATGTGCTAACTTTTGCGAAAATG
Organism: Diabrotica virgifera virgifera; assembly: GCF_917563875.1. Taxonomy (NCBI): domain Eukaryota; kingdom Metazoa; phylum Arthropoda; class Insecta; order Coleoptera; family Chrysomelidae; genus Diabrotica; species Diabrotica virgifera. The sequence continues at coordinate 164,164,646 of NC_065446.1, read as the reverse complement.
GCATTAAGTCTTTCATATTGCACGAAAATTTGAGTCAAACATTCCATATAATGCACAAAAATTTTTAAGACGATTCGTCAATTAGTTTAAATTTTATTCAATTTGTTTTTTCGCAATGCTATTGTTCAGAAAATAATAATGACATAGCAATTCTGTGGAAACCACATGCAAGAATAATAGTTATATTTTTAAAGTATTGAAAAAAATCAATAAAAAGTCGTTTTTATCACTCCGAAAAAAGTTTAGTAAAATAGAGTCATTTTTGGCTTCTAAACAATTTGAATAACTTTTATTGCTGGAATCGAATCTTATTATTGTATGTATTAACAATATAGATATGCAAAGTCCGCAGATAGTGTGCTACTTTTTTTATAAACAAAATGGTGCCCGAAAATCGTGTTTTTTTCAATGTTTGCCCTATAACTCCAAAGATTTTAACTTTAGACCAAAAACATCCAAATAAAAATTCACCGCAATTAAATTCTGCATAAAGACGTGTTTTTTCGATTTACTTCGACGAAAACTTTCTCCGGAAAAACCGGGTTTTTCCAACAAAATCTTTAATTTTCAACTAAACTTTTAGATAAGTAGTTGTTAATCAATAATTAAATAACTTGGTAATGTAAAAGCCCTTTCCGTATATATTATAATTCCAGAAGTCTATGGAAATGTAATGAACAGTTTAGCAACAATTAAAATGTTAATTAAAAATTTACGGTCACTATAATAACGACAATAATTATGATGCATAAGAATAACTGTGATTTTTTCATAAAAAGATACAATACCTATCTAATGTACTTTACAGAATTGAAATTGGACTATTTAAGCGGCCTCAGGAATATTTTAAAATTATAAACAATTTTTTGGTTTATAAACAAATAGAATATCTCAGAAAATGTTAAACTAAATTAAATTGTGAAAAGGGTATTCAAAAGATAGCGGCAGGACGCTTCTTTTAAAAGAAAAATCGTTTAATTATGACGAGTGGTTCCTGAGATACAACCAGTCAAAGTTGACCGGAATTTACGGCAAAGATATAAACAATAGAATCATAATTTTCAAACCACCACCTTTTTATTTTTGTCCTCTTTCTCCACACCAATTTTCATATCTTTAAAATCCTCATAACATATATTATTATAATAAAAACTATCGATAATACGTATGAAAATTGCCAAAAACAGCAAAATTCCAATCAAAAATTAGGTTGAAGAAAATGTAACCCTCAAAGTTCAAAATCGGTATACATAAAAAAATGCATTTTCTCGGCTTCCCATGGAGCAATTTCCTTCATTCTTTTTTTGTTCCCTAATAACTCGAGTAGAGCCATCGAAATAACGCATTATTAAATGTCAAACTTGCTTTTGTTTTGTTATAATAGATTAATTTATTTATAAGAACAGAAAATCACATATTTTTTCCAGTTGTAGGCTTTTTTTAGATGAACTTACTACAAGTGTACCTTTTAAAGTTAAAAACATAAATATTCTCATTTGAAAGCTATATAATTATTTAAACAATTTTTATTTAAACAAATTAAAATACTGTGTTATAATAAATAAATTAATTTATTATAACAAAAGAAAAGCAAGTTTGACATTTAATAATGCGTTAGTTCGATGGCTCTACTCGAGGTACTTGGGACCAAAAAAAGAATGAAAGAAATTGCTCCATGGGAAGCCGAGAAAATGCATTTTTTTAACGTATACCGATTTTGAACTTTGAGGGTTACATTTTCTCCAACCTAATTTTTGATTGGAATTTTGCTATTTTTGGCAATTTTCACACGTATTATCGATAGTTTTTATTATAATAATATATGTTATGAGGATTTTAAAGATATGAAAATTGGTGTGGAGAAAGAGGACAAAAATAAAAAGGTGATGGTTTGAAAATTATGATCCTATAGTTTATATCTTTGCCGTAAATTTCGGTCAAATTTGACCGGTTGTATCTCAGGAACTGCTCGTCATAATTAAACGTTTTTTCTTTTAAAAGAAGCGTCCTGCCGCTGTCTTTCGAATACCGTTTTCACAATTTTCATCGGCTTCTGGAATTATAATATATACGGAAAGGGCTTTTACGTTACCATGTTCTTTAATTATTGATTAACAACTACTTATCTAAAAGTTTAGTTGAAAATTAAAGATTTTGCGGGAAAAACCCGGTTTTTCCGGGGAAATTTTCGTCGAAGTAAATCGGAAAGAACACGTCTCTATGCAGAATTTAATTGCGGTGAACTTTTATTTAGGTGTTATTGGTCTAGAGTTAAAATCTTTGGAGTTATAGAGCAAAAATTGAAAAAAACACGATTTTCGGGCGCCATTTTGTTTATAAAAAAAGTAGCACACTATCTGCGGACTTTGCATATCTATATTATTAATATATACAATCATAAGATTCGATTCCAGCAATAAAATTGCTGGTAAATAACTTTTCCCAAAAATGGCCGATTCTCCGATAATCAGCCCAGACTATTTGTTAATATTGACTATACAGTAAATCTACTTTAGGATTTCAAAAGCTGGTATTTTTATACGAATTTTCAGAAAAAAACTTTTTGCTTAGGTTAATTAGGTTCAAAGTTAGCCACTTTTATTATTTAATTCGCAGTTACTTCGATATACATCAAATTCTCCTGTAACAGTGTTAGTTACCATACTACTCCGAAACGGCTTGGCTGATTTTTATAAAATTTTACACGTTTATCCTGTAGGACGTTGAAGTGGATTTAATCTATTTTTGATACCCATAAGTTATAAGGGGGTTGCCCCCCTGAATTTTTTTTTATTTTTTTGGACAAAATGTTCTACCTTAATTTTATATGATGTAGAATTGAAAAATACATACAACCCCTAATTTTCACTCTTCTATCACCAACCCCTATTTGTTAATAGCCATCTATATATTTACATCTATAAAATTCTCCTGCCACAGTGTTAGTTTACATACTCCTCCGAGACCGCTTGACCGATTTTTATGAAATTATATACAAGATGTCCCGGAAAATAGTGCGTTCCTTAAAGGTATGGGTAGAAGGCACCATGTAGAATAAAATACTCTTATAACATTTTTTCTAAATGCAACCGTTTGACCAAAAAATTAAAATACATTTTGGTATGCAAATTTAAATCTGACAACTATGTGCGGTACGCAAATTTAAGCATAGACAGTCCCATGTAAATAGATAGAAGACTAGAAGACAGATAGTAAACAGATAGTTTTAAAGAATCCTGTTTAGTGTCAATGCCGAAAATGTTTTCGAATCGTGAGTGTATTACCTATTATGTTATTATGTTGATTATTTATGGCAGAACACTAAATGGAGAGGCATACTATAATTAATTTCTTTCAAAATGTTTTGCCGGTATTTCTCGTCGCATGAATGGTGTTTGTGAAAGTGGGATACTTGGAACATCTATTCGGTATAATAATTATTTTCAAGTAAGTACAACTTAATTATTTCAGCTCACAAGTTAAACAAATTACTGAGACATTATCTGGTGTATTTAAGTTCCACTGTAAACTATGGAATTCAGTTAAAGCCCTCAGCATTTAACACACCTAAATACATAAATACCTAAATACTAAATACATAATACTAGTTCAGTTAAAAGATGTGTTTTTATGTTAAAGGCTGTTTAATTCGTTTAAAATTATGCTTACTATTTGGTTGGATTATTTTAAATACAAATCACAATCATAAACGAGTTCTTATTATGTGTTATTATTCCGTAGTGCGTACGATGTTGCCAGTTTATTAAAATTTCCAAACATTAAAATACAGGTATATGGAAAACAATGTTATCTTTTTTTTTGGAAACGGTTAACTTTAGAAAAAAATGGTATAGGACTTTTTTGTTCTAAATTGTGTATTCTCTCCATACCTTAAAGGAACGCACTATTTTCCGGGACACCCTGTTTGTATATTCGGTAGGTCTTAGAATCGGTCGTAATCTATTTTTCATATCCCTGAGTGATAAGGGGACTTCCCCCTAATATTTTGTAACGTTAGGTGGGGATATGTGTACATAACGTACTCTTCAAGATTACGAGTACATACAAATTGAAAAATTTATGATCAAAATCCATCAACAAGTTCCAGCGATATTAATCGCAGCATATGTTTGCAAAATCAGTTTCATTTTTTGAGTGCACGTATTTTAGTAATTCCCCTCCACCGACCACGAATTAATTCCGTTCGGACGTCATTTTTAAAGCTTTATTAACCACTCTGTTGAGGTTCAAAGTTTACTCAAACTTTTACACATAACCTATATATCTTCAACTTCAAAATAGCTCTAGTTAGGTTGCTTAATTGTTATAAACAAAGTAGCCGCCAATTAAATAAAAAAGTGGCTAACTTTGACCTTAATTAACCTAGGCAAAAAGTTTTTCTTTGAAAATTCGTATATAAATACCAGTTTTTCAAATTCCATTGTAGTTTTAGCCTACAGTCAATATTAACAAAGTTATTCAAATTGTTTATAAGCCAAAAATGACTCTATTTTAGTAAAATGTTTTCTGAGTGATAAAAATTACTTTTTAATGATTTCTTTAAATGCGTTGAAAATATGACTATTTTTCTTTCATGTTGTTTTCAAAGAATTGCTGTATCATTATTATTTTCTGAACAATAACATTGCGAAAAAAAGCTCTTTGGGATAAACAAATTGAATAAAATTTAAACTAATTGACGCATCGTCTTAAAAGTTTTTGTGCATTGTATGGACTGTTTGACTCAACTTTTCATGCAATATGAAAGTCCTAAATTCATTTTCGCAAAAGTTATAGCAAATTTTTTATTTTCGAAATTTTAGTTTTATTTTGCAATATCCGAAGCAACAGATAATCGGACCAAAATTCAAAAAACGCTATTTTAAACCTTGGCTCATCTACTAGAAGAAAAATTTTATAAATAAGACATTTAATTACCCTATTTTTACCTGTAGCGATTTAAACGAAAAAACTCTCATTTTTGACCCTTGTTTGTTAAAAACTAAATTTCTCGTCCAAACTGTGACGGGCATTTTTGTATTTATAATGTATTAGGTATATAGTACCCAAAACACCCATTTGCAACCTGGCTGCTCAAGTGTCCCGAACATACATTTCCCTGGTGTATAAACTTTAACAGAAATAACAGAATTGAATAGCTGAAAAATAAATCTAAACATACTATACAACACGTGCAAGTCATTAAAAATCTATACCATACCATTCCATTTATAAATTTCGCATCAAATAACATTCCATATAGGTAATAATTATTTTATTTTCTTTAATATACATTAACAAAATATTTTAAAATCAGTATTCTTTAACTGACTTAATAAAAAGTCGTCTTTTTTAGTCTACGAATATTTAACATTCCGCATATGAATTTCGCACCAAATAACATTCCAAATACTATAATTATTGTTTTATTTTTATTTAATAATACATTAACCAGTATTTTAGTCAATCTCCTTTTAACTGACTCTATGAAAAGTGTCTTTTTCGGTCTACGAATATTTAACATTCCGTATATGCGTTTGGCACCTCGCCGCGTATTGGTTGAAATATGACCGCGTGCTGCAAAGAACCAATAGAAAACTCCTAGGTGCCAAATACATATACGGAATGGTTAGATGCTCTCCGTGGTGGTCATGTTTGATATCATTCGATAGATTTTTGAAAAATATTAAACACATTTTTTAGTTTTTTGATCTGACGTTCATTTTTTCACCCATTTTCTTATGCCCCGCCCAAATTCTCAGATTTTTAAATATTTCTGCATGGGCGCGGCCCAAAATAGCGACAACTCTACCTTATCGGTAATAGTCTACGAGATGTGCACAATAAATTGAAGGTGAAATTGCAAAAGAAATTATGTATGTCTTTGTACTCCTTTTATAATGCTTAAAAAATTACGGAATCGGGATTTCATTACATATTTTTTTTATAATTCTCGTATCAAAGGTGCGCGTGAAGTTAGGCATGTTAATGACAATTGCGATTTTGGGGTCGACCTGTTCTGCATGTTATCATGCAGACTTACCTTATCTTAATCTGACGATTTCGGGTTCTCTTGTGAGTGATTTTTTTCGGACCCATTTGACGAACTTCCCTATATTAAGAGTAAAGTAGCTTTATATTTCACAATATAGAAAAGTGTTATTAAATTTCACAATTTGGAGAAAAATGGCCAGTAGTATTAGATAGACTGCTATTGAACTACTTGGGAAAACGTCAGGAAAAAAGTTTGAGGATAAAGAGACTTGGTGGTGGTCAAACGAAGTACAACGAAAAATAAAAGAGAAGGGAAAATTATATAAAAAGTGGCAAGAAACCAGATCCGACACAGATCTTCAAAACTAAATGGTGGCGAAAAAGGAATTGAAAGTAGCAGTAGCAAAAGCCAAAGCAGAAGCGTATTCAAACCTATTCGATCAACTTGATACCAGGGAAGGCGAAACGAAGATATATAAAATAGCCAAACAGAGAGCAAAGAAAGCAAAAGATTTTAATCAGATTAGATGTATCCGAGATGATAATAATAAAATACTAGTTCACGAAAAGGATGTCAAAAAGAGATGGAGAAAGTACTTTGACAGCTTATTAAATGAAGAATTTGGCAGACAGCATGTAGAGTCAACGGAGACAGTAGCAGCAATAGTCACAAAAGTAACAAACGAGGAAGTGGCTCAAGCGCTTCAAAAAATAAAGAAAGGAAAATCGGTAGAACCAGATGATATTCCTGGGGAAGTATGGAGAGCATTTGGAGAGACAGGAACAAGGTGGCTAGCAGGTTTATTTAATAGAATTATGGAAGTTGGACAAATGCCAGACGAATGGAGAAGCAGTATACTAGTACCTGTCTACAAAAACAAGGAAGATATACAACAATGTACAAACTACAGGGCTATAAAACTGCTTAGCCACACCATGAAAATATTGGAAAGAGTAATTGATAGACGGATACGTGAAGAGACCGAAATATCCGAGAATCAGTTTGGCTTTATGCAGGGTAGATCAACAAGAGATGCAATTTTCATTATAAGGCAGTTGATGGAAAAATACAGGAGTAAAGAAACAAACGCTCATATGGTATTCATTGATCTTGAGAAAGCAGATGATAGAGTTCCTCGAGATATTCTGTGGTGGGCACTCAATAAGAAAGGAGTCCCTGGTGAATATGTAAAGATTGTGAGGGATATGTATGAGGGAGTAACGACTAGTGTTAGGACAGGTGTGGGAGAGACTGATAAATTTCATGTGAAAGTAGGATTGCACCAAGGCTCGGTGCTTAGTCCGTATTTATTCTCATTAGTTTTGGACCACATAACAGCGAAACTACAGAGTAACATTCCATGGTGCTTAAAGTATGCTGATGATGTGTTAGTAGGAAATAGTGAAAGAGACTTAGAACAAAAACTGGAACAGTGGAAACAAGTTCTGGGGGAAAAAGGTTTAAAACTTAGTAGGACAAAGACAGAGTATTTGCAATGTCCATTTAAAGATGGAGTTACTACAAATAAAATAGTATGTTTGGATGGTGAAGTGATTGTAAAAAGCAATAGTTTTATGTACCTAGGATCGGTATTACAGAGTAATGGAGAAATATATGGAGATGCATGCAGTAGAATTAGGGCTGGATGGATGAAGTGGAAATAAGCGAGTGGTGTGTTGTGTGACAGAAAAATTCCAATAAAGCTGAAGGGAAAATTCTATAAAACAGCCATAAGACCTGCTATGATGTACGGAACTGAATGTTGGGCAGTGAAAAAGAAAGAGGAACAACGAATGCATGTGGCGGAAATGAGAATGCTTAGATGGATGAATGGAGTGACAAAAAAGGATAAAATTAAAAATGAGTATATTGGGAGAAGTCTAGGTGTGGCACCAATTGATGCCAAAATGAGACAGCATAGGTTGAGATGGTGTGGTCACGTTCAACGTCGAGACGCTAATCACCCAATACGAAGAATTGCTGAAGTGCAGATTCCTGGAAGGAGTAGGAGAGGAAGACCAAAGAAGACGTGGGGGGAGACGATTAGGCAGGACATGTTGGTAAAGGGGATTAATATTGATATGACCCAAGATAGAATTGTATGGAGAAATGCAATTAGGGAAGCCGACCCCGCATAGGGATAAGGCAAAGAGAATGATGATGATGAGAAAAGTGTTATTAAAAAGAGTTATTTTAAATTAAGGGTTATGTTATGTTATAATATGCAATTATATTCTTTTAATTGAAAAAAATTTTAAAAAAATTTCTCAAATTACGGATACCCTTCGATATCCTACGGATATCTTGTTTAAAAACAGTGCTAGAATTTTTTGCAGTACACCATTTTAAAGTAAATAAAATAATCTTTTTTTTTATTCCACAACGTATATACCTAAATGTATAAGAAAAAGAATCATAATGAGAAATTTAAAAAATAATTATTAAAAATATAAAAAATCATTAAAAGTATAAAAGCTTGAAAAAGCATAACTTGCTTAAAAGAGCCGTACAGCCTTATACAATAGACCATTTTAAAGGTTATTGGCTTCTCTTTCTACTAAATTTACCATTGCATATACCTTGAATGCGTAGAAAAAAGTTAGAGAACAATGTTTGCGAAATAATGGGGAAAATGGCCTAAAAATGCTGTGAGCGGCGAACTTTGAAAAATTCTATTTCGGAAACTGTAAATCCTAGACTTTTACCAAACTCTTTTAAAGAGGAAGGATGGAAGTTATTTTTCGCTGAAGCAATGCCTGTACCGATATCTCTGTGGAAAAAAGTTATGGGACAAAAAAACAAAATTGCTTTCGTTCGTTTTTTTTCTTACTTTTCTTTTGGATATATTTTTGTAAAAAAAAACAATATTTCACTTTAAAATGTGATATTTCGATAGTAAATTTAACCTGGCACAATTTTCCTGTAGACGTGTTTGTACCAAAAGTGCATAGAACTCACCTTAATTCACCCTGTGCCTAGGGACTAATTCACCTCTTTCTCAAAAACGCACACATTTAAATGGTAGCACTCCTCGGTTTTTTCAAATTTAGAGGTCCATTGACCATATGAGACGATAAAATCACGTTAACGTTGTAGTTCCTTTTAGCTCTCTCATGTTGAACATAATGAATAGCCTAGTATTGATATGCCTTTTTCCCGTCCTTTAAGTGTTCTTCTCATAATATGCTCCCCATATATATATTGAATAATTGGGGAGATAGTGTACATCCGTGTCTGACACCCCGTTCTGGATGAAATTCGTTTGAAAGTGTGTCAAGCACTTTCGTTTGAAAGTGTGTGTTCATATAGTTCAGTTCAGCAGTTCAGTTCGGTTCTAGCTTTGCTATGTCTATTGTTATATAATATTGATTGTAATTAACTCTAAGGTAGAAAATATTAGTATTAAACTTTAATTGTTGTTATATGATTTTAGGCAGCGATGCAACTACTCGTTAATTCTCCAAGTAAACAAAAAGAATTTAACAGGCAAAATTCTCAACGAAGGATGCATCACAATATACCTCACAGGTTTGTTGATTTTTTTGTTTAACACAGTTTTTGACAAATGTCTTCATAATTGATGTAAACTTTATAAGCTACACTGACCGGCCTAAAAAAGGGCCACCCCACAAAATGGGTCATATTTAATGTCTCGAATTTCCTAAACCTGTTGTCCGATTTAAGTGATTTTTATAATATTATAAAGCCTTATTCTTTAATAATATTGTTGCTAGACAGGTAAATTATTATTAAATTGGAAAAAATCCTTTGTAAAAGGTATACAATTTTTTATTAAAATCCCTTTAAAGGGCTACATCACAACAAAACGTTTTCGATTTTTATAAAAAATCATCATCAGTGTTAGATAAACTGGATGCTAGCTGAGCCGCAAAAGAAAAATATCGGGGTAAAAACCCTTTAAATATAATATAGATGCGTTAAAAATGCATACTTTAATAAAAAGCCTTATGATGGTCACATGGCAACTAGGATAATGCCCTAAGGTAATGTATTGAAATTTCCCAACACGTGGGATCCAAATTGAGTTGTTTACATTTCAATGACTTAATGGCAACTGTCTTTAATGACTTAATGGCAGTTGCCATTAAGTCATTGAAATGTAAACAACTCAATTTGGATCCCACGTATTGGGAAATTGCAATACATTACCTTAGGGCATTATCCTAGTTGCCATGTGACCATCATAAGGCTTTTTATTAAAGTATGCACTTTTAACGCATCTATATTATATTTAAAGGGTTTTTACCCTGATACTTTTCTTTTGTGGCTCAGCTAGCATCCAGTTTATCTAACACTGATGATGATTTTTTATAAAAATCGGAAACGTTTTGTTGTGATGTAGCCCTTTAAAGGGATTTTAATAAAAAAAAATTTATACCTTTTACAAAGGATTTTTTCCAATTTTGTGATTGATTGTATACAGCTACAGGAAAAACATTTTCTTTTCCTTGTGGATTTTGTAAATTATTATTGTACACCGGGTGTATCAATCAAACTGTGTTTTTTCTCAAAGTTCGCCACACTCTGTGGAATATTCTAGCATTTATAAAATACTGAAATTAAAGTCCGACTCTGGCCTCAGGTTTTCTTAACATTCTGTTTTTTGATTCATTCGCTTATGTTGGATAACAAAAAAGTTAGGTACTTTTTGACATACAATTAAGAATTTTATATTCACCATTGGCGTGCATGCGGGTAATATTACCCGTCATATTACCCGTATGCGCGCCAATGGAGAATATAAAATTCTTAATTGCATATCAAAAAATGTGCAATAACTGTCTCTTAAAACCTACCAAATTTCATTTGCATACCTCAACCGGTTTTTAGAGCAGTAAATAAATCGTTAGTTTGTAATAAAAATTTCAACATCCCTTATCTCGGAAACGAAGCATTTGCGGACATACGTTTATAAATCAAAGTATCATTATTTTTTCATGCAGAATTACCTCTTAAAGTTTGCCATACTTATTTAAAAACACCCTGTATTGACGAAAAACAAGGCTAGTTGTTAAAGTACCTAACTTTTTTATTATATAACGTAAGCGAATCAATCAAAAAACAGAATGTTAAGAAAACCTGAGGCTATAATTGGGGTTTAATTTCAGTATTTTATAAATGCTATTCCACCGGATGTGGTGAACTTTGAGAAAAAACACAGTTTGATTGGTACACTTGGTATACAATGATAATTTACCTGTGTGGCAACAATATTATTACAGCGACATTGTTAAAGAATAAGGCTTTATAATATTAAAAAAAAATCACTTAAATCGGACAACAGGTTTAGGAAATTCGAGACATCAAAAATGACCCATTTTGTGGGGTGGCCGTTTTTGTGCCGGTCAGCGTATTTACCCTGATCCGTTTTTTCTTAAAGTTTTGTGGACAGTTATGTAAGCGGCGAAATAGAAGACAATTTATTATAAAGCGTGTATGATCATCTATCATTAATCAGCGATAGTCGGCATTAGTCGGCGACATAACCAAGCGAAGCAACTTTCGAAGTTCAATATGAATTTGAAAGCCGTTTTTGAAGATCGAATCAGTCAAATATCTTTCATATAAAATTCAGCCATAATTTGTATATTAGCCACGATATAATATATTGTGATATGTAAATTGTCAACATCCGCACTTTACTAAAAGTCACAGTTAGAATGCGGTGCAGTAGCAGGTAGCATACAGTTAAGTCCAGGGTTCTTTACACGTGCGTCATTAATAACTGGTGAGATAAAACACATACTCTTTATCTAGCATCATTGTCGTCCACGCATGAAACTAAAGATAAACCAAGTACCGCCTGTTATTAAGTAAAGACACATGTTATTTTTATAAACACTCTAGACTCAGTACATCGAAAAGAGATGGGTACAAAAAAGACGATTGGGGACGATTTCAGATTTTAAGTACAATTTGTGATGTTTCTGGTTTGTTTGCTTGTCCCTGTCAGTTTGTCAGACTTTTTGTTGTTTTTCGGTCTGTTTTTGCGTTTAGAAGTTATTTATATTAAGGCCATGGGTACGTAATTCGCAAATATTTTACGGCTATCCCTACTTTTTCTGTCTTTACACGGCAAATTACGTGTAGTAAAATTCACACTGGTATGGATATGTAAACATTACTAGAATGTCATTCTACTTGAAAATGTCATCATTCATCATTAACTTAAAGAGATTGCTTTTGAATGTTCTTGGATAACTGTTATTTGTATAATTGCAAATTATTAATTCAGTTATTAAATGTGATAATTTTTCACTAACTATGTATTCAATGATTGTAATAATTTATATGTACAACAAAAACTAATACTCAATCGAGAAAAGAGGAAAAGTGTTAAAGTGATTTTTTAATAATATATTGTTACTATGGAACGCTTACAATTTTGAACATCTTTAATAACAAAATACTTGGATCACAGAATATATTATCTTGATGTATTCTCTGCTTGGATCTTCCACAAATAATACACAATAAATAACTTTTTATTAAGTTCACGTCTTAAATCAATTATTTGTCAAATACATTATATACATATCAATATTATTTAATCAACAACTCAAAATATTCCCGATGCATGTCAAATATTTAAAATTTTCACTGATTGTCACTGTCTGACTGACAATATGCTGACAATATTTTATTCGACTGAGTGCGTTGTAAGACAAAGATAGATTTGGAAAATATTACCACGGACATGGTGTCCATTTTTTTCGAATCCTGAAAAAACTAATAAATACTTTTAAAAAATTTAAACGCAGAATGAAAGACTAAATTATTATCGAGGGCCGAAAGTCCCTTAGAATAAATAAAAAGTTTATTTTGAATGAGATATTTGAAATTAAAAATCACACTAAATTTTCTCTTAGTTTTTCACTTCTGTAACTTATTAAAATGAACATTATAGAAGTTCTCAGGGACTTTCAGCCCTCACTAATAACGTAATCTTTCATTCTGCGTTTAAATTTTTCAAAAATACTTATTAGTTTTCTCAGGAGTCGAAAAAAATTAATCCCCATTTGAATAGCATTGCAGCCGAAAATACGTACCCATGCCCTTAAACAAACAGTACTTATTTTCACAACCAATTTTATACTGGAATTTGAAATTTTATGGTAAGTGTATTTTATTTTGCAATTAATTAACATACGAAGTTAACCTCATTCACAGTCAAGGAATGGTTTTGTTGACGTTTCCGTAAAAGTCAAAGAAATAACAAAATCAAAATATTTTATTTTCAAATATTTATATTATAACAATGATATTAAAAGAATTTATTAAGCTACTCCAAATATAGTTGTAATTCTGCACCAAAAGTTTAAGTTTTATTTATTTGATAACGTAAAATTTTATAATATAATCCGTGATCGAAGCAGTAGCCACTTTTTGTCACTTGCTGTTGCGTGGAATAGATTTCCGACTTATTTGGTATGCTTTAAATGATGACGCACGGGTAAAGAATCATAGACTTACCTGTAGACATATATTTCTTACGGGAGAACGTCCGGTTTGCCCCAAGCGGCGCATCAGTACTGGTGATTTCTCAGTCTATCGCCAAACTACCATGGACCTACCACTGTGCCGACATGAGCGGCATCGCTGCGCGTCGTAAGACCAACACTGCATTCTAACTGTGGATTCTACTTTAGCCGTAACAAAATGTGCATTTATATTTTTTAAATTTTCTTTTTAGGTTCGAATCTAAATTTAGCAGATCATCGACCAAATGTTCCGGATGCTCAGAACCTATTTCTCTCGGACGTACTGTAGCAGTTTGTTCTGAATGTACTCTCCATGTTCATATGGAATGTAAATCAGACGTTCAAAATACTTGTGGCCTGCCCGCGGTTTATGCTAGACATTATAAAGAAAGCCTACCAACCAATGAAGAAAAAGTCGAGCTTAATAATTCTAAAGACGATGTAAACGTCGAGGGGTGGATTAAAGTACCCGGGTAAGTTGTAGTAGACTATATAAAACAGTGAAATAAAGAGGTTTTTTACTTAAGGCCATCGGTACATAATTCGCAAATATTTTACGGCTATCCCTACTTTTTCTGTCTGTACACGGCAAATTACGTGTAGTAAAATTCACACTGGGATGGATATGTAAACATTACTAGAATATCATTCTACTTGAAAATGTCATCATTCATCATTAACTTAAAGAGATGGCTTTTGAATGTTCTTGGATAACTGTTATTTGTATAATTGCAAATTATTAATTCAGTTAATAATGTGATTATTTCATTCATAGGAAATTCTGACCAATAAAAAGCTACATAAATCTAAATTAAATCGATTATTTTTTGATGATTTTAACTTCCAATCCTATAGTAAGATATTTGATCACGTGTTTAATTCTGTCCAATCAGATTAAAATTATACTGAGAATTATCTACTGTAGAAAATTACCGATAGAATTTTTTTATGTAGATTGTTTCTGTTTAATGGCAACCAGTTTCCTAGTTTTGACAACTGTCACATTTAAGAAAATATTCATAATATACGCATTAAAAAATAATCTTACGAATATCACACGACAGTAAGAATAAATAAAATAATGCTTCATTTTTACTCAAATTTATTGTCATTGGGTAATAGCCACTCGAGCCCTGCGGGCTCTCGTGTCTATTGCCTGACAACAAATTTTCGAAAAACTGTCGCATTATTTTCAATTTATTCTCACTCTCTTGTGATATTATACCCGATAATTTTTGATAATTTTCCATCGTCAAGTATATTACATCAGATGCCCTTCGTTGCTACGAAAAAATACATTCAGTGACATTAATGACAATTAATGTTTTAAAAATTATAAAAGTGATGACTTTCAACCATCAAATTAATATTTATAACAACTGTGTGTTTAATTGTACTAATTTGTAATTACATAAATAAATTACAATAAAATTTTGGTGCTGAACAGTTTTATTCATGAAATAATCGCAACAAATTGCACTCGATTTCTAAAATTAATATAGAATTTTTACCCTCGTGACACTTTGACATAAATTAAAACTGTCAAAGTGTCACTCGGGAAAAATTCAATAATTTTAGAGCTCTTGTGCAATTACTACTGATAATTTTTTCACTAACTATGTATTCAGTGTTTACTAAATTATTACCGAGGGCCGAAAGTCCCTTAGAATAAATAAGAAGTTTATTTTGAATGAGATATTTCAAATTAAAAATCACACTAAATTTTCTCTTAGTTTTTCATCCCTGTAACTTATTAAAATAAACATTATAGAAGTTCTCAGGGACTTTCGGCCCTCGCTAATAACGTAATCTTTCGTTCTGCGTTTAAATTTTTCAAAAATACTTAATTAGTTTTCTCAGGATTCGAAAAAAATAAATCCCCATTTGAATAGCATTGCAGCCGAAAATACGTATCCATCCTCTTAAACAATTTTAATGATAATTCAATAAAAAACATGTACGTAGCTAAATAGTTTTTAGTATTTAAATTTTATTGAATGAATGCAATGAGAAATGGCAGAAGGAATGGAAAGTTTTAAGACAATAGTGTGTTAGAAAAACGTAAAGTTAATCGCAAACATAAAATCTTTTATTTTGATGTAGCTGAAAAGGTCACTAATTGATATAATCCGAACGGCAGCTAGATTGTTGGTGAAAAGCGGGGACAAGATAGACAAGGGGTGCAACTAAGTTTTTGTAAATAAAAGGAGAAAGTTTAGACATTAGATTAAATTATGCGGTTTCAAGAAAAGGTAGACGTATATGAATAAATGGTGGGATAGTGTCGGTTACAAAGAGAATGATCTCTCATTTTGGCACTTATTTTATTTCCTTAGCCCTTGCAGCACCAACCTTTTATTAGAAACAGATAGGACCAAGGTGTGGAGGTCAATAAATGTCCACACATATATTAATCAAAAACGTGCTTCTTTATTAACCTTCGGATGACCAAGCGGGGGAAATTGTGACCCCAGCGTATGTTTTTCTTTAATAAATTCAAAAGTATTTTCAATTTTTAACTCATTATTTTTTTATTTGACTTTAATATCATTCTAGATATCCTCATATTTTGAAATAAAAAAAATTCCCCATATTTTACGAATAAAAAATATATTCCGAAGTTGATGTTTAGTAAAATAGCGTCTATTATGTGTAATTCCAAGTAGTTTTACGCTAATGACGTCGACTTTGCAAAGTAACAAGACACTTACTCACACACGACACTAATACTAATGTTGTGACTGGCTCAATGACATAAAGGCCATGCCTTAAAAAATATTTTAAATTTTTTTTTATTTTTTTGGTAATTGTCATTTTTGACCTGGGGACATTTTTGACCTGGGGTCATTTCCCCCCCCCCCCTTGGTCATCCGTGTAACAAAAAAATGTTGGTCATCGGAAGGTTAAAACTAATTTAAAAATAACACTTTTACAAATAGACGTTAGTGGAACGGTTAAAAAGATCAGATCGCAGGGTACACAAACATTTGACTCTTTGTTGTGCTTAACGCACACACACTTCTGTCATTTTGAACAAGCTATGGTTGTTTTTGCCAAATTATTGGTCTTTTCTCTTTAGATTTTGCTAATTTACAACCTCATCAGAATGCTGAGTTGAGAGAAAGAGAAGTATCTTTGTAGGCTTCTGACATGTTACATAAGAAAGCAATTGCCTTCCTTCCGTATTCTAAAGTACTCCCGGTATTCGCTCCGTGCGTGACCATGGTGGGGATACACGAAACTATGCCAGCGTCCGTAGCGGCGAAATATGACAATTTTGGCGAATAATGATTGAATAATAATTTTCTTTTCAATAGATATTTCGCTTACCTTATTTTTGCCGTTTTGACTTTTATTATTTATATTTTCATACTGACTTTCTTTCCTTCACCGATCTGGTGGTATATTCCTATCGTCATCTATTTCCATTTTGTTTTACACACATACAAAATTAATAGTTCAACAGACCCAGCTAGTTTTTTTTTTTGTTTTGATTCTGGCCTTAGTTTAAAATCTTTAGCCACGTAATTACATATAAAATTATTATTCGTTCATACAAAATTGTCCAGTATACACTTAAAAATAAAGAATAATAAAAAATAAGGCTTACAAATAACAATGTCTACTTACTATGTTAATAAATACAACTATGCTAATTATTATTATTTTTTTTACTACGATAGGAACTCAACCCGATTCAACCTCTCGGAGATTTAGAACCTCTTAGTGATTTTTTTAAAATCTTTTTTTTTAATAATTTCTTTTTTTTTAATTATTTTATTTTTATATATATATATATATACTTACTACTTAAGTTGGAATCATATGGGAAACTTTTTTATTATTAATTTTACGAAAAAAAGTTATTCTTCATAAAAAGTTCTGCATGCTCTAAAACCTAAGATTCAATCATTAGATATTAAATTTTATCAATATTATACGAGGTATGTCAAAAAATATGAATTTCGTTAGAGGGTAAAGTACCTTTATTTCTCTGAATATCGAAAATTCTTATGAAAAGTTTTTCGGAATTAAAAACTAATATCAAATATGCAATTATATGCTTCCAATCGAAAAAAAAATATATTTTCCAAACTTTTCTCAAATTTATGGATGAGTTCTTAACTTCGTTTTTATTTATTACACATAAGATAACTCTTTTATTATTACTTTTACGAAAAAAAGGTATTCTTTATAAAAATCTCTGTATGTCCTAAGCCCTAAGATGCAACCATCAGATATCACACTTTATTAATCTTATACGAGGTATGTCAAAAAATATGAATCTCACTCGGGAGTAAAGTACCTTTATTTTTCACAATATTGAAAATTGTTATTACAAAAAGTTGTTTAGAATTAAAAAATATACTTCAATATACAATTACATCCTTCTAATTGAAATATTGTGAAATATAAAGGTACTATACTCATGAGCGAAATTTATATTTTTTGACACACCTCGTATAAAATTATTAAAAGTTGATATTATCATGGTTGTATCTTAGTCTTTAGATTAGACCATGCTGAGCTTTTTATGAAGCATAACATTTTTTCGTAAAATTAATAATAAAAGAGTTATCATATTTGTAATAAATAAAAATGATGCTGGGTATTCATAAATTTGAGAAAAATTTGTAAAATATTTTTTTTTTTAATTAGAAGCATGTAATTGCATATTTGTTCTTAGTTTTTAATTCCAAACAACTTTTCATAATAAGAATTTTGGATATTCAGAGAAATAAAGGTACTTTTCCCTTGAACGAAATTCATATTTTTTGACATACCTCGTATAATATTGATAGAATATGATATTTAATGATTGAATCTTAGGTTTTAGAGTATGCAGAACTTTTTATGAAGAAAAACTTTTTTTCGTAAAATTAACAATAAAAAAGTTTCCCATATGTTTCCAACTTAAGTAAACACGCTGTATATATTTTTTTATTTTTTTTAATATTTTTTTAAATTTTTTTTATTTTTTTTAATCTTTTTTTTTTATTATTTTTTTAGTTAATGTTAAAATCTAGTACTAATAATTCACACTGTCTAATTGCTTTCGATGTACACTTAATTAATGTTAACACCGACAACTAAACTATAACGAAAAAGTGAAGAAAAACCCTTAAAATTGATATTTTCTTCAGAGAACTTCCAAATGCTTTTTAATTTGACGTTGTTTGACACTCAAACTTATTGTTTGTATGGTACTTTATTAAAAATGGTAAATAGCTATTATGTATTAACGTCAAATATGTCATATGTGTATCATATGTTTAACGTCAAATTCTGTTCGCCAAACATGTCGGGCAACTACGCTAGGTGTCGCGTCAGTCATGCACGGAGCGAATATGCCTGCGATTTTGTTGGAGAGTGCCAACTAAAGTCAGACCAAAGTGTAATATTTGTCCGTTGTTAAAACGGCAGAGGCAGTTCAAATAATGCAAAATATAAGTTCGACGTAACTGTTTACTCTCATTTACGACGTTGTTAGCCTTAAACTACCGAGCAGTCTAGATAACTGTCAGTATCATAATAACCAAGCGGAAATGGATTAAACTATACAAATGCTAATAGGGATGTTCACTAATTTTTAAATATAGTTAAATTCAATAGATTATAAGGTATATAAAAACGTAGCAATCATAAAACTGTTTAAAAATGTATATCTTTTAAGATAAATGAGTTCATAATGTTGATTTTCTTGGAGGCTAGAAAAACGGTACCCTGCAGCGAGGCTACGGTCTGTGACGTCAGCAGTCGTATCGTCTTTGATCGACGACTAGTTTTGTATACTTATTTACGAAGTATATTTGAATGTGTGGAGTTCTTTACGTATTTAATTAGTAAAAATGGAAAAAAAATAAGTGGTGTTTTATTCCTTGGTGTGTAAATACCTCTAAAAATAATTCTGACAAGATTTTTATTATAATTCCAGCTAATTTAAATCGTAAAAAGAAACGTAAAAAAGAAGTATGTATCTATCAATAAAAACCAAGCTTTTCTCTTGCGAAGATCACTTCTTTATTGTAAGTTATGGATCTTTTCCTAAATAAATGAGTTTTTAAATAAGTACATGGTCATTTTTACCCAATTTGTTTTAGATTTAAGTTAGCTTGGTTATAAAAAAATAAATTATAAAAATTCTTAATACCTACAGCCGAAAACTTCATATTTTGGACTTCTAAATATCTGTTTCTAAATATCCTTCTTCTTCTTCTTCTTCGCGCGACTAGGATTACTCCTGTTTGTCTGCCTCTTATTCGTTTCAAGTGTTGTTGACTGTACATTGTCTTTCCACCTTTCCGGCGGCCTTCCAACGGGTCTTCTGCTATACGGCTTGTTGTTTTTACAGATGTTCACTAATCTATCTGGTTCCATTCAGTTTGCATGTTCGTTCCAGTTTTTCTTTGTTGTTTTTATCCACCTGTTAATATTTTGAATTTTGCATCGTTCTCGTATACTTCTGCTGCTTTGTCTGTCTATTAATGATATGCCCGCTATTAATCTTAATACTTTCATTTCGATATTGTTGATTTGTTGTTTCGTCTTTCTTGTATCGGTCCTTGTCTCCGCTGCATATGTTAGGATAGGTCTTACTGTTGTCTTGTATACTTTTATTTTGCTTTCCGTGGTCAGATATTTGTTTCTCCATATGGTTTCTCGGAGGCAACCACTTACTCTTGCCGCTTTTGTTGCTTGTGTTGTGGTCTCTGTTCTTATATTCCTGTCACTAGTGATCTCTACTCCTAGGTAATTGAATTTCATTACTTGTTCTACAATTTTGCCGTCTATTTCTAACTTGCATCTACGCGGCTCTTTACTTATCACTATACATTTAGTTTTTTCTACTGATATTCTCATATTAAGTTTATTTGCTGTGATATTGAAATTGTTTAGCTGCCTTTGTAGGTCATCCTCGTTATCGGCAATTAGTACTGCATCATCGGCATAGCATAGTATCGTGATTTTATGCGCTCCCATGTGGTATCCATGTCGTTTTCTTACTTCGTGAATTATTTGATTCATCACCATATTGAATAACAATGGGCGGAGCGAGTCTCCTTGGCGGATTCCTCCTTTTAGTTCTATGCGTTCTGTTTCTCCTGTTGACATTATAACTTTGGTCTTGTTGTTCTTGTTAATTTCATTAATTAGCCTTATTATCTGGTGGTCTATTTGTTCAACTTGTAATAAATTTAAGAAATCATTTCGCCTCACCCTGTCAAAAGCACTTTTTAAATCTACAAAGCATATGCATGCTGGTTTTCCATATTCAATAGACTTTTCTACTATTTGCCTAATAATAAAAATTGCATCTATTGTACTGCGGTTCTTCCGGAAGCCTTGTTGTTCATCTGTCATGTTCGCTTTTTCCTCGATTTTATCTTTTATGACTGCCGTCAACAAATTTAATGTGCTGTTCATCAGACTAATGCCTCTATAATTTTCAGGATTTTTCGAGTCTGCCTTTTTGAGTATCGGTAGCAGGAGACTTTCCTTCCATTCCGCTGGTACTACTCCGATATTTATTATATCGACAAATAATTTTAGGAGCCATTTGAGTAGTGTTCCTCCTCCATATTTTACCAGTTCATTATTGATCTTATTAGGTCCAGGTGCTTTTCTATTTTTTAATTTTTTTATTCGTTCTTGTAGCTCTTCTTCTGATATTAGTACTCTATCGTTGGTTTCATTAATGTTTATTTCTCTGTTTTCTTCTTCTCCTTCTCCATATAATTTCGTGAAATGCTCAGTCCATTGTGTCTCCGTAATGTTCTAAATATCCAGGCAACGAAATGGGTTAGCAAGAAAAATTTTTAGAAAAATAAGAAGTACCTAGTTTATGATCTTACAATTTGTCTGGAGGTTTAAAAGACTTGGTGACCATAACGTAGTAATAAAGTACATATTTATTACCGACAGCCCCTATAAACTAGACATCATTTAAATTAGTAGGGCAAAATCTGGGGCAAATGCTAATTAAATGCATTAATTTTTTCGAATCCTGAGAAAACTAATAAATATTTTTGAACAATTTGAACGCAGAATTAAAGATTACATTATTACTGAGGGCCGAAAGTCCGTTAGCCCACTAAATTTTCCTTTTTTTTTGTCACCCCTGTACCTTATTAAAATAAACATTCCACTACTCTGTGGTTGATTTATTTCTTTACAAGATGACAAGATATCAGACACCATTCACCATTGTTACTTGTACAGTAGGTAGGTTAAGCGAATCAGCTATTTTAAAACCTTTCATTTTATTTATTTATTTGTACTACCCAAAATATGTCCTTAGAAACAGTCTGTCCACTTTAAACTAAACAAATTCACCATAAAGCTCCACGTTAGCCCTGATAAAACAATAAGAGAACAAAACACCCCACCCTCTTATCTATGGAACAAAATACAAAATAAAATGACCTGAACTAACGTCAAACAGGTACCCATAGAATAACTCTGTGGACATGGCGCGCGCTGAGGTATACGACTAGTGACACCAGAAGCGTTTTCTTGAAATTTAAAATAATGCTAGATTTCTTAATGAAGTTTTTTCATAGACAGGCTTTTTTAATTTTCTTAATATTTTAGACAATTATTCCTAGGGTGTTTCTTAATCGTTTTACATGTTTAAAATGACTATTAAATTTTTTGTTAACATCCCTATTATGGTATCTAATAGAGTAGTACACCGACAACTACTAAATATTTTTGAGATTTTTAGGAACAAAGATATTTAAAAAATTAGATGTAATGTAATGTTGTGGATACTTTTTAACCCACCCTTGGTCCTCCTAGGGTTAAACTTTTATTTTTTTTTAAACTTTTTTTTAGGAAACTTAACACGTGGGAAAAACGATATGCTGTTCTAACAGACAAAGCTATAAAAATTTTCTCAACTTCACCAAAGGAAAAATCTGCCGTTCTTCTGGAAAGTTTTGAACTAAAACCTAGTAACACTCACGGGAAAGTAATTTCAGAACCTCTCTCTACAGAAATCGGAATACCAGTAGCGAATAGCGATATACTTTTCGTATTAAAAGTAGAGGTTACTCCGGATACTACGTGCTGGCCTCCAAAATCTCTAGTCTTCCTTACTCTCTCAGCACAAGATAAAGATAAGTGGTTCTTAGGTAAATAATTGAATCTGGAAAGATATACTAAACTAAAGTGTATAGAAATCGGCCCACTCTAAATTTTAGACTTTAACTATATTTTTTCAGAAAATCTTACTCGGATCAAAAAGGAATATTTATATTGTTTGAAAGGTAATTTAATATGCTTTAATAAGAGACTTATGAAAATTTATTTCGACTTCTACAGCCTTATTAATAAAAATTGCTTAGTCCAACGTTAGTCTCGGACTACTTAGTCCGAGATTAAGCGAGTACTAACTTCATTTTAAGATTGTCATTAATAAACACGGACTAAGCTCGGACTAACTAAACCTTCCTTAGTCCTAGTTACAACAAATTTATGTTGGCAACCCTTGCGAAAAAGAAGAGAAATTGAGAGAATTTTGCGAAAAACAAGAAAATGTAGAGGATTTAACCTCTCTTTCCTTTAAACCGACAGCTGTTCGGTCGGTGCCCTTTCTGCATAAATTTTAATTAATTTTTGTTGGACTTAGTTCTGAGAAGGTGCTATATACCTGGTGTTTTATATTTTATATTATTGTATTATTGTTTTGTATTTCATATTCATATTAACTGCTGTACCTTTTGAAAATCGGTATTTGACTTTAAATTTACCTTAATTCCTCTAAACTAAAGATTTTTTTTTATAATTTTGTATATTTTGATGTGACTCACAATAGGAATATCGTTCCGCTGATTTCTATCCTCATTTAATTCGTCTATTAATTATCTTAAATCATTAATAAAATAATATCTCTCCATTATCAATAATAACAAAATAGTGTTATTATATATTTATTATACAAGCAAGCAAAAGCAAATAATGCATTTAGCAAGTTTGTAAGGTTATGAATACAAAAAGTAATGTTAGTCTCGGTTTAAACCTACTATTACCTCGGATTAAATTTTAGTCCGAGACTAGAGAGGGTTTAGCT
The DNA here is from genome assembly GCF_917563875.1 of Diabrotica virgifera virgifera. Lineage (NCBI taxonomy): Eukaryota > Metazoa > Arthropoda > Insecta > Coleoptera > Chrysomelidae > Diabrotica > Diabrotica virgifera. The sequence continues at coordinate 164,141,077 of NC_065446.1, read as the reverse complement.
TAGTCCATCGTTAGTCGCTGTTTATTAATAGGGAAAATGAATGGTATTGACTTAGTCCTCGGACTAAAGTTAGTCGGGCGTTAGTCCGTGTTTATTAATAACGCTGCTAATGTTTAACATTGAAAAATAACTGCATCAAGCAAATTAACCTTTTTTACTGCTAACACAAAAAGGGTATTTGACAATTAAAAATTTAACAATTAATGCTTTAATAATCGGTATGACCTCCTCTTACATTAATAACTGCTTTGATACGATTAGGGATAGTTCGCTCTTGTTTCTTGTGGGATGTTAAGCCCTTTTTCTTCTATTGCGACAATAAGCTCTGGGATCGAGTTTGGGGTATGAAGTCAAGCTCGAATTCTTTGTTTTAGCTCATCCCATAAATGTTCTATGGGATTGAGGTCTGGACTGCATGCTGGTCATTTCCTGACCCGAAAACCGACTTTGGTAATGTAATCATTCACGATTTTTGAAGTATGAGGCTTTGCATTGTCCTGCACAAAAATAAATTGTCTCCAATGTATTCAACGTGCGGTACCACATGCATTGCTAAAATTTCTTCGATGTATCTAGCAGCCGTTAAACCTCATCGCTCGTGAAGACTGTTACCCTACGAAGGAAAACAAGGTCGGTTCGTACCCCCATAGAAATTTGATCCAGATCATGCAGGAACCACCTCCATAAGGACTCCACTCTTCAATGCAGCATTCTGCAAATCGCTCTCCTCGTCTTCGGTACAGTTTCCTTCTTTGGTCGCTACCATAGAGAAATATTCTGGTTTCATCTGAGAACAGAACAGATCCCCATTGCTCCAACGTCCAGTTCAGATGATCCTGTGCAAAACGCACGCGTGCTTGACGCTGAGCTGCAGTAAGTTTTTGACCAATTGCAGATACTCGAGGATTATTTTCCTCCAATCTTCGTCTTACTCTCCACTGACTAATAACCATTAATCTTACTTCACGGAGCTGTTTTTGCACTTGAACGACATTAAGGTGGCGATCTTAATATTGTTGACACAATAAAGCGATCATCACGAGCAATTATAAGTCGCTTTCTACCTGTTGCAGGTTAGACCAGGGCACTGCAAGTTGGTACTGCTTCCCAAAGCTGGGGAAAAGTATCGACCCATCTGCCTTCTTCCGTGAGTCGGTAAGCTGTATGAAAGAATGCTGCGGGGACGTATCGATGGCATGATTGAGAGGTCGAGAGGCTTGTCCCCGAGGCAGTTTGGTTTCTGTAAAGGGAGAAGCACGATTGATGCAATCGTGAGTGTATTCGACGCATTGCGCAATAGAGGGGATGAACACCGTTGGGCGGCCCTGTTATTGTTCGATGTTAGGAATGCATTCAATACGCTGCAGTGGAACGAGGTAATGAAGGCAATGGAGGAGAGAGAATGTCCTGGATACCTGATGAACGTGGTAGCGGAATATCTGTCTGAAAGAAGAATTATGGTGGAGAAAGGCACGATTGTGGATGTGACGGCAGGTGTTCCCCAGGAATCTGTCTTGGGCCCGACGCTATGGAATCTAGCATATGACGGGATTCTGAACTGTGAATATGGAGAGGGTACGTCTCCCTTCGCATTCGCAGACGATCTCGCTGTGCTGGTAGTGGCGCGGGACGAGCCAGATCTTAAATACCGGGTACGGAAAGCAGGCGGCGTCTTGAAGAAATGGATGACACAGCACGGACTGAAACTCGCGAGAAGACCGAGGCCATCATTCTGAAGGGGAAAAGGAACAGGCAAAGTGTGGAGCTACAATGTGCAGGAGCGTGTCTAATACCCAAGAAACACGTAAAGTACCTAGGAGTGACGTTGCACCAGAATGGAAAATGGGGGGAGCACGTGCAGGTGGTGACCCGGAAGGCTGCAAACAGTGCGGCTGCGTTGGGGAGGGTGATGCTCAACATTGGAGGACCCAAATCCGAAAGGAGGAGGGCCTTGCACGGTGTTGTGCAGTCGATCGTCCTCTATGCGGCACCAGTCTGGAGTGAGGCGGTAGGGATACGGGCCTACAGGGGGCTCATTACACGAGTGGACAGAACAAGTCTGCTGCGAGTGGCATGCGCCTACGGTACTGTGTCTGCCGCAGCCTTGTGGGCCATCACTGGATGTGATCCGCTGCATGTGTTGGTAGTAGAAAGAAAAGAACTGTATGAGAGAAGAGGCCTTGAGCTGACTATGGCCGAGAGAAGACAGGAAAGAGAAAGGTCAATTGAAAGATGGCAGCAAGAATGGATCAACATGGAGCATGTGGCACAGTGGACAAAGATGTTGCTTCCTAACTTAAAAGATTGGATGGACTGTGGTCACAGACACCCGGACACTGTTACACATACGATGCTAGAGTGCAACAGATGGATAATAGAAAGAAATAGAATGGAAAGAGACAGGTGTGAATTTTGTGACAGTGCGAGAAATGATTGAGAGAATGATTGAAAATAAAACTGGTTGGACTAGCATACACAACTATATCCGTGTAGTGATCAAGAAGAAAGAAGAGGAGGAAAAACAGCTGTACCAGCGATAGGGGTGAGAGGGAAATATATTGTGATAGAAGGCAGAGGGAATAAGTTTTGACGAGATATATTGTATGAGACAGACTGTGGGAAAGAAGCTCTAATTTAAAAAAAAAAGCCCAATCTTGGGACCAAAAAAAGGGGGGAACGGGGAAAATGAAGGGCCTCCTTGCTTACAGTCTGTGGATAAATGAAGGTAAAGTGCTTCGGAAGCGATGTCGACCTTGCAGCGGCCATTCCGCTTTCGGAGCGCTGGATGACAGAGGAGGGTCTGGTTTAGCAGGTAGGCATTCGGCGTAGCCTCGGCGACGAGAGAGCGTTTTAAAGCACCTCGGGAACTATCGCTGGTACTACGAAGAATGAATCCTGCACTAAGGTCAGTCAGACGGTGTTCTGGACTGAAGTGTCTTTTGAAGATTCCAGATTCATTAAAGACGAAAAAAAATGGTTAGACCAGGGCGGATCTGTGAAAAAACGCCTATTTTTGGATGTGCGAGGTGGCATTCGGATTTTTGCAAATAAAGTTATGTGGCAACTTCAACAGTAATAATTGACTTATGCTCCTTCTCAAATATGCCCGGAACATTAATAAAAAAATTAAAATCGATTTCTTTCTACTTTCTTTGCTTATAACTTTAAAACGATTCATTTTGGAACAAAGTCGTAGGGTAAAATAAAGATAATTGAATTTTGTATGATGAACGACTGGTTAAAAATCTCTTAAATTATTACCCTTTCTGCAAAATAGCAGTAAATACAAAATAAGGGGGCAAAATAAGCCTGTTTTTATTCAAAGTTTTTCAACCACTTTGGTTGCATTTAGAACTATCGTAATTCGCTTAGAAAATTCTTATAACATACTTTAATCGTTCACCAAATTTCATTAACATCGACCTGATAGATTTTGCAGAATAATTTTGCAATCTATTTTTTTAAGTTCAAATTTTTTAAAAACTTTCTGAAGAAAAGTAGACCATTTAGCAGTTTGCTAATTTTTCTACATATACAGAGGTATCTCTACCTATCTAATACACTTTACAGAATTAAAATCAGATTATTAAAGCGGCCTCAGCACTATTTTTAAAGTTATATTCAATGTTTTGGCTTATAAACAAATACAGTGAGGACGTTTGAGTTGGCATAAATTCATTTTCTCGAAAATAGGCGTCTCTGGAGATAAATCCCAAAACAGGTCGATTTTTATTTTTAAATTCTAAATTTTTGGTATATATATCATACTAGTGACGCCATCCATCTGGGCGTGATGACGTAATCGATGATTTTTTTAAAATGAGAATTGGTGCCGTATGATAGCTCAATCGAAAGGCTATTGAATTTTGTATTCACTAATATAAACATTATTAAAATAATCCTTCATGTGTTGTTCTGAAGCTATTTTCTTGTGGCATTTTTACAATTTTAACTATTTATAATGGGAAATAAGCCACAATATTATTAAAAAATGATTTTTATTAACGTTTCGACGCCCAAATCGGGTGCCGTTGTCAAAATACAAAATACTACTAACATAAACAAAAATGTTGTTGCTTAGTAAAGAAATTCTTCTAATAATTTATTTAATTTGACTCATTTATATCGGCAATTCAGATACATATTGATACATTTTAAAGTAGAAGACTTTAAAATGATATTGCCAATATTTATGAGTTGCGTTCCTGGGACGACTTTACTGAAAGATAGTTCATTCGATTACATGAAATCAACCCCAACTCAAGAATATCCGTCACAAAAAAATCATAGCATGTGATCTGTCTTTAAAAAGACAACCACATGCAACGGTGACATTAAAATTCTCGCGTTAGAGATCTCATAGTAAATCACGAGGGAAAACCAGGAAAAACCTCGTGATACTATCCCGACATCGTAAGTATTTGGTCTTATATTTAATTTACTCTCAAAATTAATACCAAATTCTAACTTTACTATAATTTTGTTTAAATTATAAATAATATCAATAATACATGGATATTTAAGTAATACTAAAATATAAAATATGTACTAACTCGACTATTGACTTACTAATTCTTTCTATTGACTTCCTCTTTCATATATCGATATAAATGAGTCAAATTAAATAAATTATTAGAAGAATTTTTTTACTAAGCAACAACATTTTTGTTTATGTTAGTAGTATTTTGACAACGGCACCCGATTTGGGCGTCGAACGTTAATAAAAATCATTTTTTAATAATATTGTGGCTTATTTCCCATTATAAATAGTTAAAATCATTCATGTATGTATTACACCGTTCTTAGGCGTCAACGCCATTCGGTAGGGATCTATGGGGGAGTATCACCGAGCCGCAAGCCCTTATCCCTTGCAGTACTGCTCCCTCATAGGTCGATCAGATGCCCGCATATTCAGGTCTAAGCGCCAGATTCATATTTAGAATTTTATACTGGCGCGTTAGTCTTTTTGTTTTTCCGATGGCCTGGGCTGGGCTTGAACTCACATACCTCAAGCCGAAGTGAAGTGTGGGTCAGCCGCTAGTCGCACTGAGCTATCCGATCGACAAATAATCATTCATGCAGGGTTTAAATTGAACGAATTTTTTTGAATTAAATTAATTAGATACCTACAATATTTAGATTACGTCGTCACATCCAGATGTATGACGTCTCTAGTATGATATTTATGCCAAAAAATTATAATTTAAAAATAAGAATCGATCTGTTTCGGGATTTATCTCCAGAGTCGCCCATTCTCAAGAAAATTAATTTATTCCAACTCAAACGTTCTCACTGTAGTTGTTTATAAGCCAAAACAGTGTTTATAACTTTAAAACAGTGCTGAGGTCGCTTAAATAATCCGATTTTAATTCTGTAAAGTGTGTTAGATAGGTAGAGAATCTCTTTATATGTAAAAAAATTTGCAAACTTCTAAATGGTCTACTTTTTGTTCAGAAAGTTTTTTAAAAATTTGAACGTTTTTTAAAAAATTTAGATTGCAAAATTATTATGCAAAATCTATTAGGTCGATTTTAATGAAATTTGGTGGACGGTTTAAGTATGTTGCAAGAATTTTCTAAGCGAATTTTCTAATTTTTTCATTAAACTTACACACACCTGAACACTAATTATGAAAAGCAAACAATATGCAATTGTTTGACAAATTTTTTATTATCGTTATTAACGTCAAATATAGTCGGTTCACTAAACTTAGACACAACTGGCTAGTGATTTTAGTAGGTAATTTTTTTGTTTTTTGTCAATTTTGACAAAATTGGGCCAAATTACTAACTATTTAATAATTATTAATTATTTAGTAATTATTTTTGCCAATTTACTTACTAAAATCACTAGCCAGTTGTGTCGTGAGTTTAGCGAACCGACTATAATAGTAGATTATACCACGAGTCAATAATGATGGCTATTATTCCCGAGGAATATTTACGAACCGAGCCGCGTTAGCGGCGAGGGAGTAACATTCCGAGGGAATGAGAGCCATTATTGCGAGTAGTATACTCTACTTTATCTACGACAAATTAATTAATTTAAGATTTTTAATGAACAACTTTATTTGTTAAAAACATTAAAATTAGTAATAGTACAATTAATAAACTGAATTGGTTGAGAATCATCATTAACTTTAGTAGAGTTTTTAATACAAATATTTGGGATCTCGATTGCTGTAGAACAAGAAGATGGTACATTACTGTTTATCATGCTGTTGCTGTAGCTAGTTCTACAATTTCTGGTGGTGTACAATTAAAAGATTCTTCATTTTCGTCCATCTCAACACAATCTGTCAAATATACTATTCGTTTGACAGTGACACTTTTTGAGGTTGATTATTTTCTTTCCGTGGTGAATTTTGTGATTGTTGTGCCAGAGGGATTACTAGCTATTAATCCCGCATTATTAATCCCTAAGGGATTATTATATGGCATTATATTGCAAACACCACAAGTATAATACATATATTATGTATCAGTCGTAGATAAACACTTTTATATATTTATCGGTTGCTAGGCATATAAATGATAAGCAATACGTTCACACAATTAAGGTGATACAGTAGCGATCAACAGGTAGCCAAAATGCGTTCCAAGATTGCGGCTGTAATTTTGAATATTTTTTCGAGATATTTGGCACACGTATTCGTAATATAATAAAGAATGGCGGTACAGAGCCCAATTTGAAAAATATATTAATATGTGGAAATTTCTCTGTAATTAAATACAATATTAAAAAAACGAGCCTGTACTGCCATTAAGAAGAACAAAAAAATACACTTTCTTCAAATAAACTTTTTTATCCGATGCCTAGATTTTGTGTCATTTTGGAACTACTAAAATTTTGGACATCTTGGATATTAGTGCACCCTATGTAACGCACAGCTGAATCTTATGTTTGTACGTCACAGTGTTGCCATGCCATTTCTTTCATAATTTCAATCAATGTTAAATGTACCTACAAGAATAATAGAATAAGAACGTTTACTTCTCCGTCATTATACTAGGTAGAATGACAATTGAGGTGTCAAATGAAATCTTATAATCCAAGGATAGTACTAAAGGTAAAAAATTAGACCTACATTGTCTGTCCCTCAAAAAATAAGGGGATATATTGGGGATTTCTAATGTCGACATTAAAAGTTGCACTATTTTTTTTTTTCTATAAAACATTTTGATCTAAAACTTACCAGAAAAGTTCTTTGTACCCTCTACTTTCAAATAAACGGTATTAAGAAGCTAAATTTTAAACTTCGTCACACAACTTTTGCGATTAAACTTTGCAATGCACAATTATGCACCTTTTTCTTTGAAAAATTCATAACCTTTATCATAAGAATAAAAACTTGAAGCGGGTACCTTTGTCTTCAGAAATGTTATAGCTATATACTGTAAAAATTTCAGAAAAAAATATTAAAATGGAACAGAGTTGTAGCGAGGTAAACGCAAAAAACGTGATTTCATTTTTTTATTTTTAGGTTAAAATTGCGATTTTGACAATGTTCCCCCACATAAAATTCAAAATAAACCTCATTTTCGTTTTCAGCACCCTCGAAAATATAAAGTATGAATACAATTAGCCGTTCACCCGTCCGTGGTCAGTATCTCGAAAACTAAGCGCTTTTTTTAGGGTGTTCCGCTCGTGTATAATATCACAATAAATTGTAACGTGATAGTATGAAAAAATAGAGGATACGGCAACGGTGTTACAAGTGATGGTCGGATCCAATGCCAAAATCTACACAGTCATATTAGGGTGTCAATATCCAAGATGTCCAAAATTTTTTATTTCATTAGTAGTTCCAAAATGACACAAAATCTAGGCATCGGATAGAAAAGTTTATTTGAAGAAAGTGTATTTTTTGTTCTTCTTAATGGCGTTACAGGCTCGTTTTTTTAATCTTATATTTAATTACAGAGTAATTTCCACATATTAATATATTTTTCAAATTGGGCTCTGTACCGCCATTCTTTATTATATTACGAATATGTGTGCCAAATATCTCGAAAAAATATTCAAAATTACAGCCGCAATCTTGGAACGCGTTTTGGCTACCTGTTGATCGCTACTGTATCACCTTAATTGTGTGAATGCTGAGGAGGAACCTCCTGGTTGCGAAATCTAAGGGAATGGTTTAGTGTGAGCTCTAACCAACTACACTGCGGTGCAAAAAAATCGATCCACTAAAAATTTGGTCATTTTTGATGTTTTGAATTTCCTAAACCTGTTGTCCGATTTAAGCGATTTTTTATCACGTTATAGCCTTATCCATTGACAATATCGATGTAATAATATTGTTGCTAGACGGTTAAACTGTCATTGTATACCGGGTGTACGAATCAAACTGTGTTTTTTCTCAAAGTTCACATCACCCTGTGGACTATTCAGGCATATATAAAATACTGAAATTAAAACCCAACTATAGCCTCAGATTTTCTTAACATTTTTTCTTTCAATTCATTCGCTTATGTTGCATAATAAAAAGTTAGGTACTTTAACAACTGGCCATGTTCGTCATCAGTACAGGGTGTTTCTAAATAAGTGCGACAAACTTTAAGGGGTAATTTTATATGAGAAAATAATGACAATTTGCTTTATAATCATATGTCCACAAACGCTTCGTTTCCGAGATACGGGATGTTCAATTTTTTTACAAACTGACGATTTATTTATTGCTTTAAAACCAGTTGAGATATGCAGATCAAATTCGGTGGGTTTTAAAACGTAGTTATTGCACATTTTTTGACATACAATTAAGAATTTTATATTCGCCATTGGCGTGCGTACGGGTAATATCGGTCATAATACCAGTTTGCGCGCCACTGGTGAATATTAAATTATTAATTGTATGTCAAAAAATGTGCAATAACTACTTCTTAAAACCCACCAAATTTGATTTGCACGTCTCAACTGGTTTTAAAGCAATAAGTAAATAATCAGTTTGTAAAAAAAATTGAACATCCCGTATCTCGGAAACGAAGCGTTTGTGGACATATGATTATAAAGCAAATTGTCATTATTTTCTCATGTACAATAACGCCTTAAAGTTTTGCGCAAATATTTTAGAAACACCCTGTACTGATGACGAACATGGCCAGCTGTTAAAGTACCTAACTTTTTTATTATCCAACATAAGCGAATGAATCGAAAGACGAAATGTTAAGAAAACCTGAGGCAATAGTTGGGTTTTAATTTCAGTATTTTATAAATGCCAGAATAGTCCACAGGGTGATGCGAACTTTGAGAAAAAACACAGTTTGATTCGTACACCCGGTATACAATGATAGTTTGACTGTCTAGCAACAATATTATTACAGAGATATTGTCAATGAATAAGGCTATAACGTGGTAAAAAATCACTTAAATCGGACAACAGGTTTAGGAAACTCGAAACATCAAAAATTACCAAATATTTAGTGGATCGATTTTTTTGCACCGCAGTGTATTTAGAGCTGTGTGGGTAAAATAAGAATCACCATGTTGATAGCCAACCTTTGATAGACGATGGAACCTTAAGAAGAATCCATGACAAATTTATACGCATATTAAAGCCTATTAAATTATATTTCAAAAAGTATATCTCTTTTTTGGTGGAAGTAATTAGTTTCAGAAATAAATATAGTTCAAGTCAAAAGTTCAAAGCGGTCCAATTTCTAGTCACTCAAGTTTATTATAATAAAATTGAATGTTTTAGCTTTACAAAAAATATACTACGATGATCTAGACAAGCCGAAATGTGATAGGCTATTGATAATGCCGGAAGATGTAGAAGTTTCGTGCATTGTAGAATTAACAGAAAATATTAAAGTACTAGGAACATCAAGTGGTCTCTATTCTTATTATGATAACACCCTTCTATATATTGCAGGTAAGTTTTATTTGGGTTCTGCTTGTTTTCTCTAACTTTAATGACTTTTCATATCAATAAAAATAAATGATAAATAAACATTAGTAAAACATATTTTAATTACGACTAAACGAAAACAGGAATCATCATTCTGAACATAGAACTAAAGAAATTTTAAAATATACACTAATTTAGACGGTATTTTACTTAATATAAAATTGGAACATGGATGGTCAAGGGAGTTCGTCTTTGACCCCAAATTCAGAAAATATTATTTTTTTCTTGGTAAAATATAAGGAATTTTTTTTATTACAAAATATGAGAGTATCTAGAATGATATTAAAGTCAAATAAAAAAATAATAAGTTTAAAATTGAAAATATTTCTGAATTTATCAAATAAAAACATACATTGGGGTCAAAATTTACCCCCCTTGGTCATCCGAAGGTTAAAGGTGGACTCAAACAGGGATAATTTGTGGGGACTTTCTGTCCGGGATTATTTGTCCGGACCTCTATACTGTTACGTAGATACGATTGTAGAGACCCGGTAATAATATGAAAATTTATTTATAGATTTGAGGTATATTGTACCATATTAGAAAAGAAGTCACATCTCGATAAAAGGTGCCTTATTGGAAAAATACTAAGAGGCAAAAAAGTTTTAAAAAGAATGTGCTTAATTAATGGTACCGCAATAATAGTTTAATTGGAACGTTCACAAACATTTGGGGGGTTTAAAGGCACAAAACCGCGATAAAATTCTTATGTAAACAAATTAAAAAAGAAGCCGCATCTCGATTAAAGCTGATTTATCGAAAAAATACTAAGAGGCAAAAAAGTTTTGAAAACATTCTGTTTAACTACTGGTACCACAATAATAATTTAATTGGAACGTACATAAAAGTTTGGGGGGGTTTAAGGTAACAAAACCCCCATGAAATTTTTATGGGGTGCACAAATTTCACTAGAATTTATTTTTAAGATGTTCCTGCCATAAGAATGCCACATGTCCATTTTCGTTAAAAAATTTCTAATAGTTTTCGATATATTGGAAAAAATCGATTTTCATTTTGTAACTTCAAAGGGCTATAACTTTTTTGTGTGCATATTTGTACTAAGGTAAGTTAGGTCCAAAACGAACTATTTTTGGTCCCAGAATATGTGGTTTAATTTATGACCTGTATTTTTGTTACACCCTGTATAAATGAATATAAATAGATATTTTGCGTATTAATATTTATTTTTTTTTAGGCCTGAAAAGTGTTCATCAAATATGCATAATGTCCACTACAAATAAGGTTTTAATGACTGTTAACGAAAATCGAAGTGTAATACGTTGTGATTTGAATCATATGATCAATCTAACCCAATGTTATTCTCAGTCTACAAAACCAAAATTAAAATTTGTAGAGGTTGATGTATTAAATTTAAGCGGCTTTCACATTTTGCAGGTGAGTTATGGTTGATTTAATGGCATGCATTTAAATAAAAGATCTTGTTTATCAATTATTGTTTTAGAACGTTGTTCATTGTTTGAAATTAGCAGTGTAGTTATAATCATTAGTGGCTAATAAAACCGTTTCGGGCCTCAAATTTCTATTCCTTAAACCGGGATATTCCTATAACCGGTATTCTAATAAGCGGGTTCAACTGTATTACAAAAATATACCATCAAGGGATTCATCATTTTTTTAGTGGAACAATTGAAGCTATTACTGCAAGAAGGTGTTAACTTACATTTTTGTAAATTTGATCTTATCAAATGCAAAAAGGTGTTAACATCCATTTATATTAATTAGTAAAGTCTTTTGTCAAAAGATGGCATTAATAGCCCTAAAAATGTATATTAAAAAGGAGTTAATATCCCATTATCAAAGGACCTGAAGTGCATAAAGGTGTTAACTCTCGACGTATCTGCAAGAAGGTGTCAACAGAGCAGTTAACGCCTTTTTGCAGAATATGCAGAAGAAAATCTGCCTATTTTGCGCGGTAAATCAAGCATTAGTTGTTTATCAGGTGTTATTATATGCCGTTGTGTTTGTTTTTGGTGCAATTATTTTGTTGTGAGAGATGAAAAATGAAAAAAAGAATAATAAGGCTGCTGGAAAATCATATATAAACTATAAAGGTCAGGTGCAGCCAGCTAAAAAGTCAAGTGTAGGTAAGCTGTTGTATAAAGAAAAATGTCGACCAAAATGTGATTCACGTTTTACGGATGAAGATAGAGCTTACTATTTAACCACTACTATTTATTACAAAATGACGAGAAAAATCTGTACTTGTTTAGTTTGATGAAACCTATTGGAGTAAAGAGGAACACTTTACATGCTGTTCGCACAAATTCTTACGAATATTTTTTTTTAAATAAATGGAGAATCTCGGAAAGTTTGTAAAGACGCAGTTTTATCTATGCTTGACATTGGTCGAAAAAAATTTGATTTAATTCGAAATCAAATAACAGCTGATAAATCAACTGCAAAAAAGGACGAAAGAGGTTGTCATCACAATCGGCCAAAAGCAATACCAGCAGAAACCAAAATGATTATTCATGAACATATTAAGTCTTTCCCAGCAGAAATGTCCCACTATTCTCGTAATAAGAACCCTTCTCGGCTGTATTTATCACCCACCTTATCAATAAATAAGATGTTCGAGTTATACGAAGCGTACTGTGTCAAGAGGAAACTGGAGAATATTGTGTCAAAAGCAATGTACAGGAAAATATTTGTTTTAAAGATTTTAACTTAGGATTTGGTACTCCCGATCGGATACTTGTAAAGTCTGCGACTCTGGTAAAGCAACAAATGAACATTCTCAGAAAGGACCCCGCAGAAACCTTATGGGAAATGGCTCTCTGTCAAATGCTCTGAAACTTTGGATTCTGATAGTCCTTGATATGTAGAACAAAAGACTTCATGGGCGCGTAGCTCCAAATATCATAGTTCTAAGATATAAGCCTCTGAAGTTATAGGTACAGTGAGGACGTTTGAGTTGGAATAAATTCATTTTCTCAAGAATGAGAGACTCTAAAGATATATTACGAATCAGCTCGATTTTTATTTTTAAATTATAATTTTTGGCGTATATATCATACTAGTGACGTCATCCATCTGGGCGTAATGACGCGATCGATGATTTTTTTAAATAGGAATAGGGGTCGTGTGATAGCTCATTTGAAAGGTAATTCAATTCTCTATTCACTAATATAAACATTAACGTAATTATTTACAGGGTGGCCAAATTTTTTTTAATTAAATTAATTGAGACAAAGAATGTATATAATTCATTTATTTCGAAATACATTTTACTGCTGTCAGAAAACAGAAAAAAAATGTTAATTTGATAAATAAACATTGCTTTTCGCTTAAATTAAATGTTCAAACTGCTAAGATTCAGGTGGGTAGCTTTTTTTAATAAGTCTATAAAATAGGGAAAATCCCCAAAAACCATCTAAAAACAGTTTTTCGGATTTTTGAAGGTGGCGAACCTTACGGAAAAGCTGATAAAAATTAGGAATATAGTGTTTGATAAAATGCACAAGATTAAAAAAAATTAGACCTGCAGCCATCCCAAAAAAAATTTTACGTTTATTTCCGAAAAAAAAATTAATTTGAGGTTACGTACACTTAATTTACGGTTCCATAAAAAATCATCATGTTTTGTAAAGGCCTCAATTGTGAGTGTGAATTTTTTTGAAATTAAAAAAATGAAGTTTTTGATGGTGCTGGAAGGAGGAAGGGGGGTGGTGGGTTAAAATTACGTTATTACGTATTACGAATCTTCTTGTTAATCACATAGAACTTAAAAAATGAAAAAAATTGAATTCTGTTAGTGAAGGAGGGTACCTTTTAATTTATTTATCGCGTCCATAAGTGAAAATTTTGATGCGCCACTGTCGACGCATGTGCCACTAAAAAGTGATGACACAGTGTTCATATGTTTTCTTTTAGGTTCTACTATTTAAGTTATAGGCTCTCATCTTGCTTAAAATGATTAACAAATTTCACATATACCGGCTATTAGTGTACGAGCGCGCGAATTCATTCTCATTCGGCTACGCCCACTATTTTTTACTCGGAACGCAAAATACTCTTTGTTTATAACACTACTGTTTAAACAATTTGTAATATTTTTTCCAGCTAAAAATTTTGTTGAAAAATTTGAATTTGCTTATAAAAAATTGGTTAATTTCAGCTCTTAATGTTGTTAATTAACGTAACAGTGATTTAAAAAAAAATTCCATCTCAGCCCCCAAAGGTGGTAGGACTTTTATTAATTTTTTGAAGTTGTGTTTTTTAATCAGCTTTCCATATTTTGTATTGTTATTTGATTTGATCTAATTTCCACGGACTTATTGTAATTATTTATAAGCTTAAAAAGTGCTATTTATTTACAAACAATTTTGAGTACATTAATGTATTTTTTTGAATTATTTTTTCATAGCTTTATGTATAGCTTTGTTTAACAATAAAAAAATTAATTTTTAGCAATGAAAATAATCAAAACCGATAGAATTTGACTTGAACATTCAAATGCGGTAAGCAGAATTGCTATTTTATTTTTAAATCAAAAGTTATTCGGGTTCAAAAATTGCAATTTTTCGATTTTTTGAAAGTTTAACCGCGTTTATGTCGAAAACTATGCATCCTGCGAAAAAAACTTGTAAAAACATTTTTTGCTTAGAATGACCCAAAAAATACAAAAAAATGTTTTTTTTTGCGAAAAATCGCTGTTATGTGATTCCTCAAGTTCTTTGTATATAACAATCTTATCGACATCCGGATCAACTATTACCCAAAAAAATTCGTGTTCTACGGGTCAAAATACATAAAAAAACTTAGGTAAGTCCATCTGAATTAAGGAGGCCGTTGTACCCCTCTGGCGACAGGACTAAATAGTATGTAAAATTATTTATTAAAATTAGCTGCCTATTTTCGGCATGGCACATGCCATCTTCAAATCGTATAAGTTATAAATGCCTCACAGAAGAGGAATAATTATCGATATACAACATATTAAAATTAATTACATTAGGACTGTCTTTATAACTTAGAAGGGAGTTGATGGTACCAAAAATATTTTAACAAATGTATATTGTTTATTTAAATTTGTTAAATGTATATTTGTTGAAATTTAATATTAATTTTAATTATGTTATAGTTTTTAGATTTATAGAAAAAGAAAATACTAGTAGGCTCCGCCTAGGGATGAAGAGCTACACTTCACGTTCTGGGTAGAGGCTGCTAGTAAAATATATTAATAAATATAGTAAATTATAAATTATTAAAGGTCAAAAAATATAAAAGAAATTGAAAAATAAGTTAAACAAAAAAATTAAAAATTGTAAGAAATTTAAAACATAAAATTAATAGATTATGGCAAATTAATTAATAAATTGTAAAAATAGATTTAGTAATTTAGTAAAAAATGTAAAAATATAAAAATATCTGTAATCCCATCAGGAAAAAACGACCTGGATTAGTCACTAGAGGCCAGGTCATATGTATAAACAATAAATAAATAAATAAAAATAAATAAAATTAGGGCGAAAACCCTTTAAAATATTAAACTTTTAATATGATGTTTAATATGTTTAGTAATGGCTACCTAACATCTCCATTAACAGCTGTTCCTATAAAAATTGTGCTACTCAAAAACATTAATGAATATTAAATATCATTCAAAAGACAGTACGCCAATTCACCTTAATAATATTAATAGTGCAAATAACGATTATGAATATGTATTATATCCAGATTTTTGATGTGTAATTTTTATTATCATCAAAAAGCTTTATTGTACTTATTTCATAAAAAATAAATTGTCATTGCAACTGAATAGACGTTGTAAGAAACTCTATGTTCATTTTGTTTTTGAAGGTATTTTCTTGTGACGTTTTAATACATTCACTCGGAATCCTTTTCGAATGATTTCTGTGCCCAGATGTGAATGCATTCACACGTTCGATGGTATAGTTGTATATGGGGCCGTCCATTAATCACGTGATGTTTTTTTGGCATTTTTTAACCCCCCGCCCCTTGGTGATACATCGTGATATTTAAAACCCCCTATATTACATGTATTGTGACATTTCCAGATTTTTTCTGGACCCCTCCCCCCTTTCTAGCCTCACGTGATTGATGGCGTGATGATATTGTGAATATCACGTGATGATATTGTGATGTTATTTTCATGATCAGTTGTTCTTTTGACGTTCATGTACTTTGTTTTTGTTTCGCTTATTTTAGTGCCTCTTTTTCGTGCTTCAGGATCAATTTACTTGGATGCTTCAAGAGCCGTTGGAATAACTAATGATAGCTCCATCGTCTGCATATGCAATAGTTTATACTGATTTGGTATTTATATGGCCGGTTACATTGCTTTTTCTGATGACGGCCTCAAGAACTAGGTTGAACAGCATGGTTGATAGTGCCCCTCCCTGTCTCGCTCCCACATTGATGTCAAATAGGGGATTCAGTTCTCCACCTGCTTTAACTGCGGCTATTTTTCCCGCCACGTCATTTTTATGAGGATAATAAATATTTGTTAGGTATACCTAGATTACGAATGTCTTCCAGCATTTTGTTTCTTTTCGCACTATCAAAAGCTTGTTTAAAGTCTATATACACATATTACAAAGTTGTATGTCGTATCCATAAGCATTTTCTTGAATCGTTCTTGGTATGAATATATTGTCTGCAGTGGCTCTATTTGGTCTGAATCCATTTTGATAATCCCCAGTTATTATAATTATTTTCTGGGAATGTTCTAATTTTGTATACTACACTATACTCTTTTTTACAAGACTGATTCATTGTCACTCGTCATTTAATTTCAATGAAGTGTGACAATGAATCACCGTCTTGAAAAAATTGTCAGAGTATAGGAATCTAATTGGCCCATAAATCTGGCATTCCCTCTTATGTATTGGCTGTACGTATAATAAAAATCATACATTTTCATGGTTTTATAATTTCCCAGTTAATTTTATAAAAAAAATGTCATAGATAAGAAAATTTTTTAAGAATAGCTTTTCTAAAATTTATGTAATATTTTTAGGTGTCACATTTTTCCAAACATCTTAAAATTTGTGTGGCGAATGAAAGGCACTTATTGATTCTCGGAATGGACTCAGACACATCTGAATTTGTTCCCATAAAAAGACTGGATACCGCAGAACCAACAGGATGCGCCTTATTCACAGAAACTAGTTTAATAGTAGGAGCTGATAAGTTCTTCGAAATTGATCTGGAAACTTTTCAGGCCGAGGAATTTCTGGATGCTTCGGATGCTAAACTGAAACAAGCTCAAAGGTAATACGATTTATTTTTTGTTTGTTTAGTAGATCTAGATTATTGATTGAAAACGAAAATGAAGTTTACTTTGAATTTTAAGTAGGGGAACATTGTCAAAAATGCAATTTTACCCTAAAATTAAAAAAAAATAATTTTTTCTGCGTTTAACTCACTACAACTTTGTTCGGTTGCCGATAAATATTTTAAAGTAAAAGGTGCACATTCGCAAATTGCAAAGTTAAATCGCAAAAGTTGAGTGAGAAAATTTGAAATTTAGCTGTTTAATTACGTTTGTGTTAAAGTATAGAGTACAAAGAAGTTTTCTGAAAAGTTTTAGGTCAAAATGTTATATGATTAACTATTTATATGGGAAATAAGCCACAATTAAATAAATAAAAAAAATTTATTGACGTTTCGACGCCCAAATCGGGTGTCGTTGTCAAAATACAAAATTCTAAATTAAACAAAAATGTTGTTGCTAAGTAAAATATTCTTCTAATAATTTATTTAATCTGACTCATTTATATAGGCAATTCAGACATCTATTATACATTTTAAAGTAAAAGACTTTAAAATAATGTTGCCAATATTCATGAGTTGCGTTCCTGGGACGACTTTACTGAAAGATAGTTCATTCGATTACATGAAATCAACCCCAACTCAAGAATATCAGTCACAAAAAAATCATAACATGTGATCTGTGTTTAAAAAGACAACCAAATGCAACGATGACAGTAAAATTCTCGCGTTAGAGATTCCATAGTAAATCACGATGGAAAACCAGGAAAAAACCTCGTGATACTATCCCGTCATCGGAAGTATTTGGTCTTACATTTAATTTACTTTCAAAAACTAATACCAAATTCTGACTTTAATATGTTTAAATTATAAATAATATTAATAATACATAGATATATGTATAAGTAATACTAAAATATAAAATATGTACTAATTCGATATGTTATTGAATTACTAATCGTGGTATTTTCTTTCTATTGACTTCCTCTTTCAGTATGTGTAACCACATCCTACTGCATTCTACCGAGGAATTTGTGACACAATTGGTTTCATTTAGCATAATTAGAGCAGCTTCTTTGATTTTTCTCTTTTTACTATCTGATTCTTTCAGGACTATAATTGAATCTCTCCACTGAACTCTATGTTCATTATCCCCTGCGTGTTGACATATTTGAGATCTATCAAATTCTCTATTTTTAATATAAGACTGACGTTCACTTATTCTAACGTTTAATGGTCTTGATGAATAGTTTTGAATGTTGTTGAAATGTTGAATTTATTTCCTATTGTTTTAAGTTTCTCATGTTTAAAAATCTAACACATGTCATATTAGAATGCCATTTACAGATAAATAACATAAACGACCTCTATAAGGAGTTAAGAAATTTAAAATGTTGTTTCCCAATAAACCTTAATACTTTAATATTTACAAATGATATGGAAATTCTTCATCTCATTTATAAACATGTTAAATTATGTAAATACATGTTGTAAACTAGGAATAATTTGTTAATTTGGTTTGAAAAAATTAAAAAGAAAAAATAATATATAAAAAAGAACATATATAATAAAATAATAAAAAAATAAATAAATAAAAAAATAGAAACAAAAAAAGAAAAGAAAAATAAAAAAACTAGTAAAAAATAACAAAAAAAATTATAGAAGTAAAAAAAGTGATTACCACAAATTAAAATATATAATAAAAAAAATATAATATAATAATATTTTATGTTGTATCAAAAAAATAATATTGTAGTACTTACGTTATGAAATGAGAAATTTATGACTATGAATCTGCAATCAATCACAAACAAGTCTGGCTAATTGGCTCCGCCAAAGCCATTTTTCAAGAAAAAAAAAGTTTCTCGGATAGTCCTTTTATACAGTGCTAGTCAAAAGTCCGTACCCCCCCTCGTATCTTTTGAACGGTTATACCTATAATAGTGAAATTTGGAGATAGGAAATAAACGGACGTAAGCTTCTTAACTAGTCATGACAGGTGACGTAATAGTGACAGATGACTTTACAGCGCCACTGTGACAGATAATTTTAAATGGGACCTTATGGCAAGTGACACCTCGTTTGAAAGGTATTGAAAATACCTATTCAGTCATACTAATATTGTTGTAAGTTTAAGCTAATTTTGACGAATTAATGAAATAAATATAAAATTGTAGTTTCATTTAATTAATTCAAAATTCCGCCTATGATTACTTGTCAAAAAGGTTGACGTTGACGTAAAAACTACTAGAGAATCGAAAAACGTCAACTTTTTTGACAAAAAAACCATCGGCGTACATTTGAATTTTTATTAATTAAATGCGAAGCTACAATATTATATTTATTTAATTTATTCACCAAAATCAAAATCAACTAAAACACAAAAAAATTAGTATGGCTGAGTAGGTATTTTGAATACCTTTCAAACGAGGTATCACTTGCCATAAGGTCCCATTTAAAAGTATCGGTCACAGTGGCTCTGTAACGTCATCTGTCACTATTACGTCACCTGTCATAACTAGTTAAGAAGCTTACGTCAGTTAATTTCCTCCATCCAAATTTCACTATTATAGGTAAAACCGTTCAAAAGATAAGAGGGGGGGGGTACGGACTTTTGACTAGCACTGTATATGGTATTTATATTTTCCTCGTATTATTTCTTGTGAATGTTGTAGGATCCCGTTCTAAGTTGTTCTGTTCCATTCGATCCAATCTTGACAATTCCTTATTTATAAACGATAAAGGATAATCATTTTTTAATAAAACATATGTTAACAATTGTTTTTCTTCTAATTCTAAAAATGAATTTTCGTTAGAACAAGTAATTTTGGCTCTATCATATAAGGATTTAATGATTCCTTTTTAACGTTGATGTTGTGATTTGATTTGTAATTGAGATATCTGTTGGTGTGTGTTGGTTTGCTATACACTTGAGTCTCATATCCAGTATCCTTCTTTGAGACTAAAACATCGAGGAAAGGCAGGGTGTTATTGTATTCCTTTTCCATTGTAAATTTTATTGTCTCTTCGTAATCGTTTATAATATTCAGGAATGTATCCAACAATTCTGATCTATGAGGCCATATTGAAAACACATCATCTACATTTTATCTCCACCATAATGTGGGTTTTAAATTTTGTTTAGAAATGATATTAGTTTCGAAATCCTCCATAATAGGGCAGTCAATGAGGGTATTTGGCTCCGAATTCCATCCTACTACATCGATTTACTTGATATTTTCACAGTAAGTAGGGAATAGCTCAAGAAACAAAGTCTACCCTATGCCGATGTGCGCTTTTATCGTGGGGGTGGTTCTCACCCCATTCTCGGGGGTGAAATTTTTTTTGGATAAAATAGACGCGGAAGAGGCTATAGAATTTAATTCTAAGCAAAAACTGTTCCATAATTATTTTTTGAAAACTCAATACTTTTTGAGTTATTCGTGGTTGAAAATTGGCCATTTTCATTGAAAAATGATACCCTTTCGGACAGATTTTTGCGAATAACTTAAAAACTATGCATCTAACAAAAAAAACTGTAGAAAATATTTTTGTAGCTTATAAAATAACAAAGAGATTCGTTCCTTTAGAAATCTTCTAGTTATAATAAAAAAAAGGGGTATGGTAGGTGAGAAGAGCTTGTTTTTTGGTGCATGCTCAAATCGGTGTTTTCAACTTGAAATAACAGAGACACGCTTGATTTTAGCTGTATAATGGTACTAATAACTTTGGTAGTGCTTGAAAAGGCCTTTAAAATTAGCGGTATTAAATGTCTATTATGTACATTCAAACTAAGCGAGATATGCTGCAAAAAAATTGATGACGAATGTATTTTAAGAAAAAATGGGAAGTATATTTTTAACCCCTCATCCATCAGAATTTAAATACATCGTTTTCCTTCTAAAATACTTTTTATTACAGTGTTATTTCTATGTTCAAAAAGTTGGACTGGTTTAAAATAAAGGATTTTTGAAAAAAATAAGATCAAATTATAGAGCGCATTTTTAAATCTCCTTAAAAATCTTCCTTTTTCTCCATGTAACTCGAAAATGATAACAGATACAAAAAAAAGTTAGGATACAAAAATGTAGAGTTTTTTTATACAAAAATTTCTTTTTTTTTTTTTTCATTACTGTATCTGTTATCATTTTCAAGTTACATGGAGAAAAAGGAAGATTTTTAAGAAAAATTAAAAATGCTCTGTATAATTTGATCTTATTTTGTTCAAAAACCATTCATTTTAAACTCGTCCAACTTTTTGAACATAGAAATAATACTATAATAAAAGGTATTGTAGACGGAAAATGATGCATTAATATTCTGGTGGATGGGGGTTAAAATTACTTCTCATTTTTTCTTAAAATACATTAGTTATCAATTTTGTTTGCAAGATATCTTGCTTAGTTTAAATGCAATTTACCTTTAATATTGCTCGTTTTAAAGGTCTTTTTAAGCACTACAAAAAGTATTGGTAGCATTATACACATAAAATCTACCGTTTCTCTGTTATTTCAAGTTGAATACACCAATTTGAGCATGTAGCAAAAAAACAAACTTTTTCACCTACCATATCTCTTTTTGTATTATATTTAGAAGATTTATGAAGGCAAGCGTGTCTTTGTTTTTTTATAACCTACAAAAATGTTTTATACAGTTTTTTTAGTTAGATGCATATTTTTTAAGGTATTGGAAAAAAAATCGTTCGAAAAAGTGTTGTTTCAACGAAAATGACCAATTTTCATCCACGAATAACTCAAAAAGTATTGAGTTTTCAAAAAAAAAAAAAATTATAGAACAGTTTTTGCTTAGAATTAGGTTCTCTAGCAAATTCCGTGGTTATCTTACCAAAAAATTTTCCACCCCTGAGATGGGGTGGAAACCACCCCCAAGATAAAAGCACACATCAGCATAGGGCAGACTTTGAATTAGGAGATAAGTAGAGGCTATTCCCAAAATTTCATTAAAATCCATGCAGTAGGATAGAATTCGGAGGTAATATCCTATTATTGCTCCCATTGACTGGCGTATAAATATATTAGCCAATAATGGAGATAAATATAAAAAATCATAAAAATGCCACAAGGAAATAGCTTCAGAACAACATTAAGAAAGCTAGAACACTTACAAATAATAAAAATTAATGTTTACGACAAATTAAGGATGATACATTAATTATTGTAACATTAGTTAAAAATGTAATTTTCAGTAGTAATTGCACAAGAGCTCTAAAATTATTGAAATTTTCCCTAGTGACACTTCGACAGTTTTAATTTCACGAGCCGAAGGCGAGTGAAATTATATCAAAAGTGTCACGAGGGCAAAAATTCTATATTAATTTTACAGATCGAGTGCAATTTGTAGCGATTATTTCATGAATAAAACTGTTCAAAACCAAAATTTTATTGTAATTTATTTATGTAAGTGCAAGTTAGTACAATAATTAAACACACAGTTATTATAAATATTTTACGGTTGAAAGTCATCACTTTTATAATTTTTAAAACATTAATTGTCATTAATGTCACTGAATGTATTTTTTCGTAGCAACGAAGTGCATCTGACGTAATATACTTGACGACGGGAAATTATCAAAAATTATCGATTTAATTTAGATTTCTGTAGCTTTCTATTGGTCAGAATCTCCTATGAATGAAATAATCATTACAATCAATTTTGGCTTAATCCCATATAAATACAATATTTAACTTAAAAAAATATTGATTTTCAAGAGGTAATTTAACTTAAATTTAATTTTAATAAGTTTTTTTTTATTTCAGTTGTTACAAGATGGGCTCCTTTCCTTTGGCTATCATTCAAGTCTGCAAAAATCCCAAAGAATATCTACTATCTTTCAATGAATTTTCAGTATTCGTCGACGAATATGGCAGATCAACTAGACAAAATGAACTGAAATCGGATCACTTACCTTTAGCATTTCATTTCAGCAAATCCTATTTGTATGTATGTCAATTTTCAGCTGTAGGAATCCTGAAAATATCAGAAGAAACTTGCAACAACGACGAAAAACCAGACATTGTTCGAGTTGAATTGGATAAATTTAAGTATTTAGGTTCAAATAAACAGGGTATATTCATAGGTGTCAACAATGAAGTTAGGTTTTTAAATGGTAGTAAGTTTATTCCTTTGGACGACAGTTCTTTGGAAATTGACAATTCTGATAACTCTGAAGATAGGTTTACTTTTAGTAGTTCGATTGTACAAAGTTTGGATGGAAATTTGAGTGATAACGAGAGCGTGGAAGATAAGCTCAAGAGGGTTAGGTTTTCAGAAACTGATTTGTAACGTTGTTCCAATGCTCACTGAGAATTTTTCCAACGCTAGCTTAATTATATTTAGTTCCTTTGATTTATTTTAGCACGGAGCCAATAACTCCGTACTGTTTGCCAAAAATTCGATACGAATATCACAATTTATTTTATAGATTTTGTAGATTGGGATTTATTTTCACATAACTTTAACATACCTAAGTAATTAATAGTTCAGATTCTGTACGATTCTGTAGTTCTGTACGATTCAATGTACAATTTGCGTTTTCTCCTTTTGATATAACTGTTCATCAATATTCGTCTTTAGTCAATTTTAATAATCATAAAGAAAAATGTTTAGGACTTTTCATTGTTTGTCCTTCTGATATGGTCTATTATTGCCAATTCTATTTTCGGATGATGTCATTTTTATTGGTCTCTGTATCTGTTGTGGTTGCCTTATAATGCATTTAAAATTATTTATACTGCCTTCTAATTCCAATCTTTACTGTCATCTCAAAACAGTTTTTTATTCACATGGATATTAATATCCATATTTTCATTCCTATCTTGTCATAAATTTGAAGATATATGTAGGTAGGATGAATATATTTTTATTTCTGGGGATGTTTCGGATTCAATAGGCATGTTGATTATTAAAAAAAAAAGATTTTAAAAAAAAATGCACAATACAACCCAACATATTGACTATTATTTTTTAATATTACTTTAAGCAGTATGTATTACGTTGGTCAATAAGTCCTGGTCCTACTAGTAAAACAACATTTATTTTCAAAAATTATTCTTTGTTCATCAAAATTATCTCTTTTAGTAATGATACAATCATTCTAACGCTTTTCTAATTTTTAGATGCCTTCCTTGTAAAACGATTAACTTTGCCTTCAAATTAGGTTCAGTTTCGGCGATTGCTTCCTCATTGGAGATATATCTCTTGCCACGGGGCATTTTTTAGATCAAAGAAAAGGTGGTAATCGCTGGGGGCCAGATCTGGACTATACGGTGGGTGCGGAAGCAGTGGCGTAGCGTGAGTGTCGGCTGCCCGGGGCGGAGGACAATTTTGCCGCCCTCTTATTTAGGTATTTTAATTTAATGTATACTATACATTACATACATTAATTATAAAGAACTTTTCGGCGAGAACAGTCATCATTATTTTGCATTATACAGATTAGATTTTAAATAAAAAAGTTTATCTAAGTTTTACAATCACGTTTTATTTTTTATCCTGTCAATATTATCTGCAAAGCATTTACTTTCTGAGCGCACAATTTTATGTCAAGTCCCCTTGTTTGTAAATATTTTTGTGCATCATTCACTTCATGTAGCACCGGTTGCCACAGGCCCAAAAAACAAAGAAATGAAAATGACTGTATCGAAACTAGTAAAGCACCTGCATCTGTCCTAGTGTTTAAGCTTTCACATGCCTCTGTCAGTTTTTCCAAAGTGACGAGAATGCCTTTGTAATGATGCCATGTCACATTTACGGCATCGCCTCTTGCACTCCACCGCGTGTCTTGAACCCTTTTTAAGAAGCTTTTGCCTGTAGCTGCTATCATAACTTCCCAACGATGTGCCGATGAGGAAAAAAGAATAGCAACGTTCTAAAGTGCCGAAAAAATTTACTGAATCCACCTCAACTGAGGCAGCGTGTAAACAAACTATCGTCGGCTTAGGGACACACAAACCTAATTCGGGTAAGGGCGAACTTCCTATGATATTATCATAAGAAGTTCGCCCTTACCTGAAATGTAGTTAGGTTTGTGTGTCCCTAAGCCTACGCTATGTTTAACGAATGATTTGAGCAAGGTACGAATTCAGCTTTAAGATTTATTTCTTAAATCCTTTGCTGAACTCCTGAATACTTTCCAGCCATAACAGCAGCATTATCATATGCATGCCCTCTACAGTTGCTTATATCTAGGCCATCAGCTTGAATCTTGTCCAAAATCATCTTTGAAATTCCTTCAGCAGTTTTGTCTTTAGTTTCAATAAAATCTATAAAAGATTCCATTACTTTTACTTCCTGATTTTCAATTACTACGTATCTTAATACGTGAGTCGTTTGATCCTTATGAGAAAGATCTGGAGTGCTGTCGAATATAATTATTGAATAATAATTAGCCTTATTTTTTATTTGCCCGATGATATGTTGGCGAACATTATTTCCCAAAATGGCAATAAATTCGTTTTGTATTTGTGGTGACATATAAGTGATTAAAATTTTGCCACACATTTTAGAACTTACAATATGTTCACGAAGTACAGGATCGTATTTTGCAATTAAATTAACTAATTCTAAAAAGTTCCCTCCATTGGTACTGGTGTCGTTTTCTATATGTCCACGCGTAGCCAAATTTTGTTTGGCAAGGAATCTTATAATATCAAACATTCTGATAAGAATTTCCAGCCATTTCTTTATTTCTTTTGCCTCTATGTCTTGCTCTTTTTTGTCAGTAGTCTGTCCTTTTTGAAGTCTGCTCTCCAACTCCTTCCATTTGCAATAATTTTGGATGTGTAGTGCACTTGATTCGTGACTTGAAACCTTAGGATTTAATTTCCACCAAGTATTAAATCCATCAGATGAGCAAAATTTAGATCCGTCCGGTGTATTTACGTTATCAAATAAACGACAACAAAAGCAAAATAATCATGCTTTAGATGGAGAATAAGCCATCCAAGTTCGTAAAACTTTTTCGCCGTTAGTCAATGTATGGCAAAACCATTTCTTAGTAAGCCGTCTTGTCTCTCCTTTTGATTTTAAAGATTCCGTGCTCCTTTCAATCGGTCCGAATTTGTAGTTGCGATAAAAATATAAAATGGTTCAAATATTTACAAAATATTTTTATCATTTATTGTTAAATTTTGCCGCCCATAAAAAGTTCCGCCCCCACTACGCTACGCCACTGTACGGAAGCAATTCAAAGCACAATGTGTGCATTTTTACAGTCGTTTTCATCCACTTGTGACGCGGTGCATTGTCTTGGTGAAACAACAATTTTTTCTTACACAAATGAGAGCTTTTCTTTGCGATTTCGGTCTACAAACGGATATAGTAGTGATTGTTTCTCCATGATTCAAATAGTCTGCGGGTCCCAAATTATGTCATAACCTTTCCGGCTGTTTGTTTGCGTCTTTGGGCGGCTTTCTTCTGGTGCAGTCCACTCAAATGACTGTCTATTTGATTCCAGAGTGAATTGAAGAATCCATGTTCCATCTATTGTGACATACCGATGCAAAATCTCCGATTTTTTTCCGATTAAACATGTACAAACAGCGCCCACATTCATTAATTCGTTGTTTGTTTGGATCTGGTGTGAAAAATGCGGCACCCATTTGAAAAACAACTTTCTTATCTTCAAATTTTCATGTATAATAGTCAAAACTTTTGATAACTTATGTGTTGTCTACTCTTGCAACTTCCCTTTGCTGTTTTCCATAATAATTTTCAGCATTTTTAGATGTTTTCGGGAACAACTGCATCAATTGGTCTTCCAAAGTGCTCAGCAAGTTGGTTTCAGTACAACAGTGCAGTGTTTGAATTTAGTCAACCATCGTTTAATGGTTGCAATCGATGGAACAGACAATCGGTAACACTTTTTGAGCCATTGCTCAGTTTGGACCGTGATAAATAACAGTGATAAATCAACATACAAAATTGCTTTGAGTTTATTGTTCATAAACATCACAAAGTTTTGTCACTTCAAGCACTGTAACTGGGTAATTGGTAATCCGAATGACATGAAATTTTGACAGCAGACTCTTGAAGGTTAGGGAAAATTCATTAGAGGCGCCATGTCATAGTTAGGCCAGATAATTATTGACGTACGTATTATTTTATATTCGCTGACACCACACGTTCCCAACACTGTATCAGAGGTTCCCAACCAGTGTGCCGGGCACACTGGTGTGCCCTGAAGTCCCTGTAGGGGTGCCGCGAAATTTGATTATACTCACTATTATTATAGAGATAATTTACTTAAGTGTGCCTTGACTGAACCAGTTTTTCAGTTAGTGTGCCTCAAGCTAAAAAAGGTTGGAAACCGCTAGTTAACAATTTGTGGACAAAGCTTATACAAAATAAAAAATACAATAAAAAACAAAAAATAGTAAAAAACTACAAACAAAACAAAAACAGATTAATTGTAAGTTGCATCAATGCGCATATACCACAAGTCAAACACCCGTTTATTTATGTTACATATTCGAAGAGTAATAGCACAGATTTTCATCATGATTTTCAAAATGTGATTTTGGCTAGCCTACAGAGATGCAAAACGTAAATTTTGAGATTCAGTGAAATTATGTATTTTTTTCAGTATAAAATGTTTTACAGGCCCGCCTATGTGTGTGTGTGTTCACAAAGAGGGGATGGCATTAGATGAACTTTTTGCCACAGATATTTGAAAATTGAAGATTGAAGATGTCATATTAAATTTTTATTTTAGAATCTTTAAGAAATTGTATGATAATATCATTAATAGTTTTGGTATTGAAGCTTAGTAGATGTGAAATATTCAGCGGTAAACTTACATTCCGCTCCTGAAGTCTAGCAATTAGTGCTTTCGTATGGTTTTTATTAAGTTCACAATTAAAGATTATATGATTTAAATCTGCAGTAGAGTAGTTATCACATGAACAGAGAGAGTTGATACGCATTCCTATTTTAGCTAAATGTGCAGGAAAATTGCCATGGTTTAATCTTAAGCGACTTAGGGATGTGGAATAAAACCGAGTAACGTGATAATCAAATATGTGTGGGATATTTTGCGGAAGTTGTGGGTATATGTAAGTGTATGGATTCCTCGAAGTTTGTACAAACTTAAGCCAAATAGTTTCCCATTTCTTTCTTAATTTTTTATGCAATTCTGGAATGTAATCGCTGGAGATTGTTAAATCTACTATTTCATTTAAAGTTGCCGAATTCTTTGCCATTTCATCCACTATCTCATTTTCTTTGATTCCAGCATGTCCTTTTACCCAGATAAAGACCAAGTCACTACTCTTATTTTTAAATCGAGCGATTGTCTTTCTAATATGGCATAACAACTCATTGTTGTGTTTTTTGGTTATTGGTTGTGATATTGCCTCAAGAGCAGATAAAGAATCTGATAGTATAACCGTGTCTCCAAAGTTCTGTTCAACCGCGTAAGTTAGGGCTCTTTCAATAGCATAAAGTTCGGCAGTGAAGATAGATGTACATTTAGGTAGTCTAAAAGAATTACCACTTTTTATATTAGAAACATAATAAGCACTACCTACACTATTACATGTTTTCGAACCATCTGTATAGATGTATTTATAATTAGAAAATTCAGATAAGATTAATTTTATAATTTTATTGTTTTGGCATGGTAGGTTTCTATATGTAGGTTTTATGATCTTTGGAAAGATTGCGATTTCCTCAATAGAAAGGTTATATATGGGTAATATTTGTTTAGTGTTAATGCTAAAGTTGTTAGTTTCTAGATAAGCATCTGTAAGAGGGGGAGAAGTTTTAATTCTCCAATAAGAATTTGTTAAGTTATATTCAGTGAGACTGTTAATTTTACTTAATAATTTATGTGAGTCTAAAGTCCTGGTCTTTAATAGAAACTTATTAGACAAGAATTCTCTTCTAAGGTTTAGAGGAGGTTCCTGCGCTTCTGCTAGAATTGCAGCACATGGCGTTGACTTAAACGCACTAATACATATACGTATTGCCTTATACTGAATATGATCGATTTTTGATAAATTAGATTTTGACGATGAACCATATAAAAAGCATCCATAATCAATGATTGACCGAATATACGATTTATAGAACATTAATGCTATCTTTGGGTCGGCACCCCATCTAGCTTTACATATGCAACGAAGCATGTTTAAACCTTTATCGCATTTGTTGATAATGTGATTCACATGGAGTGTCCAGGTTAGTTTTTTGTCCAAAACCACGCCCAGATACTTATGGTGAGAGGATACATTAATATCAACATTACTTAAATTTATACTGGTAGGGGAACTTAACCTATGTCTAGTGAAAAAGGTGATGCTAGATTTTTCAGGGGATAACGTGAAATTAAAAGCCATAGACCATCTTTTTACACATTGCATTATCAGATCCAAATCGCATAAACACTCATTATATGATTTACGGCTGCTGTATATACAGAAATCGTCTGCATACTGAATAATTTTAATTGTATTATTTGTTTCATTTAACATGTCATGCAATATATGTCATGTCATGTCATGCAATAATTTTAATTGTATTATTTGTTTCATTTAACATGTCATGCAATATATGTCATGTCATGTCATGCAATAATTTTATAGGCCCGCCTATAAAAGTGTGAATTGTGTATCGGCTCTCTCTAGAGTGCATCGTATTTCTTTAATATTCAGTTAAATAATTATTACCATATTTTGCTTCATTATTGGTTGGAGAAATAATAATTCTTTGTATGTTGCTACCATAGAAGTCAATGCATGTCTAAATTCAGCAGGGTAGATGTTACTTTTTGTGACAAAGCAATTGAAGACACAAGTGCATGAAGGGTCTATGTGAAAAATTTTCCAAAACATG
This sequence comes from Diabrotica virgifera virgifera, assembly GCF_917563875.1. Lineage (NCBI taxonomy): Eukaryota > Metazoa > Arthropoda > Insecta > Coleoptera > Chrysomelidae > Diabrotica > Diabrotica virgifera. The sequence goes on along the minus strand of NC_065446.1, from coordinate 164,111,058 downwards.
TTTTTTATGTTAAAAGTAAGTTGTTCGAACCTAAAAAATCTTTCAAACAAGCCAAACACGTTTTAAAATTAATATTTTCTAAGTTACTAGATTGTAAAGGATCTATGTACACAGTAAGTTTTAAAATGTAAGTGCATAAAGTATCTATGTACACTTTTTATATATAAAAAATATATAATAAATATATTTTTTAATAGTGTTAATAAATATACATATTAGTTTTAGGACAACCTATCCTATAAATTTAGTCTATTTAGATCTTATAGTAAAAAAGTTCTAGTATAAAAACTTTAACTTCATTTTTCTCAATAACTTTCAAATGTCACATAGACCCTTAAAATCGTTTTCCGCGGGGTTGTAATCGTTACAAGATAAATTACGGAGTAAGTCCGTAATCACAGAAATCGGTATAATGTCCGTACAATATAGCCGCTGTCATCGGTGAAACTTGTGAACAAGTGACGCCACCATAGACATAATAAGAATAGACCATGCATCCTAAACAAAATAGTGCAACGCGGAACACTCAATCAGTGGTCTAATCTATGGACGTCACTCGTCACACGAAAAACTTGGCTACTTTCTAGTTTCGCTTGGACATTCAAAGAGTAAGCGTCAGTTCGTATTTGCAATGTCTCCTAAGACGAGAAGCTGCTGAAAAAGCAGGAAAGAAATAGAAGCGAAAGAGGAAGGAAAGCTATGCTATTTACATTTTAAATAAATATTTAAAGTAACGAAAACTACGTATAGTGTGTTTTTTATATGGTCAACATTGCTATTGCATCTGATTCAGATAATTGTGGATATCAGTAGTCCAGGAACAATTTATATTCAAATGTAGTTATTTTTGGTACTTCAATCAATTATACTATTAAGACTGTTACTCTAAGAATATAAATACTTTTATTGACCATATACTTACAAAATACCTAATAAAAATGACATGTGTGTAAGTAATAATGGACACTAACGTATACAAATTAATTTTAACGGTATTTTAGAAAATAAGTGACTTCTCTTTCGTGTACTTAATTTTTAAGACTGCTGTATTTATCTTGCCTTATTCTTAATTTTTGTACTGATTTCATGTCATTTTAAATGATATGTAATATTTTTTAATATTGTAAATTGATGTATTTTAAAATATATAAATAAAATAGCTTTTCATATTAAATATTGTATTTTTATACCATCGCACATATACAAAAGGACATGCATTAACTTGTTCCCGAGATTAGAATCACCAATTTGGCTAATTTCCTACCTGAAGAAATATATATTCGCCCCCGAGAATAGCAGATAAATCGAAATATATTCATGAACTCGTGTCCGTAAAATTATGAATCAGTATAAAAGTATCATGTCACCGTTGGGCTTTTAATACAAAACTAAAATTAAAATATTATTTCTCTTATGTGGTATTGCTCTTGGTCATAAAAATTAAACTGTATAATATATGTTTTATATATAGGGTGATTTATTAGTGGGGTAAAGCTCCGTAGATCCGTTATAGTAATAGATAGCGATAAAAATTTATAAAGAAAATTGTAACCAACTTTGAGCTTCAGATTACAAAATTAGTTAGAATGTTACAGTGTGTTCTATAACATAGTGGCAGGCCAAACTTATGGTGTTTTAAACGGAACACCCTGTATTTTATTTTATATTCGAAATCTTCTTAACTTCTCCATTACAAAAATATAAAGGCTTGGTATGTTATACAGGGTATTTACAAAGTTATAACCAATTTTATATGAAAATCGTAACAAATTCAACTCCCTGTATAAATAAAAATAAGTACAACGGCATTGTCTATTGATGCCATATTTTTTTATTTATTTACAAAATTTTCATAATTGCTAATTTTCTTTATATTGAATATAGGGTGAGTCAAAACGCAAGTACATTATTTTCTCAGTAATTTTAATTGTAACACCCAGTATTTTATATCACTATAGAAAAGTACAATTACTGTACTTTCATTTGTAAACTTGTACATTTGTAAAAGTAGCTTTTAATTTTTTAAACAATGTTGTATTTTGTGTTCATGTTTTTTTTTGTAAAATTTTTTACTGATAAATTATTTTTTGCTCTTTATTTGTTACACTGTTACATTTACACACAAAAGTAGTTTTTAATTATTGTTTTCACAAAATTTTGTATTTTGTGTTTGTGTTTTTTTTTTTTGTAAAATTTATAGCTAATAAATTGTTTTTCTTTCTTTATTTGTTACACTTACATACAAAAGTAGTTTTTAATTAAAAAGACTAAGTTTTCACTCTAATGGCATATAAAACAACATAATGCTATTCTACACCCCACCAGAATGAAAATAATGGGAACCTTCTCTGGTTACACCTCCGAGGCTTCTACAATTTGCAAGCCATACGGATGCTGAGACTAAGGAAGATGAGGGAATTCTACAATTTACAATTCACGTCCCATCTGCTCAGCGCGGTAAAGTTCCAACGAGAATGGTTCCCTTCATACTCCGCACAGAGTAAATGTAAATAAAAAATGAATAACCATTTTCAATTTCGTTGCAAAACGAAAACACAGCCGAACCATATTCTAGTCCAATCAGGGAGTGCTGCAAGCACTCCTACCGGCCTCGAAACTTATTAGTCTCTCATCAGGAGGCACATATGCTGCTCTCCCTGATCCAACCAAAACAAACCCCAGCGTGCAGTCCCGGATTGCAACGAACGAAATGGCATAGATGCCCTAGCGGCAACTGCTAGCAAAAAGACTAAGTTTTCACTCTAATGGCATATAAAACAACATAATGCTATTATACACCCCACCAGAATGAAAACAATGGGAACCTTCTCTGGTTACACCTCCGAGGCTTCTACAATTTGCAAGCCATACGGATGCTGAGACTAAGGAAGATGAGGGAATTCTACAATTTACAATTCACGTCCCATCTGCTCAGCGCGGTAAAGTTCCAATGAGAATGGTTCCCTTCATACTCCGCACAGAGTAAATGTAAATAAAAAATGAACAACCATTTTCAATTTCGTTGCAAAACGAAAACAGCCGAACCATATTCTAGTCCAATCAGAGAGTGCTGCAAGCACCCCTACCGGCCTCGAAACGTATTAGTCTCTCATCAGGAGGCACATATGCTGCTCTCCCTGATCCAACCAAAACAAACCCCAGCGTGCAGTCCCGGATTGCAACGAACGAAATGGCATAGATGCCCTAGCGGCAACTGCTAGCAAAAAGACTAAATTTTCACTCTAATGGCATATAAAATAACATAATGCTATTCTACACCCCAATTCCCCCATCTTCCTTAGTCTCAGCATCCGTATGGCTTGCAAATTGTAGAAGCCTCGGAGGTGTAACCAGAGAAGGTTCCCATTGTTTTCATTCTGGTGGGGTGTAGAATAGCATTATGTTGTTTTATATGCCATTAGAGTGAAAACTTAGTCTTTTTGCTAGCAGTTGCCGCTAGGGCATCTATGCCATTTCGTTCGTTGCAATCCGGGACTGCACGCTGGGGTTTGTTTTGGTTGGATCAGGGAGAGCAGCATATGTGCCTCCTGATGAGAGACTAATAAGTTTCGAGGCCGGTAGGGATGCTTGCAGCACTCTCTGATTGGACTAGAATATGGTTCGGCTGTGTTTTCGTTTTGCAACGAAATTGAAAATGGTTATTCATTTTTTATTTTTTTTTTTTTAGTTTTTAATTGTTTCAAAAATGTACGTTGTGGTTGTGTTTTTTTTTTGTAAAATTTATTACTAATAAATTATATTTCTTTCTATATTTGCTACATTGTTACATTTATTACCAGATTGATAATCAATAATCGTAAAATGTCAGTTTTAGACAATTCAGTCATGGCTTACTTAAAATTTGGAAAGATTTAGACCTGTAATTAATGGGTTTGTTCTAGCATCAGCTTCAAACGGTTTGAAACCATCAGCGAATAGCGGACCAGCGCGAGTATAGGGGATAGCACTGGTGACTGTATTATGTTCTTTCACTGACCAACTGTTTGCTGACGGTTTCTGACTAGTTTCACTGTTTGCTAGAACAAACGTAATAATTTGCTTTGAAAAATGAAAATATCTCGAAAACTAATAAATTTAGACATAGGGAATGATATATAAACATTAAAGTACGGTAATGGTAATTTTCGATAGTGATATAAAATACAATGTGTTCCATTTAAAATTACTGAGAAAATATTGTACGTGCGTTTTGACTCACCCTGTATTCAATATAAAGAAAATTATCAGAAGTAATTGCACAAGAGCTCTAAAATTATCGAATTTTTCCCGAGTGACAATTTGACAGTGTCAGTGAGACAGTGAGTGAAATTATGTTAAAGTGTCACGAGGGCAACAATTCGATAATAATTTTAGAGATCGAGTGCAATTTGCTGCGATTATTATTTCATGAATAAAACTGTTCAAACCAAAATTTTATTGTAATTTATTTATTTAAGTACAAATTAGTACAATTAAACTTACAGTTGTTATAAATATTTGACGGTTAAAAGTTGTCACTTTTATAACTTTTAAAACATTAATTGTCATTAATGTCACTGACTGTATTTTTTCGTAGCAAGCAAGGGCATCTGACGTAATATACTTGACGACGGGATATTATCAAAAATTATCACTTTAATTTTTATTTCTGCAGCTTTCTATTGGTCAGAATCTCCTATGAATGAAATAATAAATATCAATCATTTACGAAAATTTTGACAATAAATAAGAAATATAGCATCAATAATCTATTGCTTTTGTGTGTGTGTGTGTGTTCACAAAGAGGGGATGGCATTAGATAAACTTTTTGCCACAGATATTTGAAAGTTGAAGATTGAAGATGTCATATTAAATTTTTATTTTAGAATCTTTAAGAAATTGTATGATAATATCATTAATAGTTTTGGTATTGAAGCTTAGTAGATGTGAAATATTCAGCGGTAAACTTACATTCCGCTCCTGAAGTCTAGCAATTAGTGCTTTCGTGTGGTTTTTATTAAGCTCACAATTAAAGATTATATGATTTAAATCTGCAGTAGAGTAGTTATCACATGAACAGAGAGAGTTGATACGCATTCCTATTTTAGCTAAATGTGCAGGAAAATTGCCATGGTTTAATCTTAAGCGACTTAGGGATGTGGAATAAAATCGAGTAACGTGATAATCAAATATATGTGGGATATTTTGCGGAAGTTGTGGGTGTATGTTAGTGTATGGATTCCTCGAAGTTTGTACAAACTTAAGCCAAATAGTTTCCCATTTTTTTCTTAATTTTTTATGCAATTCGGGAGTGTAATCGCTGGAGATTGTTAAATCTACTATTTCATTTAAAGTTGCTGAATTCTTTGCCATTTCATCCACTATCTCATTTACTTTGATTCCGGCATGTCCTTTTACCCAGATAAAGACCAAGTCACTGCTATTATTTTTAAATCGAGCGATTGTCTTTCTAATATGGCATAACAACTCATTGTTGTGTTTTTTGGTTATTGGTTGCGATATTGTCTCAAGAGCAGATAAAGAATCTGATAGTATAACCGTGTCTCCAAAGTTCTGTTCAACCGCGTAAGTTAGGGCTCTTTCAATAGCATAAAGTTCGGCAGTGAAGATAGATGTACATTTAGGTAGTCTAAAAGAATTACCACTTTTTATATTAGAAACATAATAAGCGCTACCTACACTATTACATGTTTTTGAACCATCTGTATAGATGTATTTATAATTAGAAAATTCAGATAAGATTAATTTTACAATTTTATTGTTTTGGCATGGTAAGTTTCTGTATGTAGGTTTTATGATCTTTGGAAAGATTGCGATTTCCTCAATAGAAAGGTTATATATGGGTAATATTTGTTTAGTGTTAATGCTAAAGTTGTTAGTTTCTAGATAAGCATCTGTAAGAGGGGGAGAAGTTTTAATTCTCCAATAAGAATTTGTTAAGTTATATTCAGTGAGACTGTTAATTTTACTTAATAATTTATGTGAGTCTAAAGTCCTGGTCTTTAATAGAAACTTATTAGACAAGAATTCTCTTCTAAGGTTTAGAGGAGGTTCCTGCGCTTCTGCTAGAATTGCAGCACATGGCGTTGACTTAAACGCACTAATACATATACGTATTGCCTTATACTGAATATGATCGATTTTTGATAAATTAGATTTTGACGATGAACCATATAAAAAGCATCCATAATCAATGATTGACCGAATATACGATTTATAGAACATTAATGCTATCTTTGGGTCGGCACCCCATCTAGCTTTACATATGCAACGAAGCATGTTTAAACCTTTTTCGCATTTGTTGATAATGTGATTCACATGGAGTGTCCAGGTTAGTTTTTTGTCCAAAACCACGCCCAGATACTTATAGTGAGAGGATACATTAATATCAACATTACTTAAATTTATACTGGTAGGGGAACTTAACCTATGTCTAGTGAAAAAGGTGATGCTAGATTTCTCAGGGGATAACGTGAAATTAAAAGCCATAGACCATCTTTTTACACATTGCATTATCAGTTCCAAATCGCATAAACACTCATTAAATGATTTACGGCTGCTGTATATACAGAAATCGTCTTCATACTGAATGATTTTAATTGTATTATTTGTTTCATTTAACATGTCATGCAATTCTGCAGTATAGATATTAAAAAGTACTGGACTTAGGACTGAACCTTGCGGAATTCCGACTGATAATAATCGAGGGCCGTAAATGTGATTTTCTGAATCTCGAATGAAAACTTCTCTGTCCCTATACAAATCTGTGATTCTGTGTGCGAATTTATAATTTAGACCGTATTTTATGAGCTGTACAGTTAGAATATCAATATCCAGAGTATCATAAGCCCCTTTAATATCTAAAAACAAGCATGCCGTTATAAGATTAACGGAAAGTGCATTCTGAATGTCGGAAACTAAGTGAGCTAATGCTTCAGAGGTGCCTTTGCCTCTGCGATATCCAAACTGATTAATAGGTAATAAACAATTACTTTCAAAATGCAATTCCATTCTTAATTTGATAATTCTCTCAAATGTTTTTGTAATGCATGATATTAATGAAATGGGTCTGTAAGAGTTAGGTAGACTTAAATTTTTGTTGGGTTTAGAAAGTAAGCAAATTACAGTTTTTTTTAAACTTTGGTCATATAAACCTTGCAACCACCAACTATTAAAAATATTTAAAAGAATGTCTTTAGCAATTGCAGGCAAGTATTCAATCATTTTATATGTAATGCTATCAAAACCCGGTGCTGTACTTTTAGATTGTTTGATTGCTAATCGTAATTCCTCCAAACTGATAGGCATATAAAATGATTCATTGCATGCTACATTACTATTGAATTTACTGAAGTCGATTTTATTTGATGCAAATTTGGGAATAAAAAACTCAAAAAAATCGTCCACCATATCAGCTGATATACTGCCCGATCCCGTTGAGTCTTTGTTTGATATTTTTTTTATAAATTGCCAAATTTTAGTAGGGTGCGTGTTTTTATTAATACTGCTTATGAAAGATATCCAGCTGTCTCGAGCTTTTTTAGAAAATAGTAATTTAGTTTGACTAGCTACATTTTGGTATTGACAATAGTTTGTATAGTTTGAGACACGTTTATACTGGTTCAGGGCTTCTTTTCTGCGACGAAACATATCATAGCATTCGGTATCCCACCATATTGGACGTTGAGTTACTTGTTGTCTTGCTCTTTTTAGGGGAATAGTTGCGGATGCTGCTTCTGAGACCTTTTCCATAAAAATAGAAAAGCTTAGTAGATTGGAGTTTAGATTTTGGTTTGTACTAATTAACGAATTTTCCAGTATAGTGGAGTATGCAGACCAATCAGCTAATTTATCATTCCATTTAGATGCTGGATTTTTATTTATTATAACTCTATCCCTAATAATTTCAAATTTGATTAAACAATGATCTGAACCTAACGCATCTGGTACGACATCCCATACACAACAATCACTAGCCAAACTAGCAGAGCAAAATGTAATGTCTACCGCCGAAGGTAGCTCTTCTGGACGAGAAATTCTAGTTGGTTTACCATTATTGAGAACAACATAGTTATTATCATCTAAGGCTTCTACTAATTGATTACCACAAGCTTTATTAATATGAGATCCCCAAAGTGTATGATGGCTGTTAAAATCGCCACAGAAAATAACAGGAGAATTAAATTGCCGAAAGATATTTGACCAATCTGATTTAGAAACATTTAATTTAGGTGGTTTATACACCGATACTAGTATGATATTTAAGGACGGAAATTTAACTGCGCAAAGTTCTAAATCTTTTTTATATGCAAAAGTAATAGGAAAATTGATAAATTTAATGTCTTGGCGAACTGCAATGGCAACACCGCCAAAGCCATTTGCACGATCCTGTCGGATAATCTTATACCCTTTTAGTTTAAAAGAATGGTTTGGTTTTTTAAAGGTTTCTGATAAAGCTATAATATCTACAGGATTATTGTGTAAAAAATTTAATAAACTTGGATGGTTTTTAGAGAAAGAACGAATATTCCATTGGATAACTTTAATGTTTTTACTATTGAGTGTACTTATCTTATTAGTGGATTGAATCATCAGAACAAGATTCAATATCCATGTCTGGAATTAGATTTGAAGAACTTAATATAGAGGAGATCATATTTGTAATATTTTCTTCTAAATTTTAATTTGTTGCGGATGAATCTGAATTAACTACTTGTTTAACTACGGTTATTATCTGACTTGTTAGTTTTTCCTTATATTGGATAAAGTCATCTCTGTGAGGATTTGGTATGATGGGATTATGTGAAGATTTGGTTTTTTTTGTTTGAAAATGGGAAGAAGTAGGCAGAGACTGAGAAATAGGTGGAGACTCCGGAGCAGATGGTTTACGTTTTTTCACTTGTCTTTTGGGTGAAGTATTTCGAACATTGGGTTTATGTAGCAAAAAGCTAGAATTTGGAGTTTGGGACGTACTAGGGAGTGGCAGAGAGGGAAAATTAGTGGAATTATTAAGAACTGAAAATCTATTATTTGTAGAAATCTTGGCATAAGATGGATTATCATGCACTCTTTCAGCTTCTTTAAATGTAATATTTTCCCTGGCCATGAGTTGTTTGATATTTTTTTGTTTCTTATATACTGGACAATCTCTAGATGTAGAGCAGTGTTCATTATTTTGGCAATAAATGCAGAATTTTTCGCAAGAAGACTCTGACGTATGATTTAGGCTAGAACAGTTTCGACAGTGAGAAGATTTGGTTTTACATTGCTTGGCAGAATGTCCATATCGCAAGCAATTAAAACATTGAACAACGGGGAATATATATGGTTCTACAGAGAAATTGCATAAATTAATTTGTATATTTTGAGGAAGTTCATTTCCTACAAATTGCACAATAACCATTTGTCTGTTTACATATGAAATATTGCCGTCTTTATCTGTTACCTTTCGTTTCATGCGTTGAACTTGAACCACCTCTTTATTAGATATTATGGCATTTTTTAAATATTCCTCAGAAAAGTATGTGTCAATATTCCTCAACACACCCTTCTTGTGTGTAAAAAATTTGGGTATATACGCTACTAAGTTATGACTTAAAAATAACTTTAACGCGATTAAGACCAACCGATTTGATATCAAGGACATCGGATTTTATATAATTGTCAGTCAACAAAACGTGACCAATCCGGATTGGGAAAATTCTTCCCAAATGCTTATCAGTACTCTCAATATATACAAAATATGGACCTTTATCCTCAGTTCTATATCTATTATTTAAATCTATAAAATTATTTACATACCTATCCTCCTCTGCATCCTTATTTTCGGGTGGCGAAGTGCCACCCGAGGTCTCATCCATTATATATTTTTTTAATTACTTACCTAACCTACCTATTATAAACAATAAAGAAAATTAACAAAAGGAACACTAATTAACACAATAACACACAATACACCGAGAACTGCTCGTTTGTATCGTTAAAATCAAACTATTAAAATGCGGAGAATAAAAATTCGTGTCCACACTTTGACAATTATTTTGCTATTGCTTTTGTGCTTATTTTTATTTATACAGTGAGTTGAACTGGTTACGATTTTCATATAAAATTGGTTATAACTTTGTAAATACCATGTGTAACATAACAAACCTTTATTTTTTTGTAGGTACCTAATGGTTCCTAATGGTAGGTACCAAACGGTTAAGAAGATTTCGAATATAAAATAAAATACAGGGTGTTCCATTTAAAAAATCATAAGTTAGTCTGCCACTATGTTATCAAACACCAGGCGCGGATACAGAGGGGGGTCAACGGGTCCATGGACCCCCCTTTTTTATTTACTCTGGGCTATTTAGCAAAATTCATGAAAAAGTTATTTACAAGCAATTTTATTGCTGGAATCAAATTAAAAGATCCTATATATTAATAATATAGGTATGCAAAGTCCGCAGATAGTGTGCTACTTTTTTTATAAACAAAATGGCGCCGACAAATCGCATTTTTTTCAATTATTGCTCTATAACTCCAAAGATTTTAACTTTACATCAAAAACACCCAAATAATAATTCACCGCAATTAAATTCTGCATAGAGATATGTTCCCCGATTTGCTCCGACGAAAATTTTCCTCGAAAAATGCGGGTTTTCCCAACAAAATCTCTAATTTTCAAATAAAGTTTTAAGTAAGTAATTATTAATCAATAATTAAATAACTTAGTGACATCAAAGCTTTCTTGGTATAGATTGTAATTCCAGAAGCCGGTGAAAATTAAACGACTATTTTAGCAACAATTCAATTGTTAATTAACAATTTACGATCGCAATAATAACCAAAATAATCATGATACATTGATCATACTTATAAAGATTATAAAGATGAGATGGTTATTTAATATTTTATCGACAAAATATAAATTTGTCGTTTTTTGCATCATCTTTAAATTTTGAAAAAAATAGTTATAATACGCTGGTCTAATTAGTAAAGTACAAAGAAAGGTTATTTACCAGCAATTTTATTGCTGGAGTCTAATATGATCCTATATAGCAAAGTCCGCAGATAGTGTGCTACTTTTTTTATTAACAAAATGGCGCCCCCAAATCGTTTTTTTTTTCAATTATTGGTCTATAACTCCGAAGATTTTAACTTTACGCCAAAAAATTTAATTCTACATAGAGGCATGTTTTCCCGATTTGCTCCGACGAAAATTTTCTTCTGAAAATGTGGGTTTTCCCAACAAAATCTCGAATTTTCAAATAAATTTTTTTCTGCAAGTAATTATTTATCAATACTTAAGGCTGTATGACACTATGCATTTTCTTGTATCATTTCTAATATCGTTTCTGATATCGTTTCTAATATACATTTTCTTGTATCGTTTCTTGTACGTACATTTGTGCCCTGTATGACACTATGCACGTTCTTGTATCGAAAACTGTATGAAATTCGGCACGTGATTGGTCGAAATTTTGTTTGTCACCGTGTGTCACGTTACATTGGTATGGTTAGTATGGTAGTACTGCGTCTACAGCTGATTTTAAGGATTTTATAAAATAAAATGTATAAACTTTTAAAAACATAAATTTAACATTTTAATGTTAACCAGAATTTTTACGTTGACTGTTGATTATTTGTGTTTCTTATTTTGTTTTGATATTTGTGCTAAAATATTTGCATTAGAATTATCTTCAGTTTGATCAAAATTAGGAACTATTGTATTTTCCTCTATTAAAAATTTATGCTACATGAAACCCAAAGTTATACATAGTTTGAACTTTACTAGGAGCTAAATATATGGTTATTAATAGAACAGTAGTCCATACCAAACGGTATATTAAGTATCATTAAAAGATTTATAAATAATCAGCAGTGTGATGGATGACCGAAGTTATCTTAACGTAAAGTTATCCTGTAGTTATGTTATAATCCTCGAATTAACTACTTGCGTTATTTCTTGACAGTTCTTGAGTTATCTGGTATATCAACTGTCACTTTATAACGCGACGTTAAACCTCAAGTTATGAGATAACTTTGTAGTTATGTAAGGTTAGGTTCATCTTTTGACTTAGAAGCTAATAATTTAATAAATAAGAATAGAAGGGTAATACAATTTTAAAAATGATACAAAAATCAAATCGAGAGATACAAGTTGAAATTTTATTTTAAGTATCTCCTGAGCTTTCTATCCAGAGTTGCCAGATGATATTTTATAAATCCCCCACTTAGAAACTGAAATTCCCTCAAATTGAAGCTCAAATACCCCACATTTAAATTTTTGACGCATTTTAATAAATTAGTAGTCAAATGAAGAGAACAGTACACCAAAATTATACTACTTATCAACGAGGGCCCTGGAAATAATTAATAGTTCCTATGGTCTTCATTTTATGGGAGTATAATCACCGGTATAATATACGCAGTTCTATGTATATTCGCAAATTTAATTTACCATGACCCCTTAAAATACTCCATAATTTTCCGCCCCCAAAAAATCCCACTACAATTTCTGCTTACAAAAATTTCCACGCTTTCAAATTACCCCAAAATTGTGGAAAATACACCAATCTGGCAACCCTGTTTCTATCTACTGTTTGAAAGGTTTGAAACAACACCGAACCCGAACAGCTGTTTGCTGTTCGGTCATCGACGGTGGCCAACGATGGGGATTTACTTTCACGGTCATCTACTATGTTCCGAACTATCTCTCGCGCTCACTCCAACTTATACTATTTCTACATAAGGTTCTCTTGGTTACTTCAACATTTTTTCCTCAAATCTTATTTCTAAAATAACGTTGATCAAATAACTATCTCATAACTCTGACCGATACATCACACCGAATTTTACCTAAATAGTTATGGGCATCGTTATTCCTGAGAGTTATCTTAACTTTAACTTAAACGTTAAAGTTAACTTCGGTCATCCATCACACGACTGAATACCTACAAAAACACAAATAAATTCATCAAGACATAAATCATATGATCTCATTTTCAGCCGCCATTATGACATTTAGATGTTTTACCTTTACCAGAGCAGGTTTTACGTTTTTGCCCTTTGCCCAGAAATTGGCGCAGTTCTTGTACAAGAATCTGTGCCTGACACAAATTCTTGTATCGTTTCTGATATCGTTTCTTGTATCTGTGTATGACACTATGCATTTTTTTGACATATCAGAAACGATATCAGAAACGATACAAGAAAATGCATAGTGGCATACAGCCTTTAAATAACTTGGTGAAATAAAAGCTTTCTTGGTATAGATTATAACTGTAGAAGCCGGTGAAAATTAAACGACTATTTTAGCAACAAATCAATTGTTAATTAACAATTTACAGTCGCAATAACAACCAAAATAATCATGAGACATTGATGAAACTTACAAAGATTATAAAGATGTGATGCCTATTTAATATTTTGTCGACCAAATATAAATTTTTCATTTTTTTGCATAATCTTTAAATGTTGTTCTGAAGCTATTTTCTTGTGGCATTTTTACAATTTTAACTATTTATAATGGGAAATAAGCCTTAATCTTATTAAAAAATGATTTTTATTAACGTTTCGACGCCCAAATCGGGTGTCGTTGTCAAAATACAAAATACTACTAACAGAAACAAAAATGTTGTTGCTTAGTAAAAAAATTCTTCTAATAATTTATTTAATTTGACTCATTTATATCGGCAATTCAGATACATATCATACATTTTAAAGTAGAAGACTTTAAATTGATATTGCCAATATTTATGAGTTGCGTTCCTGGGACGACTTTACTGAAAGATAGTTCATTCGATTACATGAAATCAACCCCAACTCAAGAATATCCGTCACAAAAAAATCATAGCATGTGATCTGTCTTTAAAAAGACAACCACATGCAACGGTGACATTAAAATTCTCGCGTTAGAGATCTCATAGTAAATCACGAGGGAAAACCAGGAAAAACCTCGTGATACTATCCCGATATCGTAAATAAGTATTTGGTCTTACATTACATCTTTTTAAAGACAGATCACATGCTATGATTTTTTTGTGACGGATATTCTTGAGTTGGGGTTGATTTCATGTAATCGAATGAACTATCTTTCTGTAAAGTCGTCCTAGGAATGCAACTCATAAATATTGGCAATATCATTTTAAAGTCTTCTACTTTAAAATGTATCATATGTATCTGAATGGCCGATATAAATGAGTCAAATTAAATAAATTATTAGAAGAATTTTTTTTACTAAGCAACAACATTTTTGTTTCTGTTAGTAGTATTTTGTATTTTGACAACGGCACCCGATTTGGGCGTCGAAACGTTAATAAAAATCATTTTTTAATAATATTGTTTAAAAAATAGTTATAAACAAATTAACATTTCTCAGAAACTGTTTATTATATTATAATTTTAAAAAATACTTAAAATGCGTATTTCAAAGGTCTTGAAAATGAATGCTTTAAAAAAATTTTCCAACCATTTGCAAAAAAGTTATGAAACAGCAAAGTAAACATACGGTTACTCCGTTGTTTATAATTTGTTTTAATTGTTTCAAAGCTTAAAAGTGAGTTTATGGTACAAATTAATTACTCTCAAAAAATATCAAACATTAGTTCAATGGTTATATTTTAATCAAAGATTAAAAATGTTTTTTTTTGTAATTTTTAGCGCGAAAGAAGGCTTGATACAGAGCCGGAGTTAAAATGGTCACTCGAAGCGATTGACACGTAGCATATAAATACTACTGTACGTCGCGGGACGGTCGTCGCTTCGAGTAAAAATTTAGCTACGGTACTGTATTAGTCTGCTTTCGCGCGTGTAAATTACAAAAAAAAATATTTATAATCTTTAATTAAAATATAAGCATTAAACTAATAACCGATATTTTTTGTAAGTAATTAGCTTGTACTTTAAACTCACTTTTGCGCTTTGAAAGAATTAAAAAAAATTATAAACAACGCAGTAATCGTATGTTTACTTTGCTGTTTCATAACTTTTTGCAAATGGTTGGAAAAAATTTGGAAAAAAGCATTCATTTTCAAGATCTTTGAAATACGGATTTTACCTATTTTTTAAATTAGAATATAATAAAATCTTTCTGAGAAACGTTAATTTGTTTATAACTATTTTTTTTAAACATTTAAAGATCATTCAAAAAAATTAAACATTTATATTTGGTTGACAAAATATTAAATAGGCATCTCATCTTTATAAGATTTCAAAGTTTGATCAGTGTATCATAATTATTTTGGTTATTATTGCGACCGTAAATTATTAATTAACAATTGAATTGTTGCTAAAATATTCGTTTAATTTTCACCGGCTTCTGGAACTATAATCTAAACCAAGAAAGCTTTTATGTCACCGAGTTATTTAATTATTGGTAGATAATTACTTATCTAAAACTTTATTTGAAATTTAAAGATTTTGTTGGGAAAACCAGCATTTTCCGAGGAAAATTTTCTTCGGAGCAGATCGGGAAAAACATTTCTTTATGCAGAATTTAATTTCGGTGAATTCTTACTAGGGTGTTTTTGGTGTAAAGTTAAAATGTTCGGAGTTATGGAGCAAAAATTGAAAAAAAACACGTTTTGTAGGCGCCATTTTGTTAATAAAAAAAGTAGCACACTATCTGCGGACTTTGCATACCTATATTATTAATATATATATATATATATATATATATATATATATATATATATATATATAGACTTTAGTTTTTTATTGAGGTTGCAGTCATTTATTTCTAAGGGGCAGGGTAAGAGAAACTCTGTGTTATAATCAAGCTTTCGCAAAATTTATTTGCTTCGTCAGGATTAGCTAAAATTATTATATAGTTATAAATAAATACAACGAAATGAAAGAACATTGCATAAAAATTAGTACAAAAACTTACAACGTGAGGTTTGTTCCTTAATTTGACATTTCTACAAAACATAAAATATCTAAAAAAATCTTTATCCTAATGGTTTTCAAGTTCCAATGTTTTAATTTTTACAATTCATGATAAAAAATATGATTTAATAATTTAGTTCTAAATTTGACTAATGCCAGAAAGACACTTAAATAATGTCAAAAAGATACTCGTAGGTATTTGTTTATTTGATTTTAAGTTGTTAAGAACTAGATTTTTGATTATTACTTGCTTGTGCATTTTAAAATTTTAGAAGTTATAGATATATATATTAAATACCAAATACCCAATAACCAAAAATATATTAAATACCAAATGAATATGTAAATGAATGAATGAATACCAAATACCCATATATATGGCATTTATAGATTTTGAAAAGGCATTCGACTCTATAGAACACTGGGCAGTGAAACAATCACTACAGGAACAAACCTCACGTTGTAAGTTTTTGTACTAATTTTTATGCAATGTTCTTTCATTTCGTTGTATTTATTTATAACTATATAATAATTTTAGCTAATCCTGACGAAGCAAATAAATTTTGCGAAAGCTTGATTATAACACAGAGTTTCTCTTACCCTGCCCCTTAGAAATAAATGACTGCAACCTCAATAAAAAACTAAAGTCTACATATTATCAGTCAATAATACCAAACTTCTTTATATATATATATATATATATATATATATATATATATATATATATATATATATATATATATATATATATATATATGGCTCACAAATGATAGGAAGCCCGCTACAACCTGCCGATGAATGGAAGCCCGCTGTTTACGGGGTAAGGGGATTGTAGCACTGTCTTATTCCTACAGTCTTACGAAGCCCACTCGTATAAACGCGTTCACAGTGTATATGGATTACGCATTATACGAAGCCCGACGATGTTGCCATGTTTTAATTTACGTTTAAATAATACGACTGTTCTACGAGATCCTTATATGTGTATATAAGTCGTCATATTGCCTGTTATAAGAAGCCCAATTCTATTCAGCAATCTATACGAAGCATTTTAGAAGAGTCAAGATAGAACGAAAAGATGCATTGTTTCGGAGCAATTCAAACAAGATTATCTTTTTCTAAAACTTTTTTTGTTAGTTTATATACATGTTAAAGTAAAAAGTTCTACTCACAGATTTTGCCGCTAATTGTTTATTATTTGTTTAAACAATAACAATAATTGTTTTGTACAGTGTGTCCAATTAACACGTTGTCGGACACTGCGTCAAATGTATAAGCAAGTGTTGTGACACTATATGTATTTTGCAAAGTAGAATAGGGAAAAATTCAACGTATATAGACGTTGTGTCACATTACATCAATGGAAATTAGACGACTATAGACGTTCTGTTCGTCAACGTGAAAAGTTGTGCATGGTCTAAATTAAAAATAGAACCATCAGTTCATTTTTTTTAAGCCGTGTACGAGATATTAGTCAAAAAATATGAATTTTACTCAAGAGTAAAGTAGCTTTATTATTCAAAATATTAAAAATTGTTGTAATGAAAAGTTGTTTGGAATTAAGAACTATATTCTAATATGCCACTTCATCTTTCTAATTAAAAAAAAGTTGAATTTTTTTTTTAATTATGGATATACAACATTATTTTCAGTTATTTCAATTATGATAACTATTTTATTATAGACCAGTAAGGATCTGTGAAAAAACGTCTATTTTTGGATGTGAAAGGTGGCATTCGAATTTTTGCAGATAAAGTAAGGTGATAACTTCGTTAATAATAATTTACTTATGCTCCTTCTCAAATATGGCCGGGACATTAATAAAAAAAAAAATAAAATATTTAAAAATTCGAAAAACGTCGATTTTTTTCTGTTTCTTTGCTTATAACTTTAAAACGATTCGTTTTGGAACAAAGTCGTAGAGAAATAAAATAAAGATAATTGAATTTTGTATGATATCCGACTGGTCAAAAATGTCTTAACTTATTACCTTTTCTGCAATATAGCAATAAATACAAAATAAGGGGGCAAAATATGCCTGTTGTTATTCAATGTTTTTAACCACTTCGGTGATACTTAGAACCATGTAATTCGCTTAGGAAATTCTTTGTAACATACTTAAACTGTGTACCAAATTTCATTAAAATCGACCTAATAGATTTTGCATAATGAATTTGCAATTTAAATGTTTTTAAAAAAGTTCATTCCCATTTCAGAAGCCAACGAGTAAAGTACTCCTCGCTTATCGTCTCTGCTAATAGTGTATCATATAAAAACTAGTTAGTTAATGTGCTGTGTTTACCAACAAAAATACTGGTAAGGCGATTTTTAATTAACAGCAAATATCGACAACCAAAAAATTAGGCCAGTTCTTACTGGCCATACATATTTAATATTTTGGCATCCAGAATATTAAAATCAAATTATGGCATCAACATCATCTCAAACGTCATCACAAACAGTACAACCCAGCTTCGCCCCAGTAACAAAAATCACACCAAAAAAACCTACAACAGCAATATCATGTCCCAGTAGAAGTTTCGCCATCGTTATGAACGCTCTTCCTGACGTCGTGCTATTTAAATACATCAAGGCAATCGGCGAAATTGTTACCCCTAAAGAAATAACCTTTGCTTCACGAATTTCTAACCAGCGTATATGCATATATCTTTCTTCCTTATCCGTAGTGGATAATCTTCTGCAAAATTATCCGACCATTACTGTTAGAAATCAAACAATATCTATTCGCAGACTTATTACACCTGCAAAGAGGCTACTACTCTCCAACGTGAGCCCTTCGATCCCGAATTCACTCATAGAGCAAGCACTTAGAGAAGAACTTCGATTACAACTTGCTTCTCCTATCTCTTTTATCCGATGCGGCTCACCTGAGGACGAATACGCTCACATTTTCAGTTTTCGACGCTCTATCTATATTATACCGGATAAAGAAAACTTTGAATTAAATACCTCAATTTTAATATCGCATGAAAATAACAATAATAGAATCTTTATCACTTCGGATAAACTTGAATGTTTCTTATGTAAACAATCTGGACACACTGCAGACTCCTGTTCTAACCCTCAAGAAATATCTACCAATCTTTCTCAAAATACAACTTCTAGCCTAATCCCATTTGAAACTCCTTCTACTATGTCTCGTCCTTCCTCCTCCTCAAAAGAAGAAATCAATCCAACTAATAACGACTTAATAATTCCAAATGAACAGTCTCTAATGTCAGTGTCCTTACCTTCAAATCCTTGCATCAAAAGAACTTATTCTACCGACACAAGTCTCGAATCACCCATTTTATCGGTTACTGATAACCCCCCAGACTTAAACCCTATAAATGATAAATCTCCCACAGCCTTTGCAACTCCTAAAACAGCTCCTAAAAAGAAATTAAAAACTGATGACAAAGAACTTGGTAAAATTACTCCCTCTGCTCAATCAACTATTGAACAATTAATTAGTGCTAACCCAGAGAGACTTTCTTTGACAGCATTACAGCTTATTGCCTCCCTGGAAAATTCCTTTGGTAGCAGTGATCCTCTCAAAGAAGCTCATAACTTTACCACCAACATTAAGTCTCTTTTAGAAGACCTTACGCAAATATATCAAGCTGTATCTGATAGATCGCTTAAAAATCGAATTACAAGATTATCTAAAAAGCTTAAGATCACATTAAATCCCGTAGACGCTGACGAAGTTGCAAGCCTTTCATCCAATAATTCATGTACCTCCAACACCAATGATACCGATCTTTTCTAAAAATAATACAAAAGTCACTTTATTATGGGTACCATCCCATGTTGGCATTAGTGGTACGAAAAAGCCGATTGCCTTGCCAAAAAAGCTGCATCATCGATGGATACCATACTTAATGTACAAATCTGTAATGATCTAAAAGCCAGACTGAAGAAGCACACTCTATCCACCTGGCAAATTCACTGGAATAAAATTACTTCAGTGCTGCATAAAATTAAGCCCTCAGTGAACCTATTTACCTGCCCTAGTTTATCTCGGAAAAACATGGCAATCTTACGAAGACTGCGTATAGGACATACCCGTAACGCCAACAGCTTGGTATTAGTCCTAACTTCAAAGATGTCCTCAACAGTACAGACCAAATCAACAAGGTTATCAAATTCCTCGAGAAGAATCAACTGTTAAACAAAATATAATTATTGTTAACTGATCTTTTTTTTTACTTATGTTAACTACTACTAATGTTAACTATATATTTATAATTTGTAATTTATAATATTACCATGTAAACTGTAACTCGTGCTAATGGCCATAGATGTCACATGCACGTTAATTTAAATAAAAAAAAAAAAAAAGTTCAAATTTTTTAAAATCTTTCTGAACAAAAAGTAGACCATTTAGAAGTTGTCTAATTTTTTTACATATAAAGAGGTGCTTTACCTATCTAATACACTTTACAGAATTAAAATCGGATTATTTAAGGGGCCTCAGCAATGTTTTAAACTTATAAATAATTTTTTGGCTTATAAACAAATAGCTTTGTTTAATAATAAAAAATTAATTTTTAGCAATGCAAATAATTAAAACCGGTATAATTTGATTTATACTTTCAAATTCTGTCAGCAGAATTGCTATTTTATTTTTTAATCAAAAGTTATTCGCGTTCAAAAATTGCACTTTTTCGATTTTTTGAAAGTTCCACTGCGTTTATCTCGAAAACTATGCATCCTACGAAAAAACTTGTAAGAACATTTTTTGCTTAGACTTACCCAAGAAATATAAAAAACTATTTTATTTTGCGAAAAATCGATGTTATGTAATTCCTCAAGTTGTTTGTTTATAACAATTTTATTGACATCCGGATCAACTGTTACCCAAAAAAATCGTGTTCCACGGGTCAAAAAATACATAAAAATCTTGGGTAAGTCCATCTAAATAAAGGAGCCCGCAGCACCCCCTCCTGGCCACAGGACTAATTTGTTTATAAGCCAAAAAATTGTTTATAATTTTAAAACATTGCTGAGGCTGCTTAAACAATCCGATTTTAATTCTGTAAAGTGCATTAGATAGGTGGAGTGCTTCTTTATATGTAAAAAAATTGACCAATCTTTGTATACACTAGTTTTTGTTGTGCAAGATTTTAAAAATTTTTAATTTTTTAAAAAAAGTTTAGATTGCAAAATTATTATTCAAAATCTAGTAAGTCAATTTTAATGAAATTTGGTGTACGGTTTTAGCACATTACAAAAATTTTCTAAGCGAATTAGGAAGGTTCCAAGTGTAACCTAAGTGATGGAAAATAACTGAATAATAACAGGCTTGTTTTGCCCCCTTATTTTATATTTATTGCTATTTTGCAGCAAGGGTGATTAATTAAGAGATTTTTAACCAATCGCATCTGATAGAAAATTTAATTACCTTTGTTTTATTCCTATACGACTTTGTTCCAAAATGAATCGTTTTAAAGTTATAAGCAAAAAAATTAGAAAAAAAAACGAAATTTTTTGAAATTTTTAAATATTTTATTTTTTTTATTAATGTTCCGGGCATATTTGAGACGGAGCATTAATCAATTATTAATAACGAAGTTATCACCTAACTTTATCCGCAAAAATCTGAATGCCACCTCTCACATCCATCTAAAAACAGATCCTTACTGGTCTATTATTAATTATACGAAAAAAAGTTATCCTTTGTAAAAAGTTCTACATGGCCAAAGACCTTAAATACAACCATCTTATATCAATTTTGATTAATTTTATACGAGGTATGTCAAAAAAGATAAATTTCGATCAAGAATAAAGTACCTGTATAGTTCAGAATATTTCAATGAGAAGGATGGAATATTGGAAGATGGTTTTTAGTGTTGTTCTGAAGCTATTTTCTTGTGGCATTTTTATAATTATTTTGATTGGGAAATAAGCCACAATTAAATTGAAAAAATAATTTTATTAACGTTTAGACGCCCAAATCGGATGTCCTTGTCAAAATACAAAATATTACCGAGTAAATATTAGTAATATTTTATATTTTGACAACGACATCCGATTTGGGCGTCCAAACGCGAATAAAATTATTTTTTCAATTTAATTGTGGCTTATTTCCCAACCAAAGATAGATTCCCAACCTAGCGACCCGGCATTGGTCGCTAGGTAGATTGTTACGCGAGTGGTCGCGCGTGAGATTTTCTCTCACATATCCAAATTTTACCTTTTTTTACAAAAAACTAATAATAAGAAAAAAAAATGTAACATAATATAGATAATAATATAATAAAATAAAAAGAAATAATCGGAATTAAACCAATATTAATCAATCTCCGTATCTTGATAATTTACGGCACAGCACACAAATATAACAAGAATGCTCTGGAAAAATTGATTGATGACAATTACAATTTTTTTTACATTATTTTAGGTTTTAAGTGCCAAAATAAAATTAATTTTTATGTACAGTTCGTAACGCGGGTGGTCGCTTGATGAGAGAATGTCTCACTTGAAGCGCGCTGACTCAACAATTGGGTGATATTAGGTCAACTGAGTCACTATCTAAGCGGACGATTCTATTAGATTGTCGAGGGAGGATAGTTAGGAGACTAGAAGGAACTACAGATCTTATAATTTCCCAGAAAAAAAGTTCTGTGCAATTTTCTGAAACCGTGAGAGAAAATCTCATATAGCGACCACTGGCGGGTTAATTATGGTTTTTAGTTCTAAACAACTTTACATAAGCACAATTTTCAATATTGTGAAAAATAAGGGTATATTATTTAAGTACTCTTGGGAAAATTCATATTTTTTTTATATACCTCGTATAAAATTCACAAAATTTGATATTAGACGGTTGTATTTTAGGTTTTAGACCCTGTAGAACATTTTATAAAGAATTACTGTTTTTCGTAAAATGAATAATAAAAGAGTTTTCCACCTACCTCTACCGAAAGTATACTTTTCCGGACCTGATTGTAGGGAGCAAAGTTGTACTTTTCCTCCCTAGGGAAGAAAAGTAAAAGTGACATCATGGTATTTCATTCATAAAAATATAACTTATTGACGCCCTGTACAATATCTATTTTCTATTACGTAAGTTTGTATACATTTTAACGTTTATTTATAAAACACTCTGTATTTCACAGAATGGAAAAAAACTGTAAATTGTTATTTTGATTTAACAATGTATACATTTTTATTTTGACTTATATTTGACAGTGAACAGTTATATTGTACGTACTTATTAGTTTTAGTTCTAATAAATTTTGTTGGTTAGTTACATAAATAAATTAAGTAAAAATGAAAAAATGACTTGTTATTTGAGGAAGGTGGAAAAACAATATGTATAACATGGGAGTAAAGTGCCTTTTCCTCCCTTGAATGATTACTGCCCTCCGCTACGCGTCGGGCAGTAAACTTCATTCTCGGGAGGAAAAGAAGCACTTTCCTCCCTTGTTATACAAATATCTATATGTATCATAATTGAAATAAACAACTAAAAATAATGTTGATTAGAAAAATTTTCAAATTTTTTTTTCCATTAGAAGGATGAAATTGCATATCAGAATATAGTTCTTAATTCCAAACAATCATGTTAAATTATATAATTTAAAATAATTTTAAAAATATCGTTGAATTTTGTTTCTATTTTGTTTTTGATTATGCTGAATCCGAATATGGCATTACAATTTGAAAATGCTTATAAAGAAGCTCTTCTAAACTATGTCTGCGTAGCAAGGAACCATATTTGAAACATTTTTATTACAAATTTTACGAAAAAAAGTTTATTCTTCATAAATTGCTCTGCATAGTCTAAAATCTAAAACCCAATCATCAGATATCAAGTTTTATCAATTTTATACGAAGTATGTCAAAAATACGAATTTTGTTAAAGAGTAAAGTACCTTTATATTCCAGAATATCAAAATATGGGTATTATAAAAAGTTGTTGGGAATGAAAAACTATGTTTTATTATAATTACATCATTATAATTGAAAAAAAACTTCAATGTTTTCTCAAATTACGGATACCCATCATCATTATTTTATTTCAATTATTTCAACTATTTTATTATTAATTTTACGAAAAAAAGTTATTCTTCATAAAATACTCTATTCTGGTCTAAAATCCAAAAAACAACCATCAGATATCAAACTTTTTCAATTTTATACGAGGTATGTAAAAAATATGACTTTTGCTTAACAGTTCAGTATGGTTTGTTCAACAGTAAATGGTTGAGTTCAATTAGTGCGGTCGTAAATATTATTAAATTTATCTGACCTGGCCCATTGTTAAGACCCACCCGGAGCGATAAGCAACCGAGGTAGACAGAGTTGGTCTTTTGACAATTAACACTGACTAGACGGTAATCCCATAATAAAGCAAAGAAATTGTACCAGAAAACATATTTAAATTTTACCTGAAACCGGACCTTTTATACTATTATCGGTTATTCCAGGATGTTTATAGTGGTAACTAATTGAACTCGACCATTTACTGTTAAACATACCATACCTTTATAGTTCACAATATCTCATTTAGAAGAATGTAATTAAACAGTGAAACATATTTTGTAATTCCAAACAACTTTTTTTAATAACAATTTTCGATATTGTGAAATCTAAAGGTACTTTACTCTTGAGTGAAATTCATATTTTTTTACATACCTCGTATGTCAAAATGTAAAATCGTATGTAAAACCTCGTATGTAAAATTAATAAAATTTGATATTTGATGGTTGCATCTGAGATCATATACGATGCAGAGTATTTTATAAAGAATAACTTTTTTCGTAAAACTGGTAATAAAAAAGTTATTAATAGGTTCGAAGTTACGCAGACATAATGTTTAAGAGCTAAAAATATTTTTTTGTTGAAAATTTATTATTGTTCAAGCTTATTATTAAATTTATTTTAGGTAAGTTTTAGAGAAAACATTTTTGATCACTTTTTATAAACAATTTTTTAGTTGGTAATTTTCGGTTTTTGTATTAGGTACATTTTTGTTATCTTTCTTAATTTTTGTCAAAAAGGAATAGTTTCATTCATAGTTTCATAGTTTCATTTCTAAAATAAAATTATTGAGTAAATTTTAAAAATACATCAAATGCTTTAAAAAATCACCTATAAAATTGTAAAAAATCTTTTCAAACTTGAGTAATACCGTTTTAAAGTGCTGGTAATTCTGTAAACTACGTTTTTACTTAAAACTTACGTAAAAGTTTTCAAAAATTGCATTTTTGCGTCATATCATTTGAATTAAATGTTTGGCATT
The DNA here is from genome assembly GCF_917563875.1 of Diabrotica virgifera virgifera. Classification (NCBI taxonomy): domain Eukaryota; kingdom Metazoa; phylum Arthropoda; class Insecta; order Coleoptera; family Chrysomelidae; genus Diabrotica; species Diabrotica virgifera. The sequence continues at coordinate 164,085,932 of NC_065446.1, read as the reverse complement.
TTTTTGAATGAAACATTGTTTAGTAAGATGTTTGAAAGGTAAGTTGTGCAAATTTGAGAGCTTTATAAGAAAAATTTTATTAGTTACACATTTTTAAATAATGTTTAAACAAAATTCAGCCCACACCGTACTTATGCCCATACATTTTATTTCTTTTTATTATAACCATAAGATAGCTTAATTGTTCTTCTTTCCAATTAAGCTATCCTTTCTTGTTCCTTCTCTTAATTTCCTTCTTTCTTGTCCAATTTGTAAAATTTTATTTGATCCATTAATTAGAGAAATACACTGAAATAACTCAGCCGTGCACTTCGCTAGTTTACAGTGCGCCAATGTTTGTGAGAAGGGTGACTTTAGCGTTATAAATAAAAAATTATAGAAGCTACAGATTTAATTTTATAAAAATTTTAATCTTATATTTAGGTTTTTTTCAATAGTTTGAATTTTTCAAGTCAAGTCAGTTTTTTTCTAAAATTTATATTTTCGGGGTTATTTAAAGAAACATCTAATTTCGCAGTTCATTTGTTTAATAAAAAATTAAGTGCCCACTTCTAGAGTAGAACTTTTTAATATGTTGTTTATTAAACATTTCTTAGGGCCATCGGTACATAATTCGCAAATATTTTAAGGCTATCCCCACTCTTTCTGTCTTTACACGGCAAATTACGTGTAGTAAAATTGTCACTGGTATGGATATGTAAACTTTACTTGACAATTTCATCATTAACTGTAAAGATGACTTTTGAATGTTCTTGGATAATTATTACTAGTATAATTAATTGCCTTAATTGTTAATTCAGTTAATTAATATGATTATTTCATATTTCCGACCAATAGAAAGCTACAGAAATACAAATTAAATTGATCATTTTTGATAATATCCCATCGTCAAGTATATTACGTCAGATGCCCTTCGTTGCTGTGAAAAAATACATTCAGTGACATTAATGACAATTACTGTTTTAAAACTTATAAACGTGATGACTTTCAATCGTCAAATATTTATAACAACTGTGTGTTTAATTGTACTAATTTGTACTTACATAAATAAATTACAATAAAATTTTGGTTTTAAACAGTTTTATTCATGAAATAATCGCAGCAAATTGCAGCTCGATCTCTGAAATTATTATCGAATTGTTTCCCTCGTGCCACTTGACGTAATTTCACTCCCCTTCGGGTCGTGAAATTAATACTGTCAAAGTGTCACTCGGGAAAAATTCGATAATTTCAGAGCTCTTGTGCAATTACTACTGATAATTTTTTCACTACCTATGTATTCAGTAATAATTTATCTACTGTACAACAAAAGCTAATAATCAATCGAGAAAAGAGGAAAAGTGATAAAGTGATTTTTTAATAATATATTGTTACTATGAAACGCTTACAATTTTAAACATCTGTAACAACACAATACTTGGATCACTGAATATATCCTGGTGTATTCTCTGCTTGGGATCTTCCATAAATAATAAACAATAAATAACTTTTTATTAAGTTCACGTCTTAAATCAATTATTTATTAAACACATTATCAATATTATTTAATCAACAACTGAAAATATTCCCAATGCCAGGTCAAATATTTAAAATTGTCACTGTCTGACTGACAATATGCTGGCAATATTCTATTTACTACTGACAAAGATTTGGAAAATATTACCACGGACATTGTGTTCATTTTTTTTCAAATCCTGAAAAAAAAACAATAAATATTTTTGAAAAATTTAAACGCAAAATGAAAGACTAAATTATTACCGAGGGCCGAAAGTCTCTTACAATAAATAAAAAGTTTATTTTGAATGAGATATTTTGAAATTAAAAGTCATACTAAATTTTCTTTTAGATTTTTAGCCCTGTAACTTATTAAAATAAACATTATAGAATTTCTCAGGGACTTTCGGCCCTCGCTAATAACGTAATCTCTTATTCTGAGTTTAAAATTTTCAAAAATAATTATTAGTTTTCTCAGAATTCGAAAAAAAAAATGAATTCCATTTGAGTAGCATTTCAGCAGAAACTACGTGCCCATTCCCTTAATGAAATTACAAAACATCTATATTGTTTGATTTTTTCCGAAGGGAAAATCTATATGCATTATTGTATTAAATATTTTGTATTTGTATTAAATGAGGCGCTCAGAGCAACAGTGGCACAGTCCACAAATTGAGCATTTTTAGATTAATACATCAATAAAAGCAGAAAAATTGGATATATGGTTCAACAGTGGTCTACACAATCTAGCTCTATATTTGGCAATATGGCACTACATAATGTATTGTTGCCTTGACAAATACTAAAAATACGAATGAAACAGTGGCCTAACCCTCAATTGTGTGGCTCAGACCCATCAAACAAGTGTTCATCGTATCAGAATCAGAATAATACGCATAATTCATAAGAATGACTATTTTTAATTTTATAAAGTAATATTTAATAATAATAACTTAAACCCCGTCCTTGACTGAGTGGTAAGAGCGCCTACCTTTGGATCGAAAAATCCGAATGGTTGTGAGTTCGAATCTCACCAGGGTCAGAAATGTTTCATTTATTATAAATTAATAAATGAAAATAGTTTCTGTCCTTGTGGGATCGGTACTCACCGGAGGAACCGCAGACGTTCGGATACAGTTAGCGTCTCTTTGCAAAGACAATGACGTCAACTTTGCAAAGTAACAAGACACTTACTCAACACACACACACACACACACTACACATTACACTAGGTACCTAACTGTTAAAAATTACCGTACCTACCATGCCAATGGCCATTAGTTGTCGAGGCATTAACCTTTTTTAAATAAAAAAAAACAATAATTTAATTTGTCATATTAATTTCCTATTTGGTAGCAAATTTTGTGGCTTATTACAAACTAAAATAGTAAATTAGTAATACAAAGTATTAATTTGTATTAATTGTATCAATTAAAATAAATAATTCTTTTGCGATTCAATTTTTAAATCTTTTTTCTGTCGGTATCTTACTGTGTACAGGTAATGCTAAGAATTACCATAATCTGTTCTCGGGAGTCTTAGTACACAAGATTAATGACGACGAACGACCCAAAAATACAAAAAATGTGCATTGCCAGGTAATAATAAAAATGTTTACAAGCTAATAGTACTTTGAGGAATACGCAAAAACGTTGCCAAACTTCAGGGCTTCTTATAATCGGTAGCTCAATGTGGGCTTCCTAACGCTGCTGAACTTCTACAGAGTATATACTTTTTTTCGCAGCGCAAACTGGTGGTAGATACCATGAACTACGAGTGTATGTTTTGATAATAATTCCAGGCATAAGCAGCCCGGGCTTCGTATTGTTAATCATGATTTCAGAGCTACCTATGGTACATTTCTAAAATTTGTCCGAATATATATGAAGCCCAAGCGTATTCACATGTTCTGAGCTTGGTTAAAATATCGAGAGATGGTGTAAAGTACGTTTTTTGGGGAAATAACATTAAAGAATTACGAAGCCCGAATCCGGGCTTCGTAAGGAGGTGTTGGGCTTCGTATGACCGGTGCGATATAGCGTTTTTGGCTTCCTAAAGTCGGAATCCATATATATATATATATATATATATATATATATATATATATATATATATATATGATGTAACAATGGTTAGGGTACAAGGAAATCGATTTTTGTCTGGACCTCATTTTGCACCCCTTTTGGTGAATTTTATATTGCAGTGGTTCCACTAAATCCGCTGTAGAGGGCAGCGCGCGCGATCGGTTGTGTATATGGTAAATATATATTTTGCGGACAACCCGAGATCCGGTAAATTTGGAAACATCGCAAATGAATTTCACGGTCAGCTCTCTCACTCGGCTTATGTCTAGCTTGAATAAGAATGTTTACATTATTTAAGGGCTCTGTCCAGAAAGGCGATTGTCAAATATCTCGAGAACTAGACGGCATATCGAAAAAACTTTGGAATGCTTTTTGAATGGTTTTTCAAAATCTATATACTTATGCAATAGCAGGGTTCTTATTCTGCCTGCGAAAGCGGTGGGTGTAGCAACTTTGAATTTTCAACTGAAACACTTTATTTTTAATTAAATAGTTGAAATTTAGAATTAAAAATACACAACTTTTGTTTGAATCGATAATAGCTTCTTTAATCTAGTCGGAAGAGCTTCAAAATCGTCGTTTTGATGACATTTTTAGGGTTTAGGGGTACCTCAGGTAGTTAGCTTAAAACGTAAGAAATAAATTTGAATAGTTAATGTTTATTGATAAACAAAGCTCCAATTCTATTTTACTTCAACTCATTTTAAGGCTATTTCAATAAACTAATCGGTTCTTTTTTCAGTTTTTTGGTAAAACATTGTAACTTATAGACGAAAATTCTTAAAATCGGCTATTTTTCATTTAAATTGTCAATAAATAATTAAATTGGGAAAAATTGGGCAGATTTACATAAATTTTGTTCTTCCGTCCATATAGAAACTAAAACAATTGTTACGTAGTTACACTGAGGCCCGGTCTTTTCACCTCCGGATAAATAGTTAACGGGAAGTTTATCTGACAGATAAAAAAAGTAGCGTCTTTTCACTCTGGAATAAAGTTATCCGGCAGATAAATTGACGTTAAATATCAAATATTTAACTGCCGAATAAAGTACCGAATAAGAAGTTATCTGGCAGATAAACTTTGATTTTCGTATATTTCATGGTTTCTGATTACCAGGAAACTAAAAATATAACCTAAAATCTTGAGGGTCTGATTGAATTTATTGCAAAAGTAAAATTTTGTTCTTTCTAAAAATTCTCAATCACAAATTTTATGTTATTTTGTTTTTATACATACCTACCTACTGTAATTTTTTAAGCAGAGTTATTAGAAATTAAATTAAAGATGGGTTATAATTTGAAAAAATTATAATAGGTATGTATTATTGTATACCTACCCAACTATATTCATTTACAAAGGAAAACAAGTTGTAAAAAATAAAAATAGAATAGTTTCTTATCCCATCATTTGTTTGAATTGCCAAATATTTTACGATTCCAAAATGAAAGGTATTGATATATGTAGGTAGTAACTAGAATTATGTATGCACATGGTTCTCAGAAACAGTAGATGATACCTACCTTGAAAAAAAAGCTGCTGTTAAGTATCCAAAACATACTGGGTGTATCATGAAATTCTAAAAAAAATAGAATATAGGAAGACTGATTTTATATTCTGAGAATTTCGTAATACTCCCCGGATATGTTTTAAATAGGTACCTTCTTACTAATATTTTTTTGTGCCAAATATAAGTAATTCTGTATTATTGCTGTTTAAATTCAGATCATAGCAATGGGTTGTTACTTTTTTAACGAGTCCGCAAATACATCCCTTTTTGTATATAGCAGAAAACAAAATGATTACATTGATTCAGTTGTCCTACACTGAAGCAATATATTTATAACATAGAGAGAGATGAAAATGAATTGCTAAGTATAGACCAGGAATAAGCTAAATTATTGAATTTACTGAAGTTATGATGTTTGATAACCTTATAAAACTTTTTGTGTTAAGCTTGTCACGCACGGGGAACTATACTAAAATATATCTCATATCACTCACTATAGTAATGAGTGAGGCTGCATACACGGAACTATACCTAATGTATATTATGGTTCCGTTTATGCAGGCTCACTCATTATTATAGTGAGCAATATGAGATGTAATATATCTATTATAGTATACCTCCTGGTCAGTAACAAGCTTTATGGGGAAATAGAAGGATCATTAATATACATGTATAATTTTTTATTCTTTATTTAATTGTCCTTTGTATAATTTAATTATTAAATTTAATAAATCAATGAATTTTTGTGTCTCTTCTGCCCTTTAATTTTCTCTGGCACGCTTGTGTTCTACCCTTTCCTCCTCTTTTTCTATCTGAAGCAATTGAGCTATGTTGGGTATTAGCGTTGTTCTTTCTTGTAATACATTCTCTAGTTTATTATTGGTAGCTTATTTCTGGAACTAGCTTTTTCTTTGAGAACACAGGATTCCATCTTCTAGGTGTTTGTCATATCTGTAACCAATTTTTTTTATTTAGAAAAGTGAAAGATATCTACTATGGGCCATTCCACGAACATACGCCTGTTTTGGATTATTTCGACAACGAATATTTTACTGTGCAACCTAAGAAGTACGAAAGTAAATGGCACTAATAATTATTCCAATAAATAACAATGTAATTTGCAATTTACTTTTGTTCTTCTTATTTTGCAACGTAAAATATTCGTTGTCGAAGTAATCCAAAACAGGCGTATGTTCGTGGAATGACCCATAACAAATATTAAAATTAGGTTTTATTCTTGTTATTGGGATTCTTCAATTTACCATGTAAATTATCCAATCTTTAAAATATTGTGTTTTGATATACATAGTTGGTTTATCCCTAGTTTACTATTCAATATACCAGTTGGATGGATTATAAATCTGTAGCGTTTTGACAATGATTGATATGTCCATCTAGCCTAATTTTTCAGGAGGGCATTTTGAAAGTTTAAATCATGTTTTGTCAACCCAAAAACGAAAAGTAATCAACATAAGAAATCAAGTAATATATCAAGTTCTGGCCTACCTAATACAGTAGAATCCAGATTATCCGTGCTCCTCGGGACCGAAGGTGGCACTGATAATCCGAACATGTATTTCTTATGTATAATAAGTACGTATACACATACATATTATAATATTATGTACCTACCATAAAAAGATAACAGAAAAAATAAATCTTTCATTATGAGTCTCTCTTTCGTCATATAGAGTTTCCGTTAAGTGATTTACAATGACGCTATGTTGATAAAACCTCAAAAATGCAACTTGAGTAATAGAAAATCATAGCACGGATAATTAGGGTTCTACTGTAAGTTAAAAGGGGACATGTGGGACAAAGGGGGTTTTACCTTCATCATACACATACCAAACTATACCAACTTGAAGAAATGTTACTAAATAGCATATCAAGCAAATAATCTCATTATGGCTAAAATCAGACGTAACATCAAGTTTTGCCATATTGCATGATATTTACAGAAATATAGTATTGAATTTAAATAAAAGTTTTCCCCACATTAACAAATTTTTACATCATTGAACAGTCATTAGGTTTGTTCTAGCATCAGTTTCAAACGGTTTGAAACCATCAGCGAATAGTCGACCAGCGCGAGTAGATAGGGGATAGCACTGGTGACTGTATTATGTTGTCTCACTGAGCAACTAATTGCTGACGGTTTCTGACTAGTTTGACTGTTTGCTAGAACAAACCTAATATTAATAATCATATAATATGTACATATATAATTATGTAAACAAAATTACCACTGCATCTGTTTCATTAGCTAGCTTGTCTTTATTTAAACTTGTCTTTGTCTTCTATTTTACATACAAATCAACAGTTTTCCTCTAATTTAAAATGGATTTACCTCTTGTTCAAGCTCTCCAGTAAACTATTTCAGCATAATCAATGTTTTCCTTCTAAAACAATATTGTTGTCTGATTAAAATATGGAAATGTATTTCTAAACCTTATGACTTTGTATACCTATTTTTTTAAGTTGTAATTCTTTGATTTACTTACATTTCCTTCATTCCTTCTTCCAAAATGGAAATAAAATCGATAAAATCATCTTTGAAATACTTTGAATCTAATTATGTTAGGTTAAGTTAAAGCTGAAATTATAAAAATAAACATAAAAGTCAGGTGTGTTCGGAATCCAAACTTACTTTTAAGCTTATCTACCGGATAACTAACTGGAACATAAATTGACGTGAAAAGACGGGTACATTTTATCTGGCGAATAAATATTTATCCTCCAGATAGCTAACTGCCAGATAAGAGCATATTTATTCGGAGATGAAAAGACCGGGCCTTAGTGTCATAAAAACCGTGTATTTTTACTCATTCCTTTGAGCTATTTCACGTAATATCGAGATATAAGTTGTATTTTAACATAAGTTATATTAACGTTAAACTGACTTAATTTATAGTTTTATAAGCAACAATTAAGTAGAGCGAAATTTATAAAACCTTATTTAAATTGTTTTACATGCTCTATAATGCGGTTATCTTAAATTTTGTTTTGAATGTTTTTCTTCTTACTGGTAGACAAAAAATGGCAAAATGTGCATTTTTGACATCAAATTGTTGATAACCAACATAGTTACTACTCAAAATATTAAAAAAAACTAACCGTCGGTATAACAGGTTGCCTGGAAACCAGATGCAGAACAGTACCATAAATGTTTTAGACTTTTTAGCACTTTCTTTAAGTGAAATTTAAAATCATTTACCACCCATGTGCACTCATTACGGAATCTGTTACAAGAATTTCAGCGATTTCAGCCATTTTTTCAAAATTTATTTGGATTTTCTCTAGTAATCCTTCCAAAAGACAATACATAAATGGTGAATACCTTTTACACCAACTTCAAGGAGGGTAATTTATACAGGTACATACCTGGAATTATTATATGGACCGTTCACTCTTGTTAGAGTATAGTTCGCTCAAATATGAGCTCTTTTAATCCATTTCACGCGGTAAATTAGTCCGCTTTTCCTTTAGGTCTTAGTTCATAGGTTGTGATGTTTTTTTGCCCTCTCTACTATCTTCTTCCACTCTCTCCGGTCCTGAATCTTTTCTCTCCAGTTTGCAATTTCCATATTTGATATATCGTCTAGCAGTTGATCTTCCCATCTAATTTTTGGTCTTCCTCTTGGTCTATTTTTTACTGGTTTCCAGTTCATTATCTTCCTGATCAGTTCTTCTACCCCTCTTCTTTCTGTGTGCCCAAACCATCTGAGGCTTTGTGCTTTAATGAATTTTACTATATCTTCTCCTTTATTTATATTTATTATTTCATGGTTCATCAGCTTTCTATATTCCCCTGTTTCTGTCTTTACTGGGCCATGTATCTTTATAATTTTTCTCTCAATTATTTTTAACTTTTCTTCGTCTTTTTCGTAAGGCACATTACTTCTGCTTCATAGGCTATCACTGATCTGATTGCTGCTGTGTATATTTTTTATTTTGTTTTTTTGCTCAGGTTTTTGTCCTTGAGTAGTTGGTGATATTTCCAATATACTCTATTACCTGCTTTAATTCTGTCGTTTATCTCTAGACTCCTTCCGTTTTTGCCGTCCACCATCACCCCCAGGTATTTGAAGCAATCTACTCTCTGGAATGTATTTTCACCTATCTTTATTTCTGCTGTTCTGTTTACATTGTCTCGTGTGCTTATAAGATATTTTGTTTTATTCTGATTGATTATTAGTCCTCTCGTCTTTGCTTCTCTTACCAGGGTTAAAAGTGCCTCTTCTAGTCTTTTTTTATCTCGTGCTACCAGTCCCAGTTCATCTGCATATCCTATGATCTGTGTTGAGCTTTGAATAATTGTCTTTTTCAGCCCTGTGTCCCTAATTACTCCTTCTAGAGCGATATTAAATAGTGTCGTTTGTCGTTGACAGACTGTCTCCTGGTCTTACTTCAAGTTCTATTTTGATGTCATTTGTATCGCCCTCATTTGTTTTAACTTTTGCTGTTGAGTCTTTTATTGTCATTCTAGTTAGTCTTATTAGTTTTGCCGGTATCTCCATTTTTTTCATTTCTTTTAATAATTGTTGTCTGTATATGCTGTGGAAGGCCTGTTGGAAGTCGATGAATAGTATGTGTAATTCTATGTCATGTTCATAGCTTTTTTCAATTGTTTGTGTCAGTACGTGTATTGCATCTATTGTTGATCTTCCTTTGATCTATTGTTCTAAAACCCTGTTGATATGGTCCTATAATTTTTTCTGTGTATTGATTTAGTCGGTTTCTTATAATTGTGATCAATATCTTATACGTTGTATTTAGTAGCATAATTGGTCTGTAGTTGCAGCACTTAGTTGGATCTCCTTTCTTAAAGATTGGTGCGATGTGTCCGTTTTTCCATTCTATGGGCATGCTTTCGTCCTTCCAAATTGTAACCATTAACTTGTGCATTCGCTTCGTGAGCTCCTCTCCGCCGTTGATGATCAGTTCGTTGTTGATTTCATCTGGCCCTGGCGTTTTGTTTACTTTTAGTTGTTTTAATACCTCCATGAATTCCTGATAAGTAGGTGCGACTTCCTCTTCATCTCTGTTATCTCTTATATCCTCATCCTCTGAATATGCCTTATTGTCGTTTTTGTATAGGTCCGTGAGATGTTTTTCCCAATCTTTTTTGTTTATTTTTGTGACAGATTTTTTGGTACTGTGTTGTTGTTTTATCTATTCGAACAATTTCTTGTTGTCTTTATTATTCGTTTCTAATTCTTGCATTTGTTCAGAGATCCATGTGTTCTTCTTTCTTCTATAGAGTTTCAATGCTTCTTGTTTTTCTTTTCTATATTGGTCCAGTTGTTCCTGTTCGGCACTTTGTAGCCATTTGTTTCTTGCGAGGTGCTTCAGTTGACTTTTTTGGTGACATTCCTCATCAAACCATTCTTTCGATTCTTTGTTTTTTTGGAATCCTATTATTTGTTCTGCTGTCTCTATTATGCTGTTCTTTATGTTTTTCCATTCTCCTTCTATTTCTATGTGCTCGTACTGACCCAATTTCTGTTCCAGTTGTTCTGTATATTGTTGCTTTGTTTCTTGCGTTTTCAGATTGGCTAAATTCCATTTCCTCCTTTTTCCTTCCTTATGATTATTTGCTTTGATTATTTTCATCTTAAGTTTTGCTATCAACAATATGTGGTCAGTGCCTCAATTTGTCCCTCTATATGACCTTACGTCTTGTACTATTTGTGTCCACTTTTTCGAAATTAGAGTATGATTTATTTGGTTTCCATCCATTCTTCCTGGTATCATCCATGTTATTTTGTTTTCTTTTTTATGTTTATGCCCAGTACTAACTATATATGTATTTGTTGCTGCTGCTAGGTTGCAGATTTCTCCTCCATTATCATTCGTAGTTTCATGAATGGTTTCTTTGCCAGCTACATTACGATTATAGTCCTCCTTTCCGATCTTTGCATTGAAATCACCCAATATTATTAATATGTCATTCCTCGGAATATTTTCACAGGTTTCTTACAGGATGTCTTAGAATTCTGTTTTATCTTCTTGGTTTGCTTCTTCGGTGGGTGCATAGCAATTGACTATCGAGATGTTGGCTTGTTTATTTTCTTATGTAAGATATCCTTTCATTAACTGCTTTGAATTGTATCAGTTTTTCCCTCATTTTTTTGTTCACCATAAATGCCGTACCATTCGTTCCCTGTTTGTTTTCTCCCGAATAATACATGCTAAAGTTTTTCTTCTCAATTTTTCCTTCTTTCTTCCATCGTATTTCCTGTAGGGCTAGGATTTCTAGTTGGTATTTTTTCATTTCAAGAGCTATTTCTTGCATCTTACCTGCTGCCAGCATGGTTCTAATATTCCAAGAGCCCATTCCAATGGGTTTTGTTCTTTTCTTCTTATTGAGATTCTTTCTTTATTTTGTGTGCGTTATTTTGTTTTCGTTAACCGTTTGCATTTCCGAGTCTTTTTTGCCATGTCAATATCAAATTTCAGCCGCTGTTCTTCGTTTATTAGTTTTTTGAATTTTCTATCAGCTGTTCTCTCTCTTCGTCCCATATCTAGATTTTGCCATTCACTATTAATTTCTTGTAGCCGATTTTCGTTTGCTTACCTTTGCTTCTTTCGTCCTTTGCTATTTTAGTTATTTCTTTTTGTATTTCTTTTTCTTTCGATGTCCAATCGTTGTTTATATAGATACGATCTTTATGCTGTTTTAGTTTACGTTTCTTGTTTAGGATTTCCATTTTATCCGTGAGGGCTTCTGTTTCTATTGCGCATACTGTTTCTCCTATTTTTTTTGCACTTCTTAGTTTTATTTGTATTTTCAACTCTTGGGCTCTGAAATTTTCCATTTCTTCTTTTAATTTCTTATAATCATTTGTTTCTACTTTCAACCCAGTTACGATCAAGCTTTTCTTTTTGCTAAATTTCTCCAGTTGCTCCATTCATTCATGTAGCTGTTTTACTTCTTTTTTTAGTTTTTGTTTCTCTGCTTTTACACCCATTAACTCTTTATTGGTTTGTTGTTATTCTTTCCTTATTTGTTTTATTTCCTGAAGCATTTCATCGTTTTTATTCATTAGCTCTTTCATTATTGTAATTATAACATTTTCCATGTCTTCCTTGTTTTCGTTGCCTGCTTTGCTTGGTGACCGTTTTTTAATTTTACTTCTATTAAAACAATCATCCAAGTTTTCTCTTTTGCGTTTCGTTTCATCATCGGTTTCACTTCCTGTGACATTTTTTCCATTTTCTAGGAGTGCAGCGCTAAATACCTGGAATACCGATATTAGATTATCAACAATACTTAAAAAATGAAAGTTACCAATTCACCGGTAGTTAATGGGTTATTTAAAAATTACCTGCGCACCAGAGTTGCCAGATGGTCTGTAATTAGGATGGGGATTAAAATAGATACGAATTCACCGGGACCCGGAAATATGCACACCCTGATATTCTAGTTACGTAAGCTCGTCCGATTGGTGCATGACGTTAACAACAGAGTAAAGCATAGTCCCGTCTATGCGTTCGTAATACGAACGCGAATGAAATTTGAGAATAGTACAAATGAATGAATTATGACTAAAAGAAACTAAGTGATTTTTATAGTTTAGAGGAAAATTATTAAACTATTTACTTTTATTTAAATTGATTTTCAGTTATTTGTAAAGTACCCAGTTTCTTGATTATATTGGTATCCGGAAAATAAAAATATTCATATAATCGATATCTACTAAAATTATTATATTTCGTTAGTTGGCAAAAATTGATTAGTGGCCTACACATTAGTAAATATAATTTTTACCAAGGGGAAGAAAAGCCCCAAAATAAAACCATAAATTTAATGGATTGATAAAAAAACAAAATTTTTTACTTTTTAAATAATGTATTTCATCAGATTTAAGTAAGAGGCTTGGAAAAGACAAAAATAAGTTTTACAGTTTTCATGCCATGCACTTTATTTAAATTTTGTGCATGTGAAATAGACGTACATACAGCAACTATGTAGCAGTTTTCATAATTTTTCTTTTACGCAATGTCAGGTTGTTAAGAGGCTTGTTTAATTCTTTAATTCGGAAGTACATCCGAGACCTAAAAAATAACTTGTTCGCTTTGTTAGAACAGTCTACAGTTACACTTTTGGACATAAGGTTTTCTAAATAATTTTTAGTTACCAAAATGGAATCACCATTCATGTGGAAGGAAAAATTGCCTCCAGTTACTTAATATATGACAAGAGAGTGTCTGATGGTTTACATAAACCACACTTACTCAAATGATCAACCCACGTGTACGTTGAAACATCTACGGATTGAATACTGGAGTCCTTCAATTTATGGCAGATATAACCAGCCAAATTCTCCAAACCATCATACTCGAGGTCACTAATGTTTTTTCATTCTAACTCTCATTGAAAACTTGAAAATCCACAACTGTTTCGTTGTTAGAATCCAGCCTTTGGATCAATTGTCCAGAAATTGGTAAATCTGGGATGTCGTCTGTTTAAACGTTCGAAAATTCGTTCCGTTGTCTCTCCTACCCGTATATAACTTTTATAAAATAAAATAAAGCTTTTTGTTAACACTTTAAAAAAATTTTTAATGGGTTTTCCCCGAAAAGAGCTTCATTTTTTGGTACTATGTATCACGTTAAAATATTTGATTTGGAATTTGAAGGATAATATCGTCTTTTTTATGAGCTACAAATTTACTTTTACTGGTTCTATAGACTAAAAATATACTAAAAATATAAAAAATTTTCGTTTTTTTTATATGCTACATTTTTTCCAAGAATATTTTTTCGATATAATACTACTTTTTGAGTATTTGCGAAAAACCGCCGAAAAACGTGTTTTTTTTTTGTTGAAAAGTAAATATTTTTAGTCGCAAGTGACTCTAGTACCTACTACTAAATTAACCTAGCACCTAAGTTAAAAAAACTCTATAGAACAAAAGTTGCTTAAACTTAGTCAGATCTGTTTCCGGACTTATTTTAAATGTATATTTTTTCACCCTCCAAGTAAAAGCAATCAACGGCACAAATTCAACTTTGAAGTGGGGGATGGGTAGAATCTAAATCCAAATTTTCATGAAATTAGGAGTTGACCCTTAAAATTATGTGTGTTTCTTTTTATCTTTTAAATCATTTTACTTAAAATCATTTTTTAACTATCAAATAATAATTTCTACATATTGAGTTATTTTATTTTTTAAACTTTAATAATATTTATAAAAAATTTTACTTTCTTGTAATGTATTTTTAAAACAAGCAATCATTTAAATAATTATTTTGTAACAATTTGTATTATTTAAGAATATAATAATTACATTTTGGTTTCGTAGTAAGTGTTTTTTAAGAATATTAATGTATAGTTTTAAAATATTGTATTGCAAATAATTATCATTATTAAATGGTTATTATTTGTCAAGTATTCTTTTTCTTTTTTCACACCCTTATGTATGTAATAAAACTAAGGGACTTTCTGAAAGGTCAATCGTAGACGTTAAAGACACAAAAGAAGCGATACTTAAAAGTTACGCCCATTATATATCTTTATATCGTGGGAAATATACAATACAACACGAGCTCCAACCGCTCGACTAATACTCTTTAGAGCTGGCATCAGTGTGTGATCTCGCGTTGAACGGTAAATATCTAAAATTTCGTATATAAGTCCTCCCCTTTACTTTTCAGCGACGGATCTCGTTTCGCTGTAAATTTATCAGAAAAATTTAAGTACAAAAATCTTTTCCCCTCTAAGTGTGCCATGATTAATATGTTAATTATAAAGATACTTATGAACAATATACTCCAATAATTAATTTCCTATTGGTGGATCTCGGGTTGTCCTCGATTTAGTCGGATCTCGCCTTGATATGAAGACGTATATATATATATATATATATATATATATATATATATATATATATATATATATATATATATATATATATATATATATAATCATAAGCTTCGATTCCAGCAATACAATTGCTGGTAAATAAATAACTTTTCCCAAAAATGGCCTATTCTCCGATAATCAGCCCAGAGTATGGACACCCACCCATGACCCCACGGACTATTTCCGTGTTTCATCCGTAACACGGAAAGAGTCCCATCAGAGCTCAATCCTTTTGATACCGTAGGTATCTGGGATAAGTGAATTTTATCCTTAGAGTAAGTGTGAATCGTATGACTAAATCTGAATAATATAATATTTGCGGTAAGTCTGCCCCCCACCCCTATTATGAATTTTTAGATCCGCGCCTGTCGAACACACTGTAACATTCTAATTAATTTTGAAATATGAAGCTCAAAGTTGGTTACAATTTTTGTTATTAACTTTTATTGCTATCTATTACTTTAGCGGATCTATGGACCTCACTAATCAATCACTATGTACGTAGGTACCTTTTAATTCATCAATTGGCGAGGAACCGCAAAGTGGGCGACGCCTGGTGGCAAATTTGAAAAGCATCAACTCAAGGAAAACATTGACTTTGCCATTAACTTGTGTACATATTTGCGGTCAGTTTATGTTGTAATTAACAATAATTTCGACTTAAAAAAACTATTGCAGTGTTCCTCAGTATTCATTCCTATTATATACTCTACGTAATGACCTAAATTAACCAATACCAAATCACACATTTTGTTAATTTAACGTTTGTATTAAATGTAGTATTTTTTAATGTTTAAGCGACTGCAAAATTAAATAAATGAATAAAATGTAGTATATATTCTGTACATAGAATGTACATTGTTATGAAAAATATCCCGACCACTTCTTAATTTCCAGAACATAATTATTATAAAATAAATTCACCTACTTAGTTTCCAAGTTTCCACATTTTATTTAATTAAAAATTGTTATCTGTCGGTGTAAAATAAGCTGTAGTGCACCTATTAATTAAATTAAAAACAAGATTAGAAATCCTAAGATAGATTAATAATTTTTAGAACGCTGTGTGATTATCGGGGGGCCAGATTTTTTTATGAAAAAAAGGTAAAAACAAATCAGTAGTTAGCATCAAATTTTAATGAATGCATACAGATTAAACATAATTTTGAGTCGTCTTTAAGTTATAAGATGTCTTAGTTGCAAAACTTAGTGGTTACTTTGGCAAAACACTCCTGTAAATGATTTTAATTTAACGTTTTAGAACTGTGAATTCAAATGACAAAATGAATTGTTTTCCTAGCGTTGTCGTCCATCTTTGAAATTTTGAGCGCCCTCTGTTGGAATTTAATTTTGCGAATATTTTACAAAACCAAGTACGCTGATCAATTCTATGTTGAAAAATATTTATAAATAAAATTACTTAACAGTATACCAAACTATAGTAACTAGTAACTATATTACTAATATTGTAAGTACAACGAGTATTTTATAGTTATTAAGGTACCAAGGGTATTATAAGGATAATAACGCTTGAGGTTAATGGTGTATATACCGAGGGTCTATGGCCTGAGGTATATACGTTGACCGAAAGCGTTATTATCTATAATACCCGAGGTGTCTTCAACGTTTAATGTCCGACTAAATTCTTCTTTATATGCAAATAATTTGAATGAATTTTGAATTGAAGCTATTTTCTTGTGGCATTTTTTTTATTCAATTACTTTTAATGGGAAATAAGTCACAATTTTACGAAAATAATGATTTTATTAACGTTTTGAAGCCCAAATCGGTTTTCGTTGTCAAAATACAAAATACTATTAAAATAAACAAAAATGTTGCTAAGTAAAAAAATTCTTCTAATAATTTATTTAATCTGTAGAAGTAATTTTAAAGTAGAAGACTTTAAAATGATATCGCCAATATTTATAAGTTGCGTTCCTGGGACGACTTTACTAAAAGATAGTTCATTCGATTACATGAAATCAATCCCAACTCAAGAATCAATGTCAAAAAAACGTCAAAAGTGAAAACCAATATTTTAAATTTCTCCGAAGAAAATATTAGTTTTTAGCGTTTTTTTTTTTTCATTAAAGTTCTACTGTAGTTCACCTACGATTCAGACGTGTTTATCGGCAAGAGTAAAACCAAATTAAACAATATCCGATTAAAATTGTGTCTTAAAATAGTTGTTCAAAGGTGGTATATAAGGAAGTTTGGATAGAGTGTTCAAAACCAATTAAATGGACCTGCAAGTCGGGGGGAAACCCCCTGACCCTGTACCCCCAGATATACCTCAAAAAAAGATAAGTTTAATTAAAGATGTAAGTATGGATATTTATCCAGTCGGACAGGTGACAACCTTTAATAAAAATAACATTTGCAATGAAAATAATCCGGTAAGTACTGATAATAATTTATTAATTAATCAAAATTCGTCAACAAATGATAAAATCGACAATATTATGTCAAAAGAAAGAGAGGAATTTGTGTATGTAAGTACTGATTTAGGGCCATACCATATTTATGTTGAAAATAATACAGCTGAATTCAAAGGCAAATTAAATGCTCTCAAAATTGGAGATATAATTCTCTCTAACTTCCCGCAAATAGATAACAAAATTATTAGTATTGATTCTATAGGTCGGAATAGGATTAGAATCAAGTTAAAAGATTATAAATCAGCGAATTTTCTAATAACTCATAAAAACGGTAACATTTTTGTTAAAAATAACTTTGTATTGTACATTCCAAAATTTATTCTTCATAGACAGGGCGTCATTAGAGATATTGAACAAGACTTTTCGGATGAGTATATAAAAGGTAAAATAAAACCATTTGATCAACATTGCAATTTTGAAGTTTCTAACGTCAAAAGAATAAACCGTAAAGTAGAAAAAATTACAGATGAAGGTAAGTCAATAGAATATGTAGCTACTAAGTCTTGCATTGTTACTTTTAAATCCCAAATTTTGCCAAAATATATTTCTATTAATAAGGTTATTAAGGAAGTAGAACCCTACAAACAAAAGGTACTATTATGTTATAACTGCCTCCGTTTCGGCCACCTAGGTAGTCAGTGTAGAAGTAGACCGAGATGTAGTAAATGTCAGGAATCCCACACCACAAAAGATTGTACTAGTACTGACTACCTACCACGTTGCTTTAGCTGTCAAGGAAATCACCTTACAACTAATTTATCTTCTTGTCCAGAATTTAAAAGGCAAAAAATTGTGAAGGAAACCATGAGCTCTTCCAATGTTAATTTCTTTGATGCAAATAAACAGGTCCCAAAAAATACATACGCCAACATAGTCGCTCTTAATACCTCTGCCATGGAAAATAGTGTAATTTCCTCGACAAATTATCCCCAACGGATTCAATCTGGACTTACCCCATCTAGCATAATACAGTCTCATTCTTTTCAACCCCAATTCTCGCAGACCCAGAATTTACAACCCAAATCGTATAAAAATAATTTTACTAATTACATGTTTTCTTCTCCTACATCTTCAAGCCCAAACAAAAGGCACAGGCCAATTAGCCCTAATCCCATTGAAATTTCAAGACAAGAAATTCTTTCTCAACCAAACTCATCTTTTGTCTCGGGAGGAATTTTTAATAGTCAACATTATTTAAAAAACTCAGTTGGAGTAAAATCACAATCAGAGGAATTAAATTCAACAATAAGTTTAGTTTTAGAAGTAGTTCTCAATATTATAAATAATATAAAACAAACAAACAATTTTAATGTATCAGAGTCAGAAATTGTTCAATTAATTAGTAATCATGTAAACCAACCCTTGTCTTCAAATTCGCAGACATCACAAATATGAATATGCTGCAATGGAATTGTCGTTCAGCAGTAGCTAATAAAGTAAATTTAGAATATCTGCTATATCAAAATCAAATTTCCATAGCATTACTCTCAGAAACCTGGTTTAAATCAAAATACTATTATAATTTTAAAGGTTATAATTGCTTTAGATCAGATCGTGCAGACGGGTATGGTGGAACTGCCATTTTATTAAAATCAAACATAAGATGTGAAGAAATAAATCTTAAAAATAGACACCCTTTCACTCATAAATGTATTTCAGTTCAAATTTTTCGAAACAAAAATCCTATTACTATTGTCTCAGTATACATTGAACCAAAAACCCAGATATCTGAAAGACAATGGTTGGAATTCTTTACAGATATTCCCAAGCCTTTTATTATTGGTGGCGATTTTAATGCCCACAGTATCGCATGGGGCTGTGAAATTGAAGACAATTATGGTAAAAAACTTTTAGAAAGTATTGATCATTGTAATTTGATATGTCTGAATGATGGGTCGCCCACATTAGCAACTAGTAACAGTCCATCTGCTATTGACTTAACATTTTGTACTCAAGATCTTTCAAATTTTTTAACGTGGAGTGTCTTACAAGATCCTCATGGATCCAATCATCTTCCGATTATCATAAACATGGAAACAGATAATACAACTTCATCTCCAACTGAAAACTTTCATAAGATCTGGAATCTTAACAAGGCCGATTGGGACTTATACACCTCTGTACTAGAAGCTGAAAATTCTCCCGGTAATTATCAACAGTTAATAGCAAACATCAATAAAGCAGCCAATTTAGCAATACCGAAGTTTTCATCTAACGTCATACATAAGAGACAAATTTCAAACCAATGGTGGTGCGAAAGTTGTAAAACTGCTGCTGATAACCGTAAAATTGCATACGGAAAATATAAACAAAATCCTACAAGGAATAATTTATTTGAATTTAAGAGACTTGATGCTGTCGCAAAAAAACTCTTCAAGCAAAAGAAAAAACAGAATTGGATAGAGTACTGCGAAAGCCTTAACTCCAAAACAAAAATCAGTGAAGTATGGAAGAAAGTAAACGCCTTTAAAAACCGCAAACAGTCCAACAAGTTTCCAATAAATCCAAATTCAAGCTGGCTAGATGAATTTCATAATAAAATATCTCCTCAGTGGGTACCTTCCCAATATTTTCCAGAATACAGCGAAACAGTTTCAAGGGATAAGTTTGGCTTAGAACAACCATTTAAATTGTGGGAGTTAGATCGAGTACTTAGTCAACAAAATAGCAGTGCTCCAGGTAAAGACAATATTTCATATTCCATGATATACCATATACCACTTCAATATAAAATATCATTATTACATATTTTTAATGAAATTTGGAATGACACGTCACAAATTCCAGAGAGTTGGAAGGAATATATTCTAATACCTATTAAAAAACCTGGAAAACCAGAAAATTCTTATAGTTCATATAGACCAATATCCCTAGCTTCTTGCTTCCTAAAGACGTTAGAAAGATTAATAAAAAATAGAATTGAACACTGGTTAGAGCAAGAAGATATTTTCCCAAAATCTCAATATGGATTTCGAAAATCAAAATCAACTCAAGATGCGATAACTTCCTTAGTCTCATCTATACTAATAAACTTTACTGATAATGCGTATACTATGGCTGCTTTTCTAGATGTCTCTTCTGCATTCGATACCGTTAATTTGGACATTATGTATAAAAAACTAGTAGACATTGGTTTTCCCATCAACTTAGCTAGATTTCTGAGGACACTGTACACTAATAGATGGACGGTTTTAAAAATCAACAATTCCATCTCCACTCCACGTCTTACAAATATAGGACTACCACAGGGTAGCATATTAAGTCCAATGTTATATATTTTATATAATATTGATTTAGAAAATTGTATTAATAGCACAACAAAGATTATTCAATATGCTGATGATGTAGTAGTTTACACATCCCACAAATCATTGGATATATGTAAAAATAATTTTAATGTCTCAATTAAGGCTGTTCTTAATCACTATCAAAATATTGGTTTAGCAATATCAGAATCTAAAACAGAAATTTGCATTTTCTCCAGAAATCGTCAAATTCCACAAGGTCATTTGGCAGTAGGTCAAATTCAATATCCTATTAAAAATTGTATAAAATATCTCGGTACTTATTTGGATAGAAAACTTCTATGGAAGGATCACATGCATCATATCATAAAGAAGTCTGAAAATGCAATGAATATTCTACGAGCCTTTTGTAGAACTAATTGGGGTGCCGATCCAAATATAGCACTTTTATTTTACCGTACTATGATTCGTCCTATTTTCGATTACAGTTGTCATCTGTATGGAACTGCTGCAAACACACATTTGAATAAATTAGAAATACAAAAAAATAAATGTCTTCGACTTTGTCTTGGATATTTGAAGTCTACACCCGTTAATATAATGGAAGTTGAGGCGATAGAACCACCCCTGGAATTTCGACGACAGTTTTTAAGTGATAAATTTATTACTAGAACTATAGGAAAAAATACAAACTATCTGCAGGATATACATAAGTTATCAATTTTAGATCTAACTCATAAATATTGGACAAAGAAAAAATGTCCCCTTCTTGTAGATAGTTACTTGAAAATATCTCAATACCGAAGTACTTTCTATACTTATGAAAATCAAGTTTCACCTATGTATTCCCATGTATTAGAAGAAATTTTCTCAAAACAAATTAATACTTTTTTTATGGATATTAATTTAAATCCAGCCGTTTTTCAATCATTTATACTTCATAAATGGCCACATTATCAGTTTTACTATACAGATGGATCCAAAGTACAAAACAAAGTAGGATGTGCAATAATCAATATTCAAAGTGGATTTAAAAAATTATTCAAATTGCCTTGTGAATCATCGATATACACCGCTGAAATGATAGCGATACTTTTTGCTTTAAGACACATATTTAGTAACGAACCCTATAGCTGCATAATATTTACAGACAGTAAGAGTGTCGTTGATAGACTAACTAACGTACATAAGTACCAACAACTCAATCATATAGAACTGGAAATTATGACTCTTTATAATAAAATTGCAAATTTAGGAAAAAACATCATTATATCATGGATAAAGGGACACGCAGGCATTAGGGGTAACGAAATAGTAGACAGGCTAGCCAAATCCGCCCTAGAAATAGGTGAAGAACTTCCCATGAACTTACTACCCATTTCGGATATTGATATTATTAGTAGACGACACCAAAAAGAAAATTGGCAAAGGTATTATCGAAACACGAGAACTGGTAGTAATTACAAACAAATGCGACCTGAAATTCCCATTAAAAGATGGTTTCATTCTGTATCAAATCGCCATTTCATAAGAGTTATAAATAGATTGAGATGTAATCATGCTCTTACCCCCCTTCATATGTACAGTCTGGGTCTCACAGAGTCACCTAACTGTGAGTGTGGAAAAGAAGGTAATCTACTACATATTCTCCTCGAATGTTCACATCAATCAGTAAATATAAACAAATTTTATGATAATCTTAATATATTAAAAATTCCACTTCCCGTCTACCTGAACAATTTGATTTTTTCTGAAGAGATTAATATATTAAAAACAATTTACGAACATATCAAAAATTGTAAATATAGATTGTAGCAATAAAATTTACCCTGTATTTAAGAAATTTTGTTAAAACAAAGCAGGCATGTTTGTTAAAACAAAACAAACATGTTTGTTTTGTTGTTATTTTGTTTTAAATCCTGTAGATTTAAGTAATTATTGTATATTATAATTGAAAAAAGAAAAGAACAAAAAAAAAAGAGAAAAAGAAAAAAAAAAAAACAAAAAAAAACAAAAAAAAAAAAAAAAAATAATAAAATAAATAAAAAATGCAAAAAAAAACAAAAAAATAAAAAATGCAAAAAAAAACTAAGAAGATGTAAACCTCCGCGAGGATGAATCGGGTTTACGTCTTAGCGTAGTAAAAAAAAACAATTTATAAAAAATAACAATAAAAAAAATTAATAAAAAAAAACAAATTAACAATATAAAAAAAATGCAAAAAAAATACAAAAAAAAATACAAAAAAAAAATACAAAAAAAAAATAAAAATTTACAAAAAAAAAATGAACAACCAAAACAGAGTATTATTTAGATAATAATTGTAGATAATAATGTTAGTTTGTTATGTATTTAGAGTTAGAAATACAGAAAAAATTCCTCTGATTGAAAAATCAAATTTGTTTGTTTTTAAAATAACAAAATGTCTGGCTAATTGGCTCGGCCAAGGCCATCAAATTCACTCAAAAAAAAAAAAAAAAAAAAAACTCAAGAATATCCGTAACAAAAAATCATAGCATGTGATCTGTCTTTAAAAAGACAACCAAATGCAACGATGACAGTAAAATTCTCGCGTTAGAGATTCCATAGTAAATCACGAGGGAAAACCAGGAAAAAACCTCGTGGTACTATCCCGACGTCGTAAGTATTTAGTCTTACATTTAATTTACTTTCAAAAAAAAAACTAATACCAAATTCTGACTTTAATATGTTTAAATAATAAATAATATTAATAATACGTAGATATACAATAAGTAATACTTACTAAAATATAAAATTTGTATTAACTCGATATGTTATTGACTTACTAATCGTGGTATTTTCTTTCTATTGACTTCCTATTTCAGTATGGGTAACCACATCTTACTGCATTCTACCGAGAAATTTGCGACACAATTGGTTTCATTTAGCATAATTAGAGCATAATTAAACAAAATTTAAAACCCACAGTGGTGGAGATATGTAGATGATGTGTTTTCAATATGGCCTCATAGATCAGAATTGTTGGATACATTCCTAAATATTATAAACGATCAAGAAGAGACAATAAAATTTAAAATGGAAAAGGAATATAATAACACTCTACCTTTCCTCGATGTTTTAGTATCAAAGAAGGATACTGGATATGAGACTCAAGTACAGGCGTAGCCAGGTTTTAGTTTCGGAGGGGGTTCAAAAAAGTAAAATGACTAAAACTACATAAAATAACCTTTATATTCATAATAAAAATTTGAAATATGTTAATATCTTAACTTTTCGGGGAGGGTTTGAACCCCCAAAACCCCCCCCTGGCTACGCCCGTGGACTCAAGTGTATAGATAACCAACACACACCAACAGATATCTCAATTACAAATCAAATCACAACATCAACGTTAAGAAGGGAATCATTAAATCCTTATATGATAGAGTCAAAATTACTTGTTCTAACGAAAATTCATTGTTAGAAGAAAAACAATTGTTCACATCTGTTTTATTAAAAAATGATTATCCATTATCGTTTATAAATAAGGAATTGTCAAGACTGGATCGAATAGAACAGAACAACGTAGAACGGGATCCTATAACATCCACAAGAAATAATACGAGGAAAATATCATTACCATATATAAAAGGAATATCCGAGAAACTTAAAACAATAGGAAATAAATTCAACATTTCAACAACATTGAAAACAACACACACACATTGAGATCTATTCTATCTAAAACTAAACCTAGCAGTGAACAAGAAAGAACAAAGAATTGTATTTATAAAATACCTTGTGAATGCGAACAATTTTATTTAGGTGAAACATCAAGACCATTAAACGTTAGAATAAGTGAACATCAGTCTTATATTAAAAATAGAGAATTTGATAGATCTCAAATATGTCAACATGCATGGGATAATGAACATAGAGTTCAGTGGAGAGATTCAAGTATAGTCCTGAAAGAATCAGATAGTAAAAAGAGAAAAATCAAAGAAGCTGTTCTAATTATGCTAAATGAAACCAATTGTGTCGCAAATTCTTCGGTAGAATGCAGTAAGATGTGGTTACCCATACTGAAAGAGGAAGTCAATAGAAAGAAAATACCACGATTAGTAAGTCAATAACATATCGAGTTAATACAAATTTTATATTTTAGTATTACTTATTGTATATCTATGTATTATTAATATTATTTATAATTTAAACATATTAAAGTCAGAATTTGGTATTAGTTTTTTTTTTAAAGTAAATTAAATGTAAGACCAAATACTTACGATGTCGGGATAGTATCACGAGGTTTTTTCCTGGATTTCCCTCGTGATTTACTATGGAATCTCTAATGCGAGGATTTTAGGGATTAAAAATGGGTTTTAAGTTCAGTTTTAAGGGCAAATAACTGAAAAAAAAAACGGTGAAAATTGATGTTTTTTTTCAAACTTGCGTAATATTTCAAATTTTTGATTTTTTTAGGCGATTTGAGGTTCATATCGAAGAGAAACTTGTAATAAACGTAAACATTTTTGGATTTTTGATTTTAGGCGGAAATTACGACCTCTAGGTTACATGTCACGCAAGCGACATGTTCGTGCGGCGAACGTCACGCGTTGCGGCCTACAACTGCTCTATTTTTAAATATAATAACTTAAAAAAATTTGGACATATACTTTAGAATATGTATAAAATGATCCCAAAGTTGCAAAAAAAAATTCTACCTACAAAAAAATTTCAAAAATACATGAAAAATCGGGCTCCTAAACCTATTTCCCCCCTCAAGAAAATTATTTTTTCAATTTAATTGTGGCTTATTTCCCATCTAAATAGTTAATCAAGAAGAAATAATTTTTACAATACAGAACAAAACAAACAGCACTATAAACGAAACGAATATTTTAGTCCGACAAATAAAAAGGGAACACTTGAAAAGCTTCTCAAAACAGATGGAACACGACTTCTACGGCACACAACACAGACAGACGATAATTAATCATTAATATCTGAAGTGACGACAAACGAAGAAATAAAAATTAAGGAGGGTGAGCTAAAGGAAGCATTAAGGAAATTAAAAAATAGAAAATCACCAGGAGAGGACACAATGTCTAATGAACTCCTAAAGTAGGGAGGACAAGATCTAACCAAATAACTATTAAAACACAAAAATTTAATATTAAACACAACATTAAAATTAACAACCAAACTAATAACAAACTGCGTGAAACTATAACATTAGCATTAGCAGAAGAACAACAAGGTTTTAGATTGGAAAGATCATGAACCGACGCTATATTTATAATGAGGAACGAGTATAAGTACCTTAGCGGGACGTCCATTGGAAGTTCCAATGTACACAGATGTACGTCCATTGGATGTCCATACCTAAAACTGATTTTTGATTCAGTCGCTTATGTTGGATAATAAAAAAGTTAAGTGCTTTAACAACTAGTCATGTTTTTCATCAATACAGAGTGTGCGACAAACTTTACAGGGTAATTCTACATGAAAAAGAAATGACAGTTTTGTGCACATAAGCTTCGTTTCCGAGATACGGGGTATTGAAATTTTTTTACAAACTGATGATTTATTTATTGCTCTAAAAGCGGTTGAAATGTGCAAATGAAATTTGGTGGGTTTTAAGAGGTGGGAAATATGATCCGTATGCGCGCCAATGGAGCATATAAATTCTTAATTGTATGTCAAACAATGCGCAATGACCACCTCTTAAAACCTACCAAATCTCAATATTATATCTCAACCGGTTTTAGGACATAAATAAATCGTGAGATTATAAGAAAAATTTTAAGATCGCGTATCTCGGAAAAGAAACATTTGCGGACATGTTTATTAAGCAAACTGTCATTATTTTTTCATGCAGAATTACCCGTATCTCGGAAAAGAAACATTTGCGGACATATGTTTATTAAGCAAACTGTCATCATTTATTGATTAAAAACAAGGCTAACTGTTAAAGTACCTAACTTTTTTTATTATTTAACATAAGCGATTGAATAAAAAAACCGAATGTTAAGAAAAAATGAGGCTATGGTTGGGTTATAATTTCAATGTTTTATAAATGCTAGAATATTACACAGGGTGTGGTGAACTTTGAGAAAAAAACACAGTTTGATTGGTACACCCGGTACACAGTGACAATTTACCTGTCTAGCAACAGTTTTATTACACGATATTGTTCAAGAATAAGGCAATTCAATAACATATTAAAAAATCACTTAAATCGGACAACAGGTTTAGTAATATCGAGACATTAAAACTGACCCATTTTTAAGGTGGTGTGTTAATGTCTTGGAGTACTGTAGAACAATTTTTAGAATCTTGCCAATTAGAGGGTTAAGATTTGATTTTGTAAAATAAAAACGGATTCTTTTATAAACGCATTCTTTTATAAACGTTAATGTCCGACAAATGTCATGTCCTTATTTGACAAATAATGACATGATTTCGAAGTCAGTTAAATATGATATACTGCCCTAGGGCGCTATTTTGAAAAATAACGCCCTTGGGCATTAAATTTAAATAACTAGATAAATACTGTCAAGTTGACAAATAAAAACCTAAGTAAAACTATGGTTACCACAATTACGTTATGACTATTGCTGCTAAATTTACTTATTTGAAAACTAATTAATTCAAAATTCAGTTACTTTTAATGGGAAATAAGCCACAATTTTACCAAAAAAATGATTTTATTAACTTTTCGAACCCCAAATCGGGTTTCGTTGTCAAAATACAAAATACTATTAAAATAAACAAAAATGTTGTTGATAAGTAAAAAAATTCTTCTAATAATTTATTTAATCTGACTCATCTATATTGGCAATTCAGACGTATATTATACATTTTAAAGTAGAAGACTTTAAAATGATATCGCCAATATTTATGAGATGCGTTCCTGGGACGACTTTACTAAAAGATAGTTCATTCGATTACATGAACTCAATCCCAACTGAAGAATATCCGTCACAAAAAATCATAGCATGTGATCTGTCTTTAAAAAGACAACCAAATACAACAATGTCAGTAAAATCCTCGCATTAGAGATTCCATAGTAAATCACGAGGGAAATCCAGGAAAAAACCTCGTGATACTATCCCGACATCGTAAGTATTTGGTCTTACATTTAATTTACTTTAAAAAAAAAACTAATACCAAATTCTGACTTTAATATGTTTAAATTATAAATAATATTAATAATACATAGATATACAATAAGTAATACTAAAATATAAAATTTGTATTAACTCGATATGTTATTGACTTACTAATCGTGGTATTTTCTTTCTATTGACTTCCTCTTTCAGTATGGGTAACCACATCTTACTGCATTCTACCGAAGAATTTGCGACACAATTGGTTTCATTTAGCATAATTAGAACAGCTTCTTTGATTTTTCTCTTTTTACTATCTGATTCTTTCAGGACTATACTTGAATCTCTCCACTGAACTCTATGTTCATTATCCCATGCATGTTGACATATTTGAGATCTATCAAATTCTCTATTTTTAATATAAGACTGATGTTCACTTATTCTAACGTTTAATGGTCTTGATGTTTCACCTAAATAAAATTGTTCGCATTCACAAGGTATTTTATAAATACAATTCTTTGTTCTTTCTTGTTCACTGCTAGGTTTAGTTTTAGATAGAATAGATCTCAATGTGTGTGTGTTGTTTTCAATGTTGTTGAAATGTTGAATTTATTTCCTATTGTTTTAAGTTTCTCGGATATTCCTTTTATATATGGTAATGATATTTTCCTCGTATTATTTCTTGTGGATGTTATAGGATCCCGTTCTACGTTGTTCTGTTCTATTCGATCCAGTCTTGACAATTCCTTATTTATAAACGATAATGGATAATCATTTTTTAATAAAACAGATGTGAACAATTGTTTTTCTTCTAACAATGAATTTTCGTTAGAACAAGTAATTTTGACTCTATCATATAAGGATTTAATGATTCCCTTCTTAACGTTGATGTTGTGATTTGATTTGTAATTGAGATATCTGTTGGTGTGTGTTGGTTATCTATACACTTGAGTCCACGGGCGTAGCCAGGGGGGGGTTTTGGGGGTTCAAACCCTCCCCGAAAAGTTAAGATATTAACATATTTCAAATTTTTATTATGAATATAAAGGTTATTTTATGTAGTTTTAGTCATTTTACTTTTTTGAACCCCCTCCGAAACTAAAACCTGGCTACGCCTGTACTTGAGTCTCATATCCAGTATCCTTCTTTGATACTAAAACATCGAGGAAAGGTAGAGTGTTATTATATTCCTTTTCCATTTTAAATTTTATTGTCTCTTCTTGATCGTTTATAATATTTAGGAATGTATCCAACAATTCTGATCTATGAGGCCATATTGAAAACACATCATCTACATATCTCCACCACTGTGGGTTTTAAATTTTGTTTAATTATGCTCTAATTATGCTAAATGAAACCAATTGTGTCGCAAATTTCTCGGTAGAATGCAGTAAGATGTGGTTACCCATACTGAAATAGGAAGTCAATAGAAAGAAAATACCACGATTAGTAAGTCAATAACATATCGAGTTAATACAAATTTTATATTTTAGTAAGTATTACTTATTGTATATCTACGTATTATTAATATTATTTATTATTTAAACATATTAAAGTCAGAATTTGGTATTAGTTTTTTTTTTGAAAGTAAATTAAATGTAAGACTAAATACTTACGACGTCGGGATAGTACCACGAGGTTTTTTCCTGGTTTTCCCTCGTGATTTACTATGGAATCTCTAACGCGAGAATTTTACTGTCATCGTTGCATTTGGTTGTCTTTTTAAAGACAGATCACATGCTATGATTTTTTGTTACGGATATTCTTGAGTTTTTTTTTTTTTTTTTTTTTTTGAGTGAATTTGATGGCCTTGGCCGAGCCAATTAGCCAGACATTTTGTTATTTTAAAAACAAACAAATTTGATTTTTCAATCAGAGGAATTTTTTCTGTATTTCTAACTCTAAATACATAACAAACTAACATTATTATCTACAATTATTATCTAAATAATACTCTGTTTTGGTTGTTCATTTTTTTTTTGTAAATTTTTATTTTTTTTTTGTATTTTTTTTTTGTATTTTTTTTTGTATTTTTTTTGCATTTTTTTTATATTGTTAATTTGTTTTTTTTTATTAATTTTTTTTATTGTTATTTTTTATAAATTGTTTTTTTTTACTACGCTAAGACGTAAACCCGATTCATCCTCGCGGAGGTTTACATCTTCTTAGTTTTTTTTTGCATTTTTTATTTTTTTGTTTTTTTTTGCATTTTTTATTTATTTTATTATTTTTTTTTTTTTTTTTGTTTTTTTTTGTTTTTTTTTTTTTCTTTTTCTCTTTTTTTTTTGTTCTTTTCTTTTTTCAATTATAATATACAATAATTACTTAAATCTACAGGATTTAAAACAAAATAACAACAAAACAAACATGTTTGTTTTGTTTTAACAAACATGCCTGCTTTGTTTTAACAAAATTTCTTAAATACAGGGTAAATTTTATTGCTACAATCTATATTTACAATTTTTGATATGTTCGTAAATTGTTTTTAATATATTAATCTCTTCAGAAAAAATCAAATTGTTCAGGTAGACGGGAAGTGGAATTTTTAATATATTAAGATTATCATAAAATTTGTTTATATTTACTGATTGATGTGAACATTCGAGGAGAATATGTAGTAGATTACCTTCTTTTCCACACTCACAGTTAGGTGACTCTGTGAGACCCAGACTGTACATATGAAGGGGGGTAAGAGCATGATTACATCTCAATCTATTTATAACTCTTATGAAATGGCGATTTGATACAGAATGAAACCATCTTTTAATGGGAATTTCAGGTCGCATTTGTTTGTAATTACTACCAGTTCTCGTGTTTCGATAATACCTTTGCCAATTTTCTTTTTGGTGTCGTCTACTAATAATATCAATATCCGAAATGGGTAGTAAGTTCATGGGAAGTTCTTCACCTATTTCTAGGGCGGATTTGGCTAGCCTGTCTACTATTTCGTTACCCCTAATGCCTGCGTGTCCCTTTATCCATGATATAATGATGTTTTTTCCTAAATTTGCAATTTTATTATAAAGAGTCATAATTTCCAGTTCTATATGATTGAGTTGTTGGTACTTATGTACGTTAGTTAGTAGTAGATGATCTAAACGGGTGTCACTACAGATATAGGGAATTCTGTGTGTTAGAGAGAGAGGTATGTGATGTCACAGCTGATATAGGAAAGTATGTGTGTTAGAGAGAGAAACATGGTATCTCTGCTGCTATTGGTCCGATTTAAACGTACGACGGCTCGTTGGAATGGGCGGGAGATAACGAATACAAAAAAACATGGCGGCATAGTGTCAAAAGGGCGCTTTCCGATGTGACGACGTCCGATGGGGCGCGTTCCGATGTGACGGCGTTCTAGCGCTGATCGATCGGTGCGCGATACCAGATGTGCGATCGGTACCTTAATTTTTCGCGGAACGCGAAGCAGATGCGCGGTCGGTACCTTAAGTTTTTCGCGGATCTCGTAGATACGAAGCGCGCGGTAATTTTGGAATTTAAATAAAACAACAACATAATGCAATTTTTTTTATTAAAAGAACTTAAAAGGAACACAGCGGCGCAGCGGTGCGCGATACCAGATGTGCGATCGGTACCTTAATTTTTCGCGGAACGCGAAGCAGATGCGCGGTCGGTACCTTAAGTTTTTCGCGGATCTCGTAGATACGAAGCGCGCGGCTGGTAATTGTGGAATTTAAATAAAATAAAAAAACATAATGCAATTTTTTTATTAAAAGAACTAAAAAGGAACACAGCACGTCAACGCGTCACGTAAAAACGTCACATCAAAACGTCACGTAGGCTTGTGAAATGTCACGTGAAAACGTCACGTCAAAGCACGTCACGTAAAACGTCACGTCAAAGCACGTGAAAACGTCACGTCAAAGCACGTCACGTAAAACGTCACGTCAAAGCACGTCACGTAAAACGTCACGTCAAAGCACGTAAAAACGTCACGTCAAAACGTCACGTGGGCTCGTGAAATGTCGCGTAGGCCTTATTGTCACGGGGAGCTCGATCGCAAGACCTGATTGCCACAGCGCGACGTGAGGTAGTAACATCATGTCTTTGAATGAGTATAGACGTAAATTAGCAGAATTTAGAGAAAAACTGACACAGTTAAGAAGTCAGGTTTTATTTTATGAGGATAAAAATAAGGTTATAAAACAAATAGAGAACCTATCACTGGGAAGCAGCATAGACTGGACACCAAAGGAATTTAGTCAGCAGCTGCAACAAGAATATTCAAGTGCTGCGGACTACTTATTTAGGGAAACTCCAACAAGGCGAATTCATCCAATTACTATTAATGATGTTATCGACGCCGGCGCCAACAACGATGAACAAAGAAAACATGAAAAGTGAAATAGATAATGTTTTTGCAATGACTTGTGTAATATTAGCTTCAGTGTTTATTTTAATTATAAAGATTATATTTAAAATTGTTAAGAGAAAATTTGAATCATCATGTAATATAAGACTTGAACAATAAATAAGGCGTTTAAATAAAAAACCCATAACTCTAAAAAATATTTAGTTGAAAATAATGAAAATAAATGTTAGCAGATAATTTACATATCGCATAGGAAATAGCGGTTGAGGGTCTAATCGCATTACTATGCAATTTTCGTTATCATACCCACATTTTGTTATTGAGTTATATTTCTTATCATGTGCATAGAAAATGTTGGAATTTTTAAAACCAATGACAATGATAAAACTGAATATAATTTTGCACACGCACACTTTCTACAACACGTCATAGGGTGGGGCACGCAACCGTATAAATTTCAAAATCCACCTCAGGACGGTCTATTCCATAGTCTATTCCTTACTGTTAGTGTACTGTTGTGGTTCAACTAGTTTTGCAAGGTAAGTGTTCTCTTAATTATTTTTTGTTAAATATTTTTTATTTTTCTTGTTTGATTTTGAATAAAACTTAATGTTTTCTGCTCTGCTATTTATAAAATCTCTTCATTCCAGCTGAGATTTATTATTTCGACATTAAATAATTATCTAATTGTCGACATTTTGAATGACATTTATTTTTTATTTTCTCGTAATTATTCGTTGTTAAAATCTTTTCGGTTTTTCAAGTTTTTGGTTAGCTATTTATATATTATTTTAGCACCTGATTGTCTACAAGACCTCATGTCAGCATGACAATTATTTTTTATTTTCTCGTAATTATTCTTTGTTAAATCTGTTCGGTTTTTTCAAGTTTTTGGTCAGCTATTTATAAAATTCCTTCATTTCAGATGAGATTTATTATTTTAGCACCTGATTGTCTACAAAAAAGACATGCTAGCATGACAATTATTTTTTTATTTTCTCGTAATTATTCGTTGTTAAATCTGTTCGGTTTTTTGGTTAGCTATTTATAAAATTCCTTTATTCCAGATGAGATTTATTATTTTAGCACCTGATTGTCTACTCATGCCAGCATGGCAATTATTCTTTTTTATTTTCTCGTAATTATTCTTTGTTAAATCTGTTCTGTTTTTCTTTGATTTTTTTAATTAATGTTTTCTACTCTGCTATTTATCCCTTTATTCCAGATGATAGTTATTATTTCGACATCTGATTGTCTACAAACAAAAAAGACTTAATGTTAGCATGCTGAATGTCAATTATTCGTCATTCTTCGTAATTATTCTTTGTTAAATCTTTTCGTGTTTTGATTTTGAATACAACTCAATGTTTTTTGCTTGGTTATTTATATCACTCCTTCATTTCAGATGGATTTATCAAAAATTAATGCCTCATCTGTCGTAGCGAGGAAACCCGTGAAGAAACTCAAAGAATTACCGATCGACATTCCAGTACCCATTACGGGAGCCAAAATTGTGAAGACAAAGTTTGGGCAAGCTGTTCTGTTAGATTTGGGGGAAGAGGTGGTGTTTCTACCGCCTAGAGTCACAGATACCTACAGCCCCGTCATTGAGGAGTTTTCGAGCGGGAAGTATTCGATAGTTTATCACGGCCTGGTGGACTGCGGCCAACAGTACCAGCCCATGACATCATTTAAAATTATCTAAGCGAAAATACTGAAAGAGAGAGGTAAGCAATATGGATATTGTTAAACAATGTAAAAATTTACTGTTATTCATCAAAAGAATCAGAAAGATAGTTTTTGATAAATTCACAGCTAAAGACAAAGAAATTTGGGTGAAACGCTTAACGAAACAAATCAAAACTTGTAATAAAGTAATAAAAAAACGCACTTTGCCTATAGGTACAATTAGAAAACTGCAAACGCATGTAGGACATTTTAAACATTTTAAACAGATTATTTTCAATAGACATGTCGGTATGGGGCTAGACAACAAACTAAAACATAGAGTTAAATGGGAAAATGTAGTTTCCGCGTTTAAAAGTCGAATTAAAACTGGAGTTATAGTTAATTTATGGCATAAGGACTTAGCACATTTCCTAAATGATTGTTATATTATTTTTAAAAATAAAATCAGAAAAATTTTAAAAGCAGATAAAGTTGTTAAAGTTAATGTTTGTTTTTGTGGAGAATTTATTAAAAAATCGGGGGAGGAGGAAATTGTAAATTTTAAATATTTTAATACAAAAAATGCTGTACTAGACGTATCTACCGATACAGAGCGGTGGTTTTTTGAGAATGTTAAAGATAAAATAAATCTTAAATTATCCGAGTTTCAGGAAAGGGACTCCGGTTTTGCATTAAATAGAATTGTATCTTTAGAAGTAAATATTAATCGATATGAAATTGGAAATGGTTCCTCGTATATTAAACTTCCTGAGAGTATTCAAAAAAAGCGTGCTTGTATTAATGTAAAAAATTCTGATCAAGCATGTTTTTATTGGGCAATAGTTAGTGCCCTCTATCCAGCTAAAGCACATAAAGAACTCCCATCCTCATACCCATGGTACAGTACAGTACTAAAAACAGAAGACCTAGAGGCACCAATGCCGTTACATCAAATTTCAAAATTTGAAAAATTAAATAATATATCAGTCAATGTATTTGCTTTAGAATTAATAGAAAATAATGAAAAGTCATTTTTCACAGTATATCCAGCTAGATTAACTAAAACAGTCGTTGCCAAACATGTAAATCTTCTTTTAATTCAGAATCACTATTTTCCTAAATTAAACGATTATGAAGCACCTCCAGTGGATAATGATAATTCAGAAATTAAGTACCACTACTGCCACATTACGGATATGTCTAAATTAGTTGCTGGTCAATTAAATAAAAGAAAGGCCAAATTATTTCTTTGCAATAGATGCTTAAATTATTTTTCAACTGAAGGGAAATTGTCGGAACATGAAAAAATGTGTGCAGATATGAATAATTGTAAAATGTCTTTTCCTAAATATGATGCTGTTAGTTTTAAAAATTATACTTATAAACAAACAACGCCATTTGTCATATATGCAGATTTTGAGTGCATGTTAGAAAAAGTTACAGACCTCCAAACATCCTGTTGTACTAAAAAATATCAAAAACATATTCCGTATAGTGCTGGATACTATGTAAAATGTAGCTATGATGAAAAGTTGTCTTTTTTTAAGAGTTATAGAGGCATTGACTGCATGGAGTGGTTTGCTAATGAATTACCAAATTTAGCTCAAAGTATTCATTCGAAAATTAAGAAAATTATACCAATGCAGGAAAACCCGAGTACCAGTAAAGCCACAAGGTGTCACATATGCGAAAAATGTTTTTCTCCTACAGATATCATTGTTAAAGACCACGACCATTTTACGGGGGAGTTCAGAAATTTCGCCCACCAAGCCTGTAATTTAAATTTCAAAAAATTGTTTGTCGTCCCAGTTATTTTTCACAATATGAGTGGCTACGACAGTCATTTTATAATTTCAGAGTTAAGCAAAAAAGGAGATATTAGTCTACTTCCAGTCAATAAAGAAAAATACATTTCATTTACACTTAACGATGCTGTTACTAATATAAAATTTCGATTTATTGATTCATTAAGATTTTTAGGAGCCTCTTTAGATGAATTGGTCTCAACATTAAATAAAAATGACTTTAAAATTTGCAAGCGAGAATTTAGCAGGTTAAGTGACGATGAATTTAAATTAATAACTAAAAAAGGGGTATTTTGCTATGATTTTATTGATTCTTGGGAAAAATTAAACATTACCGATTTACCTCCAATAGAGGCATTTTATAATAAGCTAAACGATACGAATCTTACAGATGAGAAGTATGCTCATGCTAAAATAGTTTGGGATACCTTTAACATTGAAAATTTAGGTCAATATTCAGATTTGTACTTAAAAACCGATATTGTGCTTTTAGCAGATGTTTTTGAAACTTTCCGCAAAAAATGTTTTATAACTTATGGGTTAGATCCAGCCTGGTACTACACAATGCCCGGTTATTCTTGGGATTGTATGTTGAAATACGTGGGGTGTAACCTCGAGTTATTGCGTGACGTTGACATGATACTATTTATGGAGAAAGCAATTCGTGGAGGAATTTCAGTATGTAGCGGTAGAATGTCGGAGGCCAATAATAAGTACATGTCTAATTATGACCCCGCACAGCCCTCAAAATACTTAATGTATTTTGATGTCAATAATTTATATGGGTGGGCTATGGGAGAACCCTTACCCTACGGAGGGTTCGAATGGATGGATGTCAAAGACATTGATGTTATGTCTGTACCTGATGACTCTCCCGTAGGGTACATGTTACAAGTTGACTTGGACTATCCTCGCCAATTACATGATCTGCACTCAGATTTTCCATTCGCTGCCGAACACCGCAAAGCTGTGGGTTCAAATCATACTAAACTAATGACAACACTTTATAATAAAAAAGAATATATCGTTCATTATAGAAATTTAAAACAAATGCTGGCTAATGGGTTAGTTTTAAAAAAGATTCATAAAATTTTGAAATTTAAGCAGTCTGCGTGGCTGCGACCCTACATAGAATTAAATACTCGACTTAGAGCTGCAGCTACGAACGATTTTGGAAGAAATTTATACAAATTGGCCAATAATAGTGTATTTGGAAAGACTATGGAGAATATAAGGAAACATAGAATAGTAAAACTAGTCAGATCATGGAATGGGCGATATGGTGCTAAAAATTTAATTTCTAGTGCCAGGTTTCATAGCAGAAAGATATTTAATGAAAATTTAGTAGCTATAGAACTGATTAAATCAGATCTAG
Source organism: Diabrotica virgifera virgifera (assembly GCF_917563875.1). Lineage (NCBI taxonomy): Eukaryota > Metazoa > Arthropoda > Insecta > Coleoptera > Chrysomelidae > Diabrotica > Diabrotica virgifera. The sequence goes on along the minus strand of NC_065446.1, from coordinate 164,049,042 downwards.
TTTTTAATAAACCCTTATACATTGGCATGACTGTTTTAGATATATCAAAATTATGTATGTACCAATTTCATTACGACTATATGCTTCCAAAATTGGGCGCAGATAAATGTAATTTAATGTATATGGATACCGATAGCTTTATTTATGAACTGTACTGTCATGATGCATATGAGGAAGTAATAAAACAAGATCTATCAAAATTTGATACATCCGATTACGCTGTAGATAATATCTATAATATTCCTCGCGTAAATAAAAAAGTTTTAGGAGTAATGAAAGATGAAAATAAAGGAGAAATTATGACAAAATTTGTGGGATTACGATCAAAAATGTATACTTTTAAAGTTCAATCTGGTCGAATCACTAAAAAAGCAAAAGGGACTAAATATAATATAGTAAAAAATGTTATAAAATTCGATGATTATGTAAACTGTTTAAATGATTTTAAGGAACAAACTGCTACTCAACACTCCATTCAGTCATATAGCCATAACGTCTATAGTATAGAACAAACAAAAATTGCGCTAAGTCCTTATGACGATAAAAGATATTTAATTCCAAATAGTTTTAGAACCCTACCATTGGGACATTACAGTATTTTAGAATAGATTTTTTTTTGTAGATGAATGTTCCATCATTGACCGACCTGTCTATCAAAAAAATCTGTGAAACAACAGTATCAGCATCATATTTCATCGAGCAGTCCCCCTTGCCGTGGACATTAACAAAAATAATATTAAAAAAATTTCCTTTATATAAATGGGAAACGATGATAAGCAGTGCTAAAAATGATCCTATTCCTTCATATAAAGGAATAGAATTTATTGCTTGCTCTAAACACATACCGTCACATTTAAGAAATGTCGTATTAGGAAAGTCAGATTGGGGGAGTATATTTGAAGATGAACACTCCAGTTATTGTGTATGGGCTAATGGATATTATCTTAAGCAGCATCGCCTAAACGTATGTAAATCATGTTTTTTTGCATTCAAAAATGCTCATGAGACCTTAAATAAATTTTTACTGGTGCGTTACGACCATACTCACGAAGTTTATGATGCTGATGATATCGTTGAATGCGTATATCAGCAACCATATTATTGGTGCAATAGTTGCTTTACTCAAGTTTTATTCGATTTAAAAGATTACGAGTCTTGCGTTAATGCATTACATGAAATGCCTAGAAATAACAGGTTTGATGATTCTGAACCAGAAGTCTGAAGTAGGCAGTAATATTGATTCTTTTTTAAGGAACAAACTGCTACTCAACACTCCATTCGGTCATATAGCCATAACGTCTATAGTATAGAACAAACAAAAATTGCGCTAAGTCCTTATGACGATAAAAGATATTTAATTCCAAATAGTTTTAGAACCCTACCATTGGGACATTACAGTATTTTAGAATAGATTTTTATTGCAGAAGAACGTTGAAATGTCTCACAGATGTGTTACACCAGACCTATGGACTCCCGCTAATCTGCAACAAATAGCAGCCAATAAAATTTATTGGGATGTAGTTGATGCTAATACAAAGACATTTACGCTTCCAAGTGGAGAGCAACATCCTCTCCCTCAAGATGTGATTGGTATTGAACGATGGTACAGCAAGCAAGGATGTACCGCGAATTTTAAGATTCCCAAGCAAATACGATTCAGTTTAAACGTAAATTGTATAAGAGAATTAAAACTACAAATTGTGAAGAACTGTGAAAAAGTGATGTCATGCGGGTGTCGAAGATGCGGGGCTCCCTATGGATTCCCCCCAATTTACAAAAAATAGCGAATACAATCCTAAGTAAATTGTCTAAGAGAATTAAAACTACAAATTGCAAATATTTAAAAATTGATTTTTGAGACGAATTATGTTCATAAGCTACTATCTCTCTTTTGTACTAAACGCATAACAATATCCACTTGCTATCTCTCTCTTTCTTGTATATATATTGTAAAATAGTGTGTAATATATATATTATGGTAAAATAAAAACTCTAAATTGGTATTTTTGTTTTTTTATTTATTCAAATCATTAATTACCCTAATTTTATAAAAATAAATGAACTCCCTAAGAGCATTGTTTGTCATATCATCTGACATTATAGAACAAAAAGCATACAATATTTGCAAGGGGTTTAAACTATCTGCAGCATTTTTACAAAAATCTAAAACATTATAATAATATTCACAAAAGTTCAAATTTTCTAACAACTGCATACGAGGCGATAGCACACTAGTGTTAAGTTCAACAATTTGCTTCACTTCTTCTTCATCCATATAGTACTCCACACCATGCTTCTTAACAATAATGAATTTACAATCATCGTAAACTATCGGGGTAACAGTGCAGTATTCTTCGCATGGAAAAGTTGGGTGCATGAGGTCATCAGTTGATTGGAAAAAATCAATTAGTTGTTGTGTAATGATTGAAATAAAGGAATACCATTCGTATGCGCTGAGTGATATTCTGGTTGGTTTATATTGCTGAGATAAAATCACTGCAGGCGAAAATGATCTTGCAGGGCTTATACCACATTGTACTTCATAGCCCGATAACGTGTATTTTGTTGCAAGCAGGTAGAAAACTTCTGATTTGGCGGCAGCCTCATAATTTTCCAAAGCTCTATCTAATTCTTGATTATAGTCTTCGTTGCTAGGCATATCGATGCTAAATTCACAACCACCTGAGGAATACCCACTATCTTGAGAGCCACCTGAAGAATACCCACTATCTTGAGAGCTCATGTTCACTTGTACTGACATTGATACTGAAGCATGAGTTCTTTTATATTCCCCTACTCCTTGTGGTAAAAACAACCTCTTTGCAAAAAATGTATTGCTACGCGGCGGATTAAAAGATAGATCCTCCTAAACTACGTCATTAACGTTAATCCAGCTGTTATGTTTGCTGTCCATACCGAGCCATTTCACATACATCTTATTGCCTTTTCGTCTAAGTACTTTTTCAACCAAGTAAATGTCAGGGTTTAATGTTTTCTGTAATTCTTCTTCGTAAAACCCCCCGCTAATCGGTATACCTTGCATGTCTTCAAGCAAATACGTTATAGGATTTGTTATCTTAACTTTTACAATTTTAAATAATTCCGTCGTCCAATTGGGCGTGTAGGCCTTTTCAAATAAATGTTTTGTCTTTGAGACACGCACAATGTCACCAATTTTATATTTTCTTGGACCAGCAATTTTTAAATGACTATAACTCTTGTTTAAAATAGCTTTTTCGTTGGATTTGTTGACCTGAGATGGTGTGTATCCCGTTTTACTGTGCCTTGTATTGTTGTATTCCTCGGTAATTACAGGTAGAGCTTCTAACCATTTGTATGATCCATGTAAACTGAAATACTTGTACAACTTTGCTTTTAACGTTCTAATGACTCTTTCACAAATGGCGGCTTTTTTAATCGTGTAGGTGCTGTAATGATTAATTTCGTGTTTTTTCATTAAATTTTGAAATTTTCTGTTATAAAATTCTGTTCCCTGATCGGATTGGAGGTTCTTCGGAAGTCGTCGAGTATGGGCGAGAATATCCGAAAATGCTTGAGTAATTTCCTCGCCAGTCTTGGTCTTTAGAGGGCGTGTCCAAACATATTTTGAAAAACAATCAATTACGACTAGTATTAGTTTAAAATTTTTATTTTGGTGTGCGTAAGGACGCATTTCGGCCAAATCCATTTGCCACAAGTCATCGATTCCTTTGATTATTGTTCGTCGACGAGGATAGATTTTTCGTGCTGGTTTATGCAATTCGTTCACCACCTGTTCCTTTTCTGTAGACATTTTCTTATTAACGACCAGCATCTACATCTACAACATGTGTGCGCAATAGATCAATATTACGTACTATATCCTGTAATGTTTGCTCCACTTGTTTTAACCTCTGTTCCATCTTCATATCGTGCATCGTATGGTTTGCAAGTGTTTCTGCAGCTTCTTTTATGCTTTTATCCGCATCCTTTTTTAGTGTATTCACATCATCTTTGATTATTTTTTTCAATTTTTGCTCGAGAAGTGGAACTGTGGTTTTATGAAGCTCTTCTCTTACTTGATTTAGTTCGATCGCTAAATGTGGAACTGTGGTTTTATGAATTTCTTTTTGTACTTCGTTTAGTCCGACGGCTAAATCCTGTATATCATTAGTTTTTTGTTGCAACAACTTATTTATATTGTTCTCCGTATCCTTTTTTAGTGTATTCATAGCATCTGCGATTATTTTTTGTAGCTTTTGCTCGAGCAGTGGAACTTCTTTTCTTACTTCGTTTAGTCCGATTGTTAAATCTTTTATATTAATGGATTTTTGATCTAATATCGCATCATGGGCTTTAATTATTGGAAAGTATACGCTACGCATCTCATTTATTAGATTATCAACGTATTTTTTCGTTGCAGCATCACTATATTCTGATGGGTCCTTAACATTACAAATTTTCACATTTTCGGCATTAATGTTTCCGGCAGGAGTATGTGGAAATGTAACTCGTACTGCCTTTTGGGTGATACTGTTACGAGAGTGATGACCGAATTTGTCGACACTCATAATGGAAATGATGCCATCATTCTCAGTTACTCTATTATATTGGCTTCTTTTAGTTCATTGATGATAGCCACGATTTCGTTGTCGTGAGATGTGTTGCCGGCGTCTTTCGAAGCCACCAAGAGTTTAAGACGATCAACTAACTCATTGACGTCATCCCAATAAATATACTCTAAGGGTGCAGCGTTGTATGTTAAACGAGAGTCATCCAACCCCGTTCCTTTGACCGTAGATGAAGATGCTGACCGAGCTGTTTTCGTTCTGTGGTCGAGTTCTTTTTGTGATCGAGTTGCATGCTTTTTCATTGTTGCATCAGATGGTTTGAATAGAGGTTTAATAATAGAATGATATTTTTCTCCGCTGGAACCTTTAAGGCGTCCTAAGGTATCCAGATGAATCTCTGTGTTAATCAGCAGTGTTTTATACTTTTGTAAATCCTCATCATTATACTGTTCTGGGTTTGGGTTGGCATAAAATAAAAGGTGATATAGGCCTGGCGTACCACTTAACCTACGTTCTTCAAAATCCCGTTCTCGAATTATTACTATGTCTCCATTGTCTTTGTCAAAGTTTATTCGACGTTTTCCCAATATCCAGCCACTAATACTATCGTAAAATGGACCATAGTTTTTATCGATTTTATCGTCTTTTATCAAATATTCTTTTATGTACTTGTGACTTATTGGAGGATAGTGGTCGATATATTCGTCTGTGGCGTCCATCGGAATCTCGTTAGAACCGGAGATTGGCTCTTGAATGTTTTCATCAGATGCCTCGGGTGCATCAAGAAATACATCCTCATCCTCCTCCTTTTTCACCTCTTCTTTTTTAACATGTCCAAACTTGTTAGTGATAGTATGATGTAACGTTTTTGATGATTGAGCAATATCCTTGAGAGGCTTCGAGATTGGTTTAAAAAGTTTATTTAGTGACTCATCTTGATCTGTTCTACCTAACTTCAATGCCAAATATTTTTTGCGAATTGATCTAGCCAATTCGGTAACTTTCTTCTTGCGAAGGGCAATGGCGACCGTATCATCTGGCATTTTGCTGGCGACTAAACAAACACCTTACAATTTTATATATTTATCAAATCCTTTGCGATATCGTCCATTGTTGAGAGCAAAATCTTTCATAATTACCACAGTACCATACCTATCTCTCCAACATTCTGAACACATTTTTTTAAATTCATCAAATGACATGTCTGGCGATACGTGTTCATCAAATATATGTTTCAAATTTATCTCGTCTTGCTTGAACAGCACAATCATGTTACAATTGTCTCTTATTAGCTGCTTAGGTATTTTTGAATATGTTTGGCATAAGTAAGCCGCATCGATATCTTTATGTCTGCACATGGAATAATACTCACGAATCTTGTGTTGGCCATCACATGCGACATCGTCAAATAAAAACACAGAGTTTGGTTGAGCTTTGTTGGGATCAATAATTTCTTCATTGTCTTTAAATGGAAAATACCCTACACCTTTGACTTGCGCTAATGCATCTCGCAATAGTTGGTATTTCGGTTGAAAGAGGGATTTTGAATAAACATAGACATTTTTAAACTTGACGCCATTTGGACTAAATAAAAGTGATAGCATGGCGTTAGTTTTTCCACATCCACTTGGACCACAAATAATGGCTCTGAATGAGTTTGGTAATAATTTTCCATGTTTACTGTTGGTTGCTTTCTGTACAATATCTAGATTATCAATTGGTAACGTCTGCTCTTGTTGAATGACTCTCATCGTGTGTTAAACATAGTAAAAATATGAACAATATATTACCAATGTCACCAAATGCATGACCATCAGTCCAATGTTGGTGTTCAAAGGGGAAGGTCTTTTGAACTCTCTAATTAATAAACTTCCAGTTGAGCTTCATATTCCTGGTTATCAGTATTGTGGACCTGGAACAAAACTAAAAAAACGTCTTGCACGCGGAGATCCGGGAATTAATCCTTTAGACGCAGCTTGTAAACAACACGATATCGCTTATTCGCATCATACATCTCTCGAAGAACGTCACAAGGCCGATAAAGAATTGGAAGATAGGGCTTGGGAGCGATTCAAGTCTAAGGACGCTAGCTTTGGCGAAAAAAGTGCTGCTTTACTTGTAACCGGTGGAATGAAAACGAAAAGAAAGTTGGGAATGGGATGTCCTCGTCGTCGTGGAAGAAAGGGACGTTATTCTTTCAATCGGGATGTGGTACCTAAAATTGCAAAGTCCATGAAGAGAGGAGCATCGTTAAGAGATACTGCTTTGACAGCTGTACGAATAGCAAAATCGGTAATTAAAAAACTTGGTGGACGAAAAACAGTTGATCTTCCACGAGTGTTGCCACTAAAATCTGGAGGTTTCCTACCCCTCATACCCCTATTTGCAGGTCTTTCTGCATTGGGGGCTTTAGCCGGTGGTGCAGCAGGGGTGGCGAAGACTGTGGTTGACGCAAAGAACGCCCAAAAGAAATTGGAAGAGGATATGCGCCATAATAAGGCGATGGAACACATCGGCTCAGGTCTGTACTTGCGTAAGAAACCAAGAGGCGGATTCGGTTTGTATCTGAAAAAAAACTTCCAATAAAGCTACCCAATCGTCCGCTGTACGACTTAGAGATTGCGCATTACGCGAAAACACTTAAAATCCCACATTTTCGAGGTGTTTTCATGAATGACACTCTGCCTAGACACGGTCCTCGAAAACGTGAATGCGCAATAGTTAATCTAGATGCATCATCACACAGCGGAACACATTGGGTAGCATATAGAAAGATAAACAACGACGTAGAGTATTTCGATTCATTTGGTAATTTGAAGCCGACCAAAGAACTTGTTAAATATCTAGGTACACATACAAAAATTTTCTATAATAACCATCAGTATCAAACCTACAATCAAATCATTTGTGGACATTTATGCCTAAAGTTTTTATATAATGGAGCATATTAAAGGCATGGAACTGCTTCTGGACCATATGTTTCACAAAAAACGTTTTGAAGGATTCAGTGAAGAAGAACTAAAATTAATACCGCTAGATTATATTATACGAACTGTAGAACCTATAGAATTGTTATATATATGGCATAAATTGCCTGGGGAATATCGACAAGAATTTAACCTGCAGATACTACTTCCCTGCTTCGTGCATTACAACAGACCTGATTGGAGGACTCATTGTGATGGCCCACCCGGTTCTCAAGCATCTTGTCATTTATGTAAACTTGCTTTAGAACAAATAAAAAAATGTGAATAAATTTGTTTTTTTACTGTATATAAACCTATTAATCTCTTGACCTGAATCAGTCATCATGTCGCAGTTGTTGAGAGTAAACAGCACGAATAACATATTCTCGTTTCAACCTCCCACACCGATCGTATTAGATCCGAAAAAAGATTACGAAATAGCTCTTCGATTTTTCCATTCTTACAACAGTATACCAAACATCGAAAATTGCAAGTTTTATTACTACGATGTCAATAACCGAGTGCAACATTTTGATTTCCCCGATGGATGTTATGAAATTATCGATATTGAGGAATACATACAAAAGAAATTGGGGGCTGCCAATACATCTAAACCTGACATGATATTTAGTCTAAAACCTAACCACAATACGTTGCAGTGCGAAATCTTCAGTCAATTTAAAATTTCATTTCAACCAAATGACAGTCTTGGTACAATATTAGGGTTTTCTCCCGTAATACTAAATCCTAGACAGACACATTCTTCAGATCTACCTGTTAGGATTATTAAAGTATCTAGCATACGCTTTGAATGCAACATTAGTACCGGAGCCTTTGACGGTAACAGACCTGCTCACACGCTCTACGAATTTGTCATACAATCAAATCCTGGGTACGCAATTGACGAAACCCCTCACAATTTGTTGTATTTACCTGTTGTGCCACAGCGTGAAATTACCAATATCACTGTGTTGGCTGTCGATCAAGAAGGACGACCTGTGAACTTTAGAGGAGAAGAGAGCACATTGGTGCTGGAACTTAGATCAAAAAGCAGATGGGATTAGTAATAGAACAATCTACCCAGAGAACGCCATTAGTTGTGCAACCATCTCAGCAGCAATATCTTAAACAATCTGCCTACAGAACACCATTAGTTGTGCAACCATCTAAGCAGCAACATCTTACGTCCGCAAACAAATTGTTTTTACAAACGTTGGGTTTTAAACTGAAAAAATGACTACAATGTATGGAAAGAGAGCGCGTTCAAACAACATCACAATGCCTCCAATATTTGATATTTATCGTAAGCCAATATTTGATGAATCGATTCGAAAGGCTGAATACCGAACTTATGCACCATTCATCAAATCATTCAACTGCAATGATATTGTCGAATTTAGCATTAATCAAGTTGACTCGTTTTTTGCAATGAGCGAAACCTTGTTATGCATTAAAGGATCACTCGAAATAACTGGAAATGGTGGCGTCAAACTAGCAAATAATGTGGGTGCCTTCCTTTTCGATTCGTGTACGTACAGCGAAAGCGCAAGGGAGATGGAAACAGTGCGGGATCCTGGCATCGTAAGTGCTGTACGTGCCATGACATGTTATACGCAAGAAGATTCTAATTATATGGTTATGGCTGGATGGAATTACCCTAAGGATCCAATTCTAAACGCTGCAGATCATTCATTCAGCATACAGATGCCTCTTAAGCATGTTTTCAACATTTTTAATGATTATCCATTGATTACGTGTGGTCGTCAAACAATAAGACTAGTTCGAGCTCGAAATGATAACGATTGCATAGTTATTACAGAAAAACAAAACGCTGACAAAACTACAACTGTTACAACCGCTAAGATTAACATTACCAATATTGAGCTTAGAGTGAAGCACATATTCCCCAATGATGATATTAAATTGGAACTCATGAAATCTATTCAACAAGATCAACCTATAGTTATTCCGTTTAGAAAGTGGGAATTACATGAATTACCTGCTATTACGAGAGGTGCCAGGCGTGAAGTTTGGGCTGTTAAAACTAGCACATCAGTTGAAAGACCTCGTTATGTTATTGTTTTCTTTCAAACCAACAAACGCGACAAGATTACAGCTGATCCTACTTTATTTGACAATGTCAACATCCAAAGTATTAGATTATCGTTAAATGGAGAATACTGGCCAAACGAGAGAATGCAATTGGATTTTAGCAAAACCGATTACAATGAAGCCTATTTTAACTATACCGAATTTTATCCTAGCTACATACATTCCCAACAAAAACGACCTCTACTCGATTTCTCAGCTTTTAAGAATCGTGCATTGTTCGTTATCGATTGTTCGAAACAAGAAGAAAGCATGAAAGCATCCACCGTTGACGTAAAACTCGATATTGAAGCGAATAACGGTTTTCCCGACAATACCAAGGCCTATTGTATTATTATTCACGACTGTGTAATGGAGTACTTCCCTCTCACCGAAATTGTAAAAAGTCTAAATTAGATGCATGAGGTGTCAGTAGTACACGAGCAATCATCATGAGAATAGCATTCGTAGATATTCAGGGATTCGTTGTGGATGGGTGGTTTGTTCCTAAAGAACTTTCCATTGAAATAGGTTATAAACGAAGTCATTACATCTTTTTGCCTCCGAAACCATTCAATGCGCTAAGTAATGTGGATAAGAAGACCGCATCATACGTGGAGAAGAATCTGCTAGGCATCCGGTACTCTGATGGAGAAGTTGAACTATCTGAAATAAATAAGATACTGCAAACCGAGTTGTTATATACAGCTGACTGTATCTACGTTCGAGGGAAACAAAAAGCAGAATATTTGGATAAGAAACGCCACGTTTTTGGAATTTTTCCTCATATTATTGATGTTTGCAAGTTCGATGGTACGCCTCGTGCTGCTGGAAATCTTGGTTTTACTGCAAACCCCCCATGTCATGCCGCTGGATTATTTTCATGTGCAGAAACAAATGTGAATCGCCTGCGTGACTGGTTTGTCAATAAAATAATGCCAATGTAATTTTTCTGTGTACAAAATAAATATTTTTTAAAGTTATGGGTTTTTTATTTAAACGCCTTATTTATTGATCAAGTCTTATATTACATGATGATTCAACCATGACAATAAGGCCTACGCGACATTTCACGAGCCCACGTGACGTTTTGACGTGACGTTTTTACGTGCTTTGACGTGACGTTTTACGTGACGTGCTTTGACGTGACGTTTTACGTGACGTGCTTTGACGTGACGTTTTCACGTGCTTTGACGTGACGTTTTACGTGACGTGCTTTGACGTGACGTTTTCACGTGCTTTGACGTGACGTTTTACGTGACGTGCTTTGACGTGACGTTTTCACGTGACATTTCACAAGCCTACGTGACGTTTTGATGTGACGTTTTTACGTGACGCGTTGACGTGCTGTGTTCCTTTTTAGTTCTTTTAATAAAAAAATTGCATTATGTTTTTTTATTTTATTTAAATTCCACAATTACCAGCCGCGCGCTTCGTATCTACGAGATCCGCGAAAAACTTAAGGTACCGACCGCGCATCTGCTTCGCGTTCCGCGAAAAATTAAGGTACCGATCGCACATCTGGTATCGCGCACCGCTGCGCCGCTGTGTTCCTTTTAAGTTCTTTTAATAAAAAAAATTGCATTATGTTGTTGTTTTATTTAAATTCCAAAATTACCGCGCGCTTCGTATCTACGAGATCCGCGAAAAACTTAAGGTACCGACCGCGCATCTGCTTCGCGTTCCGCGAAAAATTAAGGTACCGATCGCACATCTGGTATCGCGCACCGATCGATCAGCGCTAGAACGCCGTCACATCGGAACGCGCCCCATCGGACGTCGTCACATCGGAAAGCGCCCTTTTGACACTATGCCGCCATGTTTTTTTGTATTCGTTATCTCCCGCCCATTCCAACGAGCCGTCGTACGTTTAAATCGGACCAATAGCAGCAGAGATACCATGTTTCTCTCTCTAACACACATACTTTCCTATATCAGCTGTGACATCACATACCTCTCTCTCTAACACACAGAATTCCCTATATCTGTAGTGACACCCGTTTAGATCATCTACTACTAACTAACGTACATAAGTACCAACAACTCAATCATATAGAACTGGAAATTATGACTCTTTATAATAAAATTGCAAATTTAGGAAAAAACATCATTATATCATGGATAAAGGGACACGCAGGCATTAGGGGTAACGAAATAGTAGACAGGCTAGCCAAATCCGCCCTAGAAATAGGTGAAGAACTTCCCATGAACTTACTACCCATTTCGGATATTGATATTATTAGTAGACGACACCAAAAAGAAAATTGGCAAAGGTATTATCGAAACACGAGAACTGGTAGTAATTACAAACAAATGCGACCTGAAATTCCCATTAAAAGATGGTTTCATTCTGTATCAAATCGCCATTTCATAAGAGTTATAAATAGATTGAGATGTAATCATGCTCTTACCCCCCTTCATATGTACAGTCTGGGTCTCACAGAGTCACCTAACTGTGAGTGTGGAAAAGAAGGTAATCTACTACATATTCTCCTCGAATGTTCACATCAATCAGTAAATATAAACAAATTTTATGATAATCTTAATATATTAAAAATTCCACTTCCCGTCTACCTGAACAATTTGATTTTTTCTGAAGAGATTAATATATTAAAAACAATTTACGAACATATCAAAAATTGTAAATATAGATTGTAGCAATAAAATTTACCCTGTATTTAAGAAATTTTGTTAAAACAAAGCAGGCATGTTTGTTAAAACAAAACAAACATGTTTGTTTTGTTGTTATTTTGTTTTAAATCCTGTAGATTTAAGTAATTATTGTATATTATAATTGAAAAAAGAAAAGAACAAAAAAAAAAGAGAAAAAGAAAAAAAAAAAACAAAAAAAAACAAAAAAAAAAAAAAAAATAATAAAATAAATAAAAAATGCAAAAAAAAACAAAAAAATAAAAAATGCAAAAAAAAACTAAGAAGATGTAAACCTCCGCGAGGATGAATCGGGTTTACGTCTTAGCGTAGTAAAAAAAAACAATTTATAAAAAATAACAATAAAAAAAATTAATAAAAAAAAACAAATTAACAATATAAAAAAAATGCAAAAAAAATACAAAAAAAAATACAAAAAAAAAATACAAAAAAAAAATAAAAATTTACAAAAAAAAAATGAACAACCAAAACAGAGTATTATTTAGATAATAATTGTAGATAATAATGTTAGTTTGTTATGTATTTAGAGTTAGAAATACAGAAAAAATTCCTCTGATTGAAAAATCAAATTTGTTTGTTTTTAAAATAACAAAATGTCTGGCTAATTGGCTCGGCCAAGGCCATCAAATTCACTCAAAAAAAAAAAAAAAAAAAAAACTCAAGAATATCCGTAACAAAAAATCATAGCATGTGATCTGTCTTTAAAAAGACAACCAAATGCAACGATGACAGTAAAATTCTCGCGTTAGAGATTCCATAGTAAATCACGAGGGAAAACCAGGAAAAAACCTCGTGGTACTATCCCGACGTCGTAAGTATTTAGTCTTACATTTAATTTACTTTCAAAAAAAAAACTAATACCAAATTCTGACTTTAATATGTTTAAATAATAAATAATATTAATAATACGTAGATATACAATAAGTAATACTTACTAAAATATAAAATTTGTATTAACTCGATATGTTATTGACTTACTAATCGTGGTATTTTCTTTCTATTGACTTCCTATTTCAGTATGGGTAACCACATCTTACTGCATTCTACCGAGAAATTTGCGACACAATTGGTTTCATTTAGCATAATTAGAGCATAATTAAACAAAATTTAAAACCCACAGTGGTGGAGATATGTAGATGATGTGTTTTCAATATGGCCTCATAGATCAGAATTGTTGGATACATTCCTAAATATTATAAACGATCAAGAAGAGACAATAAAATTTAAAATGGAAAAGGAATATAATAACACTCTACCTTTCCTCGATGTTTTAGTATCAAAGAAGGATACTGGATATGAGACTCAAGTACAGGCGTAGCCAGGTTTTAGTTTCGGAGGGGGTTCAAAAAAGTAAAATGACTAAAACTACATAAAATAACCTTTATATTCATAATAAAAATTTGAAATATGTTAATATCTTAACTTTTCGGGGAGGGTTTGAACCCCCAAAACCCCCCCCTGGCTACGCCCGTGGACTCAAGTGTATAGATAACCAACACACACCAACAGATATCTCAATTACAAATCAAATCACAACATCAACGTTAAGAAGGGAATCATTAAATCCTTATATGATAGAGTCAAAATTACTTGTTCTAACGAAAATTCATTGTTAGAAGAAAAACAATTGTTCACATCTGTTTTATTAAAAAATGATTATCCATTATCGTTTATAAATAAGGAATTGTCAAGACTGGATCGAATAGAACAGAACAACGTAGAACGGGATCCTATAACATCCACAAGAAATAATACGAGGAAAATATCATTACCATATATAAAAGGAATATCCGAGAAACTTAAAACAATAGGAAATAAATTCAACATTTCAACAACATTGAAAACAACACACACACATTGAGATCTATTCTATCTAAAACTAAACCTAGCAGTGAACAAGAAAGAACAAAGAATTGTATTTATAAAATACCTTGTGAATGCGAACAATTTTATTTAGGTGAAACATCAAGACCATTAAACGTTAGAATAAGTGAACATCAGTCTTATATTAAAAATAGAGAATTTGATAGATCTCAAATATGTCAACATGCATGGGATAATGAACATAGAGTTCAGTGGAGAGATTCAAGTATAGTCCTGAAAGAATCAGATAGTAAAAAGAGAAAAATCAAAGAAGCTGTTCTAATTATGCTAAATGAAACCAATTGTGTCGCAAATTCTTCGGTAGAATGCAGTAAGATGTGGTTACCCATACTGAAAGAGGAAGTCAATAGAAAGAAAATACCACGATTAGTAAGTCAATAACATATCGAGTTAATACAAATTTTATATTTTAGTATTACTTATTGTATATCTATGTATTATTAATATTATTTATAATTTAAACATATTAAAGTCAGAATTTGGTATTAGTTTTTTTTTTAAAGTAAATTAAATGTAAGACCAAATACTTACGATGTCGGGATAGTATCACGAGGTTTTTTCCTGGATTTCCCTCGTGATTTACTATGGAATCTCTAATGCGAGGATTTTACTGACATTGTTGTATTTGGTTGTCTTTTTAAAGACAGATCACATGCTATGATTTTTTGTGACGGATATTCTTCAGTTGGGATTGAGTTCATGTAATCGAATGAACTATCTTTTAGTAAAGTCGTCCCAGGAACGCATCTCATAAATATTGGCGATATCATTTTAAAGTCTTCTACTTTAAAATGTATAATATACGTCTGAATTGCCAATATAGATGAGTCAGATTAAATAAATTATTAGAAGAATTTTTTTACTTATCAACAACATTTTTGTTTATTTTAATAGTATTTTGTATTTTGACAACGAAACCCGATTTGGGGTTCGAAAAGTTAATAAAATCATTTTTTTGGTAAAATTGTGGCTTATTTCCCATTAAAAGTAACTGAATTTTGAATTAATTAGTTTTCAAATAAGTAAATTTAGCAGCAATAGTCATAACGTAATTGTGGTAACCATAGTTTTACTTAGGTTTTTATTTGTCAACTTGACAGTATTTATCTAGTTATTTAAATTTAATGCCCAAGGGCGTTATTTTTCAAAATAGCGCCCTAGGGCAGTATATCATATTTAACTGACTTCGAAATCATGTCATTATTTGTCAAATAAGGACATGACATTTGTCGGACATTAACGTTTATAAAAGAATGCGTTTATAAAAGAATCCGTTTTTATTTTACAAAATCAAATCTTAACCCTCTAATTGGCAAGATTCTAAAAATTGTTCTACAGTACTCCAAGACATTAACACACCACCTTAAAAATGGGTCAGTTTTAATGTCTCGATATTACTAAACCTGTTGTCCGATTTAAGTGATTTTTTAATATGTTATTGAATTGCCTTATTCTTGAACAATATCGTGTAATAAAACTGTTGCTAGACAGGTAAATTGTCACTGTGTACCGGGTGTACCAATCAAACTGTGTTTTTTTCTCAAAGTTCACCACACCCTGTGTAATATTCTAGCATTTATAAAACATTGAAATTATAACCCAACCATAGCCTCATTTTTTCTTAACATTCGGTTTTTTTATTCAATCGCTTATGTTAAATAATAAAAAAAGTTAGGTACTTTAACAGTTAGCCTTGTTTTTAATCAATAAATGATGACAGTTTGCTTAATAAACATATGTCCGCAAATGTTTCTTTTCCGAGATACGGGTAATTCTGCATGAAAAAATAATGACAGTTTGCTTAATAAACATGTCCGCAAATGTTTCTTTTCCGAGATACGCGATCTTAAAATTTTTCTTATAATCTCACGATTTATTTATGTCCTAAAACCGGTTGAGATATAATATTGAGATTTGGTAGGTTTTAAGAGGTGGTCATTGCGCATTGTTTGACATACAATTAAGAATTTATATGCTCCATTGGCGCGCATACGGATCATATTTCCCACCTCTTAAAACCCACCAAATTTCATTTGCACATTTCAACCGCTTTTAGAGCAATAAATAAATCATCAGTTTGTAAAAAAATTTCAATACCCCGTATCTCGGAAACGAAGCTTATGTGCACAAAACTGTCATTTCTTTTTCATGTAGAATTACCCTGTAAAGTTTGTCGCACACTCTGTATTGATGAAAAACATGACTAGTTGTTAAAGCACTTAACTTTTTTATTATCCAACATAAGCGACTGAATCAAAAATCAGTTTTAGGTATGGACATCCAATGGACGTACATCTGTGTACATTGGAACTTCCAATGGACGTCCCGCTAAGGTACTTATACTCGTTCCTCATTATAAATATAGCGTCGGTTCATGATCTTTCCAATCTAAAACCTTGTTGTTCTTCTGCTAATGCTAATGTTATAGTTTCACGCAGTTTGTTATTAGTTTGGTTGTTAATTTTAATGTTGTGTTTAATATTAAATTTTTGTGTTTTAATAGTTATTTGGTTAGATCTTGTCCTCCCTACTTTAGGAGTTCATTAGACATTGTGTCCTCTCCTGGTGATTTTCTATTTTTTAATTTCCTTAATGCTTCCTTTAGCTCACCCTCCTTAATTTTTATTTCTTCGTTTGTCGTCACTTCAGATATTAATGATTAATTATCGTCTGTCTGTGTTGTGTGCCGTAGAAGTCGTGTTCCATCTGTTTTGAGAAGCTTTTCAAGTGTTCCCTTTTTATTTGTCGGACTAAAATATTCGTTTCGTTTATAGTGCTGTTTGTTTTGTTCTGTATTGTAAAAATTATTTCTTCTTGATTAACTATTTAGATGGGAAATAAGCCACAATTAAATTGAAAAAATAATTTTCTTGAGGGGGGAAATAGGTTTAGGAGCCCGATTTTTCATGTATTTTTGAAATTTTTTTGTAGGTAGAATTTTTTTTTGCAACTTTGGGATCATTTTATACATATTCTAAAGTATATGTCCAAATTTTTTTAAGTTATTATATTTAAAAATAGAGCAGTTGTAGGCCGCAACGCGTGACGTTCGCCGCACGAACATGTCGCTTGCGTGACATGTAACCTAGAGGTCGTAATTTCCGCCTAAAATCAAAAATCCAAAAATGTTTACGTTTATTACAAGTTTCTCTTCGATATGAACCTCAAATCGCCTAAAAAAATCAAAAATTTGAAATATTACGCAAGTTTGAAAAAAAACATCAATTTTCACCGTTTTTTTTTCAGTTATTTGCCCTTAAAACTGAACTTAAAACCCATTTTTTTATTCCGATTGGAGGTTCATATCGAAGACAATTTAATAACGAACAATAATCACTTTGGTTTTTTAACGACTTTACTAAAAGATAGTTCATTCGATTACATGAAATCAATCCCAACTCAAGAATATCCGTCACAAAAAAAAACATAGCATGTGATCTGTCTTTAAAAAGACAACCAAATGCAACGATGACAGTAAAATTCTCGCGTTAGAGATTCCATAGTAAATCACGAGGGAAAATAACCTCGTGATACTATCCCGACATCGTAAGTAGGTATTTGGTCTTACATTTAATTTACTTTCAAAAACTAATACCAAATTCTAACTTTAATATGTTTAAATTATAAATAATATTAATAATACATAGATACATTATTTCTTCTTTTCTTCACATTTTATCTTCACTTCCTCTTAAAACCATGGGGTTTTTTTGATATGTTAGTATTCGTTACTCTCTTCTTTCCAAGTGATTCTCTTGCTGCTGCGTTAATTATGTTATGTTTGAATATTCACGGGAATATTCACGGGTGCCGCTCTCTTGGGTGTGAAATATTGAAGTCCTGCATTATATATTATGTATAATTTTAAAAAGGGGAGGATAAAGTTCTAAAAACCAAACCAGAATAATACATATATGTTGTAGCAGCATCTCACATTGACGGCCGCCTCAATACGCTGTTAGCGCTCATTGTTATTCATTAAAAATAACAGCTTAGTAATAAAATAATAACAGAAATTTTTTCAGGATCTTGTAGTGGGGACTTTAAACTTTGATCTGGTCACTTTGTAACTCTCATAATAATAATTTTTAACTAAGTTATTAAGCCTTGAAAATGGTCATTTTCGCATTTTTCAAATTTTAAATCGCGTATAACTCAACAATAATCCATTTTAGAGAAAAATCACAGGAGACCTTTTTTGCTCAGAATGACCCAAATAATCTGAAAAAAATTGTCCGAAGTGAAAAAATTGTTTTTGTGAATTTGTTAAAGTTGTTTAAACAATTTTTCGACCACGGTACCGGTTACCGGCCTGGCACCCTGTGGATTTGTGATAAGGACCTCTTTTTGAGTAAGTTTGTGCAAAAAAATCAAATCAGAATAATTTACCTAACGGAGGCGACGATACAGCCTGGACTAACATTTGTTCTTGTAATGTGTACAAAATGTTTATAATAAAACAATTTTTTTGTATAAGATACCTTATTTCTTCGTACCTGTAAAACTTTCGGTATGACGCCTACGTAAAAGAATTAGATTAGTGAATGACTAAATAATATTGTAATAAAAAAACTGATAAAATCTAGATACATAATACAAATCGGTTCACTATCAGTATATTATATCAATATGATGTATATAAATATTAGACCTGACCTAAATTATCCAGGAAATAACAAAGCATGTAGCAATTGTGGAACCGACGTATACCTAATACTTAGTTTATTTATCAGCAGTGTATTCAAAACATATAATCTAATGTTAGAATAATTACAACTTACAAACATATTCCTAAATCTTGTGTAAAGTTTATGAAATGTTATATTATGATTATGAATAAACTGATTTGGTTCAGAACTGGTCTGTTAGGTATTACGTAATTCGTAGTAACCTTAACGTGGAATTTCTTTCTTAATATCATAATATTATATAATGTTATTTTTTAGCGAGTGTATAATATTATAGTAAGAATTATTATTTTTTATGTAATTTACATGAAGCCAACCCATGTGTTCTAGTATTTTTTTTATTGTTTTCTTCTCTGAGGCGTAACAATGGGTAAGTAATTATGTTTTTAAGTCTTTTTTTGTTTGCAACATTTATTCATTCAAAGTTGGAGTTTGACTAATTCTATCTCTAATCTATTAACTTTTATTATTTTTTTATTGTAGGTAGGTATCTATAATATCTTTTAATTCGGTGATTTTTGTTTTCTTTTGTTTTCGGTTTTTTTCTTCTTAATATCTACCTACTACTGTAGGTATACATTTTTGCCTTTATTGATGTCGATATTTTTTATTATCCCTTTCTTACCAATATACTTAATTTATTGTAATTAATCTACACTCAACGGCACAAAATTCCGCCACTAAAAAGTTTTGATTAAGTTGGACAATTTATAACTTTATTATTTGCACTCCGATTATCAAGATTCTTGCGTCAGTTTGTAAGTAGGTAGGTACATGTATTGACATCGTTTGTTATTCTTCCGGTAACAAATTTTTTTTGCTTAGATGGCATTATACGGGGGTGAATGGAAACTTTGTATTTTCTCCTTACTTTAAAAAATTCTGTGGAAAAATTGAAAAAAAGAAAGATTGATATCAAAAAATTGGAGGCATTTGAACTGTGGATGTATCGCAGAATCTTGAGAATATCGTGGACGGAGAGAGTCACAAACGTCGAGGTCTTGAGAAGAATGAATAAAGAAAAGGAAGTCATATTTACGATCAAAAAACGGAAACTGCAATACTTGGGACACATTACAAGAGGTGAAAGATATGAACTGCTTCGAATAATTATGCAGGGGAAGATAGCAGGAAAAAGATCCATAGGAAGAAGACGAAACTCCTGGCTAAAGAATCTACGGGAATAGTATAGCTGTAGCAACAACGAATTGTTTCGGTCAGCAGTTACGAAAATACGTATAGCCCCGATGATCACCAACCTTCGGAACGAAGATGGCACTTGAAGAAGTGGAAACATTGAAGGGCTGATTTTGTTTCATACTCCTTTCGTATTATCTCGGAGGCATCCCTAAGATTTTTTTTTTGAATTATCCGAATATCTCCTTTCTTGTAAAAGTTGTAAATAAAAACACTGCTTTGAAGATTTATTTAATTAAAAATATCAAACGCACTAAAATTAAGAACACAAAACAAAATTAACAACAAAACAAAACAATTCAATAGCGCGTATCAATATAAACATCAATACATGTATTTATACCGACAAACTGATTAGTCCTGTCGCCAGGAGGGATAGAACGGCCTCTTTTATTCAGATGGACTTATCCAAGTTTTTTTTTGATGTATTTTGACCCGTAGAACATGAATATTTTGGGTAACAGTTTATCCGGATGTAGATAAGATTGTTATAAACAAAGAACTTGAGGAATTAGATAACAGCGATTTCTCGCAAAAAAAAACATTTTTTTGTATTTTTTGTGTCATTCTAAGCAAAAAATGTTCCTACAAGTTTTTTCGTAGGATGCATAGTTATCGAGATAAACTTTAAAAATGCAATTTTTGAACCCGAACAACTTTTGATTAAAAAATAAAATAGCAATTCTGCTTACCGCATTGGAAAGTTTAAGGCAAATTATATCGGTTTTGATTATTTGCATTGCTAAAAATTTATTTTTTATTGCTAAACACAGCTATACACACACACATAGTGTTTTCCGTGCCTAAGATGCGGCGCATATTGAACCTAATTAAGTGAGTCACAACCTGCGCCGGCGGGACGGGTGACCTGTGCAGTTATTTTTCTAGCGCACCGCATATTGATGGGAGAGATTAAATGTCCAGCAAACGACGGCAATGTTGCCAGATTCCTTTTAGCGGGAATTTTAAAATTTTATAGCAGTTTGGTTTTAAATTTGACAGTTCTGTTTTCTCACATCAAAAATCTTAACCTTACTTTTACAAGTGATTAGGATTATTATTATTATTTTATTTACATGTAAATTGAAACAATAAATATTGTGCTGTGCCATAATTTCAAACTCATTATGTTGCAGTCTTTTCCAGTTGATAAAATTGCAATTCAAAAACTTTTAGGTAGGTACGTGTAACTTCCACATTATTATTTATTTTTTAAGTATAGTATTAAGGTTGATGTTGATATCAAAAATTTAGATTTCAAAGAAAGTTTTATGTAGGTAGATACTAATAGAGTAATACTAGATAATAGATTAGATACAAAGTAAGCTGTAAGTAGTATAACTGCCCATGTAATCACCTGTTATGTTGTTTTTTTTTAGATTTGCACTGTATGGATGGCACAGTGGCACAGGAAGAGAACAAGAGTACAAGAACATGAAACATGTTATTATGAATGTATATGTATGTGATCCTCAAAAAATTATTTTACAAAACAAGATAGAGAAAGAGCTTTAAAATCCCAAGGATCCTGCAAAATGTTTATTTGGTGTACTAGTCGAATAATAGTATCTAAAAATATTGAAACTATTTTAAAACACATTACGGGCATGAGGATGATATAGAGCACTTACATAAATACCAAAATCAGATAAATATCTCTTCAAAGTTTATTTTGAGACTTTCTTCAAAAATGTAAGTAAAATATTTGCATATCGACGGCGGAAAGGCAGGACTTCGTAACTGAAAAATTTTTATAACATGAGTTACTTCAGTTTTCGCTTTAGAATAAGTGTATCGGCAGCTATTAAACAGCGATTACAGCTGGGAAAGTTTCCGGAAGGTTTCCAAAAGGCTTTCCCAGCTCTAAAAGCTGTTTAATAGGTGCTGATACACTTATTCTAAAATAGATGAGATGTCTTTTATAAAAAAATAACACAAAAAAGTAGTTTATATATTATTTTGCTAATTGAATAATTTCGTGACAGAATGCATACAAATCCCATTTAACTTTAACAAGAAATCAAATTCAAATTGGTCTCCAGTTACGTCATCATGCGCGAACTTGGACGTATTTGGGCCAAGGGAAGATACTATCTGGTTATTTTGAGTATCATGTACATACACATAATATATAAACGTACGAAATTTAGTTCGGCAAAGTGATGACAGTCGCAAACTCAATACATGTTTCCCATCTAAAAAGTGCACAACGTTCCTCAAGAAATTTTCATTTCAAAAATTTATTTCGCCGAAGGGATGGCGGTCACTAATTAAACACTTTTCCCCCATCTAAAAAGTGTAAAACGTCCCTAAAAAAGGATAACTTTCATATAACTTTCACTTTGGATGTCTGGGTTTGGATCTAACTATACCATACTATATGTTGAAATTAAATGAGCCTCAGAATTGTATTTTTTTAATTTTTGTCGTTTCCCAAATCGCTTCAAGGGTTGGTGTGCCTCGAAATATTTTTAGCCCTACAAGGGTGCCACGACTAAAAAAGTTTGAGAACCGCTGCTCTAACTAGTCACCAATTTTCATGTAAATCGATGAAGCCATTTAAATAGGGAGAAGTGTACTTTTGAAGTGTGTAAATTAAATAATTCCTATTTAATTCCTATTTAATTTACACACTTCAAAAGTACACTTCTCCCTATTTACCTGTATTCATAAGCGTGTACAAAACTATTTCAGTCTTTACATTTGTAAATCGATGAAGGTTTAACAAAATAGGAGGTTAATGACTGCACTAACTTTGCCCTTTCATCCATTATTGCTACTTCCTCTATCCACTGAGGTGTCAGCCTGAAAGGGGTCATAATTATCAATATACAATAAACACATTTCACATGGCAAACTCCATATTACTTATGACGATTATTTTTCGGCGTTATTTTAGAGTTAAATTTAATTTATCTATCCTCCAATAAAGTCGTCTCAGCTATCGACAATATCATTTTAAAGTCCTCTTCTTTAAAATGTAGAATATATATTTAAATTTTTATTATAAATGCGTAAGATGAAATAAATTATTTAAAAGATTTTTGAAGTGAAAACTTCTTTAGGGACGTTGTGCGATTTTTGGATAGGGGAAAATCATTGAATTCGCGACCGTCATTGCGACCGTCATCACTTATGCTATAATATTATGTGTATGTATATATAAATTGTGTAGAGGTATTTAAATTTAAAATAAATGTAAAGATTATTTTAGGATGGGGAAAAATGATTGATTTCGCGACCATCATCGCGACCGTCATCGCTTCGGCGAAATAAATGTTGTACATATATAGAATTGAAGTATAGAATGATTGTATAGAAGTATTTAAAAATAAATGTAAAACCTATTTTAGGATGGGGAAAAAGGATTAATTTCGCGACCGTCATCCCTTCGGCGAAATAAATTTTGTACATATATTTATTATATGTATGTATATATAAATTGTGTAGGAGTATTTAAATTTAAAATAAATGTAAAATATATTTTGAAATGGGGAAAAAGGATTGATTTTGCGACCGTCATCGCGACCGTCATTGCTTCGACGAAATCAATTTTTGAGGTGAACACTTCTTTAAGGCCATTGTGCACTTTTTAGATGGGCAAAAGTGGTGAATTAGCGACCGTCATCGCTTCGGCGAAACAAATTTTTGAAGTAAAAAGTTCTTTAGGGACGTTGTGCACTTTTTAGTTAGATGGACGAAATAAATTTTTGAAGTGAAAACTTCTTTAGGGACCTTGTGCACTTTTTAGATAGGAAAAAGTGTTAAATTAGCGACCGTCATCGCTTCGGCGAAATAAATTTTTGAAGTGAAAACTTCTGTAGAAACGCTGTGCCCTTTTTAAATGGTAAAAAAGTGTTGAATTAGCGACCGTCATTGTTTCGACGAAATAAATTTTTGAAGTGAAAACTTCTTTAGGGACGTTTTGGTCTTTCTAGATGGGGAAAAAGTATTGAATTAGCGACCGTCATCGCGACCGTCATTGCTTCGACGAAATAGTGTTTTGAAGTGAAAACTGTCTTTAGGGACGTTTTGCCCTTTTTAGATGGGGAAAAAGTTTTGAATCAGCGACCATCAGCGCGACCATCATTTCTTCGACAAAAATAAATTTTTGAAGTGAAAACTTCTGTAGAAACGCTGTGCCCTTTTTAAATGGCGAAAAAGTGTTGAATTAGCGACCGTCATCCCGACTGTCATCGCTTCGGAAAAATAAATTTTTGAAGTGAAAACTTCTTTAGAGACATTTTGCACTTTTTCAATGGGGAAAAAGTATTAAATTAGCGACCGTCATTGCTTCAACGAAATAAATTTTTGAAGTAAAAACTTCCTTAGGGACGTTGTGCCCTTTTTAGATAGAGAAAAATATTGAATTAGCGACCGTCATTGCTTCGACGAAATAAATTTTTGAAGCGAAACTTTTTTAGGGACGTTTTACACTTTTTAGATGGGGGAAAAGTGTTTAATTAGTGACCGTCATCCCTTCGGCGAAATAAATTTTTGAAATGAAAATTTCTTGAGGAACGTTGTGCACTTTTTAGATGGGAAAAATGTATTGAGTTTGCGACTGTCATCACTTTGCCGAACTAAATTTCGTACGTTTATATATTATGTGTATGTACATGATACTAAAAATAACCAGATAGTATCTTCCCTTGGCCCAAATACGTCCAAGTTCGCGCATGATGACGTAACTGGAGACCAATTTGAATTTGATTTCTTGTTAAAGTTAAATGGGATTTGTATGCATTCTGTCACGAAATTATTCAATTAGCAAAATAATATATAAACTACTTTTTTGTGTTATTTTTTAATAAAAGACATCTCACTTTTACAAAGATAAAATATAAAACAAATACACTTATCTTACAACCGCGAACGATTCAAACTAATCGGACGTTACGAACCATTACGAACGTGCCGTTCTCCAGTTGCGTCACGACTCACTCTCCCTTTAGGATGCGCTATATATTTTCTTCTTATTTATAGTATGATGTGTATGTATACCTAATGTAGGGAACGTACGAAACGCGCATATAATATAGGTATAGTACTTCTTTTTGAATGGGGAAAAAGCATTGAGCTCGCAATTTATATACTATAAGAAGTTTTCACTTCTGTCGGCACTCCCATGAATGCTTTAAATTTTTTTTTACTTATTACCAAGCAACAAGATAATTTAATTAATATTTTGAGAATGGAGTTAAAATCGAAACGTCGAAATAAACATATTTTCAATTAAAATGGTGAGCAATTAAAAAACTTCTAATTCAAATTAGTAGATAAAAAAATATAATGTAAAATAAATAAGTAATATAAATAATAATAATATTGCGATAAACACTATGTTAAGGACAATCAACCTTATGTGATAAAATTGAAATTCCATATCCTGTAGGAGTTATTTATAACGGTATTTATATATAGCTATTTATAACGGTAGAAAAACATTCATTTTGTAAACCATATTTGATATCAACGTGAACATCATTTTAACGTATTATATAAGATGTCCTATTAAGAATGGCATACAAAAAACTGAAAATTTTATCGTTTCCGTTTCTACAAAAAATACTCATGTTAGTTGTTGCTTATGATATGACTTATATACAAAGAGTTAAAATTGAACATTATACTCGATCTGGGAATGCATGACAGCACAGTAAATGAGCTCTGTCATTAAAACACTATGCTATTACTAATTTTCAAATGGAGTATAAAAATATTTTTTCCATATTTTTTTATTACTCCGATTAATTTTTTTACACTTTATTGCTACTCTACATCGCAACACGGTAATAGAGTTCTCTCTACCTAAATTGGATGATATTGATGTAGACCAGCGGTTCTCAATCTGTGGTACATGTACCACTGGTGGTACATTTCATTTTTTGAGGTGGTACACAAAACGCAAAAACAACCAAAATCAGCAGCACTATTATAGTTAATTAGATTACCTTGTTAGATATGTATTTCAGTTAGGTGGTACCAAAAATAATAAAAAGTATTTGGTGGTACATGACACAAAAAGATTGAGAACCGCTGATGTAGACGACATGTCATATAAGGTATGTGCAGGTAATAACGCCAGCTTGGTAATATCGCCAACTCGTGATTTCTCAGAAAGTTACGTTTGCTAAATAATAAATGGCAACATGGATATGTTCCTCATAGTATTATAAATCACGTGATTATGTTTGCGATGGCGATGACCTTAGATTCGCCAGCGGTGTTTATGACAGTTGAGTATCAGTGTTCGGTGTAGAAGGAGTACCGTTTATAATTTTATATCTTTTGTGTTTATTAGATTGGAGCAGGGCCCCCGCTACCATATGTGCAAAGTGTGCAATGCACACGGGCGCCATCCTTTAGGGCGCCAAAACCCGAGGTAAAAATTTTGAGCGTAACTTACTTAATTTTAATCTTACACACTAAAAAAAAACATAAATAAAGCTTCTTTTAAACACTTTAAGAAAATTTATGAGTGTTCCCCGATAAGTGCTTGATTTTTTGGTTATTTCACATTGGTTGAAATATTCGATTTGGAATTTGACGAATCAGAACCTACTTTTCATTAGCTATAACACTGCTTCCAATGGGTCTACGAACTTCATATATACACAATTTTTTTCACTTCTTTATAAGCTATATTTTTGCTAAGAATGTTTATTCGATAAAATACTTACTTTTTAAGTTATTTGTGAAAAACCGTCCAAAAACGTGCAACGTAACTCGAAAAGCATTGACTTAGTGAAAAATGTATAGATCAAAAGTTGCTTAAAATTAGTCATTTTGTCCAATTACGGACTTTTTTTAACGAATGTTTTTCATCCCCGAGAATGGGTGAAATTCACATCCAGGGCAAAAGCACACATAGGCACAATATCACTTTTTTCGTTCACATGTTAGCTATTTGTATGCCAAATTTCATGGCAATCCAAGCGGTTCTTTAAAATTCGGAGGTTTTGCAATATTTTACCTTGAGTGAATGGTCTATAAATTTCGGTTTTTTGCTTTATTTCAAGCGCCTACCTGCCTACCTACCTTCAGAAAAATAAATAAAAACATGATCCAAATTGCCTTAAGGGGCGCCAAAATTCTTTTTTGCACACAGGCGCCAATAACCCTTACGGGGGCCCTAGATTGGAGCGGCATTATTGATGAGTAATATTTGATTTCAGTGATTTGTACTTTGTTTCCTAAGGATTAAAATGATGCATTCAGATTTTTAAGATAGTTTGGCTTATCTTCGAAAACCAAATTACAAACAATTTATGTGCATGTCGGTAATATCGCCAAGTCCAATGGATGGTAATAACGCCTTGGCGTTACCATCCCTTCTTGGAGTTTTGGTTGCCTTGGCAACCTTCTCCAGATACGTCGAAGGTTGAAAAAATTAAAAAGCGCTCTACCGTAGAGTCATCGGCAAGCAACAGTGATACTGATGATATAGAGGTAAGTGAGATGGAAACATCAGATGAAGAAAAACATGACACTTTATTTTCAGATATGCTAACCACTTCAGATTATGGTACAAAAATGTTATTGTTCTTATATACTTACTTATTGTTATTTTTCAGCTTATATTATTATTTTGAAGTATAATGTTCAATTGTTAGACCGTATTGCATTCGATATAATAGGTTGGGGATATTGCCAACAAGGGTTGGAAATATCGCCAAAGATGACTTTTTTTTTAAATTGTCCAGTAAATATGTAAAAATATCCAAATTATTATTTTAGTGGATTCTACGTAATTTCAAGTAGTTCATTGAATAGCTCAAGTTGTGACATCTTTTTTAATATGATCCACTATCCAACAAAAAATTCTAAACCTTAGCTTGGCGATATTACTTTCAGATACCTTAGTTCAACAAGACGATGCTACATACCATACAGCCAATCCTTGAAACAATCGTTCTTCTTCTTATTCCTCTTTATAAGCAATTAATACCTCTTTGGCTGATTGATATTGATATACCTCTATGGAAGGTTGTCACTCCATCTTTTGCGCGGTCGGCCGATACTTCTTCTACCGATTGGTGATTTATCTCTTGCTATTTTGACCACACGTGCCTCCCATATTCTGCTGATGTGGTTATTCCATTCTTTTTTTCTGTTTAATGTTCATTCGTTTATACAGTACCTATATGTTACATTGTCTTCTAATGTCTTCACTCCTCTTTCGATCTCTCAGCGTATTTCCTGTAATTATTCTCAGTACTCTTATATCTTCCATTTTCAGTAGTTTTGTATTGTGGCTGTATCGGGTCTTGTTTCTGATGCATATGTCATTATTGGTCTTACACTGGCTTTATAAATTCTTGACTTCATCTCAGGGTTAATATATGTCGGTTTCACCATATACCTAGTGTTATTAAGGTATCCTGCCAGTCTATTTGCTTTTTGTTCTTGATTTCTCACTTCTTTGTCCAAGTGAAACAATTCTGCATGAAATATTTCCTGGTGATGTACTCTCTCGTTTCACTAAATCGTGTCATTTAACACCATTTTCTTTATCGGGTTATTGGGAGTCAAATGTCTATACTATGCCAACAAACGTACAACTACCTGTGCGTTGAAGGAGAAAATTCAATGCTGCATCAATGAAATTCAGCCACATTTATGGAAAATGATCATAGAAAATTTCGACAAAAGAGTGCGTATGTGCCAGAACTTTAGGGACGTTCTGCACTTTTTGGAAGGGGAAAAAGTATTAAAGAAAACTTCTTTAGGGACCTTGTGCACTTTCTGGATGGGTAAAAAGTTAAATTAGCAACCGTCATCGCTTCGACGAAATAAATTTTTGAAGTGCAAACTTCTTCAGGGACGTTGTGCACTTTTTGGATGGGGAAAAAGTATTAAATTGGCGACCGTCATCGCTTCGGCGAAATATATTTTTTGAAGTGAAAACTTCTTTAGGGACGTTGTGCACTTTTTGGATGGGGAAAAAGTATTAAATTAGCGACCGTCATCACTTCGACGAAATAAATTTTTGAAGTGAAATCTTTTTTTGGGACGTTGTGCACTTTTTATATAGGGAAAAAGTATTGAATTTGCGACCGTCATCACCTCGCCGAAATAAATTTTGTACCTATACTTATATTTATATTATGTGTATGTATACATAAATAATACCATAGGACGTACGCAACGCGTATATAATATGTATAGGTATAGGTATCACTTCTTTTTGGATGGGGAAAAAGCATTGAGCTCGTAATTGATATACTATAAGAAATTACTTTTAATGGGAAATAAGCCACAATTTTACCAAAAAAATGATTTTATTAACGTTTCGAACCCCAAATCGGGTTTCGTTGTCAAAATACAAAATACTACTAAAATAAACAAAAATGTTGTTGCTAAGTAAAAAAATTCTTCTAATAATTTATTTAATCTGGCTCATTTATATTGGCAATTCAGACGTATATTATACATTTTAAAGTAGAAGACTTTAAAATGATATCGCCAATATTTATGAGTTGCGTTCCTGGGACGACTTTACTAAAAGATAGTTCATTCGATTACATGAACTCAATCCCAACTCAAGAATATCCGTCACAAAAAAAATCATAGCATGTGATCTGTCTTTAAAAAGACAACCAAGTGCAACGATGACAGTAAAATTCTCGCGTTAGAGATTCCATAGTAAATCACGAGGGAAAACCAGGAAAAAACCTCGTGATACTATCCCGACGTCGTAAGTATTTGGTCTTACATCTTACAATTTTACTGTCATCGTTGCATTTGGTTGTCTTTTTAAAAACAGATCACATGCTATGATTTTTTGTGACGGATATTCTTGAGTTGGAATTGATTTCATGTAATCGAATGAACTATCTTTTAGTAAAGTCGTCCCAGGAACGCAACTCATAAATATTGGCGATATCATTTTAAAGTCTTCTACTTTAAAATGTATAATATACGTCTGAATTGCCAATATAAATGAGCCAGATTAAATAAATTATTAGAAGAATTTTTTTACTTAGCAACAACATTTTTGTTTATTTTAGTAGTATTTTGTATTTTGACAACGAAACCCGATTTGGGCTTCGAAACATTAATAAAATCATTTTTTTGGTAAAATTGTGGCTTATTTCCCATTAAAAGTGTGTAATTAATTATAAAAATGCCACAAGACAATAGCTTCAGAACAACATACTATAAGAAGTTTTCACTTCTGTCTGCACTCCCACGAGTGCCCTAATTTTTTTTATATTTTCATATTTAAGTGTATTATGTAGCTACTCCTTAGAAACGTATAAAATTATAACAAATTTTCATCTTGAAAAGTGGATATCTTTCATTTTAAGTACATTCAAATTTTGAAACGCCTCCACTCTTTTTCCATATTATTATTATACAGGGTGTACCAAAAGTAGCAGAAATATTTCGCGAAATGAACATCGAAAAACCAAATGAATCGAAAAACTGAATCATACGTGTTCAATAATTTTCAAAAATCTATAGAATGATACTAAACACAACCCCCCACTCCACCCTCAGGAGGTGGGTCGGTGGGTAACTTTAAAATCTTAAATGGAAACCCCGTTTTAATTATTTTTTTTTGGATTCCTTACGTAAAAGTATGTAATTTTTATTCGAAACATTTTTAGAATTGTGTATAGATGGCGCTATAATTGGAAAAACACGATATCCCAATTTATCGGGATACCATAGGTAAATTAGAAATGGTCTAATATCTCGATATTCACTTCTAACTGAAAAACACCCTCATCTCTGGAGAAATTCACCCCTGGATGTGGGGTGGGGGGTAACTTTAAAATCTTAAATAGGAACCCCTAATTTTTATTGCAGATTTGGGTTCCTCATGAAAAACAGAATAACATTTATTCGAAACATTTTTTAGAATTGTTGATAGATGGCGCTATAATCGAAAAAATATGATTTATTTGCGCCATTTATCGACAATTCTAAAAATGTTTCAAATAAATGTTACTTATTTTTTCATGAGGAATCCAAATCTGTAACAAAAAGTGGGGTTCTATTTAAGATTTTAGAGTTACCCCCACTTCACCACCGTGGTGGACTGGGGGTTCGTGTTTGGTGTCATTAGATAGGTTTTTGAAAATATTAAACACGTGTTTTTTAATTTTTCATTTGGCAGTGTATTTCTCGATATATTAGACTTTTTCTATAATTTACTTATGGTATCACGATAAATTGTCTTTTCCGATTATAGATCCATGTATCCACAATTCGAAAAAATGTCTCGAATAAAAGTTGCGCACTTTTACGCTAAGAATCCAAATTTGCAATAAAAACTGGGGGTTTCCATTTAATATTTTAAAGTTACCCCCGATACCACTTCCAGGAGATTTATAAAATCGAAATGCGCATAAGCACATATTGTGGAAGCCTTATTCTAAAATCAGATCTCAATCATCTTTTACTTTTAGTTTATTTTTATTCACTTTTATGGGTATAAAGGAACTAGTTCACTAAAAATTGTTATCATGGTGAACTACAAGTCGTGAATGCAATTATAGATTCTCTTGTCGACTAATTCATCACTTTGTTCTGCTTTATATTTACATCTTAAAAAGCGCAGAGGATAATAATCTGAATTTTAGTTTCCGACCTTTTTGTATTTTTTGTATCTTATGTTAAAGTTGAAAATTTACAATTATTATAATAATATATCCCATTCGTAATGGGACACCCTGTATAATATCTGAGGTCGCGTATATCGCTCTTGAAGGTGCATATTAATTTGACCTTCAATCCTAATCGCAGATTTATCATTATATCCTGAATATATCATTCAAATATAGTTTTATATTTTACGATAACCAATTTTTTGACTTGAAGTACTTGAACTTTCGAATATCGTTGTTGTGTGTGTTGTGGTGTTATGGCTGGTATCTGTTGTGTCTAACGGATCATATTTTAACAGTTTAAAAATGGATATATTGTATAATTTTATTTATTATTTAAGTTTGCTTTCCTTTCCATTTATGGTGTATTTTTTATTTGTTAGAAAACATAAAAGTAGTGTTTACAGTGGAAGAGGTAAGTATCACGATACTTTACAATATATTTATTTATTTATACAGATATACATATTTATACACATATTCATTATTTCCAATCTCTAAGATGTAGATTCTAGACCTCAAAATGTTAAGATTTAACGCTAGTCGCTTAAATAAAATGTGGGTACTTACTGTGTTACAGGGAGTTTTATTTAAAAATTTTAAAATTATTTGTACCCTGTACCTCCTTTAAAACTATTCGATATATCATTCCCATACTTGGCAGAAAGTATAGGTATTATACACCCTACTAAATTATGATAAATAAACGTTTGAGACTACTACCAGAGGCGTATGACAGGGGGCAGTGAATGGTTGACCCTTCCTAAACTCTACGCTACTGGCGGAATTGATATTTTAGCCAAATATTTCGATGCTCCAATACTTTTTACGTAAATAATATGCTCTTTGTTCGTAACGATACAGTTATTAGTTTTCAAGATATTTGAAGTTTAAACTTAAACGGCACAGTTATTTTGATTAATGTACCTATTTTGCCTCTTCATTTTTAACTTCAAATATCTCAAAAACTAATAAGGTTATCGTTACGATTGAAGAGTATATTATTTACGTAGAGAGTATTGGAGAATAGAAAAATATCATTAAAATAGCAATTCCGTCAGTGGCGTAGAATTTGGGAAGGGTCAACCATTGACTTTCCCCTGTCGTACGCCTCTGGTAGTATCCAAAAACGATTATTTAACATAATTTAGTAAGATGACAAGGATATGTCAAATAGTTTAAAAGTACTGGGTACAACAATAGGGAACTTACATCAAATTTTAAATTCGAAAAAAATGCTATAAATGACAACAGAACGTAATTTAAAACATAATATATCAAAGAAAAAAAAAGTTTTTTTGTCTTTCGTTTGGCCCCTAAAGACGATTAAAAATTGAGGGCGCAAAACGCGCCCTCATTGGTCGTGACTACATATCATTGTAGTATTGGATGTCCTCGCCATTAATTCATCAGGTTTGGCATTCGTTTTGACACTGCTGATACTCAGTTTTATAAATATTTTGATAGTTGCCATTTCTGACTAATATTTGAGTATTTTCGTTGAAAATACTCAAAAAAGTGGGGGAAGGAGTTTTTGTTTTTATTTATTTTGTTTTAATTTGTTTTATTCCTCGTTTTTAATATTTAAGAGCACATAGTAGCGATCAACAGGTAGCAACAAACGCGGTCCAAGATTGCGAAAGTTCTGCGAACTTTCAAAAGTGAGGCAACAGTGCGTCGGTAATTCGACACTGACAGTGACGTTTATACCATCAAAAACAATATTCGTTCAAAAAACACGTTCAATTTCAATTCATCTTCATGTATAATGTTTTGTGGGACTGTATTTCTTCTCGTCTGAGTCATTATTTTTGTTTTTTCTGTGTTAATTTCTAGACCTAGCATTTTTGTTTGTGTTTTTAACTCTGTATATGTTTCCTGTGCTCCTGTTGATATTCTACTCATAATATTAATATCATCGGCATAAGCGGCCAGTTGAACCGTTCGGTTGGTCAGTAGATTTCCTCGTTTAGTTTGCATTTGCCTAACCGCATACTCCGGTGCCAGGTTAAACAATGTTGGGGCCAGCCCATCTCCCTGCTTTAGTCCCTGCAAAATTTTGAAAAAGTCTGTCCGGTGGTTTTGTATTCGTACACATGTCTGAGTTTCATCCATTGTGGCTTTAATGAGTCTTATTAGCTTGTGTAATATTGCCAATTCAGCTAATATATAGTATAGTTTGTTCCTTTTGACTGAGTCGTATGTCTGTTTGAAGTCTACAAACACGTTGTGAACATCAATATCGTGTTTCCATGATTTGCTCAAGATCTGTTTGACTGTAAATATTTGATCCAGTGTCGATCTTCCCCTTCGGAAGCCCGTCTGATACTCTTCAATAATATTTTCTGCTAATGGTTGGAGCCGCTGGTTTATAATATACGTGAGGACTTATTATGCTGTACATGTACATAGTAGAGAGATTCCACGATAGTTTTTGCACTGGAGTTTGTCTCATTTTTTATAGATCGGGCATACTATACTTTTCTTCCAGTCGTCGGGTATTTTCTCTTCTTGCCATATGTCTTTGATGAGCGAGTGGATGTGACTTGTTAGGTGGTTGCCACCTACCTTATATAGATCTGCTGGTATTTCGTCAACTCCCGGAGCTTTATTGTTTTTCTGGGCCTAAATGGCTTCGAGAACTTCCTCTATGGTTGCAGCTTCTACTCCATTCTCTTCTACGTAGATCATACCCATTTCATCTTCCATGTCTACTTGTGTTCCAAGTAGGGTCTGAAAATAATGCTTCCAGGTTTCTGTGACTTTCTGTTGGTCACTGATTATTTGCCCACTTTCATCTTTACATAGACTTGTTTGAGGTTTATACTCACTTTTTATCTTTTTTAGGTATTCGTAAGCCCCTCTAATTTCGTTGTTTTTGAAATTTTCTTAATTTTTTCTATTTGTCCATTTTCATATGCTCTCTTTTTATTTGTCCATTACATGGTCGGTGGGATTCAGGTCGGGGGATTGTGCTGGCCAAGGCAATACATCAATACCGTCGTTGGTAATCTAGTATGTCACTGCGCGTGCGACATGTGGACGAGCATTATAAGACATGAGGTGGAAGTTTTGACTAACCGCATTAGCAAACGGGCGAGCGATAGGTTGTAGAATGGTGTCGAGGTACTGCTGAGCAGTAAGGATGTGGTCTGGAAAAACGAGGTACGTTCTTCCACCGAATATTATTCCACTCCATACCATTACTGTACCACCTCTGTAAATGTAAACGTTCTGGACATGCTTTAAGCGTTCTACATTTCCAGATCGTCTCTACCCTCTTAGTCGTCGAGAATCTGGATGTAGTCCAAATCTAGATTCGTCGTAGAATAAAACTATAACCCAATTATTTGCATCCCAATTTTGATATTCTTGACACCACCCTAATCTTACAACGTGATTGCCTCTGGAGATAGGTGGACATCTCAATGGCCTCCGACTGTGGAGATTGGCTTCATGGAAAATATTTCTTGTAGTATCATGGCCTATGGTTACCTCGTGTGCCCGCTGAAAGTCGCTAACCAATTCAGGTGCTGTAATTGATCGTTGTCTTCTAGAGGTTAACAATAAAAATCGGTCTTGAGCCGCAGTTGTAGCGCGCTAAGGTCCTAGATGACGTTCGCCTGTACTTCCATTGTCACAAAGACGCCGCCACAATTGTCTTGTAACAGTTTGGTAGATTCCCATGCGCTCAGCTACATTAGTTTGGCGCATGTTACAGGGCCTACAGCCCGGTTCACCTCATCCACAGTTAAATTACGTCGTTCCATGATAAAAAACAATATTTTCAATGCCCTAACTAAACACGAACTTTATAAAACGAACAAAATCGAAGCTGCCAGAATATATTTACTGCAGTATAAAATCTATAGATTTTTTCTCTCCTGTTAAAAACTTTGTGAACTATTCGTTATTACTTTTGCCTTTATGTTTTACACACAAAATGTACAGGATGAGTAACTGTACAAATTCAATTGAAATTAAACGACCACGTACCTACTTAAATTTATTTTTATTAATTTTATTGTTATAAAAATATGCCTAGACTTTGCCAGCATAATTTGCGGTAGAGATAATGGTAATTTGGTCTTTTATAATAAGATTTGGTAATATTTCGTAATAAATAATTTTCACTTGTTTAGTTTTCTGTTTTATCAAATGAATGAACTTTATTTAAAAGTTTGCTTAATTTTTATTTATTTCAGATTGGTTCTACCTTGTTAAATTGATAGTAGCAAAGAAAGAGGTAAAAAAATATCAAGAAAAATACAGGAAACGACTAGAAAAAATAGGAAACCGGATAGAAACAGAAATATTTGCACCCACAGCAAAGGTTTGTATATATGTTATAGTCAAAGCCCGAATTTCAGGCACTCCTAGGTTTGACTAGGCAATCCTCAGGTCTGACTGACGGTCTTAGTCAAAACCCGAAATAAATTACAGTTTCGGCCTTTGACTAGTCAAACCTAGGAGAGACTAAGTTGGTCAGGCAAAGGTCGAAATTTAATTTTATGAAATCGGGGTTTGACTAGTCAAACATCGATCAACTATTAAAATGTCGTAATTTGTTAGACTAGGTTTAATAAAACGTCATTTTTAATTTAAATGTTTATTATTTTTTATATTGTCATAATTAAAATAAAACAATTGTGTTTATTCTCACATGTTGAGGCACTATGGCAGTTAGAGTTGCAAAATACGTTAGACCTTTTACACTTACATAATTTTGAAAAACATTTCTTATTGCATTAGCATTTTACAAAGCCTTGTCCTCCAAATTTAGAATCTTTTGTACTAATTTCTCTTAGAGACAGCTTAATGCCTGGAACATCTTTGAAATTAAGAAAAAAATTCGCGTTGCATTCTCTTAATTTGATTTCTTGAAAAAAGTGTGTTTATTCTTCCATATTTCGTACCAACTATATATAGCCCGTGAATTGTTTTATCTTGTATGATACCCAAAATATTTCGAGCATCTCCTTTGGCTGTATCATAGCTGGGGCGTGACCCGTCAAAATAACCCGGTCAAAACAGCCCCGTCAAAAAAGCCCCGTCAAAATAGCCCGAACACAAAATAGCCTCGACAAAATAGCCCGCAAACAAAATAGCCCCGACAAAATAGATCGCACACAAAATAGCCCCGGTCAAAACAGCCCCGGCTAAAACAGCCTCTTATAAACAATTACATAATTATTTATACAAGGTGTCCAAAAACTTTTTTTTAATTTAAATTATTTGACAAACAGGAAGAATGTATTTAATTTATTTAATTTAAAATGCATTTTAATATTGCCCAAAAACAGAAAAAAATGTTTATATCATAAATAAACATTGATTTTCGCTTAACTTAAATGTTCAAAATTCCAAGAGGCAGGGAAGACAGGACTCGAGTTCTCTGAAAAGACCATTTTTATTTAATGTGGTTAAGATAAACATCTGAATTGAGGATAATTACCATTTCCGAAAAAATGTATTTTTAAGGAATGATTTCATGATGAATTCTGAAGGGAGCTTTTTTGTCGGGGCTATTTTGACGGGGTACCTAGCTGGGGATAGGTTTTGTTAAGTTTTTCCGATCGAAATTGGAGGAATTTTTTTTCACTTACTTAATTGTTTTATAGCATTAGCCTGAGCATGAAGACCTTTAATCACCTTTCCATTATTTCTTTTAATCGCTTCTGTCTGTGCATAACGCATGCATGTAACTTTTCTTTCAAAATGTTCATAGTATGCACCAAGTGTGCTGTCAGAACCAGAACACACAACATATACCAACTGATTACAAATTATGCATGTATGAGCTCTCTTTGTGGCAAGTACAACAAACCATAAACCTCCAATTTCGATCGGAAAAACTGTAACAATACCTATCCCCAGCTTTGATAGAGCCAAAGGAGATGCTCGAAATATTTTGGGTATTATACAAGATAGAACAATTGACGGTTTATATAGAGTTGGCATGAAATACGAGACAATAAACACACTTTTTCAAGAAATCAAATAGGAGAATGCAAGAGAATTTTCTTAACTTCGAAGATGTTCCAGACGTTAAACTGTCTCTAAGAGAAATTAGTACAAAATATTCTAAATTTGGAGGACAAGGCTTTATAAAATGCTACTTCAATAAGAAACGTTCTTCAAAATTATGAAAGTGTAAAAGGTCTAACGTATTGGGCAACACTAAATGCCATAATGCCTCATCATGTGAAAATAAACACAAAGTATTCTTTTAATGAAGACAATATAAAAATAATAAACATTTAAATTAAAAAATGACGTTTTATTAAACCTGATCTAACAAATTACGACATTTTATTAGCTGATCGGGGTTTGACTAGTCAAACTCCGAATTCATAAAATTAATTGACGGTTTATATTCGCGGTGTGCAAGTACTTGGAGGCGATACGAGAAACGATCGTGCGAGAATAACGGAGAAATATTGTAACTTTCTTAAATAATTCATTGTCAATTGAAATTGTCAAATTGACGTACATTTCTTATCTACTGTCAATGAAGAAGAAAAATTATATATTGTTCCACAATATTGATATGATATGCAATTATTATATAAAGGTAAATGTAATTAATTGTATTTTGCTTGCATTACTGCATTTTAATAACTAATTTTATTTACTACATACAATTGTTTACGTTTTAATAACATAACCTGAATCTTATTTTTTCTTCTTATTATTTTTTTTGGACTATGGCCTTGACAATTATCCAGCAACCAGGACCATATGATGGGCCAATATAATTAAAAGTGCGAATAAAAGTGCAGAGCGAAGAAACCAGGTGTCGCTTTTCCGAACTTGCACGGTCCCAGAGTTGATACGAGATACGAAACAATAGACAGACTTATTTCAAGAAATCAAATAGGAGAATGCAAAGATAATTTTATTAATTTCGACGATGTTTCAGACGTTAAGCTGTCTCTAAGAGAAATTAGCATAAAAGATCCTAAATTTGGAGAACAAGGCTTTATAAAATGCTACTGCAATAAGAAATGCTCTTCAAAATTATATAAGTATAAAGGTCTAACGTATTGTGCAACTCTAAATGCCTTAATGCCTCAACATGTGAGAATAAACACTATTTTTTTAACTACGTTTTCAATCTAATAGCACATAAAACAACATCCAAAAATGTTATTCTACATCCTACCAGACTGAAAACAATGGAAACCTTCTCTGGTAACATGGTAATAATGCGACTGTAGTTTGGTGTTGCAACGAAATTGAAAATGGTTATTCATTTTGAACTATTTTTTTATTTTAATTACGACAATATAAAAATGATAAACATTAAAATTAAAAAATAACGTATTATTAAACCTAATCTAACAAATTACGACATTTTAATAGCTGATCGGGGTTTGACTAGTCAAACCCCGATTTCATAAAATTAAATTTCGACCTTTGCGTGACCGATTTAGTCTCTTCTAGGTTTGACTAGTCAAAGGCCGAAACTGTAATTTATTTCGGGCTTTGACTAAGACCGTCAGTCAGTCCTGAGGATTGCCTAGTCAAACCTAGGAGTGCCTGAAATTCGGCCTTTGACTATAACATATACAGTGCGTAACGTCTGCCATGGCATCAAGTTTCGAACTTGCTCTTTAGATAACAGTCTCAACCCGACTTTTTGAAGTGTATAAGTTCTTATCACTCGGAATATAATTATGACGTGACTCAAATCGTATTTGGCGTCATGCAAAAATCGTGACGCGAGTTTTAATCTTGCGGTATACCAAATATACATATTAATACACTTATTTTAACTTTGTTAGGGCCCTTAGTACCTTACCTTGTACCGGCCCTTAGTAAACTAAGTACAGATCTCGAATTATCTAATGTTCGACTGATTTCAGGGTGTTTCAATTCAGGTATAAATCTCGATTTTAAATTATTGGCTGGCTTCGGGGTGGTTTCAACCCAATAGGGGCGATTTACCCAATGTTTTCAAAGAAATAGTGCGACACGTTTTTTTATGGTAAAACTAAGTATGGATCCCGAATTTGATATTATTGACTGTGTTCGAGGTGGTTTCAACCTTATAGGTGTTGATTAAATAAAATTAAATTAAATTAAAATTAATTCCAACTAAATTAAAACAAATTTAAAC
This sequence comes from Diabrotica virgifera virgifera, assembly GCF_917563875.1. Classification (NCBI taxonomy): domain Eukaryota; kingdom Metazoa; phylum Arthropoda; class Insecta; order Coleoptera; family Chrysomelidae; genus Diabrotica; species Diabrotica virgifera. The sequence continues at coordinate 164,009,259 of NC_065446.1, read as the reverse complement.
AAAGTTGTATAAAATTAAACAAAATTAAATGAAATTAATGAAAATTAATAAAAATTAAATAAAACTAAATAAAATTAAATATAACTTAAAACATTCAGTAAAATTAAATAACATTATATGAAAGTTAATAAAATTAAATAAAATTGTATCTTCTTCTTTAAGTGCCATCTCCGCAACGAAGATCGGCAATCATCATAGCTATTAGGATTTTAGAGACTCTAAAATTACATAAAATAACCTAATTAAATTTAAAAAATTAAATAAAAATAAATAAAACTGAATAAAATTAAATACAACCAAATAAAATTAATAAAATCAAATAAAATTACAAAAAATTAAATAAAACGTAAAAAAATTAAACAAAAATAAATAATGCTTTTTAATCTCAGAGTTCTTAAATTTCAATATAATTTCAAAATTGAAGTAATTAAATTGTTTTGCCAAAATGTTGAAGCGAACCACTGAACTTAGTTGTTTGTGCTCTATTCAAATATGCAAACGGATTTTTAAAATTTCGATGTACAATGTATTGTTTCAAGGTCACAATGAGTTTATATTTTTTGTTAAATCGGACCTGGATTTTTATTTTGATTAATAGTTGGTTAGTTTAAGTTCTAAGTGAGATATATGTGTATCAAATATCAAAAAATATACAGGGTGGTTCTAAAATTATGGATCCAGAAGGAAATGGGCAAAATCGATAAAACACCTTATAACTCGGTTATAAAAATCGGAAGGCAATAACTGTGTTATATCTAGAACCGCCTTAGTGATCTCTATTTACTATTCAACTATTTCCGTTTTCCAGTGAAACACCCTTTTTCAATATGCGTTTTTTAGACATAAATTTAAATGTACAGGATTACTCACGCAAGCCTAGCATAGCCCACAAGCTTAATTTTTAATGGAACATAGTGTACATTTTTATATTAGCAGAATATGATATCCTTGTCTTCTGATCATATTTGATTTGGCAGTGTAAATTGGCAATTCCTATGTCTAAGATTATCCCTGAAGTAATTTGTTGGAGGTCTTGTTATAAAAATTAGATTCAATTCAAAATTAAACTGGCATATGTAGCGTTTATAAAATATAAATATTAATAATGCAATAGATGTTTTAGATTATTTATAAATAACATTAAAATCCATACATCCGGTAATACATAAACAAAAAGGTATAAGTACTTATTGTCTCGTAGTGTGTGTAAACTCATTCGATTATTTTTTTACTTATTTTGCGTCATGATTATAATGCTTAGTTTTTATAATTACAATTATTTTTAGTGGATAGATACGCAAACCTTCTATGGTTTAGACGAAAAAGGAAATTCATTAACATTCAGACTTGAAATTGGAATAGATAAAATAGCAGAAGCAAGTTTACATTTGCGACTACAAGATGGCAATATTTATGTTTTACCAGGTAAATAAGTGTGTAGTTATTTTGATATTGAAAATTATTTTATATAAATTATACCATCATAATCACCATTATCTTTGCCTTTATCCATATGCGGAATCGTCTTCCCTCCCTAAGTTTCTATGATGGGTTATGATGGTTAACATACCAATGTTAATCTCATTTATCGAGATATCCTGTCCAAACGTCTCCTCCCAGTCTTCCTCTCCTACTCCTTCCAAGAACATGCAAATCAGCAATGCTTCGTATTAGATGATTAGGTAATATCTCGACGTTGAACATAACCAAACCATCTTAACCTGTTCTCTCACTTTGGCATTATTGGGTGCCACCTATAGACTTCTCTAATATACTAAGCATTCTCATTTCCGTCACATGTATTCAATGTTCCTCTTTCTTTTTAATTACCCAAAATTCAGTTGCGTACATCATAGCTGATCCTAAAATTTTCCCTTTAGATTCATTGAAATTTTTCTGCCATACAACACACCACTTGCTTCCTTTCACTTCATCCATCTAACTCTAATGCTACTGCATGTATCTTCATTTATTTCTCCATTAGTTTGTGATACCGATCCTTAGTACTTAAAACTATAAGTTTTCATTTCCACAATCTTTTACCATCCAAAGTAACTCCATCTTTAAATGAACATTCCAAATACTCTGTTTTTATCCTACTAAGTTTTACAACTTTTGCCTCAAGAGCTTGTCGCCACGGTTCCAGTTTTTGTTCTAACCCGCTTTCACTATTTTCTCCTAACACTAGATGATCAGCATACATTAAGGATATCAAGGAATATTACCCTATATTATAATAGTTTCGCTGTTATCTGATACAAAACTAATGAGAATAAATAAGAACTAAGTACAAAGTCTTGGTGTAATCCTACTTTCACATGGAATTTATCTTAACACTAGCAACTTAACACGTAACTTAATATGTAACACTAGTCGTTACTCCATCACATAACTATGTTATATGTTTCTCAAAATATTTACATATTCACCGGGGATTCCTTTCTTATTTAGTTCTCACCACAGAATCTCTCGAGGAACTCTATCATATGCTTCCTCAAGATCAATGAATACCGTGTGCGCATTTGTTTCTTTATTCCTGTATTTTTCCATCAACTGGCTTATAATTAAAATTGTATCTCTTTCTTTTCTTCACGTATCCTTCTATCAATTATTAGAAACTCTCATATTTTCATGGTGTGACTAAATGGTTTTATGGCCCTGTAGTTTATTATACCTTGTTGTATATCGCCTTTGTTTTAAACAGATATCTACTACTTCTCCATTCATTTGAAATTTGTTCAACTTCCATAATTATTCTATTAAATAAACCTATTGGCTAACTGTGTCTCTTAATGCTCTCCGCTCTTTGCCAGAAATATCCTTTGGTCCAGCTGCTTTTCCTTTCTTTACTTTTTGAAGTGTTTGAACCACTTTCACGTTTGTTATTTTAGTGGCCTTTGTTGTTATTGTACTGTCTTCATTAACTAGACTGGATTATTAGTGCTATGATTTCATAGCACTTAATACCGTCTTAAATATTAAATGTTTGCATTATTATTAATAGTAATTCTTTATTTTTAGGAGAAAAAGGAGGTATTCAAACTACTATATCTAAATACGCTTGGAAAATAGCTGGTTTAAATGTGGAAATTTTGGAACCGCTCAGAAAACTTAGAATAACTTTTAATGGGCTTCTCAAGAATCAGTCGTGCACAGATTTTGAAAAAGTTGAACATATTCAGTTTAACTTTATGTAAATATCCTTTGTAGTCTAATCAAACACTATTGATAAGTAAAATAATAATTTTGCTGCAAAACGATATCAAGAGACATCTTATATTTCAGTTCGTCCAGAGAGTGTATGCAGGGTGTTTGGTAAAGAATGGGCCATAGATAACCTTAGATTTCTGAGCTTAATATAGGTCGATTTAAACTAACTCACCTTAGTACGTAAGTTGATAATAACCGAAATACTGTCAAAGTTAAACTTTTATTTTATTTACTCTTGAATATTTCCTGTCAGGCATGGGATAACAGCACGAAATTTGGTACACGGGGGTTTTTGAGACAAGAAATCTAAATTCACCACCAAAATGATTTATTACCCAGAGGGCGCCACATACGTATTTCAGCGCTCATTTAATACGTTCAATTTTTTTATCCCTTACTCTACATAATTTTTGAATCAAAATTTTTATTCCCTTAATATTTTTACTTAAAAAAGATCTACTACATTCATCTCGCTAAACTCAACTGTTTTCGAGATAAACGCATTTTAAGTCTGCGATACAACATGATTTTTTGCATATCATTGTAGTTACACAAGAAAAATAACTTAAAACCATAATAATTGTGCCAGTTCTCATATTTATGTCATTGCATCGCAAATTCCATTTGAAGAAATTTGCGATACATTTTTGGAAATTTTTATGGTTTTAAGTTAGTTTTCGGGTGTAACTACAATGATATTATGCAAAAAATTATGTTGCCTCGCAGATTTAAAATGCGTTTATCTCGAAAACGGTTTAGTTTTGCGAGATAAATGTAGTATACCTTTTTTAAGTAAAAATGTTAAGAGAATAAAAGTTTTGATTCAAAAAGTATATAGAGTGGGTAATAAAAAAAATTGAACATATTAAATGAGCGCTGAAAGGCGTATGTGGCGCCCTCTGGGTAATACATCATTTTTGGTGGTGAATTTAGATTTCTCGTCCAAAAAACCCCCGTGTACCAAATTTCGTGTTATTATCCCATGCCTGTTAGGAAATATTCAAGAATAAATAAAATAAAAGTTTAACTTCGACACCCTGTATTTCGGTTATGAACAACTTTTGTACTGAGGTAAGTTAGTTTAAATCGACCTATTTTAACCTCAGGAATCTAAGGTTAAGCTATGGCCTATTCTTTACCAAACACCCTGTATATGACGATCTCTGGACGAACTGAAACAAATTCGACTGTCGATAAGCTGTCAACTTTATTATGTTCGTTTCAGTTATACTGCCATTTGTTCACCTCATTTCTTTCCACAAGATATCGATACTGCATTATTTGCTAAAGCCGTTGCCAGTGATCATTGGCGGGATGGATCATGGAGAAATAATATGTGAGTATCATTAGTACTCTAATCATAAATAAAGCTAAATTAAGTGGGTAAGATTAACATGACAAACATACCTACTCAAATCTTCTTCATGAAGTGCAGTTTCCCAATCGGAGGTTGGATATCACCATCACCATCTTTACTTTATCGTTGAAACTATCATCTAATCATATTTCTTTTCAAAAAATTCTGGATAAAGCCTGGTTTCACAAGGGAAATTGCTGAAGTTCTAGAAACTGATTTGACAAATTAAGGACATTCGACTCAGATTACCTACTATTTTGTTGTTGTTACTGAGATAAGGCAATCTACGGGAATAGGTATAACGGTATGAAGTATGCCTTTCTTGTGTCAGAAACAGGGATAGTTTTTGTTTTTATAAAAACTCTCTTGTTATAAAAAATATTAGGCGAGCGGCAGGCACCCCCAAAATGACCAGGTACTGACCACGGAGAGGTGAATGACCAGTTTTACTCATACTGTATGTCTTTAATGGTGCTGAAAACGGATATGAGGTTTATTTTGAATTTTATGTTTGGGAACATGGTCAAAATCGCAATTTTACCCTAAAAATAAAAAAAATGAAATCACGTTTTTCTGCGTTTAACTCGCTACAACTCTGTTCCATTTTAATATTTTTCTGAAATTCTTACAGTATATAGTTCTAACATTTCTGAAGACAACGGTACCTGTTTCAAGTTTTCAGTCTTATTTTGATAAAGGTTACGAATTTTTTAAAATAAAAGGTGCAGATTTTATTTAGTTTTTTAATCACGTTTATGTTAAAATATAGAGTACAAAGAAGATTTCTAAAAAGTTTTAGATCAAAATGTTTTATAGAAAAAAAATAGTGCAACTTTTAATACCGACATTAAAAATCCCCAAAATAACGCTTATTTTTGAGATACTGACCATGGGTGGTGAATGGCTAATTTTTGTCTTACATTATGCTTTTGACGGTGTGGAAAACAAAAATGAAATTTATTTTAAATTTTAAATTGGGAAATATTGTCAAAATCGCAATTTTACCCTAAAAATAAAAAAATTAAATCACGTTTTTTTTTGCGTTTAATTCGATACAACTCTGGTCCATTTTAATATTTTTGTCTAAAGTTTGTACAGTATATATTGCTTACTTTTCTGAAGACAAAGTTATCTGTTTCAAGCTTATTCTAGTAACAGTTATGAGTTTTTTAAAGTATCTACAATACGCAGTTTCGTGAATTGGAAAGTTTAATAGCAAAAGTTGAGTGACGACATTTGAAATTTATCTTATTAATCACATTTATGTAGAAACATAGATAACAAAGAAGTTTTCTGGAAAGTTTTAGCTACAAATGTTTTGTAGAAAAAAAATGGTGCAACTTTTAATATAGATGTTATACATACCCAAAATAACGCTTATTTTTCGAGATACTGACCATGGGCGGTGAATTTTAGTATTACTTTATGTTTTGGATGGTGCTGAAAATGAAAATGAGGTTTATTTTGAATTTTATGTGAGGAAACATTGTCAAAATCGCAATTTTAACCAAAAAATGAAAAAAAAATAAATTACGTTTTTTACCTTTAACTCGCAATAACTCTGTTCCATTTTAATATTTTTTTCTAAATTTTTTACAGCATATATTTCTCATCTTTGTGAAGCTTATGAAAGCTGTTGTAGACTTTCGGTCTTTTTCTCATAAAAGTTATGAATTTTTTAAAATAAAAGGTGCAAATTCATGAATTGCAAAGTTATATCACAAAAATTAAGTAACAAAATTTAAAATTTATCTATTTGATCAGGTTTATGTTAAACTGTAGAGTCCATAGAAGTTTTATGGGTAGTTTTAGATTTAGATGTGTTATATAAAAAAACGGTACAACTTTAAATTTTAAGAAAAACGTGGTTTATTTATTTTTCTATTTTTATTATAAAATGACGATTTTGACTATGTTTCCCCACCTAAAATTTAAAATAAACTTCATTTTCGTTCTATCGAAAACATAAGTAAGACCAAAATTAGCCATCCAAGTATATTTATAACGTCGATGTTAAAAGTTGCACCATTTGTTTTATATATAAAGCATTATTTGTATCTAAAACTTTCCAGAAAACTTCTTTGTACTCTATGTTTTACATAAATGTGATTAAAAAGTGAAATAAAATTTGCACCTTTTATTTTAAAAAATTCATAACTTCTACTAGAATAAGACTAAAAGCTTGAAAAAGATACGGTTATCTTTAGAAAAGTGAGTAATATATACTGTACAAACTTTAGAAAAAAAATATTAAAATGGACCAGCGTTGTAGCGAGTTAAAAACAAAAAAACGTGATTTAATTTTTTTTAATTTTAGGGTAAAATTGCGATTTTGACAATGTTCCCCCACATAAAATTCAAAATAAACATCATTTTCGTTTTCAGCACCATCAAAAACATACAGTAATGACTAAAATTGGCCATTCAACTCTCCGTGGTCAGTATCTCGAGAAATAAGCTGTTTTTTGTGGGTGTACCGCTCGTCTATATGTGATTTTTTACACACGCACGGCTCTTGTATATTCTGTCATCAAAACTACACAGAAATTTGTATCTATGTATAACAATCACCTATACCTATACTATATTAGATATTAATTCAAGACAGTTTGCAAGTTAGGTTTGCATAAATTCAATATTTTTGTAACTAAAAGTATTTTGCCGAAATCCTGGAACAGTTGGATTTATATTTTTAAATTACAATTTTTTTGGATGTCATATCATACCAGGGACGTCATCCATTTGGGTGTGATTACATAATCGATGATTTTTTTTTAAATGAGAATAGGGGTCGTGTGCTAGCACATTTGAAAGGTTATTCTTATTTTTTGACACAAAAAGAAGAACTTATGCAATTTATTTAATTCAAAATACCTTTTACTGCTGTCAGAAAACAAGAAAAAAATTTCATTTTACATTAATTTAAGCGAAAAGCAATGTTTATTTTTTCCATATTCTAATACGAGTACAATGTATTTCGAATTAATTAAATTATATACATTCTTCTTTTTGCGTCAATTTAATCTAAAAAATATATTTTGGACGCCCTGTTGGTATAAATAATTATGTTAATGTTTATACTACTGAATAGAGAATTAATTAACCTTCAAATGAGCTAGCACACGATCCCCATTCTCATTAAAAACTCGTCGGGTTGGATGGATGAAGTAGAAGGAAGTCAGTGATTTGTTGTGTGACAGAGAAATGCCAATGAAGCTGAAGGGAAAATTCTATAAAAATGCCATAAGACCAGCTATGATGTATGGCAATATAGATTTATTTAATCCTATAGATTATAGATGCAGATCATCATCCTGGCATCTACACTCCTGAAGTCCTGACGCGACGGAGCGATTGCTGCCCTCTTTGGCCTCTTCAGATTTATTTGTAGCAGGAAATTAGTCCGTATCAACTTTCTGGTTTACAATAATTATTATTGGTTGCGTGACTTGACTTTCCCCACAATATTTCTTCAATCTTTCCTTCTTTTCTTGCATTTTTTCTTTGCATTTTCTAACTCTTGCATTCCTAAAATCTTCTATTATCTTGTTTTCCCATCTTGTCTACCGTTACTGATCTCCTGGTCTCCAGTTAGTGACTTTCTTGATAACTGCTTCAGGACCTCTCCTTTCCAGATATCCCATCCATCTGTGTCTTTCTGCCTTGATACTAGACCTGGATCCCGCGTACCAAAAAAAAGTTGATTAATAGCAAGCTGAAAATTTGTTAATAGCTTAACGGTGTCCAGCCGGACAAACTTTGATGTATGGGAACACTGGAACAGGGAAAGTTTTAATTGTGGAACATGTTAAAAATTTGGAACGTTATACTACGAAAACGTTCCATGTATTTTGTCCGACAGAACTTCCAATTGATTTGTTACCATTTCATTAAACTGTCATGCAAAAAATGAGAGTTTAATGAAAGGGTAACAAATCAATTGGATGTTCTGTCCGACAAAATACATGGGACGTTTTTATAATCTGACGTTCCAAATTTTTAAACTGTTCCACAATTAAAACTTCCCCTGTTCCAATGTTCCCGTACATCAAAGTTTGTCCGACTAGACACCGTTAAGCTATTAACAAATTTTCAGCTTGCTATTGATCAACTTTTTTTGGTACGCGGGATCCAGGCCTATATATCTGACGATGTCTTCCTCTTTCAAAAATTTTCTTATTTCATGGTTCATCAATTTTCTAAATTCACCATTACCTTAGTTTAGTGGACCTACTATTCTCAGAGGTCTTTGCGCAAGGGCAGAGTCTCGTAACATTTACAATTGAGGTATTTTCATACTTTATACATTTTTACAACTGAGGTATGTTTGTTAATATTAATTACATTATTTTTAAGGATTCATCAATATGGCTATGAACAACTTGGAACCATAAAAGGATTTGTAAAAGGCGATTCATATCCAGTAGAGAACATTTTAAATTTACCTGGAAACAGGTCTAGAACTAAAGGAATCAGTGACCGCTTTCTTTTAAAACGAGCATTAAGGTTAATCGTTATAGATGAATATGGAAGTATATTTAATATAATTTTAAAAGTTCTACCTGAAGGAAATTTTCAATTAAATTATGGATTTGCACTTTTGAGTAATGAAAGAAGATATCCCATCACCGATATAGACCTTCAAATGCGCCACGTTGGAGAGCACAAAACTTTTCCAGATTGTATAAAATCTCGTGTAAAAGTTAATGGTAAGACTTACAAAATTGTAGTCTATCTGAACAAACAGAAGATAATCAAATCCAGCAGTTACACTGAATACGGTTACGAATATTACACTATACCTGCTAAATGCCATGTAGATCTATACAGTGGTAATGCCTTGGTAGAATTTTGGTATGCTAATAAAGGTAAGGCAATATTCTTTTTTATATTAATAAACCGGTGTATATATTATATTTTAGAAGTTTTAACTACTGCGCCAGCTTTTTTATATTCCTGTTCACCGGGACAGGGTTTGAACATACATCCATTAGATCCACTTCCGAAGCGAAGTCCACGCTTGGCTATCTGATCGACTCAATATAAATGTCTAAAACACACATGCCCTACAGGGTGATTGATTAGTAGGGTAAAGCTCAATAGCTCCGCTATAGTAATAGATAGCAATAAAAGTTAATAACAAAAATTTTAGCCACCTTTGAGCTTCACGTTACAAAATTAGTTAGAATGTTACAGGGTGTTCGATAACACAGTGGCAGACCTAACTTATGTTTTTTTAAATGGAATACCCTATATTTTATTTTATATTCGAAATCCTGTTAACTTCTCCATCACAAAAATATCAAGGTTTGTAATGTTATACAGGGTATTTACAAAGTTATAACCAATTTTGTATGAAAATCGTAACAAGTTCAACTCCCTGTATAAATAAAAATAAGCACAACAGCAATGGTCTATTAATGCTATATTTTTTTATTTATTGTCAAAATTTTTAAGAATTATTGATATTGCTAATTTTCTTTATATCAAATACAGGGTGAGTCAAAGTGCAAGTACATTATTTTCTCAGTAATGTTAAATGGAACACCCTGTATTTTATATCATTATTGAAAAGTAACATTGACGTACTTTAATTTTTATATAACATTCCCTATGCCCAAATTTATTAGTTTTTGAGATATTTTCATTTTTCAGAGCAAATTATTTTAGGTGTTTAAATTCATCTAAATTTTAAGTAAGGCATGACTGAATTGACAATTGAAGATTACCGATTATCAATCCGGTAATCAATGTAGCACTGTAGCAAATAAAGAAATAAAAATAATTTATTAGTAATACATTTTACAAACAAAAACACAACCACTACATGCAACATTTTTGAAACAATTAAAAACTATATTTTTATGTAAATGCAACAAATAAACAAAGAAAATTAGTAATAAATTTTACAAAAAACACACAAACACAAAATACAATATTTTGTGAAGACAAGTAAACACTACTTTTGTATGTAAATGTAACAATGTAACAAATAAAGAACGAAACATAATTTATCAGTAATACATTTTGCAAAAAAACATGTTTGAAAAAATTAGAAGCTACTTTTAATAAAATATTTTTAATATTTAATTACATAAGGTGTTCAAAATTATCTCCTAACACATTTATGTACGCCTAAAAACGATCATTGAATGAGCTACTTACTCTACGGAGCGTTTGTAAATTAACACATCGAAATAGACTTTGTATTCTATTTTTCATCTCATCCCTTCTTGTTGGAGGTATTTTATAAACTTCATTAACGTAACCCCAAAAAAATCAGTCCAGTTTATTAAATTCTGGTGATTTGGGTGGCCACGCTACTGGTCCATTGAAAAATGAAAATATCTCGAAAACTAATCAATTTAGACATAGGGAATGTTATCTAAAAATTAAAGTACGGTAATGGTACTTTTCAATAGTGATATAAAATACAGGGTGTTCCATTTAAAATTACTGAGAAAATAATGTACTTGCGTTTTGACTCACCCTGTATTTGATATAAAGAAAATTAGCAATATCGACCATTCTTGAAAATTTTGAAAATACGTTAAAAAATATGCTATTAATAAACCATTGTTGTTTTGCTTATTTTTATTTATACAGGGAGTTGAACTTGTTACGATTTTCATATAAAATTGGTTATAACTTTGTAAATACCCTGTATAACATAACAAACCTTTATATTTTTGTGATGGAGAAGTTAACAGGATTTCGAATTTAAAATAAAATATAGGGTGTTCCATTTAAAAAAACATAAGTTTGGTCTGCCACTGTGTTATCGAACACCCTGTAACATTCTAACTAATTTTGTAATGTGAAGCTCAAAGGTGGCTAAAATTTTTGTTATTAACTTTTATTGCTATCTATTACTATAGCGGCGCTATTGAGCTTTACCCTACTAATCAATCATCCTGAATACTAACTTTGAATGTCTAAAACATATTAAACTTAGTTTTTGTGCATTTCAAATGTACAAACGGAATTTGAAAATTTCAATATATATTGTGTTGTTTCAAGGTCACAATTACATTATATTTTTTTGTTAATCCGGACCAGGATTTTTCTTGTGATTAGTAAGTGGGTCGTTCCAATCTAGTAAATAAGTATTGACTATTTTTCTTCTTCTTCTTCTTCTTCTTTTATATAGGCAGTACTGTCTGTTCTTCTTCAACGGTGCCTTTCATTCTGCCCCTAAGTTGTCATTCCATCTTTTCCTTGGGCGTCCTATACTTCTCCTGCCTAACGGTGACTTGTCCCTGGCTATTCGTACTATCCTTGATTCAGACATCCTGCTTATGTGCTCATTCCACTCTTCTTGTCTGTTCTTTACCCAGGTATTTATATTGTCTACCCCACATATGCGTCTGATTTCCTCACTTCGTACCCTATCCTGTAGTCCTTTTCCAGCAATCCTTCTTAAGATCTTCATTTCGTTGGTTTCCAGATGTCTTCGTGTTTTGGTTGTATCTGGTCTTGCTTCGGCCGTGTAAGTAATAACTAGCCTAATAACTGACTTATATATTCGGGCCTTTGTTTCCAATCTTAGGTGTTTGTTTTTCCAAATTGTGTCGTTTAGGCATCCGGCCGTTCTACTGGCTTTAATTATTTGGTCTTTTACCTCTTCTTCGATATTGCTGTCGGCTGATAGATTAATTCCCAGATATTTGAAAGTCATTACTTGTTGTATAATTTGATTGTCTAACTCCAATTTGCATCTTATTGGTTCCTTGGCAATTACTAAGCTTTTTGTTTTTTGGGCTGACATTTTCATATTCATTTCTTTTGCGTTAATGTTGAACTCGTGCAATAATCTTTGTAGGTCGTCTTCGCAGTCTGCTACTAACACGGTGTCATCAGCGTAACAGAGTATTTTTATCTCTCTATTGCCCATTTTGTACCCTCTTTTTTTCTTCACTTGTTTTATTATTGCATCCAAGATTATGTTAAACAGTAGAGGACTTAGTGAATCTCCGTATTCTTTGTTTCTAAGAATATTTTTAAAATGAGTATTTATTCATTAACTTTAATAAGTTATTATTAAAAGTTAATAATATCCGCTGTTTAATCTGAGTTTCTTAAAAATATCAATATATATACCTAATTTCAAAATTAAAGCCATTAACTTGTCTGCGCAAATAATTGAAGCAAACCATTAAACTTAGTTTTTTGTGCTCTTTTCAAATATGCAAACGGATTTTGAAAATTTCAATATAGAGGGTGTTGTTTCAAGGTCACAATGAATTTATGCCCTATTCCACGAACACGCCTGTTTTGGATTACTTCGACAACAAATATTTTACTGTGCAAAATAAGAAGAACGAAAGTAAATTGCAAATTACATTGTTGTTTATTCGAATAATTATTAGCGCCATTTACTTTCTTACTTCTTATCTTGCACAGTAAAATATTTGTTGTCGAAGTAATCCAAAACAGGCGTATGTTCGTGGAATGGCCCATATATTTTTTGTTAATCCGGATCTGGATTTTTCTTGTGATTATTAGTTGGGTGGTTTGGATTCCTGAGACACATGTGGATCAAATATCAAAAAATATGCAAGGTGGTTCTATGGAAGTCATGGATTCAGAAATAAATGGACAAAATCGATAAAACACCCCATAACTCGGTTATAAAAATCAGTGGGACAATAAATGTAGTATATCTAGGACCGCCTTAGTGGCCTGTATTCACCATTCAAGTATTACCGTTTCCCTTTGCAACACCCTGTACATTATTTTCTAAGAATTATGAAAATATTTGTTAACAAATATGAACATACAGTTTTTTTATTTCAGGCGAGGAAGTATTTATTCCTAAACCAAAATTGTTTAAAAAATTAATTGATAGTATACCAGAAAAACTTATAACAGCTATAAAAGATGAAGAATCTCAAATATTGGAACTTACCGGGGGAAAAGGAAGTTCTCTGGCGTTATTATCGTCTATGCAATGTTCTTCTGTAAGTATTTTTTATTTAAAATACAATTATCTCAAAACAATAACATATATTTTTAATATTCCAATTTGAATTACAATTTATTAAAAATAATGGTTATAAGTAGGTAATTTGTTTATGTGATTTTTATTTACTACTTTATTACAGTTGAAAAATCTAGTAAAAAAAAGTTACAACTACAAAATAAGTTAAAAGTTTTATCTAGTTGAAAAATTACTTTTTCATATTTGGAAAGACTGAATTTTTATACACATTTAGAAAGGAAAACAATTATCCTAGGACAATTAGGGACGAAGTTAGCCCCCCCTTTTTTTAATTCACATGTTTTTGCAAAATAATTTTGCAGTATTTAGAATTATTTTTTGTAATTTTTTTTTAATTAAATAAATAGTATAAATCTTCTTCTTTCATAAACTATCCAAAGTATTAGTGTAACTTCATCATTTTCTGACTTATAGCATTGCAAAAAAATTAATTTGGGATTGCTTTGAAATTTAGGATATGATTTAAGCACCAGAAGTCTCAGCATTCCGTGTAATAAGAACGTTCTAAGTTAATTTTTACATACGTTATGAATATTTATAAAAACTTAAAATTTATGATTTATTTTGCAATTTTCTAAGCAACCAATAAGGATAGACATATTCAGCGAACGCCATATTGAAGTTTTTTATACGATTTATGAGTTTCTCACTCTCAAATTTGTTTAAAATACTTAACGTTTTTGGTTATAGACGAAAAAAGCGAAAATTTACCGTTTTTTGATCTTCAATTGTTTATAACTATGTATATCATCAACATCGGCTGCAGGAAACATATAGGTTAATAATATAGATGTCCATACTACTCAAACAATTTGGTTTCGGCCTGGAGGGGGTTGTGTCACCAAGAGGATATTGTTTTCCTTATTTCTCTGAACTATATACGGTTTTACTCTATGTGTTTTAACTGAGGACATGCTATATGTGAGGAGGCCTACTATGAAATTATTTTCTATATATAGTGCAAAAGGAACAGAGTGTTCAAAGAAAATAATCTCTGTCTAACCTCTCGCTATTTAAAGACTCCGCGTAGACACCGTACTTACTCTCAAGGAAATTCTACCCCAAATCACAGAGCCTCCATTAAAAAATCTCGTCTCTCTTATGTTGAGCTGTGCATACCGCTTACCTGGTCGACAAATAACTCGTGATAAGTGTCGATAAGAACTGTTTATGTTCGTTATATGACTTTCCGTTTTTAAAGTTTTGTTAACTGTTATTTTTATTGTTAATTTAGTTTTGTTTCAGTTAAAACACATGTTAAAGAGTAAAACCATCTATTTTCTTTGTTTCTAAATATATCAGGGACATTCAAAAAACAAAATGTTCAGAAAACATAAAACTACAATACGTTTCCGATGTAATCTCACATTTGTACCTCGTCCTTCCTACAGGGTGTCTCAAACTTAAGATAAGAAAAATATTTCTTTTCTTCCACCCGGCAAAAGTACAAAAAATAAGTTTGAGTAAACCTTTGCCCAACTCTGTAAAAACTAATAGTCGAGGAAATGAAGCTAGAAAAATGGCAAAACCTCGCAATTTTTTCGTCCAGCGTCGATTTGTGCAAAAATTTGGGATTAGGCTCATTTCATCCTCTAGTTCATTTTCTATATTGAGCCGTTGTACGCTTTTGGTTTTTTAAGGGTGAAAACGACCCCTAAAAAAACTACTTGTAAAAAATTATAAAACAACATTTTAAACTTTAATATTGTCAACATTTGGTTCTTATTAGTTACATAGTAATTGTTTTATGCTTTAAGATATACTATCATAATATTTGAACCCTTAAAACCACCCTTTTTGGAGCTTTATATAAAAAATTACTTATCCTAAAAGAATAATTTCGGCTTGCATCGATTTACATTAAAATTTGGGATTAGGATCATCTCACCCTGTACTTCATATTCTATAACATGCTCAAGGGCGTCGATTATTTTTAGAGGTGTAAACTACCCCTTATTGTCAAAAATTGTAACATCGTAAACTTTAATATGGGTAAAATTTGGTTTTGGTTGGCTAAAAATAATGATTGCTTTATGCTTTAGGATATAATATCATAATATTTCAACCCTTAAAAACCACCCTTAAGAACATTATAATTTTTATAAGTAGATAATTTAATAGATCTATACAGAAAAAAAAGTAGAATTAATGAATTACAAAAACATTTATTTACACAAAAATACGAATTTACAAATATGTAGAAGTACAAATACACATTGTTTTTAAGTCATCTTACAGTATACGAACCAGTTCTGTGGTATTATACATGCATTGAAAATGTTCCACAAGCGGACTATTCGAATATTTCGAAAAAAAACGCGTTTTATAAATATAGCTCTTTCATTTTTGGTGACAAAAAGTTTTTTCAAAAATGGTTTTGTAGGATTTTTGAAGAACTATAAGAATGTGTAAATTAAATTCCGTTAGATCCCTTACTTTTTAATTGGGGTGGGTTTAAAGGGCTCGAATAAGGGGGTGTTGGCTCGTAAATAGAGGTTTTAAATAGCTATATCTCGCTAACTATTCACTGTAATGAAAATCTATGCACAACATAATTTTAGTTATTAAAAAAGCTATAACTTAGTAATCTATCATTTTTTTCGTATCTCCAGTATTTTCGGAGATATTTGGAAGTAAAACGTGAAAAATACGAAAGTGCAAAAAATTAATTTTTCTTTAAACTCCAATTTTTCTAAAATTTGGCCTTTTAAATAGGTGAAACTTCTTGGGTGTATTGACAATACAAATATACAAGGAATTACAGAAAGGTGAACCCAATTTTTAATTAGGAGGGTATTTAGGGGGTTATTTTCACTGATTTTTTCGTAGAGAAAAGCAGGTACCGATTGTTTTTTGATCATAAATCGCTCTATTTTTATGTTAGAAATTTTTTATTTTTATTTGTAAGGTTTAATTGTATACTTGAAAATAGATAATTTAAGTTTTCCTCGAAAAATGCAAAGTTTTCCCGTTATTTGGCTTTGAATATTTCAAATTATGCATTTGACGAGAAAAGCTAACTTTTAACATGCCGTATCTCGGTTTGTATTCGTCTTAAAGATATTATAGGAAAAGAATTTAGTTTGGTCTACTAAAAGACACAATTTTGTTATCTGCAGTTTTTTGATTAAATGCATATTTTTCGAGGTATTCTCAAAAAACCCTCTAAGAAGTCGATTTTTTCGACGAAAAACCGTTACTTTCAAGCGCGAATAACTCGAAAAATATTAGTTTTACAAAGAAAATGTAAAAAACATTTTTTTCTTAGAAATATTTTTTACATCGATTTACATGGTTAAAATGTAATAAAAAAATGCCCACCCCCGAGATGGGGTGGCAACCACCCCCAAGGTTTTAGCGTACAGCGGCATGATATAGAAAATGATCCTTGGACTATTCCCTACCTTCTGTGAAAATTTCAAGTAAATCCATGCTGGACGAAAAAATTGCGAGCCAAAATGCTTCATTTCCTCGACTATAAAGAAAAATCTAAAATAATAAAAAATAGCGTAATCCGTTAATCTGTTTACGAAAAAATCAACTATGAAAATGAGCATAATTTTCTATATCCCTAACTTATGCATTTCGCGATAAATGTGTTTTAAATGCATTAATTTTTTTTTTCGAATCCTGAGAAAACTAATAAGTAGTATTTTGGAAAAATGTAAACGCAGAATAAAAGATTGCATTATTGACGCGAAATTTTTCGTCTTCGCCCTCAACAAGTACATATTTTTCCTGTTGAATTATTATTTAATATGTGGTAACAAAAAATTATATACAGGAACTTACATAATACTTGGTTTTAGTTCATTATTCCTGATGGATTTATTATAACTACGAAAGCATTTAATGTGCATATGTCAAACAATATTGAGTTATCCAAATCTATATCCGTATTAAATGGAATCTGCTGTGGAAATATCGAAGGAGACTTAGAGGAATACTGCAAAAAGTAAGGTTTTGTTTTTTACATCCACCTGTATTCATGTGTTCACACCAAAGCAAAAATACTTTTGATTAGACGTGTATTGCTGATATTATCCGATATTGAAGATAAATAGCATGAATAAATTTCTGTATTGCTCCGCCACTGGTAGCGAAATAATTTCTACTTTTATAAACCCTACCAAGTAACTTTCGCGAGAAAATTCCCCAGAAATCCCGGGTATAATGCATTTAAAAGATATTGAGTTTTGAAGCCCTAGCTTGGCTAGCTTGGCCCTAGTTTAGCTAGGCATTGCAATTAAAATTTTTAGGGAGTCAGTTTCTACTTGTAAGCCATCCCCACATAACAATGATGTTCGCATCATGTTCAAAGCACATACTACCAACATTCGACAGAGTATATTCTTTTTAGTACATGCGTAGTACAAGCGTAGCATGTACCATAAAAAATATTCTAAATTTCATGTTCTTTGCATATGCTTTAAAGAATATTCTCGTACTGAATATACTGAGCACATTCGTGTACGTAGTATTTTAGAATATTCGTAAAAGTACATTCTTGGAATATACCTTCATCGAATATACTTTAAAAGTATGTGCTTAACACATACTTGTACGTATATGTACTTTTAAAATATCTTTAAAAAATATGTATGTATAGGAAGAATAATGTTATAGGTCTGGATCCCGCGTATGAAAAAAAAGTTGATTAATAGCAAGCTGAAAATTTGTTAATAGCTTAAGGGTGTCTAGTCGGACAAACTTTGATATATCGGAACACTGGAACAGGGGCAATTTTAATTGTGGAACAGGTTAAAAATTTGGAACGGTCAGACCACGAAAACGGCACATTTATTTTGTCCGACAGAGCAAACTTAAACTCTCCGAACAGACATTAAAGTCTCATGCAAAAATCAGACTGCTATTTATCACCAAATGGTCGTTTTAATGAGTGGAACCTGTAGAATATGTCAAATGACAGGAATTATGACAGGTGATAAATATCAGTCTGATTTTTGCATGAGAGTTTAATCTCTGTTCGGAGAGTTTAAGTCTGTTCTGTCGGAGAAAATAAATGTGCCGTTTTCGTGTTCTGACCGTTCCAAATTTTTAACCTGTTCCACAGTTAAAACTGCCCCTGTTCCAGTGTTCCTATATATCAAAGTTTGTTCAACTAGACACCCTTAAGCTATTAACAAATTTTCAGCTTGCTATTAATCCATTTTTTTTTCATACGCGGGATCCAGACCTATTAGGCTTTTTGTCAACGTATTATTTTTATAATAATTAATAAAATTTATGTATGTACATAGGTATCCCAGACGAATTCATTTCTCAAAATTGGTTTAATTTGTAGGTATATGGTAAAAAAGTTTAAAAATTAATTTGTATTAAAGAAAAAAATCGTTTTCATTTTGATTTTACCATGAGTATTTTTACATCTTTACAATTTAAAGTTTGGAAAGAATACACCATCATCAGATCGTAAAAGATCGGAATAATGCAAACGGAAATGGAAATGACCCTTCTCATTCTACCTACCTGCGTAGGAATTAACAAAGCTTTTATGAAAATGAAAACACAAACATTAAACAGGCACAGGGCACAGTGCACAGGCATTGGGTCTATTGAATAAAAAGAAGTATTTACTTTTACTTATTCGTATTTAAGTATTTACTTAATAGTAATTAAATAAAGCATTAAAGAAATGACTCCATTCAATTACTATTAAGTAAATACTTAAATATTTGTAAGTAAAAGCAAATACTTCTTTTTATTCAATAGACCCATTATTTGTATCCAATCTATGCTTGATGCTGTTAGGAGGAAGACTAACGACAAAGTATACTAGGAAGTAGGACTAGGAACATACATAATATCTTTATTTTGATTGTGGTGCTTGAAAATATTAAATTCATTTTGGTAACTCAATATTACTTAAATAGTAGGTAAGTACAAAATATATAAATTTTAGTTATAGTTTAGTTTCACTAAATATTATATAATATTTATAGTTACGTATTATATTTACAAATTCAGCATGTTTATTATGATATGCACATAATACCTAAATATAATTAAAGTAAGTATATATTAGATACTTACCTATATAATATTTATATAAATAACTAAAATTTATATGTACCTACTTACTTTTAAGTAATATTGTAAAATGTACTAATTACATTCTCGTATGCAATTTGAATATGTAAATATGATAGTTGGTAGAACCTAGGATGAGATTAGTTGATGCTGAAAACATACTTCTGAGCAATATAGCATTTGTTTGGAATAATCTTAAAAGTATATTCTTCCCACGTACTAAAAAGATGTGCAGTAGTATATTCTAAGTATATAAATAGAAGGTTTATAGCACTTCCTTGGGATATTCTAAAAAGTATATTCTTGGTATATACAGAAAAGAAGTGCAGTAGTACATTCTAAGTATATAAATAGAACGTTTAAGTACTGTAATGTAGTATATATTCAGCATCTGCTCTGCACATTCGTAATGGTAATTACGCATATTCTCAGCATATACTTTTTCTGAAAAGTATGTTCTATGAATCTACTAAGAACATGAAATTGTTATGTGGGTCGTAGCTGGACGCCGTGTTGGTTAGTTTAGAGTTTTGGATGCAAAACTCTGGAGCATTTGTATTAAAAAGTATCATTTCAATATTCGACTAGTCGGATCGACACATTTATTGTTTAATAGTTTTCAACCCTCGTGTATGTTATATAGTTATTGTGTTTCTAGCTTATAGTTTAAAAGCTACACGTTTCGCAAACGCTTATTATTAATGAAGTCTAATAATACTAAAGAAAACATCATTGGTTCATGTTCTAATTAGTGACATTTAAACTGTAACAGTGCTCTCGTGTGGTGTGTCGTGGACTAGTGTAAATTGGACATTGCATTAGCGGTTTAAGTATAAGAACTTTACGTTAAAACTTTGACCAGATCTTAATTTGGATGTAGTATATAGTAACAAAGTTAGTAATTAAATTTCATATTTGGTAATGCTTGTATTTTTTATTTCCCATGTTAGTGGATAGTCCTTCGAAGTGTAATTTATTACATTGCTTAATACGCTCTAAATGGTATTCTTTTTCTCATGATCATCTTTCAGTGCGTCACAGTTTTTCGATTTCTTTCTAACGCATTAAATTGTATGTGACAGAAAAAAGGCACGTCTGGGATTACAGACATTTACAACATTTATTCTAGTTATTCTAGTTGTCGATAGATGGCGCCATAATAAAAAAAATAATATTTTTTTTAATAAGATAATAATATTACAAATATAATCTGTATAATTTATAAGACTATACAAATAGGCTATTGATTATGTATTTTAGAAAGGAACTACAACGTTAACGGGGTTTTATTGTTTCATAGAGTCATTGGAACTCTATATATGAAAAAACCGCGGAGTGATACCATTTAAAGGGGTGCGTTTTTGAGAAAAGGGTGAATTAGTCCCTAGGCACAGGGCAAATTAGAGTGAGTTCTATTCACCTTTGGTACAAACACGTCTACAGAAAAATTGTTTCAGGTTAAATTTACTATCGAAATATCACATTTTAAAGTCAAAAATATTTTTTTTTACAAAAATATATTCAAAAGAAAAGCAAGAAAAAAACACGAAAGGTAGCATTTTTGTTTCTTGCCCTACAACTTTTTTTCACGGGGATATAGGTATAGGCATTACTTCATAGAAAAAAAACTTCCATCCTTCCTCTTTAAAATGGCGTTTGGTGTAAGTCTGTATGATTTACAGTTTCCAAAATATGATTTTTCAAATTTCGCCACTCACAACAATTTTGGGCGATTTTCCTTGTTACTTCGCAAACATTGTTCTTTGACTTTTTTTTTACGCAGCTTTAGGTATATGCAATGTTACATTTAGTAGGAAGCAAAGTCAATTACCTTTAAAATGGTCTATCGTATATGGCTGTATGACTATTTTTAAGTAAGATATGGTTTTTCAAAATTTTATACTTTTAATGATTTTTGATATATTTTACGATTATTTTTAAATTTCTCATTATAACTTTTTATTGTATACTTAGGTATACACATTGTGCAATAAAAAGGAAAGCTTATTTTCTTTACTTTAAAATGGTGTATTGTAAAAATTCTAGGTCTATTTTTAAACAAGATATGCTTTTTCATAGTTTGACATATACACATGCAATAGGTCCCACTAAGTTGGAACCATATGGAAAACTTTTTATTATTAACTTTATGAAAAAAATTATTCTTTATAAAATGCTCTGCATAGTCTAAAACCTAAGATGTAATCATCAGATATAAAATTTTATCAATAGTGTACGAGATATGTTAAAAAATATGAATTTAGCTCAAGAGTAAAGTACCTTTATATTCCACAATATCGAAAAGTGTTATCAAGAAAAGTTATTTAGAATTAAAAATTATGTTACAATATGCAATTATACTCTTCTAATTGAAAAAATAAAAAAATTTAAATTTTTTCTCAAATTACGGATCCCCTTGGATATCCCACGGATATCTTGTTTAAAAATAGTGCTAGAGGTGATTGCAATACAACATTTTAAAGTAAAGAAAATAAGCTTTTTTTATTCTAAAATGTATATACTTAAATGTACAAGAAAAAAGTCATAATGAGAAATTTAAAAAAATAATCATAAAATATATCAAAAATCATTAAAAGTATAAAAGCTTGAAAAAGCATAACTTCTTTAAAAATAGTCGTACGACCTTACACAGTGGACCATTTTAAAGGCAATTGACTTCTCTTTTTAATAAATGTACCATTGCATATACCTATAAATGCGTAGAAAAAAGTTACAGAACAATGCTTGCGAAATAATGGGGAAAATTTCTCAAAAATTCTGTGAGCGGCAAATTTTGAAAAATTCTATTTTGGAAACTATAAATCCTGGAGTCTTCTACCAAACGTCATTTTAAAAAGGAAGGATGGAAGTTATTTTTTGCTGAAGCAATGCCTATACCTATATCCATGTGGAAAGAAATTATGGGGCTAAAAACAAAATTACTTTCTTTTGTGTTTTTTTCTTGCTTTTCTTTTGAATGTATTTTTGTAAAAAAAATACTTTTGACTTAAAAATATGATATTTCGATAGTAAATTTATCCTGGAACAATTTTCCTTTAGAAGTGTTTGTACCAAAAGTGAATGGAACTCACCCTAATTCACCCTGTGCCTAGGTACTAATTCACCCCTTTCTTAAAACGCACCCATTTAAATGGTAGCACTCCGCGGTTTTTTCAAACATAGATGTCCGTTGACCATATGAGACAATAAAATCCCGTTAACGTTGTAGTTCCTTTTAGCTCTCTTATTTTGAACATAATCAATAGCCTAAAATCAAAGAAAATATCATTTTATAAATGCAAGAAACACATTTAATTTGTTTTTATTCCAAATTGAAAATAAAATGTGACAACTGTCAGATTTAACTAAAATGTCATGTTAGAATAAATGTCATAAATGTGTATTATCACGGACTTACCCCTTTTCCTATCATTTGTTACGCACTGAAAAATGTTCATGAAAAGGACAATAGTAAGATCGCCATCCTAATTTACTGTTAATTTTCCTTTGTTGAACAAATCTTTCAATTATCTTTACCATTTTTGTTTGTCATTAGAGCGGATGGGGAATCAATCTTTTATCACAGCATATTTAAAAGTATCCGCTCTGAGCTTCGCTGGTTAACTAGCGTATTACTAGTGCAACTTTAGTCGGAAATTTTAAAATTTATTATTTAATTTTTATCGCGTAATACTTACAACGCAAAAAAGTAATTAAATTGTAATCGATTTTTTTAGGATTTTGCTAATCATTTTGACGTTCTATTGATGAAATATTGGTTTTTTACTTCGGACACTTTCACAATTATCGTGTAGATGGCGCTTAGATTAATAGATTCATTTGTAATCACATATTACGAAATATTAAAAAACCAAATTTCAGTATTTAAAACTAAGTAGGTACAAGTATATTTTAAGGTAAAAATATATACCACGGCTTTGGCCAACTAATATTTTTTTCTATTAATGTTTTTAATTTCAATGTTTTAAATTAATCACTTCCAGATTTCAGATTTCAATTTCCAGAAAAAGTTCACTGACGCTCACGAACTTTTAAATATCCCCTCTACGTATGTACGAGTTCACAGTAGATAGTGGATTCCAAACCATTTTTTCAGTGCGTCATTAACTTTGACGTCATATAAGATTTTAATAAAGTCGCAAATCATTACATGACATTTTAGTTAAATATGACAGTTGTCAGAATATTTATATTTATATTTATGTTTATATTTATATTTATATTTATATTTATATTTATATTTATATTTATATTTATATTTATATTTATATTTATATTTATATTTATATTTATATTTATATTTATATTTATATTTATATTTATATTTATATTTATATTTATATTTATATTTATATTTATATTTATATTTATATTTATATTTATATTTATATTTATATTTATATTTATATTTATATTTATATTTATATTTATATTTATATTTATATTTATATTTATATTTATATTTATATTTATATTTATATTTATATTTATATTTATATTTATATTTATATTTATATTTATATTTATATTTATATTTATATTTATATTTATATTTATATTTATATTTATATTTATATTTATATTTATATTTATATTTATATTTATATTTATATTTATATTTATATTTATATTTATATTTATATTTATATTTATATTTATATTTATATTTATATTTATATTTATATTTATATTTATATTTATATTTATATTTATATTTATATTTATATTTATATTTATATTTATATTTATATTTATATTTATATTTATATTTATATTTATATTTATATTTATATTTAAATTTATATTTATATTTATATTTATATTTATATTTATATTTATATTTATGTTTATATTTATATTTAAATTTATATTTATATTTATATTTATATTTATATTTATATTTATATTTATATTTATATTTATATTTATATTTATATTTATATTTATATTTATATAAACATCAATATTTATACAAATATTTGTCAGAATATTAATATTTAAAATATTTTAATGTAAAAATAAATAAATATAAAATGAAATTTCACTACACAATGTCCGAATATACCAATGACATGAAATATTTATATTTACGTCGCTGAAAAATACTAACCTGGAAATTACAATTGTCATTTTACCATAAATATAATCGATTAAATTTTGTGTCAGATTATCTTTACTCGCCCCATTGATTGGTTATCTATTTAGTCAATTTAGTGTATTGTAATCGCCAACCAATTATACACCATTAAGTATAAGCCGTTTTAATATGCAAATACCCGTCAAGGAATACATAATTTTTTAAGTTCAGGGTGTAATAATCAGTGAGGTAGGTTTTTTCTGTCACTTTCAACTCTAATGCGTTAGAGAGAATTCGATAATCTGTGACGCACTGAAAAAAGGGTTTGGGACTATCTATACCTAATTAATGTAAAGAATTCATTTTCAGATTTGATTTTGTCTTTTTTTATGTACATTTTTGATATTTTTGTCTTTTATATAGTAAAATTAAATATGTACATATGTTTTCCGGAAATAATGAGAGTTCAAATCTTAAAATATGCACTTTCGCATAACTTTATCTCATCTATGTACAATATGGGATCATTAACTGGATAATTTTACTTAATTTTACTGTCTTCAGTGCATGTGGTTGACATGATATGACATTGTTGACGTGTATTCTTAAGTTACATCGAATTAACTATCTTCCGATACAGTCATCCCAGGAATGCCACCCAAAATATTGATAATCTCATGTCATTTTAAAGTCATCTACTTTAAAATATTGATAATCTCATATCATTTTAAAGTCATCTACTTTAAAATGTGTAATATATATGTCTAAACTAAATATAAATGAGTCAGATAAAAATAAATTATTAGAATTTTTTATTACACAATATTAAAAATTTTTTCAACGAAAACTTTTTGTTTATAAATTTGCAAAAGTCTGTGTGTTATTGCGTTGCCGCTTCTGCAATACTTAGAGCAGATGTATGGATGGATTCTTATGTAGTTTTGTCTTCTGTCTTCTCTAACCGTCTTCGAGATAATCGACCTCAAAATCTAAAATGTGACGTCACAATCCGGTTATCTCCTACCAGGCACTAAACGTCAGCCACAAAACATACATACCACAAACCATACATACTCATAGACGTTTCACGTAAATTGTCAAGGTCAAGACAGCAAATTAGTTACCATTCCAATCCAGAGATGTCGCTGTCAGTCAATTCTCTTGTCATATTTAACAACTGACAGTTGACAATTAAATTAATTTGTTATTTACATTTTATTTTACAGTTTGTGGCTTAATTATTTTAATATAGTGGTGTTACGTTTTTAATTAGATTTAATCACAATTTTAATCAAATGTATTAACCTCCTCTCCGTTTTTATGAGTAGAATTTTTAGTTTACATTGATCATCCCGTGTTGTGTTTCTCCACATTAAAACAAAAACAATATAATAGATCCTGAAACAGTTTATTCCAATTAGTGTTAAATTCCAATTATTATTAAATAGACAAGTGTGTCATCAACATTTCGGACCTATATATTTTTGGAAGTTTGTAAAAGATTATAAGGTAATATTTATCTAAACAATCATCCTACAAGATTCTTTCAAAAATTTTCATTCAACTCCATACACATCAGTACTTTCACGTGACACATAGCAGTAGTGTTTAGCATTTTGAAAACAAATTGGAATATTTGAAGTTTTCAATAAAATATGGAATAAAACATTGAATTGTCTTTCTGTTTTAATTTCCTGCGAAATTTCATCAAAAATCCCGCAAAATTTATAATTTGAAATTATCACGTAACTAAAATTTGTCAATTTAGTTCCCATTCCAATCAAGAGATGGCGTTAATTCGATCCGAAAGGTTAACATGGACGTGAAACGTCTATGAGTATGTATGGTTTGTGATACATACTAATAGACGTTTCACGTAAATTGTCAAGGTCAAGACAGCAAATTAGTTACCATTCCAATCCAGAGATGTCGCTGTCAGTTAATTCTCTTGTCATATTTAACAACTGACAGTTGACAATTAAATTAATTTGTTACTATTTTACTTTACTTTTTATTTTACAGTTTGTGGCTTAATGATTTTATTCTAGTGGTGTTACGTTTTTAATTAGATTTAATCACAATTTTAATCAATTGTATTAACCTCCTCTCCGTTTTTATAAGTAGAATTTTTAGTTTACATTGATCATCCCGTGTTGTGTTTCTCCACATTAAAAAAAACAATATAATAGATCCTGAAACAGTGTATTCCAATAGACAAGTGTGTCATCAACATTTCGGACCTATATATTTTTGGAAGTTTGTATAAGATTATAAGGTAATATTTATCTAAACTCTAAACAATCATCCTACAAGATTCTTTCAAAAATTTTCATTCAACTCAATATTACACATCAGTGCTTTCACGTGACACATGGCAGTAGTGTTTAGCATTTTGAAAAAAAAAATTGGAATATTTGAAGTTTTCAGTAAAATATGGAATAAAACGTTGAATTGTCTTTCTGTTGTTTTAATTTCCTGCGAAATTTCATCAAAAATCCCGCAAAATTTATAAATGGAAATTCTCACGTAACTAAAATTTGTCAATTTAGTTCCCATTCCAATCAAGAGATGGCGTTAATTCGATCCGAAAGATTAACATGGTCGTGAAACGTCTATGGGTATGTATGGTTTGTGCATGGTTTGTGACGTCAGCTGAAATCTTTGATTAGGAAGTAGGCTACTTTTTTAATCTGAATTTGTTAAGCAAAGCAAATGTTATTATTTATATTTGAGTTTGACACTTCGTGAATGTCAAACAAAATTTTAAATTATTTAGCTACTAATAAAATATAAATGACAATTTATAGTGAATTTAATTATTATATAAAATAATATGTGTACTAAATGTATAAAAATACAATTTGAGTATATTTTGAAAGCAATAATACATATGTACTATATTAATAATGAATCAGTAGAAACGATTATATTTAAATTTTGTAAATTATCTATAACTCCACTCGACCAGCGCACACAACTCAAAACACAAGTACGCAAATACGGTTGCGTGAAGCGTGGCGCAAAGCCGTGGAATTTACGAGACTCGCTAGGTCTTGTAGATCCAAGTAAAGTTCATCAGTAAAAAGTATCTTTATCATGTATGTATTATTTATTTTACAATATTGGAAAATTGTTATTTAAAATGTGGTTTGGAATAAAAAAGTGTGTTCTGATATATGAAATTACACCCTTCTAATGGAAAAAAATATTTGACGAATTTTCTCAAATTATGGATACCAACATCATTTTCATTTATAACTCTTGTATTTTTAATTTGACGAAGAAAAGTTATTCTTCATAAAAATCTCTTCTTGGTCTAAGATTTATGATGCAACCATCATGAATCAAATTTTATTAATTTTATACGAGGTATGTAAAAAAATATGAATTTCGAGTAAAGTATCTTTATAGTTCACAACATTTAAATTAGAATGATGTACTTGCACATTAAAACATAATTTTTAATTCTAAACAGTTTTTCGTAATAGCAATTTTCTGTATTATGAATTTAAATAGGTATATAAACAAAGTTTTCGTTATGATAATGCTCGCATTTTCAGCTTGTTTATTATAAATTTTTTGAAGTTATACTTCTTTAGGCGCGATTGAGATTGAGGGTGAATTTATATTGATCTGCGCGCATGCGCACACCGACAGTTTGGTATTAGTCTTTATACGGGCTCTGATTGGGTGTTGAAATGATCTGCCAATAATTGTTCAATATGGAGGTTATCGGTAAACAAAAATGTTGTATAATATATTAGTTTTTATTGTTGTGAGGACAGAAATAAAATCAAATTTATAATTATAGTGACTTTTTAAATAGTTTTGAAAAGCCACAGGTACGTAATTCTAAATGTTTCAGTTGTATTCCAATAAAAAATTATCTTCATACCTATTTGGAACATGTAAAAAAAATAATGTACTTACCTAGTACTTGCTATGCTATACCCCTAGTAGGCAATACTTTAATTTACATAATCTGATTACGAACAAACTTTCTACAAATTTTCATCTAATGTATCGTTTTCTTACTCTATATATTGTTGTATTTTAATTCGACAAAAATCAAACTAATAAAAATTCATATAAACAAAATGTCAAAAATTTGTTCAGTTTGTGTATATTCCCACATGACGTATACGCGAAGGTGGTGCAGTTTGAAATCGCTTCGACTCTCGTACGGCGGGATCACGGGAAGTAGGTTCAAGCCCAATGCAAGTTATATCATTTTTTATTTTTTTATAGATTTTATGATTGTAAGTATATTATTATATAATTTTTTTTAGAAAATAAGTATTTAACAACAATTATTGTTCAGAAATCATTTGTGGCATTTTTCAATGTGTTTGTGTGTGTTTTATTCTTTTATTTTTTTAATTTTTGGTATTGTTTTAATAAAAATTTTTGGAAAGTAGTAGAGAAACTGTTTAAAGTATATTGATTTCGTTGAAATCATATAATAGAAGTATAACTTCTTACGTGCGTACAAAGTACACACATTCTTTTTTTTTTTTTGAAAAAAAAAATTATAATCTGGTTTTAGAAACAGTAAAATATCAAATATGAAAATAAAAACGTAATTAAAGTTTAAAATTAATCGTATGGCAGTACAATTCAATTGAATTTAATTACTTTAAATTATTTGACAAAAAATATTTTACCATACTAATGAATGCATGAATTAGTTACACTAAATTAAATAAAGGGGTCCCGGTGAATTCGTAACTATTTTAATCCCCCATCCTCATTACAGGCCAATTGGTAACTCTGGCCTTCAGGTAATTTTTCGGTAACCAATCAACTACCGGTGAATTCGTAACTAAATAAAGGTATAATCTATTAGACTTGAAATAAACATATGGAAAATCTGTTTGCTTTTAAATTATCAGATGGATTTAAATAATTTATCATTGCTAAACATCTAAATATTGAATTTACAATAATTGTAAGTAAGTTGTTTTATCAAGTAATTATTACTTATTACTTGATAAAAACGAAGCTCATATAGAGCTATAGGGGAGATATGCCTGAGACGGCATACTTTTTTTTAAATGTTTTGTAATCGATAATCGATAGAGTTAGATATGTAATAAAAATCAAAGTCAGTGCTAGGAACATTTACATAAATTTAACATTATTTTTTAACAAGGTACATATTATAGTTTTTTTCTGAAAAAATAAATTGTAAAGTATTACATGTGCCATCTCACCCACATACATGTGGGTGAGATGGCATACCCTTGAAATAAAGGCACTAATCTCGACTCATAAGTCACAAATAATTATTTTTTGTAGTCTTGGGTACACCGGCACATTCAGAATATGACCACTTACCACAAATTTGGCAAGGTTAGTCATTTGGCACATCTTAGTCAGGTTTTTCGAGAACGAGATAATGAAAAGAGGCCATTACAAAAAATGCAAGCAGCATCTTCCTCGTCACTTGTCTCAACATCGACGGAATCGATTTTGTCGGTTCGAATTCCTCTTAAAACGACCCATAGCTGTAACGACAAACTTCAATCATATAAAAAAACTAATGCAGTATAAAAACGCATAAGGGTGAGATGGCATACCTATGCCATCTAATCCACCTGCTTACTATGCCATCTCAGGCAACATTGCATTCATACAGTTTTTTTAACCTAATTTTTCTTAAGCACATTTTTAAGATATAAATCGATACTGGCGTGATAGGCATAAGGTAAAAGAACATCACAAAATTTAAAAACTTAACTCAGGTGTAAAGACTCGCGAATTATAATGTGATACAAAAAAAGTCAATAAATATTTTGTCCTACTTAATTAACATTCCAAAGGCTACTGCTGTCAAAATAAAACTAACATGCATAAGTTCAACAATGTTGACACATTTTAACTTGAGGAACTGAAAACTGTCACACTAGGCACCAAATTTGGAATAGTTTACGAAAAACGCGTGATATGCCATCTCAGCTAGTATGCCGTCTCAGGCATACTTCCCCTACATCTATACTTGATGGAAATAATATTCAAAACACGTCTTAATGAAACACTATAATATTGTTTCAATTATTTTTTTAAGATATTTCAATTTTTGCTATTTTTTATAGGTACATATATACAAATATAATGTTTTTAAGCAAAACAACCCACATAACAATTTCATGTTCTTAGTAGATTCATAGAACATACTTTTCAGAAAAAGTATATACTTAGAATATGCGTAATTACCATTGCGAATGTGCAGAG
Source organism: Diabrotica virgifera virgifera (assembly GCF_917563875.1). Lineage (NCBI taxonomy): Eukaryota > Metazoa > Arthropoda > Insecta > Coleoptera > Chrysomelidae > Diabrotica > Diabrotica virgifera. The sequence continues at coordinate 163,978,308 of NC_065446.1, read as the reverse complement.
CATATACTGAGTATATACTACATTACAGTACTTAAACGTTCTATGTATATACTTAGAATGTACTACCGCACTTCTTTTCAGTATATACCAAGAACATACTTTTTAGAAGATTCTAAGGAGGTGCTATAAACCTTCTATTTATATACTTAGAATGTACTATCGCACATATTTTAGTATATGGGAAGAATATTCCAAGGAAGTGCTATATACCTTCTAGTTATATACTTAGAATGTACTATCGCACATATTTTTAGTATATGGGAAGAATATTCCAAGGATGTGCTGTATTTCTCAGAAGTATGTTTTCAACATCACCCAATCTCATCCTATAGGTTCTACCAAAGAATACTAACACACCCACAGGGTGTGTTAGTATTCTTTGGTTCTACTAATATATTATATTTACATATTCTAATTGCATATGAGAATGTTGTTATTACATTCTACAATATTACGTAAAAAGTAAGTATAAAATATATAAACTTTAGTTATATAGGTACCTATGTATAATAAATATTATATGGGTAAGTAGCCTATATATAAAATATAAGTAATATATTTAGTTATTATGTGCACATCAAAATAAAAATGCTGCTTATATAATTATATAACAGCCAAATATATTATAATATGTATGTAAATTACTAAAATTTATAGGTATCTATATACATTATACATACTTTTACTTACTAGGTATTTAGGAAATATGAATTTATTATTTTCAAACTGCTTTTTATGTTCTTAAAAATGTTTTAGTCTTGTAGCTAGACATACTTGGTCCTACATAACAGCGTAGACATAAATGCATAACTGTACTGGAAACTATTTTCATATTTTGCTCTTTTGTTACCTACCCCCTTCCCTTGTGCAGGTATAAAATGCAATGCAAGGGTCAGAATGACAATGAATGGCCGTTTCCGGATTCCCGAAAATTATTTTACTTATGGTATAAACTCAAATCAAAATGGTATATTCATTTCAACTGAAAACGAAACGAGAATTTCTCATTTTTCTTCACAATAGAATTAATTTTTAAACTTTTTACCATACAATTAAAACGGTTTAAAAAAAATGGATTAGATAGTTCAGTAGTACCTACTAAAATACATAAATTTTATTAATTATTCTTAACGCGAAGTTGATAATCTATAGGCTCACATTATTCTTCTTCCTATAGGTACGTACGTACATACAGTATATTATTTTTTAGATATTTTAAAAGTATATACAAGTAGGTATGTGTTAAGTATATACTTTTGCATATACTTACGCATATACTAAGAATATTCGATTAAGGTATATTCTAAGAATAAACTTTTACGAACATTCCGAGATACTATGTACCCGAATGTGCTCAGTATATTCGGTGCAAGAATATTCTTTGAGGCACATGCAAAGAACATGAAATTTAGAATGTTTTTTATGGTACATGCTATGCTTGTACTACGCATATACTAAAAAGGATATACTTCGACGAATGTTGGTAGGATATGCTTAGAACATAATGCGAACATCATTGTTATGTGGGAAGAAACATTCGGTTTAGATTTAAGGTATTAGATTTAATAAATGGTTTCAAATTCACCTGAAGAAATTTTCTAGTTGGCAGGTCAGGTAATAAAAAAGTTACGAATTGGCCGGTGTACATTTTGATTTGAAAATTTTTGTCATTAAAAGTTACGAGTTGGCGCGTGTCCAAATAAAGAACCAAATTTTAAATCTACCCTAGTAATTTTTCTATCACAGCAAATTTCCTGTACCAAATTAATTGTAAGTTATATTGTATTTACGAGTAAGTTCAGTTAATAACTTTTTAATTTACCTACATCTTGTGAACGTATAAAGTATGCTTAGAAACAAATGAACATTATAGAAGTATATTAAGAAGTCAATAGTATCTATGTACCTACTCGTGTCACAAACGCTGTTAATAATTTCTAATGGTTTCGATGGTTTCGCCCAACACAAACGTCATAACCACCAATTGTTCGGTTGAAAAATTAAAATTTAAAATATAAAAAATTGTTAAAAAAATTTCAACTACAAAAGTATTACCAGCTTGTGTGACACCAGTAAATACTATTTATATTAATAAATAATTTGGCTGATACATTTAACATTCATTGGTTTCAAAACACACTTTATAATTATGATGGTCCCAAGATGTAAGTAAATTTAAAAGGTAAATTAAAAGTTTAACTGATCTTACTCGTAAATACAATGTAACTAACAATTAATTTGGTGGAGGAAAGTTGATGTGGTAAAAAACTTACTAAGGTAGATTTAAAATTTGGTAGTTTATTTAATTTAGTAACTAATTTATGCATTCATTAGTATGGTAAAATATTTATTGTAAAATAAGTAATATAAAGTCATTAAATTCAATTGAATTGTACTAGCATACGATTTATTTTAATCACTAATTACGTTTTTATTTTCATATTTGATATTTTAGTGTTTGTATGTTTCTAAAACCAGATTAAAATAATTTTTTTTTGCAAAAAATTTTTAATAAAAAATCCGCAAAAACGTAAAATCTATAGTTTTTTTAAACTATCTACAAAACGAAACATGCTAGGTACATACAACCTTATACCAAAAGAAAGGTTGTAATATTTACTACAAAATGCAAAACTAATATATAGGGTGTCCCATTTAAAAAAAATGAGAAAATTTTGTATTGGCAAATAGTGATCACACTGTATATTTTATGGCTAAAAGTAAAAGATATTAAATTATTTAAAAATAACACTATATTATACAAACTTTGACCTATCACTTAAATTTTTATTACCTTGAAAACATAATCCACAACCCTATAAATATTACCATTTTTGTCAATAAAAAAGTAAATATTTCGAAAATTATTAAGTTTATGCCTATAAGACCTTATACAAATTTTTCATATTTTTAAATAATATATTCAAAAATGATTTAATATATAGGGTGTTCCATTTAAAAAAATAAAACTTTGGTTCATACCGTCGTTCTGACTTAACCTGTATAATCAAAAATAATTTTAAATTATAGACGTCTTGAATACACATTAGTTTTGTTATAAACATTTTTTTGTATATCTCATAGTTTAGCCGTAATCAAAGAAAACCAGAGGTTTGGCGCACCCTGTAATAGCTGGCTTTGATTAAACCTATTTTGTTTATATTTAGTTAGTATTGTGTAGGGTAGTGGATCCAAATATGAGACCCTTTTTTTTACTCTTGGTAATCGTAAATTTTATGGATTCAAGAAGTCTTAAATTAGACACATGTCAAATAATTATGCTATTCTGTTGCAAGAGGTTCAAAATTAATTTTAAACCAACATTTTTTTACCAATAAATTAATTTTTTAAAAATGTCAAAATTCCGAACTTAAAAAAAGGTGTCTTAATATGAGACCATGTGGTATCCTATTATGAGGCACCACGTTATATAGGTTAAAAAGGTGATAAAAAATTATTTTTTCTACGAGCGTGCAAAAATGTCTACTTTCGAGCACGCACTTTAGTTTAGAAAATTTCACTTTTTCTACAACCACTATTCAAAGTGCACTTTTCTGCACGGTTTTATGTTAGCAAACTTGATATTTTCTCACAGTATAAGATATTTGACATTAGTGTGCAGAAAAGTGACGTTTCTGTGCCGCAAAGTGACGTTTCTGTGCCGCAAAGTTCTTTTCTGCACAGTTGACTACCTCATTCTGAGTAACGTTATATTCTGTTTACATCCGTGGACTACCGCATTCTGAGTAACGTTATATTCTGTTTACATCCGTGGTTAAACTTTAGACAAATATATAACCTATAAGACAATTATTATATTTAAATATAGCATAGAAACTAAATTATGGATGTTACAACTGTTTTATTTTACAATTTTATTCTTATTAAACATTTTATAATTATCAAATAACCAATAAGGATTTAGCAACCTGTGCAAGAGACGTCGAATGAAGTAGGTTTTGTGTAAATCCGTGACTGCATAAATATAATGTCAATAATGTGTAATAATTGTTTAAATTTAAACAAATTAAGGCAGTGCATTAATTTTTTAACTGATTTCTGTGCAATTTATTTAGGTATAAGGAATTTAAATTGATTAGTAGGTATTAATTAAATACAGTTTAAAATTTATCACATAGGTACCTATTATAATTAATCGTCGTTTGGAAATTGTGATTTTTATTTTTAGGTAAAACTGTGCTTGTAGAAAAAGTATAGTGTGAAACACGTGCAGAAAGGTAATTTCTCACTCGTTTGAATTGCGGCACTCGCTTGCGCTCGTACCGCAACTTTTCAAACTCGTGAGAAATTAGTACCTTTCTGCACTTGTTGCACAATATACTATTTCCGCACGTGTGTTACTTTTCCGCACGCGGTTTTTACTTTTCCTCACGCGTGTTAATTTAGATATGTTAATATGGCCTTAAAGTAATTATAATACATGCAATAAACTAATATTTAGATATTATTTACTAATTTATTTCAAATATATCTTATTGTGTTCCTGTTTTAATGAAATTAACGCGACAATTCGATGAAATAAAATAATTTTTACATAATATTCGAAAGTCAAATCGGTAGACAATAACAGTCGTTTTGAATCATTGTCATGGAAACCAAGATCGTCGTCATGCTAACTAATTATACTGAAAGTTTGGTTTTGACAACTTTGTCAAAGAATTAATTTGTGTATGTATTTTCATATTAATTAAATTAATTGATTAAGATTTGGTAATTTTTTAAAGACTCTTAGAAAAAATATTGTTCCTAACTCTTGCAGAAAGTCTCTTTTCCGCACTCGACTGCTTGCCGAACTCCCGCTTCGCGTCGTTCGGCAAACTGCAGTCGCGTGCGGAAAAGAATGATTTTCTGCACTTGTTAGGAAAATAACTATTTACGCATTGTTCTGGATATAAACTGTATTACATGCTGTATAGATGATGCTATTGTTCTGAAGCTGTTTCTTTGTGGCATAGTATGCAATTTTCTTTTTTTTTTAAATAAACCACAATTTAAGTTGAAAATAAAAATTGGAAGTCTAAACGTCAATGAATTTCATTTTTAACTTAAATTGTGACTTATTTCCTAACAAAACAGCAAAAAGACATGATGCTATACTCAAAACATTACAGTAGGTACCCTAATATGAGATATCTTATATTGGGCACACTTAAGGGTCTTATATTAGGAGCAACCACGTGTGAACTTTTTAGTCCGTATTTTGATTTTAGGGTTGGTTTTTACGCCACTATAATTGCGTGTTTCTGTAACCAATTTAAGTAGCTATCAACTAATTACTAGGGTAATTTATTTTCTCCCACCTTAAAAATAAAAATTCTGTTAGAGCTACACCGATTAAAAAACTTTTGACTCGCAAAATACTTAAAAACTTCACTGACTGGTAATACTAAAGCACAGACACTCGATTTATTCACAGCCTACTGGAAAAATTATCAGAGCTTAGTTTTTACCCCACTCGCCAGGCTGCATCACTTACAAGACTCTAGAGACAAGGGTCTCATATTAGGAAAGGGTCTCACAATAGGATCCTTAACCCTATATTATGTATATTTTATATTTGCAGTTTATTATTGTATCTTTTCTTGGTCATAAACCTAAGTAGTTGAAGAAAAATTTAAAAAAGAAATGTCTAAGCAATAACATCTAAACCATATTTTTAAATATATAAAACAACAGAACAAATTATTGGAATTATGACGCATTAACAATCATTACCAGCATTATGCATATTCATGAATTGTTGAGAAAATAGATCACCTCACCCAATAAAAATAAACATGCATCACCTTTGTACATCCCTGCTAACGGGGACCTACCATGCGACCATGCCTACTGGTTCTTCTTGACGTGTTGCGTATTATCGATTCCTAGTATGTATAATGACCACTTTTGTATTGATGGCTGTGATGGACAAAACAAAACAAGATAAATATGTATAGGAAAAAGATAAAATCTATTATTATAGTTAAGTTAACCAAGAAAATATATTAACTTCTAAATGTATTTTTAAAATTGTCTTTGAAAATAGTACTGGTTTATCATCGAGAATACTTGAAATGTTACAAAAATTACACATTCTTTTAGCAAATAATTATCACATGAGTTGTTTATAGTATAAAACTGTCCATAATAGTTAATTGAATTGGGTAATATAGTTTTATCTATGCAAATTAACAATATTATCTACTTTGTTATTATTGCTACCAATTATTTAATTACTTGACAAACAGGGCCGCCGCTACCATGTGTGCAAAGTGTGCATCGCACACGGGCGGCCGATTATTATAGGGGCGGCCAAAAGCAGGCCACTGATAATACTTTTTTAAAACGAAAATAAACTCAAAAAATTAAATAGTAATGATTCAAATATTTCTATAAACTCTAATATTCCAAACAATTAAACAATCTAAACAAAAATGCCAGAAAATGTTATTTATTATATGAACTGCCCTTTTGCAGCTGTAGTCATAAAGTAGTTCAGGGAATGCTTTTTAATCCAAAGGGTCTGGCAGCTTTCGGACTTTAAGATATTTTTATCTACGTGGTCCATATGCAATTTTTTCAAATTCTGAACATTTATGATTTGTTAAGAGAGTACGATACGACAATAGGATACTTTCCGAGGATTTTAGATAAGTGCTTGTTAAGTTGCTCTCATTAAATAATAAAAAAGTCTTTTTTATTACATGATGGTTTAAAAAAATCTTTTTATTACTCGATGGTTGCTTTGTTATAATATTGTTCCTTTATGCTTATGTATGGTCATAGATCGGTTATAGTTCAGTCTAAGTTAAGAATTTGATAATTTTGGACACGCTTTTGATAAACGATTTTGTTTGTAATACATATAGTAGTGTGTCCGTTTCTTTTGCACACTACTGTATTTCAAATAGGCCTGGATGCCGCGTACCTACCAAAAAAAGTTTATTAAGAGCAAGCTGAAAATTTGTCAATAGCTTAACGGTGTCTAGTAACTTTGATGTACGGGAACACTGGAACAGGGGAAGTTTTAATTGTGGAACAGTTTAATTTGGAACGTGAGATTACGAAAACGTCCCATGTATTTTATCGGGCAGAACATCCAATTGATTTGTTACCCTTTCATTAAACTCTCGTGCAAAAATCAGACTGCTATTACTAACCAACATGATTCCTGTCATTTGACATGTTCTTCGTATTCCACTCATTAAAATTCCAAGTTCGTGATAAACACCAGTCTGATTTTTGCATGAGAGTTTAATCAAATGGTAACAAGTCAATTGGAAGTTATGTCCGACAAAATGCATAGAACGTTTTCGTAGTCTGACGTTAAAATTTTTTAACTTGTTCCACAACTAAAACTTCCCCTGTTCCAGTGTTCCCATACATCAAAATTTGTCCGACTAGACACCGTTAAGCTATTAACAAATTTTCAGCTTGCTATTAATCAACTTTTTTGGTACTCGGGATCCAGGTCGAAAACTAACTTTGAGATCAGTGAAATTATTATTCATATACGCGTTACGGTTACGATGTATCTCCTGCACATTTAAATACTAGTACAGTCGGAAAAATGAAAGAATATCCATGAACGAACATATAAAACACGCTGTATTTTCCTGTCACCGTGTCACAAAGAAAATTGACCAGCGCAAGTTCATGTAATAATAATTATTACATGTATTTGCACTGGTCAATTTTTTGTGTGACACGGTGACAGGAAAATACAGCGTGTTTTATAATATGTTCGTTCATGGGTATTTTTTCATTTTTCCTACTGTACCTACCCACATAACAATGATGTTCGCATCATGTTCAAAGCATATACTACCAACATTCGTCGGAGTATATTCTTTTTAGTATATGCGTAGTACAAGCGTAGCATGTACCATAAAAAACATTCTAAATTTCATGTTCTTTGCATATACTTTAAGGAATATCCTCGTACCGAATATACTGAGTACATTCGTGTAAGTAGTATCTCGGAATATTCAAAAAAGTTTATTCTTAGAATATACCTTTATCGAATATTACATAAAAGTATATACTTGACACATACTTATAAGTACTTTTAAAATATCTTAAAAGGAATATGTGTATGGATAGGAAGAATAATGTTAGCCTATATGTATTGTTATGATCTGCTTCTTATTAATTTTATATTAATTATTATTTATTTGATTAATTATTTAATTGTCGCAAATCATACATAAAAATTGAATAAAAAATCTCAGGATGCCTTTTTTATACTATTAAAAAAATTAAAATTATCTCACGTTATACTTATCTTCTCTCGTGGGTTCAGTATCTCTGAGTTGATCCTAATCGGGATAAAATAAGGAAAAGAAATAAAGCAAAATATTAAAATAAAAATACAGAATTGTCTTTTATTTATCAAATTAATACTCTGAAATCTATCGAGTCTAAAAACCTGTGGACACAGATGTCCGAATGAAATTTATACCACTTAAATTTATTATAGTAAAAAAAAACAATTTATCGGTTTCTTCCCGATGACTTTGGTAAAACAAACTAAACCAAACAAATTTATGTCTTCGCAAGATTACCTATATTTACTATTTATATTTTGAAATATTGGAATTTTAATTCATATGATTTTTACTCAATAATTTAGTTCCCGAACATAAAAATCTCTTTCACATAAATTGACTGACCTTTTGCTTCACTCACTCGGATGTCTTCTCGTGACCCCAAACAGCTCTCCCTCGTTGACTATGTTAAAGGCTACTCATTAAAGCCTCTCTCCGTTGTCCAGCTTCAAAACTATCAGCATACCAGCACCAATTCTCCAACATGCTGGGTCTCTTTTGACACGTACTCGATTCAAACAAAACTCCAAAAATTCTCTGCTCTCCTTCTCACAATAATACAGAATCAAAGAGGTATTTCGTCTCAATTTGATCTGTCTCTCGTTCCACTTTTCAACACTATTCTCCACTATCAAACAGCCACTGGTATCTGCTAACTATCTATCCACTTAACACGTCGAACCGCTCCTTAGCGATGCCAAAAACATAATGACTTCTTTTTCAAACTCTCTCAATCATCCAATCCAACTTTTCCCCTTCCACATTGCCAATAATCAGAAACATCGACAAACAAAACAGTCACCCTCAAAATTATTCCGATCATCCTAATTACTTTCTGAGAACTATACAATATTTACTCGTGTTGAAACAAATATACTAAAATTCCAAACTTTCTCCATAAAACCACTTTTCTAGAAATTGATAATTACCTCTACCCTAAACAATCTTTTTTCATTTTAAATCTAAATACATCGTTATTTTCACTTTAATTATTCACAAAAGTCTTTAATGGTTCATCGGAAAGCTCATTAAAAGAGAAATCCACTTACATCCAAACTACATTCTAATAAATATTTATAGCTCAATATACAGGGTGTATCAAATTTATGTGCCCGCGTTATTTAAAAAAAAAATTAATTTAATTTTCATTTTGCTTTTGATTGATAAATTGAAAACACAATAACATCCCCGCCTTGTTTTGAGATAAAATCAGTATTAATAAGTGCAACAAAAATATGATTTTCTCTCGACAACAACACTTTTCTATTGTGTCAAAATATTGAGTCCCACCTGAAAAACAATTGCTTTCTTTTTCCCAGTGTCTGTACTTAGATGGGATAGGGTAAGTTTTCGATCGACAATTTCCTAAGTCTTTAGTCTCAAATGAATTTTCATACTTTTTGGCTACTCTGTTTTCTTCATTTATTAAATTTTCACATTCCCTCAATATTACACGCAGTTCCTTCTCCTTTTCTTCTCCACATATCAATTTTCTTTCTTTTTCCACCAATTCTCTACACATGTTTATTGTGTATTCTGTCTTCTCCATTTTGCATACTTCCTCTTTAAATACCGCAGTCTCAATTGTATCTTTTCCGCCTTCTTTTTCTATTCTGATCTCTTCTTCTTCTGGGCTCATCTCATCTTTTGAGGAATCCCAAGCTTCATTTTCCTGTGTCAATCTTTTTTCTTCTTTTTCTTCTTCTGGGCTCATCTCTTTTTTCGAGGAATCCCAATCTTCATTTTCTTTTATCCATCTTCTTTCTTCTTTTTCTTCTTCTGGGCTCATCTCTTTTTTCGAGGAATCCCAATCTTCATTTTCTTTTATCAATTTTATTTCTTCTTTTTCTTCTTCTGGACTCATCTCTTTTTTCGAGGAATTCCAATCGTCAATTTCCTTTGTCACCCTTTTTTCTTCTTTTTCTTCTTCTGGGCTCATCTCCTTTTTCGAGGAATCCCAGGCTTCATTGTTTTTATTTATCTTCTGTTGCTTTCTCCTCTTTCTTCTCTGTCCCTGCTTCATTGCCAAATTCATTTCCACCGTTTGTTTTTTGTCTGCATTATCCTTTTTCCGTTTCTCATGTTCCTTGTCCATTTCCAGAATGTTAGGTTCTTCTTCTTTTCCATCTGTGATTTTCATCGTGTTATTTTTGAAATCTATCACCACATGCTTTTCTGACAATTCATCCACTCCTACGATCATATCATGCATCATGTTTGGCATTATAACACATTGTAGTGCATAAAATTTCTTCCCCAATCGAACCTTTATTCGTATTCCTTCATTTATTGTTGCCAAAGTCCGTTTATTTGCGCCCACTAAAGTTACCCTAGGAATTTTGTAAATTAAATTCGTCAAATCAACCTCTTCTATTAATTTCCTGTTAATCAAAGTAATTTCTGAACCAGTATCAATCATAATTTTAATCGGTTTCTCATTTATAAAACCATCTACAAATTTTAAATTATATCCACTTCCTTTATCATTATTTCCTGCTAATTTAATAAATTCTTTCGGGTGACAAAAAATTCCTGTTTGTTCTTTTGTTTTTAGTGAGCGCTTTCGTGAAAAAACGCTTGCTGTTCTTCTTCGCTTCTTCTTCCGTCGCTTTGTCTCTCATCCTCGTATTCATATATTTGCGTGTTGTTTACCGCTCTTCTGTTTTCTCTTTGTCTGTCGGACCCGTATCGGTTTCCACGATTTTCCTGTTCATTCCTTCTATTATCATTTCTGTCTTCTTGATTTGTGCGGTTGTTATTTCTATTCTGGTTTTCTCGATATCTGTCTTCGTTCCATTGCCGATTTCTTTGTTCATAGTTTCCTCTTCCGTTGTCTCTATTTTCGTTTTCTCTTCTTGTATAATCTCTCCTAAAGTTCTGTCTTCTATCTCTATAGTCTCGATTTTCGCGTTGTCTATAATTATCTTGCAATCTTCTTATTTCTCTTTCTCTCATTTTTGCTTCTCGTATTTGCAAAAATTGGCACAAACTGTCGATATCTTTGTAGTTTTGTAGAGTTATGTGATCTTCTAAGGTATCTTCAAAATGTCTGGCTATCAGTTCTACTAGCTGTTCGGATGAATAATTGTACTGTAGATGTTTTGCATTATTATATAATTGTAGTGCATATGTTATCTCTGAAATACCCATTCTATCATGGTACCTCCCATTTTGCAATTCCTTGTTTATTTCTAGCTGTTGTATTTTTCCCCAGAAAAAACTCAGGAACTTTTGTTCGAATTTATGCCAATTGTCCAGTTCTTCTTCTTTGCTATCGAACCATAAACTTGCCTCATCTTTCAGATGGTTCCTTATCGTTTCTTTGGCTGTCTCGAAGTTACCGATGTGTCGTATTTTCTTTTTTAAATTGTTTATGAAAATTACTGGGTGTAATTTTTTTACATCCCCGCCAAATCTTATTTTCACATCCTCTGTACTATGGATAATCGTTTCCCTTCTTTCTCCGGAATTTTGTTGATTCTTGATTTCCTCCATTTGTCTTTCTATTTCTCGTCTGTCCTCTTGTAAAGCATTTTCAATTTGGTTTCCAAATTTTCTAGTTCCTTTTTCTGGCAATTTTTTATCTCCTTCATTTTGATTTTGATTTCTTTAATCTCTATCTCCTGTTTCTCGCTCTTTTCATCAATATCTTCGATTTTTTTAATCATTTCCTTTTTTATACTCGCTATATTTCTGTTGTTTTCTTCTATCGCTTGTTTTGTTTCCTGTTGATTGTCATCCATTTTTTGCTCCACTTTATCCATTTTTTGTTGTGTTTCCTTCATGGCTTGTTTTGTTTCTTCTTGATTTTCTTTCATTGTACGTTTTGCTTCATCCATTGCTTGTTTTGTTTCTCTTTGATTGTCATCCATTTTTTGTGCCTGGAGTTGCATCAGTTGTAATAATTTATCTATTCCTGATAATTCCTGTTGTTCTGATGCCATTATTGTTGTTTCGAAAATATCTTCCTGTTCTATATGTTCTTCTTGTTCCAAATGGTCTTCTTGTTTTTTGTTTTCTTTGCTTTTGCTTCTGGTTGTTATCGACATGTAGTTAAATTTATCCCCGCCTAATATGAAATTCGAAAATACCTTGTATGCTGTCGATACGAAAATTTTTCTCTCCCCAAATATAATCAATTTATCCCACAAATTTTTAAATATTTCAAAATTCAAATCAATCAAAAATAAAATAAATATGTAAAATTGTACCTAGATAAAAAAAATTAAGTCAAACAAATATTTCAAAAATTTTAAATATATCAACTTTTTCCGACGGGCAAATAAATTTTCCTTCACCTGTTTTTCCGTTTCCTATTCCCTTCAAATTCACAACCAGAGATACTTTAATGCCCTAACGTTGGCTCGCTATGTTGTTATGATCTGCTTCTTATTAATTTTATATTAATTATTATTTATTTGATTAATTATTTAATTGTCGCAAATCATACATAAAAATTGAATAAAAAATCTCAGGATGCCTTTTTTATACTATTAAAAAAATTAAAATTATCTCACGTTATACTTATCTTCTCTCGTGGGTTCAGTATCTCTGAGTTGATCCTAATCGGGATAAAATAAGGAAAAGAAATAAAGCAAAATATTAAAATAAAAATACAGAATTGTCTTTTATTTATCAAATTAATACTCTGAAATCTATCGAGTCTAAAAACCTGTGGACACAGATGTCCGAATGAAATTTATACCACTTAAATTTATTATAGTAAAAAAAAAACAATTTATCGGTTTCTTCCCGATGACTTTGGTAAAACAAACTAAACCAAACAAATTTATGTCTTCGCAAGATTACCTATATTTACTATTTATATTTTGAAATATTGGAATTTTAATTCATATGATTTTTACTCAATAATTTAGTTCCCGAACATAAAAATCTCTTTCACATAAATTGACTGACCTTTTGCTTCACTCACTCGGATGTCTTCTCGTGACCCCAAACAGCTCTCCCTCGTTGACTATGTTAAAGGCTACTCATTAAAGCCTCTCTCCGTTGTCCAGCTTCAAAACTATCAGCATACCAGCACCAATTCTCCAACATGCTGGGTCTCTTTTGACACGTACTCGATTCAAACAAAACTCCAAAAATTCTCTGCTCTCCTTCTCACAATAATACAGAATCAAAGAGGTATTTCGTCTCAATTTGATCTGTCTCTCGTTCCACTTTTCAACACTATTCTCCACTATCAAACAGCCACTGGTATTTGCTAACTATCTATCCACTTAACACGTCGAACCGCTCCTTAGCGATGCCAAAAACATAATGACTTCTTTTTCAAACTCTCTCAATCATCCAATCCAACTTTTCCCCTTCCACATTGCCAATAATCAGAAACATCGACAAACAAAACAGTCACCCTCAAAATTATTCCGATCATCCTAATTACTTTCTGAGAACTATACAATATTTACTGGTGTTGAAACAAAGATACTAAAATTCCAAACTTTCTCCATAAAACCACTTTTCTAGAAATTGATAATTACCTCTACCCTAAACAATCTTTTTTCATTTTAAATCTAAATACATCGTTATTTTCACTTTAATTATTCACAAAAGCCTTTAATGGTTCATCGGAAAGCTCATTAAAAGAGAAATCCACTTACATCCAAACTACATTCTAATAAATATTTATAGCTCAATATACAGGGTGTATCAAATTTATGTGCCCGCGTTATTTAAAAAAAAATTTAATTTAATTTTCATTTTGCTTTTGATTGATAAATTGAAAACACAATAATATATAGGCTAACAGATTATCAACTTCGTTATGAATAATTAATAAAATTTAAAAATATATGTATGTAGGCAGTACTATTGAACTACCGAATTCATTATTTAAAATTGTTTTAATTGTATGGTAAAAATGTTTAAAAATTAATTGTATTAACGAAAAAGGAGAAATTCTCGTTTCGCTTTCATCATTGAAATGCATTTACTATTTTGGTTTAATAAGTTTATCATGAGTATTCTTAGAATTTTATTTTTATATGGAATTGACATTCAGATAAGCTGAGCCAAAACCCACAAACAAAGAGGAAACGACCGCTTCATACCTGCATAAGGGGTAAGGGGTTGGGAATAAAGGCAAAATACAAAATATGAAAAACATTTGGCATTTGTATTTGTATCTACACTCAACACTATCACTGTATGCGGGATGTGTATTTTGGTCTGTGCTGTGTTATGAGGAAGACCGAGTATTTCTACAAGGAATAGGAACATGCATAATTAATCTATTTATTTTGTTTGCGGTCAACTTACAAATAAAAAATTCATTTTGGTACTTCAATATTACTTAAATAGTAAGTATGTATATAGGTACATATAAACAACATATAAATTTTAGTTATTTACATACATATTTTACATAATATATATTTGGGTACTATAGGTATATTCAGCATTTTTATTTTTATATGCAAATAAACTAAATATAATATATACCTAAATATATATACCTACTTACCTATATAATATTTATATAACTAACAAAAATTTATATATTTCATATTTACTTTTTAAGTAATATTGTAGAATGTACAAACTACATTCTCATATATAATATGTAAATTTAGTAGAAAGTAGAACCTAGGATGAGAGGAATATAATATATACCTAAATATATATACCTACTTACCTATATAATATTTATATAACTAACAAAAATTTATATATTTCATATTTACTTTTTAAGTAATATTGTAGAATGTACAAACTACATTCTCATATATAATATGTAAATTTAGTAGAAAGTAGAACCTAGGATGAGATTCGGTGATGCCGAAAACATACTTCTGAGCAATATATAGCACTTCCTTGGAATATTCTTCCCATATACTAAAAAGTGCATTCTTCCTATATATACTAAAAAGATGTGCGGTAGTACATTCTAAGTATATAAATAGAAGGTTTACAGCACCTCCTTAGAATGTTCTAAAACGGATATTCTTGGTATATACTGAAAAGAAGTGCGGTAGTACATTCTAAGTATATACATAGAACGTTTAAGTACTGTAATGTAGTATATACTCAGCATCTGCTCTGCACATTCCCAATGGTAATTACGTATATTCTCAGCATATACTTTTTCTGAAAAGTATGTTCTATGAACATACTAAGAACATGAAATTGTTATGTTGGTATGTTGAAACGACTAAAGTGTTAAAAGGAGGGCGGCAAATATTAAGTTGTACACGGGCGGCCAACACTTTAGCAGCGGCCCTGTTGACAAACTAAGGAAAAACTAAAACTAGGAACTCGATTTAATTTTTTATTACAATAAATTAAATAAATAGTACAAAATACGAGAATATTTGTATTTCGTAATATTCCTATTGCTATAGGATTCTAGAATCTCCAAGTACCACCTACATGCCATGTTGGTTTAGCTCTATCGGGTCCGCTAACTACTTTGCTCCATCCTGCTTCAAAATCGTGGTCGTTTCCATGATTTTTTACTTGGACGCCAGCATTAGTATTACCATCATCATCACGGTTAGCTCCTGGATTCACTTCCCAATCTGGTCTTGGCGATCTTTTGAATCTCCAGGTACCACCTACATGCCATGTTGGTTTAGCCCTGTTGGGTCCATGAACAACCTTGTTCCATCCAGCCTCAAAGTCATGATCTTTGCCTTTATTTCTTACTTCTACACCAGCATTAGTGTTACCATTTCCATCCCCGTTAGCTCCAGGGTTTACTTCCCAATCTGGTCTAGGCGATCTCTTGAATCTCCAGGTACCACCTACATGCCATGTTGGTTTAGCTCTATCGGGTCCACTAACTACTTTGCTCCATCCTGCTTCAAAATCGTGGTCATTTCCATGATTTTTTACTTGGACGCCAGCATTAGTATTACCATCATCATTACGGTTAGCTCCTGGATTCACTTCCCAATCTGGTCTCGGCGATCGTTTGAATCTCCAGGTACCACCTACATGCCATGTTGGTTTAGCTCTATCGGGTCCACTAACTACTTTGCTCCATCCTGCTTCAAAATCGTGGTCATTTCCATGATTTTTTACTTGGACGCCAGCATTAGTATTACCATCATCATCACGGTTAGCTCCTGGATTCACTTCCCAATCTGGTCTCGGCGATCGTTTGAATCTCCAGGTACCACCTACATGCCATGTTGGTTTAGCTCTATCGGGTCCACTAACTACTTTGCTCCATCCTGCTTCAAAATCATGATCGTTTCCATGATTTTTCACTTGGACGCCAGCATTAGTATTACCATCATCGTCACGGTTAGCTCCTGGATTCACTTCCCAATCTGGTTTAGGTGATCTCTTGAATCTCCAGGTACCACCTACATGCCACGTTGGTTTAGCTCTGTTGGGTCCATGGACAACTTTGCTCCATCCAGCCTGGAAGTCATGATCTTTGTCCTTATTTCTTATTTCTACTCCAGCATTAGTGTTACCATTTCCATCACCGTTAGCTCCTGGATTCACTTCCCAATCTGGTTTTGGCGATCTCTTGAATCTCCATGTACCACCTACATGCCATGTTGGTTTAGCTCTATCGGGTCCACTAACTACTTTGCTCCATCCTGCTTCAAAATCGTGGTCATTTCCATGATTTTTCACTTGGACGCCTGCATTGGTATTACCATCATCATCACGGTTAGCTCCTGGATTCACTTCCCAATCTGGTTTGGGCGATCTTTTAAATCTTTGTTCATTATCATCTTCGGCGCCTGTTAAGACTATTAATGCGAATATTAGAATAAAAGTTGATCCATGTTTGAACTTCATCGTTAATCTGAAATAAAAATAATTTTACTGTACTTATTTATTGTTGATGTACTTAAAACAGAAATAGCAAAATGAGCATACATGAATTGTACGCAGACACCAGAAGCAACAGTCCACATAAAAAAAGTAAAACTGGGCTAGATAGGTATATGAAGGAAGAAACAAAAAAGGCAATCAAAAATTGGAGTGTTACACCTCACTAATTCTTGCCGTATGGATTCATCAGAATATCTCTAAAGAGTGAAGTCGAGTTCGCTCCGCTTCGTTGAGGTATATTTTAGAAGGGTACGAATTGGCTCCCGCATGAATGCGGGTAGGCTCTCATATAATCGCGGAAACATTAGACATTGTTGCCAAATCGTGTAATATTTATACTGCTTAGGAAATTTACATAGTGATATAGACTTTTTATAGGAAAATTATACTTTTAGACAAATACTTTTAGAGTTTGTTTTAGTTCAACATTGGCATATGTGGCAATTTTAACACAAATTATCGGTGTCGGCCGGTATGCGCTCGACCGTTTTGCGCTCTTACCTGAGATCGGCCGGTTTGCGCTCTACACTCTAATACCCGAAAGTTAAGTTAGGACCGAAGGGTTAGGTCTTCCTCCTTTCCCATAGATATTTCTAGGAAGGTACCTGTTTCTAACAAAAAGAGAAAATTTGAAAGAAGTGACAACGCTGGGTGATATTTTCGACATGTTTAGGTAACATAAATTTTGTCTATGGGAGCCAATTCGGACTCCACCTTTTTTAGTTCAGGTAAAATTCTTACCATTGGGAGCGAACTCGACCCCGTCCTCTAAAATCTTACCAAAAATTTTTCAGATGGCAAATAATCTGGTTATTGAGCTGTTTGCTTAAGATATCATTCAACTGCATTTACCAAAAGCTGGCACTTGATATTGGCCATAAGCATACACAAATGATATTCAGAAAAGGGGAGTTTGGTCTACTCTAAATGTAGCCACACAACAATATCTTAGTTAATAAAGAAATAGATGCTTGTTCCGTAGACTTTAAAAAGGTTTTCGATAGAATACGCCACGATCCACTCAAGGCATTCATTTCTTCAGAGTAATAACATTTATAATAATGATTTGCGAGTTAAATACCAAAACTTTGAAGTGCTCAGATACATACATCGAAATTGCCAGTCCATATTCATAAAAATGAAGAAAATGTTTATTAACCATGGAGGCAAAAATATAGTAGGTACGTTACAAAATATAATCAAGAAAAATCGATAACCGAATGAAGTCAATCCGTAGATGAATGGCCTGGATGAAAAACTTAAGAGAGTGGATTGGAAGCATCAACGGAGCAGCTGTGCAAATTATAATAGCGTTGATGATACCCAATATCCGATAAAACAGAGGAATATAAGAAAGAAAACAAGAAGTAGAATAGGCTGATACCTGAAAGACCTATGTGGAGTACAAGACTTTAGAAATCGAGAAAGAGTAAAAAGAAAACAGTAGCAGAGTCATAAAAAATCAGTTAAAACTTGCTAAGACAAATAATACTGGAAGGAATCATATTGTGAGGACAAAGTATTTCTGGAAGTGCTTCTAGAAATATGACATGGATATTATCAGATTAACAGAATTTTAATAAACATAAGAAAAAGAAGAGGAAGATAAAGAACAAGAAATAAAAGAAAAAAATAAGTATTAAAAGTGTAAATAGAAGAATAAAACACGAAGAAGAGTAAACAAAAAATTAGCTGACAGAATATTTTCTAATTTTAATAAGAAAATTATAAATAACAAGAATACATACCTTTTCTATTTTCCAACGGAGTACTTTCTTGTCTAATACAGATTTCGAACTGTTGATTCCATATCATAGTATTCATTTTATATCCCAAAAATATTGAGAGAGTACCAAGATGTTAGTACTTTACCATTTACCCATAGAAACATGTCAACACGGGACTTTACTTTATTATTAAACAATAATTTTTAATCACTTATTTTTAGTAGCGTGTTATATTTTTGTATCCAATCATACATTCATTTATCAGCATTATTACGTAACCGAATAGTATTTTGGGATTTGTTAATTTTAAATTGCAGAGAGATTGTGAGGTCATGAAAAAGTCAGGAAATGGTAATTTTGCAAATAATTGCAATTGCAATTAATTATCATAATTTTTGCTGCGATACATGCACCTAATTTTCTTCTTCTTCTAATACCTTGTCCAATTTCTGACAGTGGAGATTATAATAACTGTACCTAATAATTTGTTTGCTTTGTTTGTTTGTTTATAAAATGTTTTGTTTAGTCTGGATCTCTTCTTCTCTCGAATTTATCAGGGACTATGGGCCGTTGAAGAAGATTATTCTTCCCGTCGGTTGTTTGAAATATTCCAGCTTTCGAACCTTAAGTGTTTTAGTTATTTCAGTTTTCTATTTCAAAATATCAAATAAGGAAATGGTTCAACACTTCAAAACGTAACGGAAGGAAAATCAGTTGGACCAGATGATATTCCTGGGGATGTTTGGAATGCATTAGAAGAGACAGGAGCAAGTTGGCTAACAGGTTTATTTAATAGAAATTATGGAAGTTAGACAAATGCCAGATGAATGGAGAAGCAGTATATTAGTACCTGTTTACAAAAACAAAGGAGATATACAACAATGCACAAACTACATGGCCATAAAAATACTTAGTCACACCATGAAAATGTGGGAGACAGTAATTGATAGAGAGATACGTGAAGAAACCGAAATATCTGATAATCAATTTGGCTTCATTCAGGGAAAATTTACAACAGATGCAATTTTAAGGGTTGAAAAATACAGGTATAATTAAACAAGCGCTCATATGATACTCATGGATTTTGAGAAAGCATATTATGATAGAATTCCTTGAGATATTCTGTGGTGGGCACTCAATAAGAAAGGAGTCTCCGGTAAATATGTAAAGATTGTGAGAGATAATAATATACGTATGAGGGAGTAACAACTAGTGTCAGGACAGGTGTGGGAAAGACTGATTTTCATGCGAAAGTATGATTGCAACCAAGGCTCGGTGGTTAGTCCTTATTTATTAACAGTAGTTTTGGGTCAGATAACAGCGAAACTACAGGGTAACATTACGGGTTAATGTATGCTGATGATGTGTCCCGGACAAATAATCCCGGAATAATCCTGGACAAAAAATCCCCGTACAAAAAATCCACGGACAAATAATCTCCGGACAAAAAATCCCCACAAAGAATCCCGGACAAATAATCCCCACAAATTTTTTTGGACAAAATATCCCCACAAAAATCCCGGACAAAAAATCGCCAAGAAATATTTGCTATCGAATAGTTCTCTAAAAGTTTTCCCGAAATTTTACCAAATTTCGAATTCCAATTCCATGCTGAAAACTTCAAAATTTACATGACAAAAGAGTGTGAGTTTTTTTTCAAAAATCGTGGAAGATATGGGGAATGAGCTAAGGCCCCGTTCTCTTGACAGAGGCTTGATAACGCGCTTTTTGATAACGCCCGATTACAACTACATACATTTTACTTAAGATCGTTTACATGCTAACGCGCGTTTTAGGTCATTAAAACGCGCGTTGGCATGTGAACAGTCTCAAGTAAAATGTATGTAGTTGTAATCGCGCGTAAATATTTCTTGGGGATCTTTTGTCCGGGTATTTTTTGTGGGGATATTTTTTCCAAAAAAAATTGTGGGGATTATTTGTCCGGGATTTTTTGTTGGGATTTTTTGTCCGAGGAATTTTTGTCTCCGGGGATAGTTTGTGGGGATTTTTTGTCCGGGATTATTTGTCCGGGGATTATTTGTCCGGGGATTATTTGTCCTAGCTTCAGTAAAACATACAGAGTGAGTTTTATGTATGGAAACACTCAATTACCTCGGAAACGGCTTGCACGATTTTTATAGATTTTGGTGGGTAAGGGTTCTCTGAGACGGCCGATATTATAGTAGCAATTACATTGTTGTCAGATTTTCCGTTTTTCTGGAAATCTAATGAACTTTCTTATTTCAAATGCAACACCCTGTATATTTTTTGCGTTTTGAAGTCCTATACCTAAATATATTCCCTATACCTAAATGCCATAATTTCGGATATATTGCTACATTTATTTAAAAAAAAATTTAAACAAATTATAAAAATCAATTTTTTCGACTCTGGTCAATATTATTTTAGGTTCTTTGGATCATCGGGAACAAAAAAGATCTTTTGTAATTTTTTTATAAAATTTATCGTTTCCGAATTATAAACAATTTAAAACTGAAAAAAATCAAACAATGACAATTTTCTAGATTCAAAAACACAAATAA
Organism: Diabrotica virgifera virgifera; assembly: GCF_917563875.1. NCBI lineage: Eukaryota > Metazoa > Arthropoda > Insecta > Coleoptera > Chrysomelidae > Diabrotica > Diabrotica virgifera. The sequence continues at coordinate 163,956,894 of NC_065446.1, read as the reverse complement.
AAATTATTAGTTTTGAAACTGAGTAGTGCCCAAATTCAAGTTCAAGCCTTATTCTATATACCAATACGTAATTTGAACTTGTTTTATATTAAAATATTTTTTTATTTGTTAATACAGCCCGATCGCCCGTCCTCTCATATGCGCTTTATTAACAAATTAAAAAACGATGTTTTAGAATAAAACATGAAAAAACTCTTATGGCGAGCTCCTAGAAAAAGGGTTGAGCTTGAATTTAGGTACTTCGTAATTTCTAAAATTATATTTTTTATTTATGTTTTTGAACCTTGAAAATCGTCATTATTCGATTTTTTCAGTTTTAAATTGTTTATAAGTCGGAAACGATTAATTTTATAGAAAAGTTACAGAAGATCTTTTTTGTTCCCAATGATCCAAAGAACCTAAAGTAATATTTACCTGAGCCGAAAAAATTGATTTTTATAATTTGTTTAATTTTTCCTTTTTTAAAAATGTAGCAATAACTCCGAAATTATGGCATTTAGGTATAGGGAATATAACATAAAAAATAATCAGTATTTCTTTATGACTTTAAAACGCAAAAAATATACAGGGTGTTTCGTTTGAAATAAGAAAGTTCATTAGATTTCCAGAAAAACGGAAAATCTGACAACAATGTAATTGCCACTATAATATCGCCCCCCTCAGAAAACCTTTACTAACCAAAATCTATAAAAATCGTGCAAGTCGTTTCCGAGATAATTGAGTGTTTCCATACATAAAACTCACTCTGTATTCTTATTAAGTTCCCAAGAAGACAGTCTGCATTTCCACCTTCCAAACACATTCAAAGGTTAAAAAACAAATATGTAACTATTTTGTGGAATAAATTCCCAGCATCGCCCGATATAAATATGCCTCAGGTTCACAGTTTACTTTAATCGTTATCGAAACTCACTTCATCTTACCAGAATATTTAAATATATTACCAACGAGTCGGTGCGTTTTGGTTCAATTCAGTCTTCATGCAAAGCCTCTTTGATAATGGGTAAGCCTAGAAACACGTGTCAGGGGATGGCAAGAGACTCGAATTAAATCAAAGCAAAACTGTCTATGTTTATTTAAATATGTAACTAACGTAACAGCATTTTTGAAATCTTTCAAAGTTATGAGTTGTGAAAAATTTTAATAGGGTGCGCCAAACCTCTGGTTTTCTTTGATTACGGCTAAACTATGAGATATACAAAAAATGTTTATAACAAAACTAATGTGTATCAAAGACGTCTATAATTTAAAATTATTTTTGATTATACAGGGTAAGTTAGAACGACGGTATGAACCAAAGTTGTATTTTTTTAAATGGAACACCCTATGTATTAAATCATTTTTGAATATACTTTTTAAAAATACTAAAAATTTGTATAAGGTTTTATAGGCCTAAAGTTAATAATTTTCGAAATATTTACATTTTTATTGAGAAAAATGGTAATATTTATAGGTTTGTGGATTATGTTTTCAAGGTAATAAAAATTTAAGTGATAGGTCAAAGTTTTTATAATATAGTGTTATTTTTAAATAATCTAATATCTTTTACTTTTAGCCATAAAATATACAGTGTGATCACTATTTGCAAATACAAAATTTTATCATTTTTTTAAATGGGACACCCTGTGTATTAGTTTTGCATTTTGTAGTAAATATTACAACCTTTCTTTTGGTATAAGATATAGATATTTAAAAAAACTATAGATTTTACGTTTTTGCGGATTTTTTATTATAAATTTTTTTGGAAAAAAAAAATTATAATCTGGTTTTAGAAACATACAGTAAAATATCAAATATGAAAATAAAAACGTAATTAAATATTAAAATTAATCGTATGGCAGTACAATTCAATTGAATTTAATTACTTTAAATTATTTTACAAAAAATATTTTACCATACTAAGGAATGCATGAATTAGTTACACTAAATTAAATAAAGGGGTCCAGGTGAATTCGTAACTATTTTAATCCCCCATCCTAATTACAGGCCAATTGGTAACTCTGGCCTTCAGGTAATTTTTCGGTAACCAATCAACTACCGGTGAATTCGTAACTAAATAAGGGTATAATCTTTTAGAGTTGAAATAAACATATGGAAAATCTGTTTGCTTTTAAATTATCAGATGGATTTAAATAATTTATCATTGCTAAACATCTAAATATTGAATTTACAATAATTGTGAGTAAGTTGTTTTATCAAGTAATTATTACTTATTACTTGATAAAAACCAGTCTCATATAGAGCTATACTTCTATACTTGATGGAAATAATATTCAAAACACGTGTTAATGAAACACTATAATATTGTTTCAATTATTTTTTAAGATATTTCAATTTTTGCTATTTTTTATAGGTACGTATATACAAATATAATGTTTTTAAGCAAAACAAGAAACATTCGGTTTAGATTTAAGGTATTAGATTTAATAAATGCTTTCAAATTCACCTGAAGAAAATTTCGAGTTGGCAGATCGGGTAATAAAAAAGTTACGAATTGGCCGGTGTACATTTTGATTTGAAAATTTTTGTCATTAAAAGTTACGAGTTGGCGCGTGTCCAAATAAAGAACCAAATTTTAAATCTACCCTAGTAATTTTTCTATCACAGCAAATTTCCTGTACCAAATGAATTGTAAGTTATATTGTATTTACGAGTAATTTCACTTAATAACTTTTTAATTTACCTACATCTTGTGAACGTATAAAGTATGCTTAGAAACAAATGAACGTTATAGAAGTATATTAAGAAGTCAATAGTATCTATGTACCTACTCGTGTCACAAAAGCTGTTAATAATTTCTAATGGTTTCGCCCAACACAAACGTCATATCCACATGTTCGGTTGAAAAATTAAAATTTAAAATATAAAAAATTGTTACAAAAATTTCAACTACAAAAGTATTACCAGCTTGTGTGACACCAGTAAATACTATTTATATTAATAAATAATTTGGCTGATACATTTAACATTCATTTGTTTCAATGCATACTTTATAATTATGATGTTCTCAAGATGTAAGTAAATTTAAAAGGTAAATTAAAAGTTTAACTGATCTTACTCGTAAATACAATGTAACTAACAATTAATTTGGTGGAGGAAAGTTGCTGTGGCAAAAAACTTACTAAGGTAGATTTAAAATTTGGTAGTTTATTTAATTTAGTAACTAATTTATGCATTCATTAATATGGTAAAATATTTATTGTAAAATAATTTAAAGTCATTAAATTCAATTGAATTGTACTAGCATACGATTTATTTTAATCACTAATTACGTTTTTAATTTCATATTTGATATTTTAGTGTATGTTTCTAAAACCAGAAAAAAATTTTTTGCAAAAAATTTTTTAATAAAAAATCCACAAAAACCTAAAATCTATAGTTTTTTTAAACTATCTACAAAACGAAACATGCTAGGTACATACAACCTTATACCAAAAGAAAGGTTGTAATATTTACTACAAAATGCAAAACTAATAGGGTGTCCCATTTAAAAAAATGAGAAAATTTTGTATTGGCGAATAGTGATCACACTGTATATTTTATGGCTAAAAGTAAAAGATATTTAATTATTTAAAAATAACACTATATTATACAAACTTTGACCTATCACTTAAATTTTTATTACCTTGAAAACATAATCCACAACCCTATAAATATTACCATTTTTCTCAATAAAAATGTAAATATTTCGAAAATTATTAAGTTTATGCCTATAAGACCTTATACAAATTTTTCATATTTTTAAATAATATATTCAAAAATGATTTAATATATAGGATGTTCCATTTAAAAAAATAAAACTTTGGTTCATACTGTCGTTCTGACTTACCCCGTATAACCAAAATAATTTTAACTTATAGACGTCTTGAAGACACATTAGTTTTGTTATAAACATTTTTTTGTATATCTCATAGTTTAGCCGTAATCAAAGAAAACCAGAGGTTTGGCGCACCCTGTAATAGCTGGCATTGATTAAACCTACAGTCGAAAAAATTAAAGAATACCCATGAACGAACACATTAAACACGCTGTATTTTCCTGTCACCGTGTCACAAAGAAAATTGCCCAGCGCAAGTACATGTAATAATAATTATTACATGTACTTGCGCTGGCCAATTATTTGTATGACACGGTGACAGGAAAATACAGCGTGTTTTATATGTTCGTTCATGGGTATTCTTTCATTTTTCATACTGTATTTTGTTTATATTTAGTTAGTATTGTGTAGGGTAATGGATCCAAATATGATACCCTTTTTTTTACTCTTGGTAATCGTAAAGTTTATGGATTCAAGAAGTCTGAAATTAGACACATGTCAGATAATTATGCTATTCTGTTGCAACAGGTTCAAAATTAATTTTAAACCTACATTTTTTTACCAATAAATTAATTTTTTTAAAATGTCAAAATTCCGAACTTAAAAAAAGGTGTCTTAATATGAGACCATGGGGTATCCTATTATGAGGCACCACGTTATATAGGTTAAAAAGGTGATAAAAAATTATTTTTTCTACGAGCGTGCAAAAATGTCTACTTTCGCGCACGCATTTTAGTTTAGAAAGTTTCACTTTTCCGCACGCGTGTTACTTTTCCGCACGGGTGTTACTTTTCCGCACGCGGTTTGTGCTTTTCCGCACGCGTGTTAATTTAGATATGTTAATATGGCCTTAAAGTAATTATAATACATGCAATAAACTAATATTTAGATATTATTTACTAATTTATTTCAAATATATCTTATTGTGTTCCTGTTTTAATGAAATTAACGCGACAATTCGATGAAATAAAATAATTTTGACATAATATTCGAAAGTCAAATCGGTAGACAATAAGAGTCGTTTTGAATCATTGTCATGGAAACCAAGATCGTCGTCATGCTAACTAATTATACTGAAAGTTTGGTTTTGACAACCTTATCAAAGAATTAATTTGTGTATGTATTTTCATATTAATTAAATTAATTGATTAAGATTTGGTAATTTTTTAAAGACTCTTAGCAAAAATATTGTTCCTAACTCTTGCAGAAAGTCTCTTTTCCGCACTCGACTCCCGCTTCGCGTCGTTCGGCAAACTGCAGCCGCGTGCGGAAAAGAATGACTTTCTGCACTTGTTAGGAAAATAACTATTTACGCATTGTTCTGGATATAAACTGTATTACATGCTGTATACATGATGCTGTTGTTCTGAAACTGTTTCTTTGTGGCATAGTATGCAATTTTCTTTTTTTTTTTTTTAAATAAACCACAATTTAAGTTGAAAATAAAAATTGGAAGTCTAAACGTCAATGAATTTCATTTTTAACTTAAATTGTGACTTATTTCCTAACAAAACAGCAAAAAGACATGATGCTATACTCAAAACATTACAGTATGTACCCTAATATGAGATATCTCATATTGGGCACACTTGAAGGTCTTATATTAGGAGCGACCACGTGTGAACTTTTTAGTCCGTATTTTAAGTTTAGGATTGGTTTTACGCCACTATAATGGCGTGTTTCTGTAACCAATTTAAGTAGCTATCAACTAATTACTAAGGTGATTTTTTTTCTCCCACCTTAAAAATAAAAATTCTGTTTGAGCTACACCGATTAAAAAACTTCTGACTCGCAAAATACTTAAAAACTTCACTGACTGGTAATACTAAATCACAGACACTCGATTTATTCACAGCCTACTGCCTACTGGAAAAATTATCAGAGTTTAGTTTTTACCCCACTCGCCAGGCTGCATCACTTACAAGACTCTAGAGACAAGGGTCTCATATTAGGAACGGGTCTCACAATAGGATCCTTAACCCTATATTTAGTATATTTTATATTTCCAGTTTATTATTGTATCTTTTCTTGGTCATAAACCTAAGTAGTTGAAGGAAAATTTAAAAAAGAAATGTCTAAGCAATAACATCTAAACCATATTTTTAAATATATAAAACAACAGAAAAAATTATTGGAATTATGACGCATTAATAATCATTACCAGCATTATGCATATTCATGAATTATTGAGAAAATAGATCACCTCGCCCAATAAAAATGAACATGCATCACCTTAGTAGATCCCTGCTATTATGTATAATGACCACTTTTGTATTGATGGCTGTGATTGACAAAACAAAACAAAACAAAGCAAGATAAATATTTATAGGAAAAAGATAAAATCTATTATTATAGTTAAGTTAACCAATTTATTATATATTATCTTCTAAATGTATTTTTAAAATTGTCTTTGAAAATAATACTGGTTTATCATCGAAAATACTTGAAATGTTACAAAAATTGCATATTCTTTTAGCAAATAAATATCACATGAGTTGTTTGGAGTATAAAACTGTCCATAATAGTTAATTGAATTGGATAATATAGTTTTATCTATGCAAATTAACAATATTATCTACTTTGTTATTATTGCTACCAATTATTTAATTACTTGACAAACTAAGGAAAAACTAAAACTAGGAACTCGATTTAATTTTTTATTAACAATAAATTAAATAAATAGTACAAAATACGAGAATATTTGTATTTCCTAATATTCCTATTGCTATAGGATTCTAGAATCTCCAAGTACCACCTACATGCCATGTTGGTTTAGCTCTATCGGGTCCGCTAACTACTTTGCTCCATCCTGCTTCAAAATCGTGGTCGTTTCCATGATTTTTTACTTGGACGCCAGCATTAGTATTACCATCATCATCACGGTTAGCTCCTGGATTCACTTCCCAATCTGGTCTAGGCGATCTCTTGAATCTCCAGGTACCACCTACATGCCATGTTGGTTTAGCTCTATCGGGTCCACTAACTACTTTGCTCCATCCTGCTTCAAAATCGTGGTCATTTCCATGATTTTTTACTTGGACGCCAGCATTAGTATTACCATCATCATCACGGTTAGCTCCTGGATTCACTTCCCAATCTGGTTTAGGTGATCTCTTGAATCTCCAGGTACCACCTACATGCCATGTTGGTTTAGCCCTGTTGGGTCCATGAACAACTTTGTTCCATCCAGCCTCAAAGTCATGATCTTTGCCTTTATTTCTTACTTCTACACCAGCATTAGTGTTACCATTTCCATCACCGTTAGCTCCAGGGTTTACTTCCCAATCTGGTCTAGGCGATCTCTTGAATCTCCAGGTACCACCTACATGCCATGTTGGTTTAGCTCTATCGGGTCCACTAACTACTTTGCTCCATCCTGCTTCAAAATCGTGGTCATTTCCATGATTTTTTACTTGGACGCCAGCATTAGTATTACCATCATCATCACGGTTAGCTCCTGGATTCACTTCCCAATCTGGTTTAGGTGATCTCTTGAATCTCCAGGTACCACCTACATGCCATGTTGGTTTAGCCCTGTTGGGTCCATGAACAACCTTGTTCCATCCAGCCTCAAAGTCATGATCTTTACCTTTATTTCTTACTTCTACACCAGCATTAGTGTTACCATTTCCATCCCCGTTAGCTCCAGGGTTTACTTCCCAATCTGGTCTAGGCGATCTCTTGAATCTCCAGGTACCACCTACATGCCATGTTGGTTTAGCTCTATCGGGTCCACTAACTACTTTGCTCCATCCTGCTTCAAAATCGTGGTCATTTCCATGATTTTTTACTTGGACGCCAGCATTAGTATTACCATCATCATCACGGTTAGCTCCTGGATTCACTTCCCAATCTGGTCTCGGCGATCGTTTGAATCTCCAGGTACCACCTACATGCCATGTTGGTTTAGCTCTATCGGGTCCACTAACTACTTTGCTCCATCCTGCTTCAAAATCGTGGTCATTTCCATGATTTTTCACTTGGACGCCTGCATTGGTATTACCATCATCATCACGGTTAGCTCCTGGATTCACTTCCCAATCTGGTTTGGGCGATCTTTTAATTCTTTGTTCATTATCATCTTCGGCGCCTGTTAAGACTATTAATGCGAATATTAGAATAAAAGTTGATCCATGTTTGAACTTCATCGTTAATCTGAAATAGAAATAATTTTACTGTACTTATTTATTGTTGATGTACTTAAAACAGAAATAGCAAAATGAGCATACATGAATTGTACGCAGACACCAGAAGCAACAGTCCACATAAAAAAAGTAAAACTGGGCTAGATAGGTATATGAAGGAAGAAACAAAAAAGGCAATCAAAAATTGGAGTGTTACACCTCAATAATTCTTGCCGTATGGATTCATCAGAATATCTCTAAAATCTTACCAAAAATTTTTCAAATGGCAAATAATCTGGTTATTGAGCTGTTTGCTTAAGATATCATTCAACTGCATTTACCAAAAGCTGACACTTGATATTGGCCATAAGCATACACAAATGATATTCAGAAAAGGGGAGTTTGGTCTACTCTAAATGTAGCCACACAACAATATCTTAGTTAATAAAGAAATAGATGCTTGTTCCGTAGACTTTAAAAAGGTTTTCGATAGAATACGCCACGATCCACTCAAAGACATTCATTTCTTCAGAGTAATAACATTTATAATAATGATTTGCGAGTTAAATACCAAAACTTTGAAGTGCTCAGATACATACATCGAAATTGCCAGTCCATATTCATAAAAATGAAGAAAATGTTTATTAACCATGGAGGCAAAAATATAGTATGTTACAAAATATAATCAAGAAAAATCGATAACCGAATGAAGTCAATCCGTAGATGAATGTCCTGGATGAAAAACTTAAGAGAGTGGATTGGAAGCATCAACGGAGCAGCTGTGCAAATTATAATAGCGTTGATGATACCCAATATCCGATAAAACAGAGGAATATAAGAAAGAAAACAAGAAGTAGAATAGGCTGATACCTGAAAGACCTATGTGGAGTACAAGACTTTAGAAATCGAGAAAGAGTAAAAAGAAAACAGTAGCAGAGTCATAAAAAATCAGTTAAAACTTGCTAAGACAAATAATACTGGAAGGAATCATATTGTGAGGACAAAGTATTTCTGGAAGTGCTTCTAGAAATATGACATGGATATTATCAGATTAACAGAATTTTAATAAACATAAGAAAAAGAAGAGGAAGATAAAGAACAAGAAATAAAAGAAAAAATAAGTAATAAAAGTGTAAATAAAAGAATAAAACACGAAGAAGAGTAAACAAAAAATTAGCTGACAGAATATTTTCTAATTTTAATAAGAAAATTATAAATCACAAGAATACATACCTTTTCTATTTTCCAACGGAGTACTTTCTTGTCTAATACAGATTTCGAACTGTTGATTCCATATCATAGTATTCATTTTATATCCCAAAAATATTGAGAGAGTACCAAGATGTTAGTACTTTACCATTTACCCATAGAAACATGTCAACACGGGACTTTACTTTATTATTAAACAATAATTTTTAATCACTTATTTTTAGTAGCGTGTTATATTTTTGTATCCAATCATACATTCATTTATCAGCATTATTACGTAACCGAATAGTATTTTGGGATTTGTTAATTTTAAATTGCAGAGAGATTGTGAGGTCATGAAAAAGTCAGGAAATGGTAATTTTGCAAATAATTGCAATTGCAATTAATTATCATAATTTTTGCTGCGATACATGCACCTAATTTTCTTCTTCTTCTAATACCTTGTCCAATTTCTGACAGTGGATATTACAATAACTGTAATAACATCTTGTTATATGATTTTTCATTAGAAACAATAAACATATCTATCTATCTATCTATCTATCTATCTAATAACTGTAATAATTTGTTTGCTTTGTTTGTTTGTTTATAAAATGTTTTGTTTAGTCTGGATCTCTTCTTCTCTCGAATTTATCAGGGACTATGGGCCGTTGAAGAATATTATTCTTCCCGTCGGTTGTTTGAAATATTCCAGCTTTCGAACCTTAAGTGTTTTAGTTATTTCAGTTTTCTATTTCAAAATATCAAATAAGGAAATGGTTCAACACTTCAAAACATAACGGAAGGAAAATCAGTTGGACCAGATGATATTCCTGGGGAGGTTTGGAATGCATTAGGAGAGACAGGAGCAAGTTGGCTAACAGGTTTATTTAATAGAAATTATGGAAGTTAGACAAATGCCAGATGAATGGAGAAGCAGTATATTAGTACCTGTTTACAAAAACAAAGGAGATATACAACAATGCACAAACTACATGGCCATAAAAATACTTAGTCACACCATGAAAATGTGGGAGACAGTTATTGATAGAGAGATAGGTACGTGAAGAAACCGAAATATCTGATAATCAATTTGGCTTTATGCAGGGAAAATGTACAACAGATGCAATTTTAAGGGTTGAAAAATAAAGGTATAATTAAACAAACGGTCATATGATACTCATGGATTTTAAGAAAGCATATTATGATAGAATTCCTCGAGATATTCTGTGGTGGGCACTCAATAAGAAAGGAGTCTCCGGTAAATATGTAAAGATTGTGAGAGATAATAATATATGTATGAGGGAGTAACAACTAGTGTCAGGGCAGGTGTGGGAGAGACTGATTTTCATGCGAAAGTATGATTGCAACCAAGGCTCGGTGGTTAGTCCTTATTTATTAACAGTAGTTTTGGATCAGATAACAGCGAAACTACAGGGTAACATTACGGGTTAATGTATGCTGATGATGTGGTGGTGGTGAGAAATATTAAAGGCGACTTAGAACAAAAACTGGATAGTGGGGATAATCTCTTGAGAAAAAAGGTTTAAAACTTAGTAGGACTGTAGGACAAAGACGTCTAGCGGAACGTCTGGTGAGACGTCGGTCAGTAGGAAGACCAAGGAAGAGGTGGATAGACGAAGTGAGAACCGATGCTATAGAGATATTGAGGGTGGACAACTGGAGGAGAGTAGCCAGAAACAGAGATACTTGGAGGCGGATGCTCGGGGAGGGCAGGGCCCAACTTGCGATGTAGCGCCATAGAAGAGAGAGATAGGACAAAGACAGAGTATTTGGAATGTTCATTTAAAGATGGAATTACTGCAAATAAAATGATATCTTTTGATAGTGAAATGATTGTGAAAAGTGAGCGTTTTAAGATGAGTAGTACAGAGTCATGGGAAAATAGATGGAGATGGATGCAGGAGAATTAGGGTTGGATGGATGAAATAGAAGGAAGCAAGTGGAGTGTTGTGTGACAGAAAAATTCCAATGAATCCGAAGGGAACATTCTATAAAAAAGCCATAGAACCAGCTATGGTGTACGGACTTGAGTGTTGGGCAGTTAAAAAGAAAGAGAAACAACGAATGCATGCGAGAGAAATGTCAATGCTTAGATAGATGAGTGAAGTAACAAAAAGGCTAAAAATAGGAATGAGTAGGTAGGAGCATAGGTAAGATGGTTTGGTCATGTTTACCGTCAAGACGTTATTCACCCAATTCGAAGCATTGCTGAACTGCTGGCTACTGGAAGAAGTAGGAGAGAAATGCTAAATAAGACCTGGGAGGAGACCCTTGGGCAGCACATGTAGGTAAAGGGGATTGATGCTGATATGACCCAAGGTAGAAACTTATGGAGAAATGCAATTAGGCAAGCCGACCCTGCATAGGGAAAGACAAATGTTGATCACTTCAATTTTCTATTTAGATATTCTTCGGTCGCACCAGATTTTAAAGGCTTCCAATATTTTTATTAGTATATCCAAGAGACTCTTTAAATCCGCCTCTGGGTCTGATCATTATTAGTTGTATCTCTGTTTTGCTGATAACTATAAATTTTGCTCCTAGAAGTACCTAATCTATACCTAGATAATATACAGGGTGGGGCATTAGTGTGACAAAGTCCAATTACTCGTTTGTCGTAAGAGATACGAAAAAAAGTTATTTAGGTAAAAGTTGGGGCATACATAGTAACATAATTTAAAAATATTTTCAAATATACAGAGGCGTCCGTGTTAACAGGGTGACACAAACTTATGTTTTTTTAAATAGGACATCCTGTATATTTTTACATTTTTGGATTCTCCTCAATGTTTCCTTTCTTAAAATGTATGGTTTTGTAATATTATACGAGGTACTTTAAAAGTTAATTACGTTTTTTTGTTAATTTCGTAGCAATATCTACACCCTGTAGAATTGTAGTGATTTGACACCAAAACTTATATTAATATTCAAACAATTTTTAATATAGTCTACTATTGTTAATCATTAACATTATAGCGAAATGTTTAATTTTAGTATACAGGGTGGGTCGAAACTCGGAATGAGTATTTTCTTAGTTTTCTTAAAAGGAACACCCTGTATTTTAGTATTGTAATGAAATTATATTTTATGATACTTTTTTATTTCTTAAGCATTCCCTATACCTAAGTGCTTTAATTTGTAAGTTATTCGTGATTCTTTAAGCCAAACATTAATTGCAACAAAAATTACGTGAAATTTTATTAGGTGGCCGTGAAAATATCCAAAGAAAAATAATTTTTCAAAAAAAATACATAATAATCTAGCCTGATCCTTAATTTATTAATATTGGATGAGATATCCAAATACGTTCGTAGTTAAGGTTGTTGGTGCTTAAAATATTAATCAAACATACAAAATTTTCCCTAGTTGGCTATGACAGAAAATTTGCTTAAACATTTGACATTATACTTAGTTCCAGTTGATTTGTTATTAGTACTAATATTAATTTTTCTAATGAGGAACTGATTAACATAGCTTTGTGCTAGGAGAGTATAACAAAAATGAGCTACTTGCAATAAAAATTTATCATCAGCAATTCGTTGATAGAAAACCAAAAAGATAATCTTTTGAAAGTATACTAAAACGGTTTCAACAGACTAGATACTTAGATTGTAAGAACGGTTGTACTAATATGCAGATCCTCAGTGACATTAAGGATTACTTTTAATGTTTCCTGTTTCCTTCACTTACAATAGTTTTTGTTCGATCAGGTTTATCATAATCTTAGTGTTCAGTCCGTTGAAACCGTTCTAGTATATTTTTAAACGTTTCTTTTCTTAATTGTCGTCTATCAGGGAATTTCTGATGAAAAATTCTTATTGCTAGTAGCACATTTTTGTTATACTCCACTAGCACAAAAATCTTATTAATTAGTTCCTCATTAGAAAAATTCATATTAGTAATGGTAACAGAGCAACTGGAACTATAAAAATAGTATAATATCAAATTTTAAAGGAAATTTAGTGTCATAGCCGACTAGGTAGGATATTGTATGTTTTTATTAATATTTGGCGCACCAACAATGTTAACTACGAATTTATTTGGATATCTCATCCAATATTAATAAATTAAGGATCAGTCCAAATTATGATGTATATTTTGATGTAAATTTTCGCTTTTTTCGCCTATTACCAAAAAGTTAAGCATTTTAAACAAATTTGAGACTAAGAAACTCATAAATCGTATAAAAAACTTCAATATGGCGTTCGCTGAATATGTCTATCCTTATTGGTTGCTTAGAAAATTGCAAAATAAATCATAAATTTTGAGTTTTTATCAATATTCATAACATGTAAAAATTAACTCAGAACCTTCTTATTAGACGGAATGCTGAGACTTCTGGTGCTTAAATCATACCCTAAATTTCAAAGCAATCGGTCAAATAGTTTAAAAGTTATATAATTTGTTTATCCCAAATTAATTTTTTTGCAACACTATAAGTCAAAAAATGATGAAGTTACAGTAATACTTTGGATAGGTTATGAAAGAAGAAGATTTAGACTATTAACTTAATTTAAAAAAAAATGACAAAAAATAATTCTAAATATTGCAAAATTATTTTGCAAAAACATGTGAATTAAAAAAAGGGGGATAACTTCGTTCCTAATTGTCCTAGGACAATTAGCCTAATAAAATAAAAAAAAGTCAAAATGTAAATTCGTACAGGTTAAAACAAATTTTATATCAAAGTTTAGGTGGGTTCAAAAGATATTTTCAAGAAAGTATCCAAATCATACAAGGGGAATATTGTTTAAATAATTAAAAAGGGGTCATTTTTGTAAAAAAAAATACTTTTTTAACTGCTGAGGTAATCCACTTATCGATGAAGGTCTATGGAATTTTTTTCTGCAAAGTTGAAGAGAAAATATTTCACATAAGACTTACTAAATTAAATTTGACCCCCTATTTATTTAAGTAATTGTATATAAACTTAAAAAAAATTGCAAAAAAATATTTTTAGCGTTTTAAATAAGCACTATAAAATATCTTTTTTTACAGACTAAGTTGCGCTATATTACCAGTATTAAGCAAAAAAAAATTGGTCAAAAAATATTTAATATTTTTTGAGATATTGAATTTGTTTTTAAGTGTTACTATATTTTCAATTGCAAAAACGCGGTTGTTGCCAAAGAAATATTCATCTGCTTAAGATCTCATTATTTTTATTTTTATGTATATTTTCGATAAATGTATTGATAAATTCAAATTTCAATTAAACTCCCCCTTAAAATGGCATTTGAAAATTATTCAAATTTGTTTATAATTTGTTTTTTTTAATAACGTCGCGGGGATTAAGTATTTTGAAATGCCGTTTCGATAATTGGGTTCCTGGGAATTTTTTACTAATTAACAAATTTTTTTGTCGTTTTTTCTTCTTCTTTTTTTTCTTGGAGTTATATTATTACGGGCCCTTTTAGGGTTAAATTTTATTAAGAATGTCGAACCTCTGGGTTGTAGATTCTAGACCTAAAAATATTAAGATTTAACTAAAATCTCTTAAATAAAATGTGGCTACTTACTGAGTTACAGGGTGTTTTATTTAAAAATTTAAAAATTATTTTTACCTAGTACTTTAAAACTATTTGACGTATCCTTATCATACTTGGCAGAAAGTGTAGCTATTATACACCCTACTAAATTGTGATTTATAAACGTTTCTTGCTAGTGCCAGAGGCGTACGACAGGGGATAGTGGATGATTGACCCTTCCCAAATTCTACGCCACTGAGTGAATTACTATTTTAGCGAAATTTTTCGATTTTCCAATACTTTGTATGTAAGTAACTTTATTGGTATCGATAAAGTCATCAGTTTGAGAGATATTGGAAGTTTAAAATGAATGAATGAATTAAAATAACTATGCCGTTTCATTTTTAACGTCCAATATCTCGAAAACTAATGACTTAATCGTTACCAGTAAAGAGTTTATTATTTACAAAGAAAGTATTAGAGAATCGAAAAATTTCGCCTAAAATAGTAATTCCCTCAGTTGCGTAGAATTTGGGAAGGGTCAACCATTAACTATCCCCTGTCGTACGCCTCTGGTAGTAGCTAGAAACTTTTGTTTATCACAATTTAGTAGACTGTATAGTACCCACACTTTCTGCCAAGTATGATAAGGATACGTCAAATAGTTTGAAAGTAGTTGGTAAAAATAATTTTTAAATTTTTAAATAAAACACCCTGTAACTCAGTAAGTAGCCACATTTTATTTAAGTGATTTTAAACCAATCTTAATATTTTTAGGTCTAGAATCTACAACTTAGAGATTCGACATTCTTAATGAAACTTAACCTTAAAAGGGCCCGTAGTAATATAACTCCAAGAAAAAAAAAGAAGAGGAAAAAAGACAAAAAATTTGTTAATTAGTAAAAAATTCCCAGGAATCCAATTATCGAAACGGTATTTCAAAATGTTTAATCCCCGCGACGTTATTAAAAAAAAACAAATTATAAACAAATTTGAATATCCACAAGGAAGAATTTCCTGTAGCTGGCTGTATACCATTAATTACAAGTAAAATTTAATAAAAAATTTTGGTCCTGGTAAAAGGTATATTATTTTAAAAAACCCTATAGGGCTACAAACATCGAACAAAACGTTTTCGCTCTAAAAAGAGCATCATCAGTGTTGCAAGAACATGGTGAGCCAACCAAAAAATACGAAGGTCAAAGCCTTTCAAAAATGGACTAAAAGTCACATCAAAATGCTAACATAGCAAATTCCAAAGGATGGATATAATCCCTAAGGATACGGCCCTAGGATAACATATGACCCCCACACGTTGTAAGTGGGTCAAAGGTAACAAATTAGGTCATTATGTTACAAGAGCTGACAGGCTTGAATAATTTTCAAATGCCATTTTAGGGGGAAGTTTAATTGAAATTTGAATTTATCAATACATTTATCGAAAATATATAAAAAAATAAAAATAATAAGATTTAATACAGGTGAATACTTCTTTGGCAACAACCTCGTTTTTGCAATTGAAAATAGAGTAACATTTAATAAACAAATTCAATATCTCAAAAAATGTAAAATATTTTTGGACCAATTTTTTTGGTTAATACTGATAACATAGCGCAACTTCTTCTGTAAAATAAGATATTTTATAGTGCTTATTTAAAACGCTAAAACTAATTTTTTGCAAATTTGTTTTTAAAGTTTTATGTATAATTATTTAAATAAATAGGGGGTCAAATTTAATTTTGTAAGTCTTATGTGAAAAATTTACTCTTCAACTTTGCAGAAAATAATCCTATACACCTTCATTAATAATTGAATATCCTCAGCAGTTAAAAAATAAGTTTTTTTGCAAAAAATTACCCCTTTTTAATTATTTAAACAATGATCCCCTTGTATGATTTGGATACTTTCTTGAAAATATCTTTTGTACCCACCTAAACTTTGATATAAAATTTGTTTCAACCTGTACGAATTTACCTTTTGATTTACATGTAGTGTAATTTTATTTTACTAGACTAAATTGTTTTTCTTTCTAAATGTGTATAAAAATTCAGTTTTTCTAAATATGAAAAAATAATTTTTCTACGGGTAACGGTTAAAAAGTTACTCTAATTGTTTAGTAAGTAGTAAGTTTTTTAATTAGCAATTTTTTTTAGCAGCAATTTTTTTTAATTAAGATAGTAGTATAAATCTTCTTCTTTCATAAACTGTCCGAAGTATTACTGTGACCTTATAATTTTCTGACTTTAGTGTTTAAAAAAAATGAATTTGGATAAACAAATTAAATAACTTTTAAATTATTTGACAAATTGGTCTGAAATTTACAATATAATTTAAGCACGAGAAGTCTCAGGTCTCAGCATTCCGTGTAATAAGAAGGTTCTAACTTAATTTTTACATGTTATGAATTTTAACTATTTAGAATGGGAAATAAGCCACAATATTATTAAAAAATGATTTTTATTAACGTTTCGACGCCCAAATCGGGTGCCGTTGTCAAAATACAAAATACTATTAATATAAACAAAAATGTTGTTGCTTAGTAAAAAAATTCTTCTAATAATTTATTTAATTTGACTCATTTATATCGGCAATTCAGATACATATGATACATTTTAAAGTAGAAGACTTTAAAATGATATTGCCAATATTTATGAGTTGCGTTCCTGGGACGACTTTACTGAAAGATAGTTCATTCGATTACATGAAATCAACCCCAACTCTAACGCGAGAATTTTAATGTCACCGTTGCATGTGTTTGTCTTTTTAAAGACAGATCACATGCTACGATTTTTTTTGTGACGGATATTCTTGAGTTGGGGTTGATTTCATGTAATCGAATGAACTATCTTTCAGTAAAGTCGTCCCAGGAACGCAACTCATAAATATTGGCAATATCATTTTAAAGTCTTCTACTTTAAAATGTATCATATGTATCTGAATTGCCGATATAAATGAGTCAAATTAAATAAATTATTAGAAGAATTTTTTTACTAATCAACAACATTTTTGTTTATATTAATAGTATTTTGTATTTTGACAACGGCACCCGATTTGGGCGTCGAAACGTTAATAAAAATCATTTTTTAATAATATTGTGGCTTATTTCCCATTCTAAATAGTTAAAATTGTAAAAATGCCACAAGAAAATAGCTTCAGAACAATGTTATGAATATTTATAAAAACTCAAAATTTATGATTTATTTTGCAATTTTCTAAGCAACCAATAAGGATAGACATATTCAGCGAACGCCATATTGAAGTTTTTTTATATGATTTATGAGTTTCTTATTCTCAAATTTGTTTAGAATGCTTCACTTTTTAGTAATAGACGAAAAAAGCGAAAATTTACCGTTTTCAACGAAAACTTTTCGTTTATAAATTTGCAAAAGTCTGTGTGTTATTGCGTTGCCGCTCCACAAATACTTAGAACAGGTGTATCGATGGATTCTTATGTAGTTTTGCCTTCTGAATCCAAATCTGAAAACGGCATTTCGATATCTCTAACCGTCTTCGAGATAATCGACCTCAAAGTCTAAAATGTGACGTCTCAATCCGGTTATTTCCTACTGACGCACTAAACGTCAGCTCAAATGGTTGATTAGGAAGTAGGCTACTTTTTTAATCTTAATTTGTTCACCAAAGCATAGTTTATTTACATTTGAGTTTGACACTTCGTGAATGTCAAACTAAATTTTAAATTAATTATTAATAAAACATCAATGACATTTGATAGTGAATTTAATTATTATATAAAATAAATAAGATGTTCAAAAATACAATTTGAGTATATTTTAAAAGCAATAATTTATTAAGTAGGTATATATTTACGAGTGTACCTATCCTTTATAATACCTACTCTTTATAATGCCTTTATAATTCTAATGCCTACCCTTTATAATAAATGGACTGTTCCATTTGTTATGAAATTAAAATACAGGGTGTTCAGCAACTCTACCGACAAATGGAGGTTCCTCAGATAATTTTAAGACAATTTAACCCAATTCATCTAGTCCGAAAATGCTTCCTAAAGAAGCTAGAGCTATTTGAAGATGCCGTCTGGTAATTAGTTTATCTTAAATATCTCCAGAACGCTTCTATTTAGAAGAACGAAAATTGGTACACATATTTATCTTCCAGGGATAAATCGATTTCATTAATTGCAAATTTCTAGTACCGGTCATAGGCGTCCGTTTGGGCAGGGCATCAATTATATTATCGCATAACTTTTTTGTATTCAATTTTTAAGCACTTTTGAGTCTGGATTATTAAAATGTAAGGTATTATAGTACTAAAAGGTACTCTTACTTTAAGTCGATAGGATACACCGTTTTCTAGAAAAATCGATTTGAAAATTTTTCGTTGTTTGAATATCAAAAAAAAATTCAATATAAAAAATATTTAGAAAAATCAAAATTGGTACATTTATTTATATTCCACAGATGAATCGATTTTATTAATTGTGAATTTCTAGTACCGGTCATATGCGTCCGTTTTGGGTAGATCAACGGTTATTTTATCGCATACCTTTTTGTCTTTAATTTTTAAGGATTTTTGACACTAGATTATTAAATTATGAGGTATTGTAGTATTAAAAGTTACTCTTGCTTAAAGTTGGTAAAATACACCGTTTTTTTTAATTTTCAAATTTTTTTTCAAATTCAGGAAACGAAAAATTTTCAAATCGATTTTTTTAGAAAACGGTGTTGTTGCCCCACCCAAAACCACCACCCGAAGTCACCATAGATGGAATCGATTTATCTCTGGAAGATAAATATGTGTACCAATTTTCGTTTTTTTTAACTAAAAGCGTTCTGGAGGTATTCAAGAAAAACTAATTACAAGACGCCATCTTCAAAGAGCTCTAACTCCCTTAGGAAGCATTTTCGGACTAGGTGAATGTGGTTAAATCCTCTTAAAATTATCTGAGGAATCTCCTGTCTTCGTTTGTCGGTAGAGTTTCTGGACACCCTGTATAGTCGGTTCGCTAAACTCGAGACAACTGGCTAGTGATTTTAGTAGGTAATTTTTTTGTTTTTAGCGAATTTTGCCAAAATTGGCAAAATTACTAATTATTTAGTAATTATTAACTAGGTAATTAGTAATTATTTTTTTTTGTCAAATTGGCAAAATTATTGACTAAAATCACTTGCCAGTTGTGTCTGAGTTTAGCGAACCGACAGTATATGAAATAATATTGTTTGGTATAAAAAATTATGGTCTGATATGTGCAATTCTAATGAAAAAAAATATTTGAAGATTTTTCTCAAATTATGGATACCAACATTTTCATTTATAACTCTTTTATTTTTAATTTGACGAAGGAAAGTTATTCTTCATAAAAAGCTATTCATGTTCTAAGATTTATGATGCAACCAACATATTGTATAAAAAAATGTATAAACATTCTCAATTTCTTTGCAAAACGAAAATGCAGCAGCTGCATAATACTCTGGTTAAAGCGGAGAGTGCAGGAAGAGTCTATACCGGTTTCGGAGATCTTTTTCCCCTCATCAGTAAACCCATACCCTCTTCTCTCCGCTTTAACCATTTACCATAGCTTGGGCCTTCCCGAATTGCAAAAAAAGAAATGTCACGGATGAACTAGGGCCCTAGTTCATCCGTGACTAGTTTTTTTAGGTTTTTCGGATCATTCCAAACAGAAAAGGTCTTTAGCGACTTTTCTCTAAAGTTGATATTTTTTGACATATAAGCGATTAAAAATTTCGAAATCGGCCATTTTTAACCTTCAAAAACTATGTGAAAAACTTAAAATTTGAATGTTGCCAAGGTAGCTATTGTCCTTTTCATGAGCATTTTTCAGTGCGTAACAAATGATAGGAAAAAGGGTAAGTCCGTGATAATACACATTTATGACATTTATTCTAACATGACATTTTAGTTAAATCTGACAGTTGTCACATTTTATTTTCAATTTAGAATAAAAACAAATCAAACATGTTTCTTGCATTTATAAAATGGTATTTTCTTTGATTTGTATAGTCTTATAAATTATACAGATTATATTTGTAATATTATTATCTAATTAAAAAAAATATTTTTATTAAGGCGCCATCTATCGACAACTAGAATAACTAGAATAAGTGCCGGTTGTTCCAACGTTAATCAACATTGATCACTATCAAATATTTAATTACTGTCACAACTGTCAATGTCAACTTTGGTTGGGTTGCTGAAAACATAGTTAATTATAATTATGAGATTAGTTAGTCCATTAACATAACAATTATTAACATAATTGATTAAATAATTTCATAATTGTCATCAATAATTATGTTTTCGGCAACCCAACCAAAGTTGACATTGACAGTTGTGACAGTAATTAAGTATTTGATAGTGATCAATGTTGATTAGCGTTCGACCAACCGGCCCTAGATGTTGTAAATGTCTGTAATCACGGACGTGCCTTTTTTCTGTCACATACAATTTAATGCGTTAGAAAGAAATCGAAAAACTGTGACGCACTGAAAGATGATCATGAGAAAAAGAATAGATATTCTTTAAACATCGATTGATGAAATCCCGAAGAGTTTTTTGCAATACAGTGTTAAAAACTCATTTGTTTTTTAATTTCTAATCACGCGTGCGCGACACCGTTGCATGTGTATACAGTATGGTGCAAATGAAAGGAATAAATTCGTTATTTTGTAAGCCGGCGACTTTAAGGAAAAAACCCGAAAAAGGTCGATTTTTATTTTTAAGTTATGATATTGTGGCATATATGGTATACTAGTGACGTCATCCTTCTGGGCGTGATGACGTAATCGATGATTTTTTTAAATGAGAATAGGGGTCGTGTGGTAGCTCATTTGAAAGATTCTTCAATTCTCTATTCAATAATGTAAACATTTACATAATTATTTATACAGGGTGTCCAAAAAATTTTTATTAAATTAAATTATTTGACAAAAAAAGAAGTAGAAGGACAGCCTGTATAAATAATTATATAAATGTTTATATTACTGAATAGAGAATTGAAGACCCTTTCAAATGAGCTAGCACACAACCCCTATTCTCATTTAAAAAAATCATCGATTACGTCATCACGCCCAGATGGATAACGTCACTAGTATACCATATATGCCACAATATCATAACTTTAAAAAAAAATTGACGTGTTTCGGGATATTTCCTTAAAGTCGCCGGTTTACGAAATAACAAATTTATTCCTTTCATTTGCACCATACTGTCGGTGGAAAATAGTGTCGCGCACGCTTGATTAGCAATTAAAAAACAAAGGAGTTTTGAATATTGTATTGCAAAAAACTCTTCGGGATTTCATCAATCGATGTTTAAAGAATATCTATCTACCTTGGCAATATTCAAATTTTCAGTTTTCACATAGTTTTTGAGGGTTAAAAATGGCCGATTTCGCAATTTTTCAATTTTTAATCGCTTATATGTCAAAAACTATCAACTTAAGAAAAATGTCACTAAAGACCTTCTCTGTTTGGAATGATCCAAAATACCTAAAAAAACTTTGTTCCATGCAAAAAATATAATTTTAGGAAAAAAACAAAAAAAACGTTTAAAAAATTTTTGGGCCACTTTTGTTCCTGGCAACATGCAAATTTGTTAAAAGGGGTCCTTTTTGAGTAAGATTGTGCAAAAAATCCGAATCGGAATATTTTTCCAAGCGGAAGCGCAGTGGCTTTCTGGACTATTATACTTTTTATATTGTGTCATATAAATAATAAAAACGTGGTTAAAAACGTGGTATAAAAAGTTCTATTTTTATAAAAGTGTAATTATTTTAAGTAAAATACGTGGTGTTCTATTAAAAATATCAAAGTTCATGAGGACTTACGATGTAAGTGGAAGAAATAGAGAGCTAAAAATATTTTAGAATCTTAGCTCAGCTACAGTTATGGATAACTAAACTTTAGATATTATGAATCTAACGTGTGGTTTAGGTGAAACACCCTGTATATCGATGGTAATATCCAGGAACCCAATTAGATGTAAGTTAGTAGTGGACGACCATATAATCGAATAGGTAATGGATTGCAGATACTTAGGTGTGGAAATATCTACCGACAGGCATCTGTGGCAAGAATCAAAACAGCAGGCAATGAAAGCAGCGAGAATATCTGGTTTCCTGAGGGATATAATCTGGCGGAATAAATATATGAGCACCGAAAGCAAAGTCCGCATTTATAAGACATGTGTTAGACCCGTACTGACATACGCAGCTGAGACAAGGGCCGAGACAACAAAGACCAAACAGATAATGAGAACAACAGAGATGAAAACCCTAAGATCCATAAGAGGTATCACACTCAGAGATAGAGTACGAAACGAAGACACATTGAGAGAGCTAGGCGTTCAGGACGTAGTGAGATGGACAAGAGCGCGACGACGCATGTGGAGGGACCACGTAGATCGGATGGACCCTGAACGTATGGCGCATTGGGCGAAAACACAGAAGCCCAACACCAAGCGACCCATAGGAAGACCCAAAAAACGATGGTACGAGAGTTGGAGCTCCGGATCGCAGCAAAGACTGTAACAGAAGAAACAGGACATAGTCCTATTACAAGAAAAAGAAGACCCTGTATAAAATGATAATTTTTTTAAATATTTTAATTCATTTGTTTTCTGTTTATAGTTGGTTTATGTGTTTTCTTTTTTTTTTGTTTTTTTACAAATTTTTTATATATTTATTTTTTTGTTTTTAATAATTATTACTTAAAAGCTCGAAAATTTGTTTCTGTTCTTTATTTTTTGTTTGTTTAGTTTGACTCTTTATATGTAATTATTACAAAACTTTACACATGAAATAAATGAAACTGCATTCGCTTTTCGAATTGTTATTTTCGTCAAGTTCGTAACTGCTTGTATCTGCAAAATAAATTAAAACCGCGTTTTATTTGGTTTTGCCAAAATTAAATTTCAAAATTAAATTTATTTAAATGTAACATTTTTCTTTTAGGATCGAGGAGTCGTTTAAAACTAATTCAATATGCCCGGAAGTTCAAAATTCAATTATAAACCAACTTAAAAAATATTCACATGATTCAGAGACGTTGATTTGGGCAGTAAGGTCATCAGCCATTGGAGAAGATTCTGACGAATTGTCAGCAGCTGGTCAATACGAGACATTTTTGGGTTGTAAAAATGAAGAGGAGCTTTTTAACAATATTCTAGCATGTTGGGCTTCTTTATACAACTACAAAAGTGTGCAGTATCGATGGTAAGTATAATATGATATTTCACTATTCTAAATTCTAAATTCCGTAAAGAGGCCCCCGCAGCGTGAAGCTTGCGGGGGGCCCCAATCGCTTAGGGGCCCCATCTTGTCATCTGATATTATGTAAAAATCTGTTATTGTTATATTGTTGTACTTACGTTGTGTGTAACGTAAATTTCTAAATAGACGTATTTGCCAAATGAATCATCTCATAATATCTAGAAACTTAATCCCTTCCGGCCTACCGAAATTGTATGGTAACGACAATAAACTATAATGCTTTGTACGTGACTATTGAAAGATTTGAGAATTGCAATTTGCCGAAATGGGGTTTCTCTTTAATCTTTACCTACGTTTAGTATTTCGATACAATTATCCAGAGGCATAACAGAGGCTCCTGCAGCATGAAGCCCCAATATGTCAAGCGCCCCATCTTGTTGTCTAATGTAAAAATGTGTTTTTATATTATTTGCATACATACGATTTTAAGCAGTGCAGTATTGAAAATGGAGTTGTCCATCCGAATTAATAAAATTGTAGGTATATTCGCTGATAGTAGATAGTGCACGAAGAAAATTGTTGATCTCATAGAATAATACTAATGCAATCATTTAGTAATTTTTGTTCCATTTTATTGTATACCAATAAAGACGAAAAATGTCGTCATAAACAATGCATGAATACACCAATAGCTCAGTAAATGACAGTTTTGGAGTAAAATTATCAGCGTCACGACGGACATATTTGCTTGACAATTTGGATTTAGGTTCTAGTTATACTCCACTTCAAAGTTGGATTTAAGCCGTTGGTTGCTTTTACTTCGGGGGGTGACACCCCTGGTTGGTGTGGAAAACATACGTTTAACATAAGTCTGGAAATGTATAAATTGACTAATTATAAGCAACTTTTGTTCTTCTATAGAGTTTCTTAATATATGCTAATACTTTTCAAGTCATTTGCGAGTGAAAATGTTTATTAAAAAAAAAACAACGTTTTCAGACGGGTTTTTCGCAAATAACTTAAAAATAGATATTTATCGAATTAAATATTAGATATCGAAAAAATATTTGTAGCAAAAATGTAGCTTATAAGATTCAGAAAATGGTGTACTTATTCATGAAGTCTATCAACACAGTAAAAGCACAGTTGAAGCTCATGAAAAATTATTCTTATTTGTCCAATTCCAAATCGAATATTTTAACCTGAAATAACCAAAAAACTAAGCAATTTTCTGGAAAAACTCTTAAAACTTTTTTAAATGTTTCAAAAAAAGATTTATTTTTATTTTTTATAAAAGTTTCTAGCATCAAAACTATACGAGTTAGGCTCAAAATAAAGTTGGCCCCTTTTTTGGTAAAAATATCGTGAAAATCTGCCCCTATTTCGCACCTCAAATAAAATTTATCATTAGCGCTTTATAATTTATATTACTTTAAATATTTATTGTTTATATGATCTGTAAGTTTGACCGGTTCAAAGTTCTTATTTTTGAAAAAATTTTAGTTTTTTTTATTTTGGAAAAAGCCTTTTTTTCAAAATAACTTAAAAAGTATTAGTGATACGAAAAATCTCAATGAGTAAAGAAATGTAGGTAGGTCTTGCTTTTATAAACATTTTGGCTTTATTTTATTTTTCTGTAAGACAAAAATTGGTTAAGACATGGCTGTTTAAAATTTGCATATACTTGTGATTAGTGACTCGTTCAAGCCCTTAAACTAGAACCCTTTTAAAAATAAGCACTTTGAACCGGTGAAACTTACAGGTCGTATAAAAAAGTTAGGTAATTTGTAAGGCGATGATGATTAGTTTCTAAAAAAAATGGTATTAACTGTATTTTGAGCGTAACTGGCTTAGTTTTGATGCTAGAAACTGTGTAAAAAATAAAGCTTCTTTTAAACACTTAAAAAAGTTCTAATGAGTTTCCTCGAACAGTATTTCATTTTTTGGTTATTTCACGTTGAAATATTCGATTTGGAATTTGACGAAGAATAAGTCAATTTCATGAACTACAGTTTTCTTTTACTGAGTCGGTAGACTTCATTTTTGTTTCACTTTTTTTTATAAGCTTGATACATTTTTGCTAACAATGTTCTTTTCGATCGAATACTTACCCTTTGAACTATTTGCGAAAAATTGCCTAAAAACGTGGTTTTTTTGTTAAACAATAAACATTTTTACTCGTAAATAACTCGAAAAGTCTCGAGTTGACCACTTCTGTGGTGACACTGAAAATTACACGGTATCGCCATATTTTACGTTGATTTACTGGGCTGTAACACATATAGGTATTTGTTACACATGTCGCATTGGGTGATTTTTTAAAGGGGGCCCCATTTCCAATTCTGCGGGGGGCCCCGACGGAGTTTGTTACGCCACTGCGTTTGGTAGTGGAACCGATTAGTTTAACCGTTCAAGCATTTATATGTTTATAAAAATGTTGTTATAATTTTTTTTATTTTTCTTATTAAAATCGTATATTCTTATAATATGTCTATTGTTCGAGCCATTTAAATATTGCATTAATTTTAGTTGTCTGTTTGATGCACACGCAGTATTCAAAACCGTTGGATTAATATAAACACATTCTTCCACTTATAGACGATTTAATTTATTTTGATAATAATTGGTTCAGAGAAAATTTTGTCATACGATTCAGCTGTTTGCTGCATAGAAAAAATCTTTACGATACGCTGGGGACAGAAATTAACCGTTGATGTGCCGGGAAGGATACGTCGCAGGGACTGGTCATGTTTTCTTCCATACCGCGTGATAAAAACATTTTTTTAATTATTTTACGTTGTTAGATCCAATAGAAATATACTGTTTTCGTTATTCATTTTTGTGCGATCTTTTATACTAACTTAGGGTAAGAACAGAACAAGTGGGTCGAGGTGGAGGTGTAGGTCGCGGTGGATGCTACTAGTTAAGTCGCGGTCGATGTCGACAGCACATAGCAAGGAGGTCACCTGCGCTGTCAGTCGAGCTAGAACCACTGATTTAGATAAATAGAGGTTTTTTAATAAAAATAATTTTATTTACTTTCTAACCCGGGGTAGTTGTTGACGACGGGTAGTTTTCAAGCGTGCCCCACACTTATAATAAAAGCAACTACAACTAACACAACCTACAACTAAGCGTATCTAAGACCGAATAGTTTGATGAGGTTTTCCAGGTTTTTCCTTATGTTTTATAATGGGTTTACTTTTAGAACGGGAAGATAATTTTACATTATGATTGACAGGAAGGCCCTGGCAACAGACAATAATGGGTCTTTAATGTGGGTGCCTGGTCATGGAGGGGTGTATGGGAATGAACGAGCAGATATGTTGGCAAAACAAGGCTCTAGAAAAACTTTTGAAGGCCCAGAATCTTTGTGTGGTATCATTAAAGATGCTACAAAAACGAGGTTCAGAAATGGCTGACAAGGAATCATCAAATGAAATAGAGAACCACTCAAGGGCAAATCCAAACTAAAATAATCAAGAACATTGATAAAACCTCTCGAACAATTTGATGAACCTCAATAAACGAGAGATCAAAACGGTCACTGTAATAGTGACAGGACAGGACATTGCTGTTTAAGAAACCACCTATACAAACTAGGTAAGCTGAATGAACCAATGTTGCAGAAAGTGCAAAATAGAAGAAGAGACTCTCATACATATACTGCACCATTGCAATGAAAAGCAAAAAATACGGATGAAATTTACTTTCGTTAAATAATGCCCTAATTTATCCTTATTAAACTACGTATAATATACCGGGTGTCCACTTATATTTTCCCCCATTTTAACTGCCTATAACTTCTCAACGGCTCAAGATAGAAATATGCGGTTTTCGCTGAAATGTTTTATTTTAGTAAAAGTTTTGTCTGAATAGATTGAATTTTTTATATCGCTTTCAAATACGAAAAAAAATGGCGGATTTAAAAAAAAACGTTGTTGACTTTTTTTTTAATGGAACACCCAGCATATTTTTTTGTAAATTGAAAGAAAGGTCATTCACCTATCCAGCGATATACAGTTTTTCAAAATCGGTTGTCAAATATGTAAATAACTGAGCAAAATGATATTATGTTATGTGATTTCCACATTGCATCTCTCATTTTAAAAATTAATTGCTCAGTCATTTGGCAACCGATTTTAAAATTTTTTATATCGCTGGATAGGCAAATGACCGTTTTTTCAAGATACAAAAAAATATACTGGGTGTTTTAATAAAAACAGTCAACAACGTTTTTTTTTTCAAAAATCCGCCATTTTTTATTTAAAAGCGATATAAGAAATGGTCACTTACCTAAAAACTTGAAAAAACGGTCATTTATCTATCCAGCGATATAAAAAATTTTAAAAATCGGTTGTCAAATGACTGAGCAATTAATTTTTAAAATGAGATGCAATGTGGAAATCACATAACTTGGTTAGTTATGTTATTTAGGTATGTGATATCCACGTTGCACCTCTCATTTTAAAAATTAATTACTCAGTGATTTGACAACTGATTTTGAAAAACTTTATATCGCTAGATAGGTGGATGACCTTTCTTTGAATTTACAAAAGAATATACTGTGTGTTCCATTAAAAAAAAGTCAACAACGTTTTTTTCAAAAATCCGCCATATTTTATTTCGTATTTGAAAGCGATATAAAAAATTCAATCCATTCAGACAAAACTTTTACTAAAATAAAATATTTCAGTGAAAGCCGCATATTTTTATCTTGAGCCGTTTAGAAGTTATAGGCAGTTAAAATAAGGGAAAATATAAGTGGACACCCGGTATATTAAAGTATATTGTATATCTAGAAGTTGAAATGTCATTCGATATGCGATCCTTATTTCATCAACTTTATTGACTTTATTTCTTATATTGTAGGCAACATGGGTTACCGATTATAACGGAAATGGCAGTAGTAGTACAAAAAATGATTCAGGCTACTGCAGCAGGTGTTCTTTTTACTTGTCACCCTTCAACATCTAATCCTTCACAAATGGTCATTACATCAAACTTTGGACTTGGTGAAGTAAGAATACTATAAAAAAAATTCAAAATAATAATTTTAAAATTTTGTAGACTGTAGTTTCTGGAGAAAGCGACCCTGATAATTTTATCCTTAATAGAACTTGGAATGAACAAATTTATGTTATGGACAAGAGCCTGGGCAATAAACACAAAGTATTAAAAATGACAAACGGAAGTTTAGAGGAAATTATAGACAATCAGATATACAGCGAAGCTTGGAGTATATCGGAGAAACAGGCTGTCGATTTGGGTAAAATTGGTATTTTATTAGAGCAAGCTTTTGGAAATCCTAGAGACATTGAATGGGCCTATTCGGATGTAAGTGGGTTCTTATTCTTCTTCTTCTAGTGCCGACTCCACAAATGAAGGTTGGCTACAATCATTGCAAATTCGTCTCTATCTTCTGCTTTGCTGAAAAACGTCTGTCTGTTTAACCCGGTCCAGTGGCGAATGATTTTCAGCCAGGATATTTGTCGTCTACCAGGACCCCTTTTTTCTTCGATTTTACCCTTCATAATCAGCTGTAATAACTCGTATTTATCATTTCTAAGTATGTGCCCCAAATATGCTGTTTTTCTCTTTAATGGTGGTCAAAAGTTCTCTGTCTCTGCCCATTCTGTGCAACACCATATCATAATATGATTCTTATTAAATTCGTCTTTGATTAGGGTTCTTATTAAAAACAAATAACGTGTGATAAATATGATACAAAAACTATGTATGTATTAGACCGGGAGATATACACAAGTTCAGCCACGATTTTCTCAGTCCTGCCTTTTGCAATACTGGAAGGGTAGACGAAGTACTTACAATCTGTGGAAACATCCACAAATTTCCTGTGACATTTTCCTGTAAACACTAGATTTTCCCAAAAAATAAAAATAGGGTTTTGCGATGAATTTCTAAGTCCTGCCATATCCGTTTAATGACAGGATACTATCGATTTTATGAAGAAAACTTTTTGGACGGAAGGGATGCAAACGGGCTAACGGAGTATATACAGAGAGCACGTAAAGGTTGGAATAAATTCATTTTCTCAAGAATGGACAATTTTGGAAAAAAATCCAGAAATAGGTCGATTTTTATTTTTAAATTAGGACTTTTTGGTTTGGCATATATATCATACTAGTGACGTCACCCATTTGGGCGTGATGACGTCATTGATGATTTTTTTAAATGAGAATAGGGGTGGTGTTATAGCTCATTTGAAAGGTAATTTAATTCTCTATTCAGTAATATAAACATTAACATAATTATTTATACAGGGTGTCCAAAAAAAGTTTTTTGAATTAAATTTATTGACATAAAAAGAAGAATCTGTGTAATTTATTTATTTCCAAATACATTTTACTGCTATCATAAAACAGGAAAAAATGTTTATTTGACAAATAAATATTGTTTTTTGCAAATTCAATATTAAAGCAGCCACCCACCTGCCTTTTGACAATTAGAGCATTTAATTTAATCGAAAAGCCCTGATTTTTTTTCAAATAAAATTTTTTTTCTGTTTTGTGAGAGCAGTAAAATGTATTTTGAATTAAATAAATTACACAGTCTTAAGTCTTCTTTTTATGTCAAAAAATTTAATAAAAAAATGTTTTTTTTCGACACGTTTCGACACGGCACGACACGGATAAATAATTATGTTAATGTTTACATTACTGAATAGATAATTAAATCACCTTTCAAATGAACTATCACACGACCCCTATTCTCATTTAAAAAAATCATCGATGACGTCATTATGCCCAAATGAGTGACGTCACTAGTATGTTATATATGTCAAAAAGTCCTAATTTAAAAATAAAAATTGACCTGTTTCGGGATTTTTTCCAAAATCGTCCATTTTCGAGAAAATGAATTTATTCCAACCTTTACGTGCTCACTGTATGTATATAAACATGTAAGGAAAATAATGAAATTTTCATGATTTTCTGGGTCCTGCCAACTAAATAAATTAAACATATTTATTTCAAAATGATCAAAAAAAATATTGGCATGACATCTCCTAATTTTTAAGTATTCGCGGTGTGCAAGTACTCGGAAGGGATACGCGAAACGATCGCGAATAGCGGAGAAATATTGCAACTTTCTTAAATAATTCATATTGTCAATTGAAATTGTCAAATTGACGTACATTTCATACCTATTGTCATTTAAGAAGAAAAAATATATATTACTTTACAATATTGATATGATATGCAATTATTATATAAAGGTAAATTTAATTAATTGTATTTTGATTGCAGTACTGCATTTTAATAACTAATTTTATTTACTACATACAATTGTTTACGTTTTTATAACATAACCTAAATCTTATTTTTCCCTGAACACCCTGTATATAATTTTAAGATTCCTAAGATCATTTTAAGACAATTTAACACAATTCACTAAGTTTCACAATTCACAATGTTTCCTAAGGGAGCTAGAGCTCTTTGAAGATGGCGCCTTGTAATTAGTTCTTTTTTATATCTCCAGAACGCTTCCATTTCGATACACAAAAACTGGTCCGCCTTTTTATCTTCCAAAGATAAATCGATTCTATCAATTGCGAATCTCTAGTACCGGTCATAGGAGTCCGTTTTGGGTATGACAACGGTTATTTTATCGTATAACTTTTTTGTCTTCAACTTTTAAGCATTTTTGACACTATATTATTAAATTGTGAGGTATTCTAGTACTAAAAGGTACTCTTGTTGCTTTAAGTCGGTAGGATGCACCGTTTTCTATAAAAATCAATTTTAAAATTTTTCCTATTTTGAATTTAAGAAAAATTTGAATAAAAAAATAAACAAAAACGGTGTATTTATCGACTTAAAGCAAGAGTAACTTTTAGTACTAGAATACCTCATAATTTAATACTCTACTGTCAAAAATGCTTAAAAATTAAAGCAAGTTATGAGATTTCGTTGATCTACTCAAGACGGACGCCTATGACCGATACTAGAAATTCACAATTTATAAACTCGATTCATCTCTGGAAGAGAAATAAACGTACCAGTTTTCGTTTCTCTAAATAGTTTTTTTTATTTTTTTTTCAAATTTAAAACCGCAAAATTTTTTAAATCGATTTTTCTAGAACCTGGCGTATCCTACCGACTTAAAGCAAGAGTATCTTTTAGTACAAGAATACCCTATAGTTTAATAATCCAGTGTCAAAAATGCTTAAAAGTTAAACACAGAAAAGTTATGCGATAAAATATCCGTTTCCTTACCCTAAACGAACGGCTATGACCGGTACTAAAAATTGACAATTGATGGAATCGATTTATCTCTGAAAGATAAATAGGTCTACCAATTTTCGTTTTTCTAAATAGAAGTGTTCTGGAGCTATTCTAAAAAAAACTAATTACAATACGCCATCTTTAAAGAGCTTTAGTTTCCTTAGGAAACATTATCGGACTAGGTGAATTGAGTTAAATTTTCTTAAAATTATCTGAGGAATCCCCGAGCTTCGTTTGTTAGAATAGAATAGTTTCTGGACACCCTGTATAATAGGTACAATCCCTACTATAACCAATTAATTGTAAAATTATTGATTTTCTTCCTATTACTTTTATTACGTTTACTTAGATACAAATATGATCTAATCGCTTAAAATAAAGATCTTACAGTTTGGTATTAGATTTGAAAGGTGTGTAAAAATCCGAGACATTACTCAGGATAATATTTAATACCGTACGATTGTTTTACCGATATAAAAATTAATTTTTATGTATTAAATATCTTTGCGATTATCCTGCCACGTTGTAAACGGTTTTAGATTAGTGTTTTTTAAGCATACTTGACATGCCATGACTCAGAAAATTGTGGTGATATGAATATGTTTGTATAACAACCAGCAATAATTTTACAGACTTAAAATTTTATTTTTTATACGAAATAACTACAGAACAATCCTGCCTCTTTGTAAAGAGCTTTATATTAACATTCTTGAGATATGTGCAAAATGGCATGACTCAGAATATCGTGTGACTTTCCACGAATTTTCTTACACATTTTTTAACTATGTATAGGAAAAAAGGTGTAACTAAACATCCTGCCATTTTAAATAATGTCTACTTAAATTATTTATTTTATAATAAAATTTATTTTATGACTCAGAAAATCATGGAACCAGGTTGAAAATTTTCCACAGAATTTTAAAAGGGATAAGTGCAGTTAAACATTAGGAGACGTCATGCCAACATTTTTTTCGATCATTTTCAAATAATTATGTTTAATTGATTAAGTTGGCAGGACTCAGAAAATTATGAAAATTTCATTATTTTCATTACCTACATGTTTGTATATCTATATACTCGTTTAGTCCTTTAGCAACCCTCCTGCCCAAAAAATTTTCTTCATAAAATTGATAGTATCCTGTCATTCTATGGATATGGCAGGACTCAGAAATTCATCGCAACTCCCCATTTTTTTCCTCATGAAAAATCTAATTTTCACAGGAAAAGTCACAGGAAACCCGTAGATTTTTCCATAAATTGTAAGTAACTTTTCTAACCTTCCAGTATTGCAAAGGGCAGGACTTAAAATCGTGGTTGAAGTTCTGTTAATATCTCCCGATTTATATGTAAAGCGTTAACAGACCATTTAGGTCCATTGCTCGATGGATGATTTCCATCGTTTTCTGTTCTTATTTTAATATTTATATATTTAATATTTAAAAGCTGTCAGCTTCCAATCTCTGATTGATATCTCTTTGACATTTTCTATTACTATATATCTCCATTTTTTCTTGGTCTTCCTCTCTTTTTTAGCCTCTAGTACTCTCCAATCAATAATCTTGACTTATCTATTACCTTGCATTCATTCTAGGTGTCCGAGCCATTCTGGTCTACGTTTTTAACTACTTTTGTTATTGGAGGGTTAGAATACAATCGGTATACTTCTACATTAGTTCGTATTCTGCATTCTTTCTCTACTTCTTTTCCTCGAAACATTCTGCGAAGTATCTTTCTTTCCCATAGTCCATGTCACGGCAGCGTATAGCATTGCAAGTCTAATTATATTTTGTATAACTTATTTTATATGTTATATGTTGCTCTTGATCAGTCTAGGTTGATTTCAGTTTCTCCCTTACATTTCTGGCCAATAATAGCACCTAATTAGATATATTCATCCAGCTTTTCGAATTCTAAAACTGATCCATCCTCTAATTTAAAGGAGCCCCTAGTATTTATTCCTTTTGTGCTCGAGATTTCCATCTACTTGGATTTATTAATATTAACTTTCAGTCCTATATTAGAACTTCCCTAATCAGTCTTTTTGCTATACTTGACAGTTCTTTTCCATTTCTTTCAATTAGAACCACATCATCAGCGTAAGTTAAGTATTGACGATCTTTGTAGAAAAGAGTACGGAACCTATTTGTCTCACAATCACTTACAATTTTTTCTACAACTAATATTTAATAGCAAGGTAGATAACATCCTTGGCGAACATCTTTTCTCACTTCGAATTCTTGTGAGACTGTACCATTGCATTTCAACACATATGATTTTTCTAATTGTCATTTTTACCAATCTTACTATTTTTTTTATACTTGGAATTCTTTTAGCGTTTGTATTAATTTGTTTCTGTCCATTATTGTAAGCGGCCTTATAATCAACGAAAAGTAATTATGCTGAAATGTTGTATTTATAGCAATTGGTCAGGATTTGTTATAACATAAAAATTTTATCAGTTGTTGATATTCCATTGTAAAATCCTCTCTGGTATTCCCCTAGATTCTTGTGCACATACCTATATTTCTAGTAATTTTTCTGATTAGTATGGTGAGAAGTTTTTGTGTACAGCTATTATAATGGACTTATTCCAGTATTGGGGAAGTCTTCATATCTCTTATAGTATCTTTAATTTTTCTAATGCAGGACTTGGTATTTCTTCTACTACTATTTGGGGTTCGGGAACATTATAATTTTCTTCAGTAACCACTCCGCCATTTAGCAACTCTTCGAAATATTCTTTTCATCCTCGCATTATATGGTCTTTATCCATTATCAGGTTTCCTTGCCCATTTTTACACTCATCACTCTCCACTGATACCAGTTTTAATGTATTTTACCTCTTTGTAGAAATTTTTTATTTCGTTTTCCGTGTAATTTTCTTCAATATGCTTTACTTTATCATCCATATACTTTCCTATCCGCGCCCTTACGATTTTCTTTGCATTTTTCGTTGTTCGGCATTTCTTCTTTCTAGGTCGTCTTGTTTTTGCGATCCTAAACTTTTTTATCTTCAATCCTACTTCTTTTAACTCTGCTTGTCCCACTTTTTACATTCGTCATTGAACCAGTGTTTTTTTTCTAAATCTTTTTGTTCTTAATATGTTCTTCGACTTTGCTTCCTTTATAGTGTTTGTTAGAAATTTTGTTGTACATATATATATTTTTGTTGTTTTCATTCTGGTGGGATGTAGAATAGCATTATGTTGTTTTATATGCCATTAGAGTGAAAACTTAGTCTTGTTGTATATTACTCGCAGTACCATTATTTGTTTGACATAACTTTCTTGTATATCCTTTTGTTAATCCTGTAGTACCTCAAATGATCAGAGTCTAGGTCTACCCCTTTGCAGGTTTTCACATTTGTTATTAAATTGGAGACCTCCTCTTGTATTAAGATGTGGCCTATTTGGTAAGTTTCATTTGATCCCGGAATTTTCCATGTTCCGTAATATATTCTATTTCCTGGATTGTGTACTTATTATTTTCATTTTGTTCTTAATCGCGAATGTAATCAATCTTTGGCCATTATTATTTGTATTCATAATAAACTTACGTGCATAGAAATCGGCCCACTTAAAAATTTGGTCATTTTTGATGTCTTATATTTCCTAAACCTGTTGACCAATTTAAGTAATTTTTTGAACATGTTATAGCCTGATTCATTAACAATACCGCTGTAATAATATTGTTGCTCGATAGGTAAATTCTCATTGTATACCGGGTGTACCAATCAAACTGTGTTTTTTTTCTCATAGTTCGCATCACCCTGTGGAATATTCTAGCATAACATTCTGTTTTTTGATTCATTCGTTTATGTTGGATAATAAAAAATTTAGGTAGGTACTTTAACAACTAGACATGTTCTTCATCAATACACGGTGTTTCTAAAACGACAAACTTTAAGGGATAATTCTGCATGAAATAATAATGACAGTTGGCTTTATAAACGTATGTCCGCAAATTTCTGAGTTACGGGATATTGAATTTTTTCTTACAAACTGACGATTATTTTATTGCTTTAAAACCGGGTGAGATATGCCAATAACATTTGGTGTTTTTTAAGACGTAGTAATTGCACATTTTTTGACATACAATTAAGAATTTAATATTCACCATTAGCGCGCATACGTGTAATATGACCGATCATATTACCCGTATGTACGCTAATATTGAATATAAAATTCTTTATTTAATGTCAAAAAATCCGCAATAACTATTTCTTAAAACCTACCAAATTTCATTTGCATATCTCAACTGGTTTTAAAGCAATAAATAAATCGTCAGTTTGTAAGAAAAAATTCAACATTCCGTTTCTCGGAAACGAAACATTTGCGGACATACGTTTATACAGCCAACTTTCATTATTTTTTCATGCAGAATTACCCCTTAAAGTGTGTCGCACTTATTTAGAAACACCCTGTATTGATGAAGAACGTTGCTAGTTGTTAAACTACCTAACTTTTTTATTATCCAACATAAACGGAATCAAAAAACAGAATGTTAAGAAAACCCGAGGCTAGACATAGTTGGGTTTTAATTTTAGTACCTATATTAAAAATGCTAGAATATTCCACAAGGTGATGCGAACTTTGAGAAAAAAACACAGTTGGATTGGTACACCCGGTATACAATGAAGATTTACCTGTTTAGCAACAATATTATTACAGTGGTATTGTTAAAGAATCAGGCTATAACATGTTCAAAAAATCACTTAAATCGGTCAACAGGTTTAGGAAATATGAGACATAAAAAATGACCAAATTTTTAAGTGGGCCGATTTCTATGCACGTAAGTTTATGTTAAATTTCGCCCCCTGTTCTCTTCCAACCTTTGCACTGTCATCGTCTATAATAATTTTATTATCTTTCTGGGCATTTCTTCAGTCGATGACTCTAGTTCTTCACAAAATTCATATTTCACTTCTTCTCATTTTTCTTCTGTTGGAGCATGTCACGTATATTTTTATCAGCGATATCATTTTCTCTTTTCCTTTAATTCTAATTGCATACATTATCTCAGATTTTATTACAAATCGTTTTACCTACTTGTGTTTTCTATGTTTTCATTTCCCAGAAATCCTACTCCAAAATTCCTTTTTTCGCGTTCACTTGTATAAAACGTGTATGGATCTAATCTTTTCCAAGCTGTTTCCAGTTAAATGCATTTCTTGTATTGCTATGAGCTATGATATGCTTTACAAAAGGAGCGGGCATTGTAATGATTTTAATATACAGTGATGAATGCGCTAATAACCGACAAAATCACGTACTTAAAAGACGGAAAACGTTATACGTTGTGAAATAAAAAGAGATGAAACTAGTAGAGGTGGGAAATTTAGCGATAGAAACTTATAAATTTACATTACATATATTGATTAAAACTTTATAAAGGGTAAACCCTGTATATTTGATTGTTTCCCACCTTTAGACACGTATCGGACGAGTTTGGCAACTACCACTGTGACAGTGGCAGTTTTAGTTGACATAATCCTCTGATACGTCTAAAGGTGAGGAACAATAAATAGGTAAATTTATAGATTTCTATCGCTAAATTTCCCACCTCTACTAATTTCATCTCTTTTTATCTCGCAACTTAATATGTTTTCCATCTTTTGCGTTATTTTGCCGGTTATTAGCGCGCTCATCACTGTATTTTAACCATCCAAACTCAATTGCGTTATTGGAAGTAGGGAAAGGCGGGCAAAACGGGGTAGCTGCCTAAAACGGGGTACCCACTTTTTTTTCAATATCACTCGCGCCATCTATACGATGTTAATGAAATTATATTATAGACGCCTGTTTACGCCTTCTGTCATAAAGCAGATATAATTAACTGTTAGTCGATTGTTGTGAAGAGTACATGTGCGTTTTTGGTTAACCAAGTTATAATATCGGCCGAAAAATAATCCATCGTTAGTATTACTTAAACAATTTATTATTTAATATCATTACTTCCAACTAACAGTGAATGTGTTCTAGAGTATTCGTTTGTCATTATGTTAAAAAATAAAAACTTGTAATAATTTAAACAGGTCATAATCTCAAAATCTGCTCTTTGGGCAAAATGGGGTACCAATAGGTAGGGTAAAATGGGGTACCCTTTTTACCATACCTGTTGGTAGTCTTTACCCTTTTACCATACCAAGTATGATAGCCGATGATCAAACCAAATCACAGACGAGTAAGAAATCGCAATTGAATTAAACTAAAAAAGTCAGATTCAGAAGGCGAAGATAGTGACACTGACTGGTTCTGCGGAAACTTTTTTCAAGTTACACAGAAGGATGGATAAGCTGATCCAGTTGCCTTAAATGGGCTAAAAATTCATGTGCAGGTGCAGAAGATGAGGATGATGAAGTAGTACTTGTATGCGAATTTTGTCAATAGGCTTTTCTTGGTTTCAATTTGGTACCCCATTTTACCCTATACGACGGGCATAATGGGGCAATTTACATTAGTTTCTGTTTTTTCATATAATAAAAAAAACTTTGACTTTTTTTAAATTTAAATTATATTAATAAATAGTTACTACTATAACAATGATATTTGTCTTATTTTAAGACCTTAAAAGTTACAGATTTTTTTTTAATCCCAATTTAAACCTTAAGTACCCCATTTTGCCCGCCTTTCCCCTACACTACATACTTTTTTTCTAGGAAAAAATATACATCCTTCAGTCTAGGCCTATTACTACTCTAAACCAATGGTCAGACTTTGAGCTCTCGCACGAAATGGACACTCCAGTAAGAACTAAAAATTCATATTACACTGTAGCCAACGTAAGAGAAGTTATTCCCAAGGCTGTTACAGTATTAACTCATTCTACCTCAGTAAAATCTACGGATTGGGCTATTCAAAAGTGGGCGCAACAAAATTTTGACCGGGCTTCCAGGTCAGGACTTATCACGTACCAACATAACATGATGTTAGACGTTATTACGGTAAGAATATTTATATCAAAAACCACAACAATTAAATTACAAAAATAATATAAAGTCTAGTTAGGCAATACATTTATCTTTTAAAAGGATTAGTAAAACAAGCAATTGGCCTTCGTAAGTTTTCACCCAACATGACTGGTAGTAGAAGTCGGTATTTGAACTCTTCGCACAACTTTGCGTCGATTGATATACGATTTCAGTAATGTTGAGTCATTTTTGCAGAACTTCCGGTCATACATTTTTAACCGGAAATTACATCAAAATCAGAGTACGCGATAATTCAGTACGCGATGATTGATATATCCATCTACTATTTCTGCTACTATAATGTGGCACTTCCGGTCACACCTTTTTCACCGGAAATATAATTTGTTTTCGTCTTGCTAAGGCGCGTCGAGTAATATATCGTTTATACTATTTCGACGACTTTAAAACAGTACTTCTGGGTCCAACTCTGGAACCGGAAGTCCGAGGTTAAATTTTTCTATTTTAATATCATTTTTGAATTATAAGCTCTCACTCGATGCCTCATTTGTCATTTTATCAGTTCTAATAACGAAGAAGGACAGACAGACGAACGCATTGTGATTCTAAATGCCAAAAACGTGGTCCTGAACCTTTAAAAGCGTAGGTATATTGTTCAAACACTTCGGAATTACTTTCGTAGGTATTTACGGTTTTTTTGCATCCCTTATTACAAATCTGATATTACTTTTTGAAAAAGAAATTGAAAAGAAGAAATTGAATATAAAATCAAAACGCAAAATTTTTGTCAAATTTGGTATTTTAAAGTCGCTGATTACAAATCTATTATTTTTTGAGAAACAAAATGGCGGATCTAATATGGTCGAAAGAAATTCGAAAATTTTATTTTAAACGCATATTTATTTTCTTGAAATTTTCAGAACCTTTTACAGTCGAACGCGCTTATTGGAATAGCCTTTGTGCCAAGTAAAATATTTCTATAACCGGGATATTCCACCAAATCAAAACTATTATGTATCGCAAATGAAGTCCAACGTCAACTTGTAAAAAACAATTCAAACATAAAAATCGATCATGTTAGTTTACCATTCTCAGCCTCAGCTAGAAACCTTAGAATTATATTTGACGAAAATCTAAGATTTGAGGAACATGTCAAAAACATTAACAAAAAAGCTTTTTCATCATTAAAACTCATTTTTATGAATCGTCACATTTTAAGTAAAGACTTAAAAAAAGCTTCTATGTGAGAGCCTTGTCCTGTCTCATTACTCTTATGGTGATTTTATTTTTATGCCATGTCTACTGGAGGCGGAGAAGAATAAGATACAGAAAATGCAAAACTCCTGTTGTAGATTGATTTACGGGATTAGAAAATATGACCACATTTCACATAAAATAAAAGAATGCGGTTGGCTTAATATGAAAAATAGAAGCACATTATCATCTAGGTAATTTTATTCACAAGTTACTTCTGATGCCAAACACCTCCACTATCCTTGAACAAAAGCTCGTCCGAAGAAAGGAAATTCATATGCTAGACGTGAAAGACACTTTCACAATGCCACAACATAGATCAGCTTGGTTCTAAAGAAGCTTTACCTACAACGCAGTAAAGCTGTATAATTCAATTCCTCATCATATTAAACTATATTCAATTAATCAATTCAAGTATAAATTTCGTTTATATCTTTTTGATAAGCAATAACATTGCTTACCAATTATGTTGTGCATTAAGCTGCACGGACATATTGTTGGTTGAGCTGTTTTGAAACAATTTTTTTTCTCAATGAATAGTTTGAAAAAAATATTTTTTTTTGAGTACTTGGTTAATATTTAGTTTTTTCCCACCTTTTTTTAAGTTACGTTTCTTTTTAATTAGTAAGTGTAGGTTTATTTTTAGATCAATTAGAAGCGTCGGGGATTAACATTTGGTTAAGTAAGAGTAGCTTAGCTAGACTTCGCCAGATGTTATCCCAATAGGGTTTAACTTTTTTGCTTTTGTTCTATATTCTT
Source organism: Diabrotica virgifera virgifera (assembly GCF_917563875.1). Taxonomy (NCBI): domain Eukaryota; kingdom Metazoa; phylum Arthropoda; class Insecta; order Coleoptera; family Chrysomelidae; genus Diabrotica; species Diabrotica virgifera. The sequence goes on along the minus strand of NC_065446.1, from coordinate 163,915,878 downwards.
CAATATGCTGTAACCATATACTTATTTGTTTTACATACCAAATGAATAAAAAGTCTTTATTATTATTATTATTATATTATTATATTCTAATAACCGATCATTGTTTGCTGGTATGAACGTTTTGGGACCTCAAATTTCTATTTCTTAAACGTGGATATTCCTTTAATCGGTATTCTAATAAGCGGGTTCGACCTTTATGTACAACCGCCCATGCATATCTACTTAACAATCGCCAGAATCATGTATAATATGCGGCATTTCACACTTTTGTATTTAAACAACTGCCAGCAATAAAGGCAGTTAAATGCTTGGTTATTGGTTTGGCTAACCAATGTGATTCTGTATCTTCTTAATATACATTTTGAGATTAATAAACATTAATCGCAGAATTGTGCAGAATTATGTACTTTTGAATGTATTTTTACAAAATTTTGATTGTTTGAAGTATATTTTTACTATTTATTCATTTAAAAATTGTATATGTTACAGTTCAAGTTGATTATCCAGTTGGAGTTGACTCCAACTAGTTGGAGTCGACTCTAACGGCTGGTTTCAGTAAAAGTTGATTATAAATATAAAATGAAGATTTATATTCAACATTTACTAGTAAAAGTAGACTCCAACTAGGAAAAGTATACTCTTCCCAATGCCATTTAGTAAAAGTTGATTCTGATTCACACAAACAGCCGATTCTAGAAATTAAATGTTACTAAATATGTTCAAATTAGTCTAGGCTGTATCGTCGCCCTCGTCAGGTAAATTACTCCGATTCGAATTTTTTGCACAAACTTACTCAAAAAGAGGTCCTTATAACAAATCTACTAGGTGCCAGGCAGTACCTTGATCGATAAATTGTTTAAACAATTTTTTTAGACAAATTCACAAAAATAATTTTTTCACTTCGAACAATTTTTTTTTAGATCATTTGGGTTAGTCTGAGCAAAAAAAGGTATTTTGTGATTTTTCTCTAAAATTGATTGTTGTCGGGTTAAGGATCCCCCAAACCGACGCAAAAGTTTTGCGACGCGAATTTTCCGTAGCGGAACATTCGCAGGCGGAGCGGTAGCGGACAAGGGTTCCCCATATTGACGCAAAAGCCGAAGCGACTATTCGCCATAAAAATGTGAACAAATTATATTTTTAAATCGGCCAACAGGTTTAGGAAATACAAGACATCAAAAATGACCAAATTTTTAAGTGCGCGTAATCTCAGTGCACACAAATTTATAATAATATTATAATATAAGTATAATTAAAGAATACTAACACACCCACGTTAGTATTCTTTGGTATAATGAAAACTTACCATTTTCTCCTAATTCTGACCCTGTACTATTCCAGACTATCCTTTTTTCTTATATTTTTATAATGTTCGTCCATTAAATCATATATTATAGGATATTGTTTAACAATTTCAATGAGTTTTTCTGTAACAACCATTTTAAAACACGCGAAACTACAACGGTAGCGGAAAAAACCGTGCATGCAGCGTTTCATGAAAGGAACGCTGTTCTGCCGCGATCGTTGCGGATTCCGCGCAAAGTGGTCTGAACACGTTCATAATCCGCCGTGCCTATCGATTCGCCGCGATTCCGCGTAGGTTGCAATTGCGAAAGTTTCGCGTTGGTTTGGGGGAGCCTTTATACGCGATTTAAAATTTGAAAAATGCGAAAATAGCCATTTTCAAGGCTTAATAACTCGGTTAAAATCCATTATTATGAAAGTCAGAAAGTGACCAAATCAAAGTTTATAGCCCCCTCTACAAGATCCAGGAGAAATTTTTGTCACTACATATTTTATTACTAAGCTTTATCTTTAATTATTAACAATGAGCGCTAAGTGCGTATTAGGCGGCCGTCAATGGTGAGTGCTAAAGAGATGCACCATTCCGGCCGTCCAATGGTGAATCTCACTCGCACTCACATTGACGGCCGCCTCAATACACGCTTAGCGCTCATTGTTGATAATTAAAAATAATATCTTATTAATGAAATAATGACAAAAATTTCTTCAGTATCTTATAGAGGTAGCTTTAATTTTTGATTTTTTTTAGTTTCTGACTTTCATAATATATAATATCGTATGGCATTTTTGCCTTTCGGACAGTTGCGGCGCCAATTACATCTTTAACCCTGTTTCAAGTAAATAGTGTCGATGTACACTGTCGATTAGGGGGACCGACGGCTTAACGTGCTCTCCGAGGCACGGTGAGACGGCTCGTGTCATTATTGGAAATGAAAATGGTTTGTCTTTGGCAGGACCGCAAATAATGATATGTACCACCAGAGGTACATGTACCACAGATTGAGAACCGCTGCTTTACATAATATGAGATAGAGTAGATAAAAATTATTTTTGTGAATTTGGTTAACAAAAATTGGTTAAACAATTTTTCGACCGCGGTACCGCGTGACATCCTGTGTATTTGTTATAAGGATTGTTATACGGATCTACGGATGTATTTCTTTGAGTAAGTTTGTGCAAAATATCGAATCAGAATAATTTACCTAACGGGGGCGACGTTAAAGGCTATACTAATAAGTAGTTGAAACGGTCAAAACAAAGAAACGCACACTCATCAAAAATGCACTTGAGATTCTCGTATAATCAACATTTACTGAATCGATCCAGGAAGAGTCAACTCCAACTAGTAAAAGTTGATTTAAATTTTTAAAATCAACTTTTACTGCTCGTTTCAGTTGGAGTTAACTCCAACTAGTTGGAGTCAACTCTAACTGAGAATCAACTTGAACTGTAACATATACATTATTTATGCAACTTTATCTTACATTAAAATATACTTGCAAAAGAAGAATCTGCTTTACAGCGATAAAATTGATAAACTACAAAACGTTTTACAGCGTTTTCAATGTACGAGTTTTTTTCACTTTCTCTGCTGGCCAATATAATATCATACATCTCACTCACTGATCCCTGAGCTATGAATATTAATAAATCCGGTCTAATGCTTATACCTGCGTATTACGACTCTACGATAGTATGGAAAACAACTGAAACATGAAAATCCCTAATGAGATACGGCATGAAACCGGAAATATATTATATTTGTTTTAATCTTGCTAAGACGTGTCGAATAATATATCGCATGTACTATTTTGTCGACTTTAAAACAGTACTTCCAATTGAAATTCTAAAACCGGAAGTCCGCGGTCAAATTTCTCACCTTTAAGACTATCCTTAGATTGCAAGCTTTCATTTTTCAAACAATCTGTTTGAAAACTAATTTGCATATTATGGCGCATCTAAAAATGGTCTAAGAACCGTCTTTAAAGTTGGTGATTGGTTACTGACATTGAAATTTTGCTATACTTAGTATTGAAATCATTTAATGCTAAGGTACGGATTGGGAAGAAACTTTTTTTTGCTTCTGCAATTGCAATAATTTGCAAATTAGTGCCGTCCCAAATAACAGGACCTCTAGGATCATAGTCAAGATCGTTTTCAGGATTCTATGGCTGATCTATTCGATATCTTTTTCAAGCCATTTTCAAATTCCTCTTGAAGTAAATGGCCCAATTCTGAACTTGCTGTTCAGTCAATTTTCGTATTTTGATGTTACTTTTAATAATCAAGCAATCTAATCATAATTTGATATTCTTTTCGTCATCTTTTATATTGCTAAGATCACCTTCAAATGTTTATGTCATGCATTCTATACTCTGTGGTCGGTTCTATGAGCATGTTTTTACCGGTGTATGTTGCTGGCCTCACCTTCCAACTCTTCTCTTTATCTGAGTTTGGTACCAGCTATCCTTCTATTAACTGCACTTCTGCTGATCTCTTTAGAGCGGCAGTATCGAAAGTGCGAATTTCCATGATGGTTGCCGACCTTCTTAGAGAAGATCGCACATAAAGAAGATCCTTCTATTAAGCTATTTGATCCATTTAACAGTAACACAGGCAGAATTCAGTAAAAAAATAATATTATTAGAATACTCCATTGATTATCTGAACATGTTTTTTAGTTAATCCATAGACACGTAAAGTCTAAAGTACATGTCAGTGGATTAGTAATGGATCTAGCAATTTTCGGGCATCGAGTGCTAGATGATAAAATCCATGAACATGTTTTTTACCGGTGCAGGTTACTGGCCTCACCTTCCAACTCTACTCTTTATCTGAGTTTAGTACCAGCTATCCTTCTATCAAGCTATTTGATCCATTTAACAGTAGCACAGGCAGAATTCAATAAAAAATAATATTATTAGAATACTCCATTGATTTTATGAACATGTTTTTTAGTTAATCCATAGACACATAAAATCTAAAGTACATGTTAGTGGATTGGTAATGGATCTAGCAATATTCGGACATCCAGTGCTAGATGATAAAATCCATGAAGTTATTAAAAACCGCTTCGGGATTGCTTCCACCTTAACGCTCACAAAAGACATAACTAGAATAATGTCACACGCTTGGGTAGATAATGCCGGTAAAGCTAAAATATTGGTAAATGACTTAAACCTTGATGTTAAGGACGGGGATGATGTACGAACAATTTTTATGAAAATTGATGGAAGTTTGGACACTATGGGAGAAGTATCTCTGTGTCATGTTAAAACTAGTAGTGTTTCAGTATTCTTCCAAATTATTGCTATGAATATCATGCTTGAAAGAAACTCAGGTAAAAAAATTTCAATATATTTACATACTAAACGATTAAATTAAACATACAGTACGAGCGTAAAGTATGGAAACGTAAAGATATAATGTGACACCCCATAGGAGTAGTACCAAATGTAGTATCAAAATGTTGGTTACAACATGTTGTATGTATATTAGATGGACCAGCGATTTAAAATTTTATATTTTCGACCTTGCAAAATGTACAGTTTTTGAGATATGAATAATATGCTTATTTTTAAATAGGACCACTCGTATATTTTACAATTTTCTGTTACAGATTTTTATTCCTGATGCAGCATAATATACTCTTAATGGCCAATATATAGACCATTAATATGCAAAAATTAGTAAAGACATGTTATTACAACCTTGATATAGCAAAAAGAGAAAACAAAACGGGGCATAAGGAGAAAACATACGGGATAAACCAGTTTAACTAGGCCACACTAGTTTTAGTCTAAGAGCTGGAGCCGAAAAATCATCGTCATAAGTAATATGGAGTTTGGCACGTGAAATGTGTCTATTGTATATTGCTAATTATGACCCCTTTCAGGCTGACACCTCAGTGGATACAGGAAGTAGCAATAGGTGATGAAAGGGGAAAGTCAGTGTAGTCATTAAAGGTTTTTACCTCCTATTTTGTTAAACCTCCATCGATTTGCATGAAAATTGATGACTAGTTAGAGCATACCTCAAGAAATAAAACTGATTTGGTGCCAACTTACACTTTTACCCTGGTGGTGGATACTAGCCCTTCTCGGGGGTGAGAACTATTTTATTAAAAATAACCCCACAAATCGATAGAGGGACAAATTTTAAGTAAAATTTGTTATATCATGTTATTAAAATAAATTAATACTTTTTGAGTTATTAAGAATCAAAGATTTCTCTATTTAAGAGCACATGCGTGAAGTTACGGATGATAAAAAGGACATATTAATTAATTGTATATTAGTAAAATGCTATTTTTATATTATTTCGATATTATAAATTTAGCAAAAATGTATTCGAATATGTCAAATGTACCCATTATTGGACACCCCCAGTTTCTGGACATATTCAATTTATATTGATAAAAAAAATTCAATTAAATATCGAAATAATATAAAAATAATATTGTATTAATATACAATTAATTAATATGTTCTTTTTATTATCCGTAACTTCACGCATGTGCTCTTAAATAGACAAACCTTTGATTTTGAATAACTCAAAAAGTATTGATTTATTTTAATTATATATCTAATATACAATGAATTAATGTGTTCTTTTTATCATCCGTAACTTCACGCATGTGCTCTTAAATAGACAAATCTTTGATTTTGAATAACTCAAAAAGTATTGATTTATTTTAATAACATGATATAACAAATTTTACTTAAAATTTGTCCCTCTATCGATTTGTGGGGTTATTTTTAATAAAATAGTTTTCACCCCCGGGAAGGGGTAGTATCCACCACCAGGGTAAAAGTGCAAGTTGGCACCAAATCAGTTTTGTTTCTTGAGGTATGCTCTAACTGGTCACCAATTTTCATTCAAATCGATGAAGGTTTAAAAAAAATAGGAGGTGAAAACCTTTAATGACTGCACTAACTTTCCCCTTTCATCCCTTATTATTGCTACTTCCTGTATACACTGAGGTGTTAGCCTGAAAAGTGTCATAATTGTCAATATACAATGGACACATTTCACAAGAAAAACTCCATATTACTTATGACGATGATTTCTCGGCTCTAGCTCTCCGTCTATTTATACTGATATTAATACGGACACTTAATACTACAAAAGCAAAGCTAGTCCTGTCGCCAGGGGGGGTACAACGGCCTCGTTAATTCAGATGGACTTACCCAAGTTTTTTTTATGTATTTTGACCCGTAGAACACGAATTTTTTGGGTAACAGTTGATCCGGATGTCGATAAGATTGTTATAGACCAAGAACTTGAGGAATCAAATAACAGCGATTTTTGGCAAAACAAAACAATATTTTGTATTTTTTGGGTCATTTTAAGCAAAAAATATTTCTACAAGTTTTTTAGTAGGATGCACAGTTTTCGAGATAAACGCGGTTGAACTTTCAAAAAATCGAAAAACAGCAATTTTTAAACCCGAATAACTTTTGATTAAAAAATAAAATAGCAATTCTGCTTAGCACCTTTGAAAGTTCAAGTCAAATTATGTCGGTTTTGATTATTTGCATTGCTAAAAATTTATTGTGTTATTGTTAAACAAAGCTACAAACAACTAGTGCGTGAGTGATGTTTCTATGATTTCTCATTTAAAATCGAACGAGTAGGTAGAATAGGTACTAGTGCAATCAAGACTATTTCTACGTTACATGCGTTAAAACGCATGTAAAAGCACGGGAAACCCTACGTGTTTATAGCTTTGTTAAACAATAAAAAAATAAATTTTTACCAATGCAAATAATCAAAACCGATATAATTTGACTTAAACTTTCAAATGCGGTAAGCAGACTTGCTATTTTATTTTTTAATCAAAAGTTATTCGGGTTCAAAAATTGCAATTTTTCGATTTTTTTAAAGTTCAACCGCATTTATCTCGAAAACTGTGCATCCTACGAAAAAACTTGTAGAAATATTTTTTACTTAAAATGGCCCAAAAAATACAAAATATTGTTTTGTTTTGCCAAAAATCGCTGTTATTTGATTCCTCAAGTTCTTGGTCTATAACAATCTTATCGACATCCGGATCAACTGTTACCCAAAAAATTCGTGTTCTACGGGTCAAAATACATAAAAAAAACTTGAGTAAGTCCATCTGAATTAACGAGGCCGTTGTACCCCCCCTGGCGACAGGACTAAGCATAAATAAACCGATATTTAAACTGAATAAAATACTCTATAATACAAACAATCATACTATAAAAAATAATCAATATTTTTTATAAAAACAATAGTTATTATACCTCAATTATAAAAATTATTAAAAAAGACTAAGTTTTCACTCTAATAGCATATAAAACAACATAATGCTATTCTACACCCCACCAGAATGAAAACAATGGGAACCTTCTCTGGTTACACACCTCCGAGGCTTCTACAATTTGCAAGCCATACGGATGCTGAGACTAAGGAAGATGAGGGAATTCTACAATTTACAATTTACGTCCCATCTGCTCAGCGCGGTAAAGTTCCAAAGAGAATTGTTCCCTTCGTACTCCAATCAGAGTAAATGTAAATCAAAAATGAATAACCATTTTCAATTTCGTTGCAAAACGAAAATACAGCTGAACCATATTCTAGTCCAATCAGAGAGTGCAGCAAGCCCCTCTACCGGTTTCGAAACTTATTAGTCTCTCATCGGGAGGCACATATGCTGCTCTCTCTGACCCAACTAGGACAAACCCCGGCGTGCAGTCCCGGATTGCAACGAACAAAATGGCATAGATGCCCTAGCAGCAACTGCTAGCAAAAAGACTAAGTTTTCACTCTAATAGCATATAAAACAACATAATGTTATTCTACATCCCACCAGAATGAAAACAATGGGAACCTTCTCTGGTTACACCTCCGAGGCTTCTACAATTTGCAAGCCATACGGATGCTGAGACTAAAGAAGATGAGAGAATTCTACAATTTACAATTCACGTCCCATCTGCTCAACGCGGTAAAGTTCCAACGAGAATTGTTCCCTTCGTACTCCAATCAGAGTAAATGTAAATCAAAAATGAATAGCCATTTTCTATTTCGTTGCAAAACGAAAATACAGCCATTTTATATACATATAACATTTACTCTGATTGGAATACGAAGGGAACAATTCTCGTTGGAACTTTACCGCGCTGAGCAGATGGGACATGAATTGTAAATTGTAGAATTCCCTCATCTTCATTAGTCTCAGCATCCGTATGGCTTGCATATTGTAGAAGCCTCGGAGGTGTAACCAGAGAAGGTTCCCATTGTTTTCATTCTGGTGAGATGTAGAATAACATTATGTTGTTTTATATGCTATTAGAGTGAAAACTTAGTCTTTTTGCTAGCAGTTGCCGCTAGGGCATCTATGCCATTTCATTCGTTGCAATCCGGGACTGCACGCTGGGATTTGTTTTGGTTGGATCAGAGAGAGCAGCATATGTGCCGCCTGATGAGAGACTAATAAGTTTCGAAACCGGTAGAGGTGCTTGCTGCACTCTCTGACTGGACTAGAATATGGTTCGGCTATTTTTTCGTTTTGCAACGAAATTGAAAATGGTTATTCAATTTTGATAAAAATTATTATTTATTTTTCCATCGAGTGCTTTCCTGTAGAGTTGCGAAGTATCATTGCCTTCTTGCACTTGCATCTGTTTGTGGAACACTTTTTGTTGCAGCTGCATTTGATAATTTTTTTGAGATTAGAATTCGACATTTGTCACCAAACTTTTTGAGAAGAAGCAGATATAAACTAAGGCTCTAAAATATCGTCAAAGGTTGCAGCTACGAGAGATTCAGTTGGATCAGGACAAGATCTTGTCAAATGCAGCTGTAACAAATACTATTCCACACATATGCAAGTGCAAGAAGACAATGGTAGGTATTCCGCAATTTTAAGTGTTACCAAAGCACTCCATGGGAAAATAAATCAAATTTTTTATAATTGAGGTGTAATAATAATTGTTGCTTTTATAAAAAAAATATTAATTATTTTTTATAATATGATTGTTTGTATTACCTATTAATTGTCCATTAGTTTTAACGACGAATCATTAATCATTCTTCTTCTTCTTCTTTAGCCCATTTGTATATAACTTTGCTTTTATAAAAAAAATATTAATTATTTTTTATAATATGATTGTTTGTATTACCTATTAATTGTCCATTAGTTTTAACGACGAATCATTAATCATTCTTCTTCTTCTTCTTTAGCCCATTTGTATATAACTTTGGACATAGGCCTTCCCCAAATTTTTCCATTTCCGTCTGTCCTTGGCTGCGCTTTTCCAGTTAGTTCCTGCAGCTTTTACTGCTGTCTCTTTGTGCTTCTTAGTATCCATCTTAACTTTCCAAATGCTGCCCACGCCAATCGGATTCTTCTCTGTACTTCAATTGTCTGGTTCTCTTTATTAGCTTTGATTATTTGACCCAGGTATATATTTATATTCGTCAACAACCTCAATATTGACATTATTTTTATTTAGATTTATTCTGTCGTTTGTATTTGTCATGATTTTGGTTTTACCATTTTTATCCTGTAATAATAGCAGGATAAACTAGTTTGTCCTCGGCTAAACTAGTTTATCCTATCGCGTTTAAGAAAAAGTAGTTTAGCCTAGGCCAAACTAGTTTATGTTGAAATCGGGTCATATACAGCAACATTTTATCACTTTATCATACGGGGTGTTACAGATATCTTTATGTTTCCATACTTTAGACGCGCACTCTGTATACAGTATTTTTGTGGCTTGTCTAAAACTAAGTTAACTATTAGTTTTTGTATAACGAGAGTTATTTTTTAGAACTGTCTACAGAACATATATCTGATTTCGCAGCTATACTATCGTCTTGCAAAGACGTTATTTCAGCAGAAGTTCCTATATATTTAGAAGATGTTGCCAAAATACTCAAAGAAAATGAATGTGCAGAAACGTTCTGCAATATAAATCCTAGTGAAGGTGTATCATTTTTGAAAAACGAGTGTCCCAAAGCATATGACGTATTTTGTGAGTTTATGGATAGACATGGACACAGATGTCTTTATGAGGTAGGATTGTTAAAAATTTTTGGATACCTACTTCTATAGGCTGTTGCTATTAGATTTAGTACAAACTCCTGGTCAAAATTAAACGTACTTCTAAATGTTTTCAAAAATATTTTGAGATAATCACAACTAATTTACTACCTGTACAAATAGTACCTTTTTAATTATTTTTACCATTGGTTAATTTTACAAATACACACGTCAATTAAATCATGATATTTAGCTTAAAACACCCTTATATGGACCTAAACGTTTCTGGAAAAGAGTAGAATAAAGATCGTTTTCATCATAAGTCCCGATTGGTGATGTAATTATTATTGAAGGTTGTCAGCTTCGATGCCATACATAGACCAAAGTACCCTTCCAAATGCACATTTGCCCACGAGAGGTATTGGGTAGGGCAGAGAAAACACTGGACCCAGGCTGCAGGATTATAAATGGTACACAAACGGGTCTAAAACTGCCGAAGGGTCGGATGCAAAATTGCAGTGGTCAAAACGAATAGAACATTTCTGTTCCACTATAGTATTGTGACGTGATTTTGTCACGCGACTGTTTTCAGCTCCTTGCCTATTTATTTATTGTGAGAGGTTGTTTACATAATTTGATTTATGACCGAGACCTTTTTAACAGGTATATTAACCTCGATATTTCTTTCTAGAAAATGCTTATTTGATATTTGTGTAAATAACCCTTCGATTGTTGTTCTAGAATGGGATGGGCTCTTCCGTGTTGGTCTTTCTTATTCTGGAACATTGTAATAAAATATATAAATAGGGGATTTGAAATTAGTGAGTTCAGTTACTAATTTCGACGCGATATTATATTGTTACGTTTTTGTGAACGGGTTTGAAATGTATTTTTAAAGTAGATAAATAAATATTTGCAAATGAATTAAATAAGTTAGTATGTAAGTGTAAAATAAATTAGATATATTGTTGTAAAATTAAGTGTTAAATTGTAAGTGTTATAAATTAAACAATTTCATGTAAGTCTTTTATTTATTTAATAATAATTAAAAGTCAATTCGCGTAATAGTTCACAAATAAATAAATCAGTACAGTAATAACCCAACAACTGGTGATCAGAAGTGGAATCAACATAAATTTTCGACTTAAATATAGTGTTGAATTTTTTAAAAATAAATAAAATATAAATCGTAATAAATAAAGTGTGTGATCATGGCTTCCTTGTGTAAGCTAACGATTGCAGACCTGAGACTTGAATTGGAAGAAAGGGACCTGAGTTCTACTGGGAAAAGGCTGATCTAGTTGAACGTCTGAAGAACGCACTAAAAGAAGAGGGTCATGATCCAGAAACCTACGTGTTTAAGGACAAGCATGCTGCTTTAATTTCATCAATAATTTCTAAAGAGATTTCTCAATTTTCTGGTGAGATCTCCCAAGTTTCTGGCGAGATTTCGAAAGTCTCAACAGAGATTACATCGTTGGAGACCAAAGTTTCTAGTGAAATCTCCCAAGTTTCGACAGAGATTACATCGTTGGAGACCAAAGTTTCTAGTGAAATCTCCCAAGTTTCGACAGAGATTACATCGTTAGAGACCAAAGTTTCTAATGAAATCTCCCAAGTTTCGTCAGACATTACATCGCTAGGGAACAAAGTTTCAACAGAGATCACATCGTTAGAGAAAAAGGTTTCTAGTGGAATTTCCCAAGTTTCCTCGGATGTTTTGAAAGTTTCGACAGACATTGCATCGTTAGAGAAGAAAGTTTCGGGTGATATTTCATCCCTTGACAGCAAAATGACTAACGAGATCTCTAAAGTCACTTCGGATTTTGACGACAAGATATCGTCCATAAAATCTACTTTTGAAGAAAAGATCAAGGAAATAGAAAAGAAACTGGAGGAAACGGAAAAAGTGGACAAAGTGGTGGAACCCATCTTAACAGATATTAAAGATGATGAAACCAAATACAAGTTGGAGCCACGGTCGATAGTTGAAGGGAGTGTGGGTCATGCTCGTGTTAAGGTGCCAAATTTCGACGGAAAGTCATCATGGAACAACTACATGAAACAGTTCGAATCGGCAGCCAGAGCGAACGGATGGTCCGAAAAAGAAAAGGCTGTAAACCTCACTATTGCTCTTCGAGGCGACGCTTTGGATGTCCTCCAGACCATAGCCGTAGAGGAGACAGATGTCTTCGAGCAGCTTAAAAAGAGACTGAATATGCGATACGGGCACGAACATTTAGAGCATGTCTATCAGTCGCAGTTTAAAAATCGAAGACAAAAGAAAGATGAAGCTCTTCAAGAATACGAGGTCGATATTGCCAGGTTAGTACGGTATGCATATCCAACAGCTCCCGAAGACATGATGGAAAAGTTGGCTGTTCAAACATTCATTGATGGCCTTCGTGATCATGAAATGCAAAGAACACTGCGGTTAGCTCGTCACAAGACGCTGGTCGATGTCTTGTCTGCCGCCCTCGAATACGAATCAGCTACCCAGGCCTCTGGCACGTACAGTAAAGTTAGGACTGTGAAAGATGAAGAGGATGAAGATAAACTGGACCAGATTGTCAATATGATAAAGGGCATTTCATACAAGAAAACGAAGACCATAAGGTGCTGGAATTGTGGTGAAATGGGACACGTACGGAGTTCATGTAAGTACCCTAGGTACAATAACAATCAAGAGACTCACCAGCAGGAAAACTAGAACGGGTCGGCCTTAGGGGGGCAGCTTTGACCCGCAACTTTTCCAAAGACCCTCTCATACTAATAGCTTCTTTGAAATGTCGTGAAGATAGTGTATATGTAGATGGAGAAATAAATGGTAAAAAGTTTACATTGTTGGTGGATACTGGAGCGACCAGGACCATTATACGACCGTCAGATATAAACAGCCGTAAGAAACTCTTACCAACGAGGTTGCGACTGCGGACTGCCACAGGTGAAAATGCCAACACCCACGGAGAAATCCAGATACAATTAGGGATTGGAGCAGAAAAGTTCGTCCATACTGTCATAGTTGCAGACATCGAAGAAGATGTTATATTAGGAATGGACGTAATGAATTTGCATGGATTTCAATTGGATTTTAAGAACAGGGTAATCAAAGTGGGCAACGAGGAGGTATTTCTTCATCCACATGATGACAGCACTGCGCTAGCAGCCATTAAAGAAGATACAGTTGTGCCTGCGAGGAGTGAAACGATCATCGTAGCGCGGCTACAGGGAATTGTAGAAGAAGGAACACCTGTTATGATGGAGCCATGGAACCACGACGAGGAGGTTGGCCGAGGAATCATAATTGGAAAGGAATTGGTTACTTCTGCTAAAGAAATTCCCGTGAGATTGATTAATGTCAATGACTACCCGGTGACCATCAAGAAGGAGACAAAAGTAGGAACTTGTGTACCCGTGACGTCCATAATCCGTCAGACAACAACATCAGATAATTCCAACGACAAGTTCGACCAAATGGTTGCAGTTGCAGGCCAATCTCTAAATCAAGTGGAGAAAAGGAAATTAAGGGAATTTCTTCGGCAATATCGTGACATATTCGTACCGAAAGGAAGAAAGACAGGAAGAACGACAGTTGTCAAACATAAAATTGACACTGGTACCGCTAAGCCAATTCGTCAAACAGCTCGACGATTACCACAGGCGAAGAGAGAGGAAGCTGAAAGGATTGTTCAATAAATGAGGAAAGACGGGGTGATAGAACTTCTACGAGCCCATGGGTCTCTCCGGTGGTCCTGGTAAAGAAGAAAGATGGAACTACGAGGTTCTGTGTGGACTACCGTTTGTTGAATAATGTTACCAAGAAAGATAGTTATCCTCTGCCTCGGATCGACGACACGTTGGACACATTGGCTGGAAGTAAATTGTTTTCTACGTTGGACTTGAAGTCTGGATATTGGCAGGTAGAAATGGATCCAGTGGACAAGGAGAAGACGGCCTTCACGACAGGATCTGGATTATGGGAATTCAACGTTATGCCGTTTGGACTCTGTAATGCTCCTGCGACATTTGAGAGGCTTATGGAAAATGTGTTAAGAGGGTTATCTTGGAAAACGTGCCTGGTGTATTTAGACGACATAATCGTTTTGGGGGAGACGTTTGAAGACCACCTGAAGAATTTAGAAGACGTTTTTAATCAACTTAAATCTACCAAGTTAATGTTAAACCCCAAGAAATGCCAGCTATTTCAAAGTAAAGTCAATTATTTAGGTCATATAGTCAGCAAAGAAGGAGTGGCCGTGGATAAAGGTGGAAAAATCGATTCCATTAAGGAATGGCCTGAACCAACTGATAAACATCAAGTGAGAAGTTTTCTGGGACTATGTACATACTACCGGAGATTCATTAAGAAGTTTGCAGATATTGCTAAGCCATTAACGCGACTTACAGAGGAAGCAAGGGATTATTGCTGGGATGGAGACTGCCAAACGCCTTTGAAGCTTTGAAGAGGCATTTAATTACAGCGTCAATATTAGGGTATCCACTGCCAGAAGGAGAGTTCATCTTAGATACGGATGCAAGTAATGTGGGAATTGGAGGAGTGCTGTCGCAGATTCAAGGAGGACAGGAACGAGTCCTTGGATATTTTAGTAAAGTGCTTTCAAAACCTGAACGAAATTATTGCGTCACGAGAAGAGAACTTCTAGCAGTAGTAAAATCAGTGGAACACTTCTATCAATACCTCTACGGAAGGAAGTTTCTAATCCGAACCGACCATGCCGCCCTTAAATGGTTAATGTAGTTTAAGAATCCAGAGGGTCAGATAGCCAGATGGATTGAACGACTTCAAGAATATGATTTTAAGATCGAGCATCGGGCCGGAGTTAGCCACAGGAACGCTGATTCTCTATCTAGAAGACCGTGTCCAGCAGAATGTTCCCATTGCAACAAAACAGAGTCAAAGGAAGCAGCAGTACTAAGAACAACAGTGGTCAACGACGAGTGAACGCCTACCAAGATCAAGGAAGAACAAGAAAAAGATCCAGTTTTACAGAAGATTCGAAAATGGAAAGAAGAAAATCGTCGACCATCTTGGCAAGAAATATCAAGCCTAGGCTCAGTAGTTAAGACGTATTGGGCCTAGTGGGACTCATTTATCTTGGAAGACAGCTTGCTTAAACGAGTAATAGAAAATAATGATGGTTCAGTGAGGAGAACACAGTTGGTGATTCCAAAGAGCAGAGTAGCCGAAGTACTTCGTCAGTTACACAACAGTCCATCAGGAGGGCATTTTGGTGTAAAGAAGACCCTTCAGAGAATTCGGGAACGATTTTATTGGATGAATAGTTCCGACGATGTGAAGGACTGGTGTAAGAAATGTACTACCTGTGCTACAAGTAACGGACCCTACCGGAAAAGAAAGGCTCCTATGAGACAGTACAATGTTGGAAGTCCGTTTGAAAGAATAGCTTTGGATATTGCCGGGCCATTTCCAGAAAGTGACAATGGATGCAAATACATGTTGGTGGTAATGGATTACTTCACGAAGTGGGTGGAGATCTACGCAATTCCAGACCAGAAGGCCGCCACTATTGCAGATGTGTTAATCAAAGACTGCATCGGCCGATTTGGAGTACCTCTGGAGATCCATAGTGACCAAGGAAGGAACTTTGAGAGCGATCTATTTCAAGGAATCTGTGATAAACTAGGCATGAAGAAGACAAGAACCACGGCCTATCACCCGCAATCGGATGGAATGGTGGAGCTTATGAATAGGACAGTCGGCAAGTATTTGACAAAGATGGTGTCCAATCATCAACGAGACTGGGACCAGTACTTTCCGTTCTTCGCAATGGCCTATAGATCTGCTGTTAATGAATCAACTGGCCAAACACCAGCAAAAGTCCTATTTGGACGTGAGATGCGTCTACCCTGTGATCTAGAGTTTGGATGTCGACCTGGAGAAGATGTTGCTGGTGAGGATTACGTGAATGAATTACGAAAAAGAATGGACGATATACATGAGTTGGTCCGTTCTAATCTTCAGATCGCTAGCGACCGAATGAAGAAACGATACGATACCCAAGCCGAGAAGGGATGTTTCAAGGAGAACGACAAAGTCTGGCTTTATAATCCAAAGAAGCGAACAGGTTGTTCTCCCAAGTTGCAGCAGTTCTGGGAAGGTCCGTATCTCATTGTCAAGAAAATTAATGACGTTATCTACCGAATAAGCAAGATTCCTAGGGGAAAGCCGATGATAGTCCACCATAACCGGTTGGCGCCGTACGAGGGAGACCACGACGTAGATGAAGAAGTGGAAGTAAACCAAGTTCGAGAGATGCCTGACCTCACGTTTGAGGAGTTCATGGGGGCCTATGGAGGTACCGGTAAAGCGAGACATGGTGTTACCAATGAAGAAAAGCGAGATCTACTCGCACTTCCCGATGACTATTCACTGGCCCATACCATCCCGGCCAGTATCAAAGACGCATGAGGGTTGGCATCTGCCTTTCGAAGGAAGTTTGATCGAGTTGCAGAACTTCAATGCCAACTGCCAGCTCCTGGCAAAGCATTGA
Organism: Diabrotica virgifera virgifera; assembly: GCF_917563875.1. Taxonomy (NCBI): domain Eukaryota; kingdom Metazoa; phylum Arthropoda; class Insecta; order Coleoptera; family Chrysomelidae; genus Diabrotica; species Diabrotica virgifera. Next base: position 163,899,030 of record NC_065446.1, on the reverse strand, counting down.
AACTCCAAGATGCATCACGTTACCTATTCTATCTGGTAACAAAAGACACTGTCCATGACCAACCTACCTATCAAGATGTATGGGATGCCTTAATTCAATTGAGAGAGCACGTGTTGGAGTCCGACGTGCAAAAGTTAGCCATGCCAAAGTTAGAATGCCGCCAACTAGACTGGAGAGTTGTCCGCAATATGGTGGAAGAAATCTTTAAAGACACCGATGTCCAGGTTTTAGTCTGTTGCAATCCGCATAGTTACTGGTGCGGAGCGAAGACCGTCCCTTGCCACTTTTATACAACTGGGAGTTGTAGAAGAGGGTCCAGTTGCAGATACCGGCATTCAGTTCGAGTTCCGCCAGGGTTCCAGGAGGAACCTTCTTTTAAGGAGGGGGCAATGTGACGTGATTTTTTCAAGCGACTGTTTTCAGCTCCTTGCCTATTTATTTATTGTGAGAGGTTGTTTACATAATTTGATTTATGACCGAGACCTTTTTAACAGGTATATTAACCTCGATATTTCTTTCTAGAAAATGCTTATTTGATATTTGTGTAAATAACCCTTCGATTGTTGTTCTAGAATGGGATGGGCTCTTCCGTGTTGGTCTTTCTTATTCTGGAACATTGTAATAAAATATATAAATAGGGGATTTGAAATTAGTGAGTTCAGTTACTAATTTCGACGCGATATTATATTGTTACGTTTTTGTGAACGGGTTTGAAATGTATTTTTAAAGTAGATAAATAAATATTTTCAAATGAATTAAATAAGTTAGTATGTAAGTGTAAAATAAATTAGATATATTGTTGTAAAATTAAGTGTTAAATTGTAAGTGTTATAAATTAAACAATTTCAAGTAAGTCTTTTATTTATTTAATAATAATTAAAAGTCAATTCGCGTAATAGTTCACGAATAAATAAATCAGTACAGTAATAACCCAACAGTATGATACAATTGATCCAAATAATGGCATAACCCAGATATCCAAAGTGAAAGTTATCATCCAACACCAAATTGGTCTATATAGTCCATATAATGTTCAGAAAAAAGTCACACCATTTTGAGCGTCCGGTTTGGGGGGGGGGGTGATGGGGGAAAAGTCGGTAAACTAGTAGTCTTTTTACGTTTTTCGTCAATATTTCTAAAACTATGCTTTAACGTAAACAATGTTCTATACAAAAATTTTCTACATAAAATTTAAAACAAAAAAGGTCCTATACATAATTGTTATAAAGTCAACGGTTCCATAGTTACGGAGGGTGAAAAGTGGAAGTTTTCGATACTTTTTATATTATTTGGGCAATTGATTATGATTTTGGGTGGTGAGGTTGACGTTTTCTTCAAAGGCTTATCACTAACATACCATCGGCCACTTAAATAGCAAATTTTATGTACAAAACACAATCCTATTAAAGAAAATTTCTTTCATCAGTAATAATATCTATTATAAATTACATACTCCAAAAATATAAAGAGTATCAAAAACCTCCACTTTTCACCCTCAGTAACTCCGGAACCGTTGATTTTACAACAATTATGTATAGGACCTTTATTGTTTTAAATTTTATGTAGAACATTTTTGTATAAAACATTGTTTACGCTAAAGCATAGTTTTAGAAATATTGACGAAAAACGTAAAAAACTACTAATTTACCGACTTTTCTCCCATCCCCCCCCCCCCAAACCGGACGCTCAAAATGGTGTAACTTTTTACTGAACAATATGTGGACCATATAGAACAATTTGGTGTTGGAGGAAAACTTTCACTTTGGATGTCTGGGTTAGGCCTTTTTTGGACCAATTATACTATACTACCTCCGTAACTTTAGAACCGGTCATTTCAGAGAAGGATTATGCATAGGACCTTTTTTATTTCAAATTTAATGTAGAACATTTTTGTATAGAGGGTTGTTCATGCTAAACCTCATAGTTTTAGAAATATTTACGAAAAACGTAAAAACTACGAATTTACCGATTTCTCCCTCCTCTCCCCCCCCCCCAAACCCGACGCTCAAAAAGGTGTTACTTTTTTCTGACCATTATGTGGACCATATAGAACAATTTGGTGTTTAAGGATAACTTTCACTTTGGATGTCTGGGTTTGGGTCTAGTTATACCATACTACTAGGAGCATACCTATATATTTCAGGCAGAGATTTTTGAAGTCGATAACTACAAAATAAATAATAAGTAAAATAATTATAGTTAAGTTTACAAAAATATAGCTAATTTCAATTAACAGTATTCTCTTAAGCACCAATTTCGAAATATAAGTACAAAAGAACAAAATTTAAAAATTGTGTTCGACAAAACAATGCTAAAATTAGAAAATTTTGTGGTCCAGAGTCCAGATGACAGACCACCTGAGTTGCTGAAGCTAATAGATGAATATAACATACAAGTACCTAATAGTAACACTTTTTAATGCAATATATAGGTATAAATAACACTAGAGTGATTCCCACAGGCTGACGTCTGACTCAAGTCCATCTTTATCGCAATACACAAAAAAACGCAAAGCTAGAAAATGCTCAAAATATTGATTAATTAGCCCAATGAGTCACACTCTCCAGATTTTATTAAGAATACTTTACAACATAATTTGGTTTTAGAAATGCTATGGGAACCAGGGAGGAACTTTTTACGCTAAATATCCTACTACAAAAGTGCCGTGATCAAAGAAAAAATGTATTTGCAGACTTCGTGGACTTCGAAATGGCATTCGGTAAAGTAAGCATGTAAAATAATGCAGATGCTAAAAGTTTAACAATAGATGACAAATATATTCGTGCCATTAAAAATTTGTTCCGGAATCAAACTGCTATCGTAAAAATTGAAGATAACTATACCGACGAAATCTCTTGATGGGCACTTGAGAGACAGCCATATGGAATAAAAATCAACGGGGAACTACTTAATATAATAAGATACGCGGACGATTTAGTAATTCTGTTACAAAATATTGAATGTCCAAATTTTGCTCGATAATATTCACGAAGCAGGAGAGAAAATGGGCATTAAAATAAAATCGAACAAAACCAAATTTGTAAGTTTTTAGTCGTAGTCGTAACCCACAGACAGATGCAGGGCTTCAATTAAATCGAGTCCAAGTTAAAAATGTTTACAAAATGACATATTTGGGAACTGTCATATCAGATGAAATGAAACGCAGAATATCAAGACCACGGTTCTTAGACATACGGTTGTCTAGATCGACTAACCAATGAACATTAAGGGCGCGATTACGTCACGAGTATACTGTAATTTGAATCGTAATATGATGAAAAATCGGTATTTTTATGTCATCGGTATTTTTATGTCTTTGATGTATGGAAAACAGTCAAGATAGTTAAGAAATAAAGATGTTTAATGGATTATAATACCTAATTATGGAAAACTGTTGATATTTATCCAACAGTTAATGCAATATTTACGGAAATCTAGGACTTCAATGTCCATTCTACACTGAAACTTAGTTTACTGGTGACATTAACAGTTGTTTAAAATTTACACATTTCTTAAGATATCTCGAGATAGAAAAAAGGTCTCGACATGCGGTTTTCGGTATTATGCTGCTAATTTGGTCTAATTTTGTAATACAGGATTAAAAATGCATACTTCTATTTAATATTTTCCAAAGAAAACTAGATTTCTGAAAATAATTAAATAACGTCTCCTAGCTGGCATATTACTTATTAGGCTATTTCGAAAATAAGACACTTACATTGAAGAAAAAGAGCTGTTTTCAATAAGACCAAGTATGCAAAATTCGATTTAGCAGAACCGGACTTAGAGCCATTTTTTCTTAACAAGGTTCCCACTCACCCACACCTCTTATTTGCAAAGGTAGACTTAAACTTGTGAAATCAAATATGCGCAGAATTTTATGAAGAATACGATGACCTGATTTCCAGTGCCCTTTCATTAGGCAAATTTTATAAAATTTTGATTTTTAAATTTTTTATATTCAGTTACGCCCTCTAGCGGTGAACCTACAATTATGAAAATAATTTCCTGGCTTTTCCTGAAGCAACTTTTGTTATAAATATTTTTTCTCAAAGCCGTACTAAAACGGTTCCTGAGATATGGCCGAGAGCCATTCTCATTGGGACACCCGGTACAACTACATATACAGGGTGTCCAGAAACTCTACCGACAAACGAAGACAGGAGATTCCTCAGGTAATTTTAAGACAATTAAACCAAATTCACCTAGTCCGAAAATGCTTCCTAAGGGAGCTAGAGCTCTTTGAAAATGGCGTCTTGTAATTAGTTTTTCTTAAATACCTCCAGAACGCTTCTAGTTAGAAAAACAAAAATTGGTACGCATATTTATCTTCCGGGGATAAATCTATTCCATCTATTACGAATTCATAGTACCGGTCATAGGCGTCCGTTTTGGGTAGGGTAAAAGTTATTGATCGCATAACTTTTTTGTCTTTAAATTTTATGCATTTTTCACTTTGGATTATTAAATTGTGAGGTATGCTAATACTAAAAGGTACTCTTGATTTAAGTCGGTAGGACACACCGTTTTCTAGAAAAATCGATTTGAAAATTTTTCGTCTCTTGAATTTGAAAAAAAAAATTCAAAAAAAATTTTCAAAAATAAACGGTGTATTCTACCAACTTAAAGCAAGAGTAACTTTTACTACTAGAATACCTGATAATTTAATAATCTAGTGTGAAAAATGCTTAAAAATTAAAGACAAAAAAGATATCCGATAAAATAACCGTTGACCTACCCAAAACCGACGCATATGACCGATACCAGAAATTCGCAATTAATGGAATCGATTCATCTCTGAAATATAATTAAAAGTACAAGTTTTCGTTTTTCTAAATAGTTTTTTTTTATTTTTTTTTTTTGAAATTTAAGAAACGAAAAATTTTTAAATCGATTTTTCTAGAAAACAGTGTATCCTAATGACTTAAAACAAGACTAAATTTTAGTACAAGAATACCTCACAATTTAATAATCCAGAGTCAAAAATGCTTAAAAGTTAAAGACGAAAAAGTTATGTGATAAAGTAACCGTTGCCCTACCCAAAACGGACGCTTATGACCGGTACTAGAAATTTGCATTGGATGGAATCGATTTATCTCTGGAAGATAAATTAGCATACCAATTTTTGTTTTCCTAAATAGAAGCGTTCCGGAGGTATTTAAGAAAAACTAATTACCAGACGCCATCTTCAAATAGCTCTAGCTCCCTTAAGAAGCGTTTTCGGACTAGGTAAATTGAGTTAAATTGTCTTAAAATTATCTGAGCAATCTCCTGTATTCGTTTGTCGGTATAGTTTCTGGACACCCTGTATATAATAACTTCATAAATAATAACTTCAATAAATAATTCAAAATAAGTTTTTACGGGAAACAACAACAGAATTACAAATACAAAAATATAAAGTAAACTAGGATATAAGATAAATAATAACACAAATAATAGGTTGTGGTCTGAGGCCACGTCTGCTCCGGGATATGCTTTCACGGCTTTAACAGCATTACGGCATCTTTCATTTATCATAATGTAGTCTATCTGGTTCCTAACTACTCTCTCTGATGTATCTGCGGGCGATCGCCATGTATAGAGTCGTTTGTTTGGTAGCTTGAAATGTGTTTGTATAATAATCAAGTTCTGCTCTTGGCAAAATTATAATAGACGGTCGCCTCCGCCTCTCTCGTTACGATTTCCCAGACCATAATTTCCCACACACTTTCCACTTTGCCCCCTTCCAATCTTTGCGTTAAGATCACCTAGGACTATCGTGATTTCTCTAGTTTTCGCTATTTTCAGTGCCTCTTCGATATCCTGATAAAATAATTCAATTTCTTTTTCGTAGGCATTGGCCGTAGGAGCATACACTTTGATCAAGTTCAATTTGCCGCGAGATGCCACTAACTTTAATACCATTACTCTTTCTGAGATAGAAAAAAAGCCTTCCACTGCTCTATTAAATATTTTATTAACTATTATTGCCACGCCGCGCCGTGTCTATGTTGATTGTCCTCGTAATCGGAATAATATATTGTGGCTTCATTTGTTGAGAAATAACATGAGTTGGACAACCTGGCTTTACTAATACCCAGTACAACAATATTCAACCTGTTCATTTCTTGAATAATATTATGCATCATACCAGGCTGAAACATACTCTGAACATTCCAGGTTCCAATTCTAGTGTTTGACAGTCTTATTCTTTCGTCTCCGTTCTTCTGACAACGAATCCGCTTATTACTGACCTGAGAGGCCTTGTATTTTCCTCCCCTGCCGGATCTCGGCTTCCGAAGGCCATGATCAGTAACACCGTTGTTGGTTACTAAAACCATGATGATTGCACTAGGGATATCCATAGGGATCTTTAATGTAGTGGTTTTCCCTTGCCTTCTACATCATTATGCTGTTGACCATGAATTCGATTCCTCCACCTTCGAGGCCGATTTTTCAACCCAGGGCAAAAGCGTGCCCTACCACTTTCCAACTCATCCGCCCAAAGCCGTTGGTTAGAAAGTGGGGGATTGCTTATGCCGGCAATCATTCGGTGAGTAGGATATCTAGGTGGTGCAAATTGGGGGTGTATGGGAGGAGAGGTTAGGGACCTGACATCTCTTGGGGCTTGGGATAGAGGAGAAAACCAGTAGCTAGCGTAGGGCAAGGATGCCACTCCTTGTAGCAGCCTGTCTTCTACCGGGATCGTAGAAGAGTGCTACCCGCTACCCGTATGGCGATTTGTGAGGGCGTAGGTGCTGGAACCCTAAATGGCGATAATGGTCCTTAATGGGTTAAGATAATTAAGTTTAATAAAGTCGTTCGATAATTTTGTTCAGGAGTTTGTTTTTAATTAATAAAATATACCAAAATTTAAACTGTATGAAATGTCTTCCAATTTATAAATAATTGTAAATGAGCTGAAGAAATAAAATTCAGACTTACACTCTGTTCCATTGAGTCAAAAGGACGACCAGACCGGTTTCGGGCTATTTTTTATTTACTATCCATCTTTAGGTCTCTCACTTTTACCGAAGACCTGAAGATGGACAGTAAATTGTAGTGTCTGAAACTGGTCCGGTCATCCTTTTGATTCAATAAAACAGATTGTGATTGTGTAAATTTGAATTTTATTTCTTCAACCCATTTGAAATGAATTCACATACATATATACAACCATTCATCTTATATATAAATTGTAGTTCGAGATGAATGAACCAAGTTGGAGAGAAAACCCATCATTAATAATTTCGATGATTCAAGCTAATACAAAAAATCTAAGGACTCAAAACAAAGAATCGGAAAGTATAGAGGATATAGTAAACAATTTGAAATCAATTACGAGTAATATTACCAGGTAATACTTAAAAAAATTATAGTTGGCAATAAACTTCACATACAGGTTGATTGATTAGTGTGATGAAGCTCAGTAGATCCGCTATAGTAATATCTAGCAATAAAAGCTAATAACACAAATTGTATCCAACTTTGAGCTTCACATTACAAAATTAATTAGAATGTTACAGGGTGTTCGAGAACATAGTGGCAGACCAAACTAATGTTTTTTTTAATGAAACACCCTGTATTTTATTTTATATTCGAAATCTGAACTTCCCCATCACAAAAATGTAAAGGTTTATCATGTTATACAGGGTATTTACAAAGTTATAATCAATTTTCTATAAAAATCATAACAAGTTCAGCTCCCTGTATAAATAAAAATAAGCACAACAGCAATGGTTTATTCGTGCCATATTATTTTTATTGTTTGTCAAAATTTTTAAGACTTGTTGATATTCCTAATTTTCATTATATCGAATACAGTGTGAGTCAAAACGCCAGTACATTATTTTCTCAGAAGTTTTAGATGGAACACCCTGTATTTTTATATCACTCGAAAAGTACCATTGCTGTACTTTAATTTTTATATAATATTCCCTATGTCCAAATTTGTTAGTTTTCGAGATATTTTTAATTTTTCTTATAATTAGGCACCTATAATTAGGCAATGGCGGCCGGTGAGGTAGTGCCATGGAGCCATGGCACTACCTTATTTTTATGCAGAAACATATTTTTTTATCTTTAAACCGTTTTAATGCCCGTTCATTTTTTGCGCGTATTTCTTCTCTCTTTATAAATTATATAAAATCTGGCAACTGTGCAGTGTAGTACAACCCTCGCCACTCACAGCGGACGGGATGATCGCATGGTGCCAAAAGCTTAGATGGCTCGGCTGAAAAGAGAAAGATTTTAAGGGCATTCTATGTAAGTGACAGAGATAGAGCTATATTGCACTTTTAATACACGTTTAAATGAGACTATTCGTGCCTGGCTCGACAAGGAAGATCTAATATTTTTTACTATGCTCATCATAGTGAATAGTGGATCGTAGATCCAAAAAGATTCTCGTACAGGGTAGTACATTATATTTTCGAGTTTTTTTACGCGCTCGCTCGCTCGTTTTTGTATTTATAATTATTACATTTTTAATGATTAAACTTTTTATTATAAACTATTATATTTTTAAGTAAATTAAATTTTTTTAATTTTTAATAAAACCCGAGTTAAATTCAGCTTATCGTGATAGTCTAATTAAACACAATGAACAAGAAGTGGATAAAGAGTCGATATGTTTTGAATCAAATTAAAAATTATATCTATATGGTTTTGTGGAGCTTTCGAGTTAGTTTTGATAAATCACGACGAAGAGAAAAATTCAGAAAATAGAGGCATCTTTATGGAACTGTCCAATGTTAGCCGAATTAGACAACGACTTAGGTTCATATTCAAAGTTCCAAATCTTTAAAAGCATGTACCTCAAAACAACACAAAATGAACTCTCTCAGTGCATCTTAGATGTTAATCACGAGGAAATAAGGAAAGAAATTGAAAATTATCTTTGTGTTGCAGTGATTGCCGATGAAACGACAGACGTCGCGTCGCTGGTGAATTTCAGTTAGTTATAGTTTTGCGATATTTGTGTAAAGGGCGATAAGTTGAGAGATTTTGGAGATTTTACATGTTGGACGGACATGATGTCAAATCAATCACTGAATGCATTTTAAATGTTTAAATTTCTTGACACCCCAGAAATGGTATATAGTTATATAATGTAAAAGTATCCGTACCTATTTTTTTAAATTTCTATTTTATACCTTTTTTGACAATATCGTAAATCTGTCACTAAAAATTTAGGCAGCTGCCCGAATTCTGGCACTACCTACTTAAAGTGATACGAGCCGCCACTGTAAAATTAGGTGCCTAACCTGACAATAAAATTATATGTCTATGAACTGAACCGTTTTTATGAAACATAGCTTCATCTCCAAATAGTGCATTATTGAAGAAATATCTTTGTCAATTGATTTTATGTAAGGCACATTCACAAAATATTCTCTTTTCAGAATCTTCCTGAATTAATTCTTGGTACAATTTAATGCGGTAAAGGTGCTAGGGTGCGTTCTGTTTTTTTGCAAGAATTCTTTGCACAGAGTAGTAAATTAGTTCGTTTGCTTTGGAAATATTTCGTATAATTGTATGTTGATTTTCAGTTATTTCGTTTTCCTCTGTTATAGTACTTTTTGTTCGTTCGTGTTTTTATACATAACTGAACCAGTACGGTTAAATACCTATTCTTAACTTTTCAAAGCTTGCTGTTGTAGGTTGTCGTCTTTCAGGAATCGTTCATGATAAATTCTTACTGATAATACCGCATTTTTATTGCGCTCCCCCAATTCCTAATTATATCTACCTTATCATCAACAGTAAAATTCATCTTAACTATTTAATAACACAATACACAAACAATTATGGAGAACCGTCAGTATTAGACAATTCAGTCATGGCTTACTTACAATTTGGAAAAATTTAGAGACCTTATTAATAATTTGCTCTGAAAAATGAAAATATCTCGAAAACTAACAAATTTGGACATAGGGAATATTATACAAAAATTAAAGTACGGTAATGGTACTTTTCGATAGTAATTTCGATAGTCGTAAAGTATATTTCGATAAAATACATGGTTTTACATTTAAAATTTCTGAGAGAATAATGTACTTGCGTTTTGACTCACCCTGTATTCGATATAAAGAAAATTAGCCATATCAACCATTCTTAAAAATTTTGACAATCAACGAAAAAATATGGCACCAATAAACCATTGCTGTTGTGCATATTTTTATTTATACAGGGAGTTGAACTGTATAACATAACAAACCTTTATATTTTTGTGATGGGGAAGTTAAGAAGATTTCGAATATAAAATAACATACAGTGTTTTCCATTAAAAAAATTAAGTTTGGTCTACCACTATGTTATCGAACACCCTGTAACATTTAAAACTAATTTTGTAATGCGAAACTCAAAGTTGGCTACAATTTTTGTTTGTTAAGTTTTATTGCTATCGATTACTATAGCGGATCTTCTGAGCTTTATCACACCAATCAATCACCCTGTATATTTTTTTGCAGAAGTGTTATTAAATTAATTATAAAAAAGATTAGAATAGCGGTGGCATGTAGGGAAGAAACCAAATCAGAAATGATACGTGGTTATGATAAAATAAGACAGGCATATAGACACTTAGGAAAGAGGATGGTTTGTGAAGGATTGATACCTTCCAAGGACTTAATCTACCATCTCACTCATGAAGAGATAGGTTCCTTAATACGCAATAGAAATCCTGTATTAATAACTAAGTAAGTTGAAAATTAATTTATATTTGGTTCTAGTAGTAATCCTAGTTTGTTTAACCTTCGGATGACCAAGCGGGGGAAATTGTGACCCCAGCGTATATTTTTCTTTAATCAATTCAAAAGTATTTTCAATTTTTACCTCATTATTTTTTTATTTGACTTTAATATCATTCTAGATATCCTCATATTTTGAAATAAAAAAAATTCCCTATATTTTACGAATAAAAAATATATTCTGAAGTTGATGTTTAGTAAAATAGCGTCTATTATGTGTAATTCCAAGTAGTTTTACGCTAATGACGTCGACTTTGCAAAGTAACAAGACACTTACTCAACATACACACTACACATGACACTAATACTCATGTTGTGACTGGCTGAATGACATAAAGTCCATACCAAAAAAAAAATTAAAAAAAATTTAAAAAAAATTTAAAAAAAAACTTCATTTTTTGTTAATTGTCATTTTTGACATTTATGACCTGGGTCATTCCCCCCCCCCCTGGTCATCCGTGTAACAAAAAGGTTGGTCATCGGAAGGGTTGTGACTGGCTTGGCTGAATGACATAAAGTCCATGCCAAAAAAAATTTAAGAAAAAACTTCATTTTTTTGTTAATTGTCATTTTTGACTTGGGGTCATTTCCCCCCCCCCCCTTGGTCATTTGTGTAACAAAAAAAGGTTGGTCATCGGAAGGTTAAATATAATTTTGGGAATAAACAACACAGCCAAAAAAATGTAAACCCTTTCTTCTTCTTCAGGCTTCAGTAATCAAACTTTGGACATAGGCCTCCCCCAATTAAATCCAGTGTTGTCTATTTTGCGCCACCTGTTTCCAGTTGTGTCTTCCAAACTTCTTTATGTCATCGGCCCATCTCATTTGTGACCTTCCTCTACTTCTTCTTCCTAACCACGGTCTCCATTGTTGTAGTTCGTGATTCCATCTTTTATCCTTCAGTCGGCTATTGTGTCCTGCGAAGCTCCATTTTAATTTGGTAGCATGTTCTCCTACGTCTTTTACTTTGGTTTTGCTTCTAATCCCTTATCGACTATAATCACAGAAGACTATAATCACAGAAGATCGAGAAACCTTCGAAATGGTGATCGCCAACGTCGGATAATTCTGATATGGCATGTGAAGAAGAAGATCGACTATAATAGAGGTTATACTGATCAGTGGCGGCCGGTCAGGGTCGGCAGGGTCGGCAGTGCCGACCCACACATTTATAGATATAGATTTTTTAAATATTTGTATCTCTGAAATAAAAAAAAATCTATCAGATAATACAGACTAAATTTTATTCATGGTTTTTAAAAGAATTTGATCAATCCGAGCGTTAAGTGATCCCTGCGTATAAGAGACTTCTCAAAAAACCAATGATCCGAGCCATTTATCTGACTTTTCGGCTAGCCGTCCCTAACATCCCTAGCTTGACAATTTACACGTAAAACTCAACGACGACGTAACAAGTCGATGAGCAAGCGAACATTACTTTTCTCCGTGGGCAATAGAAGATACGGCATGGCAGGTTACGCGCCAAGTACGGCACATTTCGATCTGCCGGTCGGTGTTTCATTTGGAAGCATGCATCGGTAGAAATTGTCAAAAATAATCACGCCGTTTTACGTCGTTTAATTGATATTGTAATTTTTTTAAGTTGTCAGGAATTATCATTTAGTGGACATGATGGATCGAAGCATTTGTTAAACATCAAAGTAATTATAGAGAATTAATAAAATTGTTTTAGAAATACCTATTTACTTTCTGATTCGAAGTGTATTCGTAATACAGAATGAACTACATAATACATATTATAATCAAATAGCTAAATTTTGAATAACGTTGTTGAATCTGAGATTTAGAAAACCATTTGCTTTTCACTGAAAGTAGATGAAACTTCTGATTATCATGTCATTCACAATTATTATCAATTATTTTGTTCGATACGCGTTACGTGGTAATATTTATGAGAGGTTTTTAGGTTTTAGAGATGTGAGTAAAAGCAATAAGGCAGAATATATTTTTGGTGTTTTAAAGAACAGATTCAAATTTTTTTATACCAAAAATAAATTGGTATGGCAAACTGGGGCAATCTTATGACGGCGTTGCTGTGATGAGTGGTGAATTGAATAGTCTCCAGGCAAAAGTTAAAACTATTGCATCACAAGCTTTATTTACTCACTATTATGCGCATATAATGAATTTAGTTTTACATGATACGTGTAAAAAAATAAAGAATATCGACTTTTCTTGCCAGTTTAGCTCACCTAAACGGATTACTGCTTTAGAACAAATTTGTTTCGAAAAAAAAAGCGAACAGTTTGTCAGACGCGATGAAATTTTAAATCTCGGTTAGTTTTATCTAAGCAGATTATCTCTTATAGTTTTAGTATCTGTAGCAGATTTTCGTGAACAGCTTTTGGAAGTTTTTGATTTTATTATCGAAGGCGATGATTTTGAAAGTGGCGATACCTCGATCCGTGAAGCAATCGGTTTGAGAACTTTATTAAATACTAATGACTCTTTCAATATTTTTTTAAATATTTTTAAGACAGAGTTTGCCCAAGACATTCCTTGTTGTTCAAAATCAGTCAACTGACATTATTTATTCTAAAAATACAATACGAAAGCTGGTGCAAAATATCAGAGATTTTCGTAATGATAGTAGTTTCCAATATATATGCAGTGACGTTTTGGATTCGCTTGATATTTCCGAACCACCCCAAAAAAGACAACGAGTAAGTATATCTTGAAATTTTGGATACCTACTATTATATGCAAATAGATACTCGTTTTTCGAATTTTGAAGATTTGCAAATTGTTGACCTCTTTGACGATTTAAAATTTAAAAGTTACGTTCGCCAAAGAATTTCCAAGATATTTATTATTACAAGTTAGGTACTTAAAAATTATGCTGGTCCAAATATTTTCAGAAAGTGGGATAAAATGCACAATATGTATGTATAATTCTATGTAGTAAGTACTGCAATTCATTACAACAAACTGTTTATCAATTTTCTTATTACCACCAATTTCTGCCTAAAAAAAACGGGATTTACCTTGTCTCAAAAGAATCAATACGTATTGTCGAAACACCATGAAACAAGAGAGAATGTCAAGTACATCAAATAAAAAAAAGCAAAAAACAACAAAATCTCCTATGATGAATTAAGCCTTTTAGTTTGATGGTATACCTATATGAGGAGACAAAAAAACCTTGCCGACCCTGTCTCCAAGGCCACGAGCCGCCACTGGTACTGATCCTTGTGGACGCTTCTTTTACCTCTCATATAGGTAGTGGCCGACTAATCTGCTATGTATGATAATTATGCAGTGGCGCACTGTGCCTTTAGGCCTCAATTTAATCTTTTTACCTACTTCTAATTACAAAACATGAATATAAACGTATTAAGTATTTTTATTGCTTTTTAAATAACATCAAAATATATGAGGACTATGAGGATTCAAAAAGCTGTTTGCTATTTTCAACTGAAATATCATTAAAAAATGAATAACCATTTTCAATTTCGTTGCAAAACGAAAACACAGCCGAACCATATTCTATTCCAATCAGAGAGTGCTGCAAGCACCCCTACCGGTTTCGAAACTTATTAGTCTCTCATCAGGAGGCACATATGCTGCTCTCCCTGATCCAACCAAAACAAACCCCAGCGTGCAGTCCCGGATTGCAACGAACGAAATGGCATAGATGCCCTAGCGGCAACTGCTAGCAAAAAGACTAAGTTTTCACTCTAATGGCACATAAAACAACATAATGCTATTCTACATCCCACCAGAATGAAAACAATGGGAACCTTCTCTGGTTACACCTCCGAGGCTTCTACAATTTGCAAGCCATACGGATGCTGAGACTAAGGAAGATGAGGGAATTCTACAATTTACAATTCACGTCCCATCTGCTCAGCGCGGTAATGTTCCAACGATAATGGTTCCCTTCATACTCCACACAGAGTCTGGGGTTTGTTTTGGTTGGATCAGGGAGAGCAGCATATGTGCCTCCTGATGAGAGACTAATAAGTTTCGAAACCGGTAGGGGTGCTTGCAGCACTCTCTGATTGGACTAGAATATGGTTCGGCTGTGTTTTCGTTTTGCAACGAAATTGAAAATGGTTATTCATTTTTTATTTACATTTACTCTGTGTGGAGTATGAAGGGAACCATTATCGTTGGAACTTTACCGCGCTGAGCAGATGGGACGTGAATTGTAAATTGTAGAATTCCCTCATCTTTCTTAGTCTCAGCATCCGTATGGCTTGCAAATTGTAGAAGCCTCGGAGGTGTAACCAGAGAAGGTTCCCATTGTTTTCATTCTGGTGGGATGTAGAATAGCATTATGTTGTTTTATGTGCCATTAGAGTGAAAACTTAGTCTTTTTGAAATATCATTAATTCCCATGAAAAATATTAAAATGCTACAATAAAGTTGCAGAACAGTATTATAAAACCGATATGGGCCTATCTATCATTACTCAAAATCCAAGGGACTATTTAAAAGAATGTTATTTTCAATAATTTACGAATAACTACAGTAAACTTTATTTTCTAGCTGAAATTATTTTTAAAAGTTTAAGAATGAATTTTCCTATTAAACTACATTTTTTATAACCTAGGGCAGTGAGGAGAAAAAAGCTTTACCCAAGGTGGGTGAAACTTGAATTTCCAGAGGTAATGGAAGGTGGTCCTATGATAAAAAAGAATAACATAGATGCTCCTTCAGATAGTTTAACAGAAAAGTTTAAGGGTACTCCCGTATATAGCGGAGTTGTTGAAGCTAGAGCATGTGTTATTACCAGTTTTGAAGAAATAGACCAACTAAAATTAGGTAAGTTTGTTGTAAATATGCCATAATTGAATAAGACTCATAAATTAATGGTAGGATTAACGTGTAAGTTGAATTGTAATTTCACTTTCCTTTCTATATTGTCTCTATGATAAGCTTGCAAGTTTAACATTTCAATATATTATTCATGATTATAAAATTTCAGTATATAGGTACCTAACTCCGTACTACCTACCTTGCAAGCTTATAATTTCAGCATCTTTCTATTATTGTCAATTGAACTATTATAACTATGACTTTACTACTACTTCCACTATTTTTTATTTTCCTCATCTCTTTCAGCAAGCTCTGGAGGCCTAGACTCAGTCCATTTACCGATTTTCTATATTTACATTACTTCATCATCATCACAGCCGTTCAATCCTAGTGTATTATGGCAAATTATTTTAGTGATGACAACTTTGGCATAGTTCTGATTAATATTCGTTCTATAAGAAATAAAACTGATGAATTATTTTTGTTTCTGGAGGAATTAGGATTTCCTCCGATAGTTGCGGTTACAGAGCACTGGCTTAAAGTTAACGAGCCTTTTTTTGTAGAAAAATATACCACAATTGCCAGGTATGATCGTCCAAGTTCGGCTTATGGAGGCACCCTGATTCTCTCTAGAAATAATGATTTTTCTCTGGTAACAAAATATGACTTTTTGTTAAGTGAATCCTTCTTTGAGTTTTCCTTAGTTTATAATAAAAATCTTAATCTTTACATTATTTGCATTTATAGATCACCTGATTCTACCGTGGAACTATTTTTTCAGAGCCTGCTAAATTTGTTAGATGACCTGCCTCATAAAAGCAGAAAAATTCTATGCGGTGATTTTAACATTAATTATGCTGCTGCTAGTGCTACCCAAGTGTCCCTGGCAAACATATTTGAATCGTATGGTCTCTCAATGCACGTTAATTCTCCTACAAGGATTACAAAAACTACATCTACCATAATTGATTATATTGTCTCAGATTTCTCACCCCTTGATGTCTGCTCTACAGTTATTAATGCGGGACTATCTGATCATGAAGCAGTGTATACGAAGTTTAACATCTTCAGCAAATCCTCCTCAAAAACCCGACGTTTAGGTAGGATTTTTTCCGCCCAGAATTTTCGTAAATTCCAAAATTTATGCTTAACTTCTGAGTGGCAATTTCCTTCTATAGACGTGGACTATAATTTCAGTGTTTTTCTAGATAAGCTTCTCCACATCTTCAATAAGGCATTTCTTTTAATTCCTATTAAGCCAAAACATCGGAAACCTTGGGTTACGAAAGGTATTCGCATATCAGCTAACAATATGCGTTCACTACTATACATCAAGAAATTTACTACCAATGTTGCTGTCACTGAATATATCATGAAGTACAGGACAACATATCTAAAACTTGTCAGGTCAGCTAAAAAAGCCTATTATCAAAATCGTCTGGGAAGCTCTAAAAGTGTTGCAAAAGAAACTTGGTCTATAATAAACGATCTTCGAAATAAAACTCACATAGCTCAATCATTTTCCCTTCCAAATCCTGAAAGTCTAAACGACTACTTCGTTAATGTGAGTAAAAATATAACATCAACAATTTTGCCGCAACAAGATCCCATTTCCTATCTTCCTAATTCAAGAGAGGTCTCGAATTCATTCTTTTTACGACCAGTCGATAACTCTGAACTGATCCAAACAATCAATAGTATCAAAAGCAAATCATCCTGTAGTACTGATGGACTATCTATAAAAATTTTCTCTAATCTCACAGAAAATGTGTTGGAAATCCTCCTCTCACTAATTAATGATTCCTTCGAAAAAGGTAAATTTCCAGAGTGCCTAAAGACAGCCATTATTATTCCTCTTCATAAGGGTGGCGAAAAATCTGATGCCTGCAACTATAGACCTATTGCCTTACTACCGGTACTCTCCAAAATTATTGAGAGACTCATTAAAACTCGACTTATGTCCTTTATCGTTAATAACAACATTTTATCACAAAATCAGTTCGGCTTTTTAACAAATAAATGTACCACTGATGCCATGTTTTCTGTACTACATGAGGTTTACCAAGCACTAAACAATAATCTTTATACTGCCACTGTTTTCTGCGACTATGCCAAAGCTTTTGATTGTGTAAATCACGACATCTTGATTACAAAACTAAATTTCTATGGAATTCGAGGTATTTCTTTGAATTGGTTCCAATCCTACTTGAATAATCGGAAACAACTAGTTAGAGCAAATGATACTGACTCTAGTCTCAAAAACATCGTATGTGGAGTACCACAAGGTTCAGTATTGGGTCCTATACTGTTCCTTATCTTTATAAATGACATCACTAATTTAAAAATCAATGGGAAAATTTTTCTTTTTGCTGATGATACCAGTATCACTTGGAGCAACTCAACTATTGCATCTCTTCATGAAACTATAACTTCGGATCTACTGACGATAAAGACCTGGTCTGACTCTAATTTACTCTCTTTTAACGTAAATAAAACAGTAGCATTATCCTATAAAGGAGCTCTTCAACCTTTGCCTCTTAATAACAGCCAGATCAGTACCGTTGATTCTGTAAAATTTCTTGGTATTTTTTTAGACAACAACCTCAAATGGTCCCTTCATATCGATTCGTTAAGTAAAAAACTCGCCTCAGCTTGCTATGCAATACGATCTGTCTCAAGGGAACTCAATTTAGCATCTTCTAAAATAACATATTTTTCGTTGTTCGAGTCTCATCTTCGATATGGTCTTCCTTTTTGGGGTTCTAGTACAGCTGCTCAATTTGATGTCATTTTTAGATTGCAAAAAAGAGCAATAAGATATTTGTTTGGTCTCAAAAGATCGACACATTGCAGAAGTTACTTCAGAGATCACGAAATTTTAACACTTCCATCTTTATATATTCTAGAAACGGTTTGTTTAATTCGTAAACACCTTCATGTCTTTCCATCAAGGCCCAATCATCTTTACTCCACCAGAAATTCAATCTTTGATATTTATTTACCGATTCCATCCACTGAGTTAGTAAAGAAATCTATATTATATTCCGCAAAGAAACTGTACAATCATCTTCCGTTACAACTTAAATCTGTAACATCTTTCCCTAAGTTCCGTAAAATGACAAAAGCCTATCTATCCAAAAGACCATATTATTCAATAGAAGAATTTCTTAATGAATAACTAAGAAAATTGGGTTCCATACGCAGTAGCATAAACTTGTCAGTTCCTTATGTTGTACCTATTTTATTTTATTTGTTGTATGTTCAATTTGCAATTTATATATATTTTGCAATTAATCGTTTTTGTCTTGGCTTTTATATCTTATACTGTATATTATTGACGATTTATCTAATTTTAGTAAAAATTGTATTTGTTATTTGTTATTTATATTATGTTTTTCTTTTGACTGTATGTAAGCTTTGTCCATAAAATTGTAAAAATTTTCAGTGACAATAAAGCATATTTCTATTTCTATTCTATTCTATTCTAATGCCGGGGCATATAGTAATCCTTTTTTCAGGTGGATTATTCCTTTTTGACTTATTTCCTATATAGTGTGTCTTTGCAGCGTTGGTTGTGTATTCCAATATTTTCTGGTTTCTACATCTTGTCTTCCAGTCTTTTATTTTCATTATTTTTATGTCTTCCTCTATCTGATTCCACCATCTCATTCTCTTCCTTCTTTTTCTTGGCCCCAGGGACGTCCAGTTCGTGATTCTTTTTATCATTTCGGTGGGTGTTATTCTCATTATGTGGCCTACCTATTATAGTCGTCTTGCTTTTATGTAGCTTGCTACGTTCTCTTCTTCCATTTCTTGTTGAATTTCTTTATTGATCTTCATTTTTGTTTCTCTGTCGCTTGTTCTTTTTGGACACAATATTGATCTTATTATTTTTCGTTCTATTATTTTTTAGATCTTGTTCATCTTTTTTTCTGGAGGTTTTCGATATTCTATAATATGAAATAATTGTCCAGCATTTGATATCTGAGTCCAATTACGAATGTTTTTTAAGGCCATGGGTACATAATTCGCAAATATTTTACGGCTACGTGGGCTATCCCTACCTTTTCTGTCTTTACATGGCAAATTACGTGTAGTAAAATTCACACTGGTATGGATATGTAAATATTATTAGAATGTCATTCTACTTGACAATGTCATAACTAACTTAAAGAGATGGCTTTTGAATGTTCTTGGATAACTGTTATTTTTTGTATAATTGCAAATTATTAATTCAGTTAATAAATATGATAATTTTTTCACTAACTATGTATTCAGTTATTGTAATAGTTTATATGTACCTACAACAAAAACTAATACTCAATCGAGAAAAAAAGAAAAGTGATTTTTTAATAATATATTGTTACTATGGAACGCTTGCAATTTTGAACATCTTTAGCAACAAAATACTTGGATCACAGAATATATCTTGATGTATTCTCTGCTTCTATCTTCCATAAATAATACACAATAAATAACTTTTTATAAAATCCACGAGGAAAATAAACTTCCTGTAGCTGGCTGTATACCATAAATCACAAAAATACCAAGTTTCTTGTAAAAGGTATATATTAAAATACCCTAAATAAGGGTCACAATACAAAACGTTTTCGGATTAAGGAATCCATCATCAGTGTTTAAAAGCCAAAATTTGCATACCTGAGCCACCAAAATGTATTGGGTAAAAACCCTTTAAATGTAAATGATAAAGTTATTTTACATATTTATATAAAAATCATCTGATGTTAAAGATAAACCTGGATGTTACCCAGGGCAACACAGGACTCTCCCCACGTGGTTGGAACATTTTTGGAGAAAAAAAAATGGATGGATTCCTTAGTCCGAAAACGTTTTGTATTGTGACCCTTATTTAGGGTATTTTAATATATACCTTTTACAAGAAACTTGGTATTTTTTAACTTTTTATAAAGTTCACGTCTTAAATCAATTATTTATCAAATACACTATATATCAATGTTATTTAATCAACAACTCAAAATATTCCCGATTCATGTAAAATATTTAAAATTGTCACTGAGTGTCAGTGTCTGACTGACATTATCCTGACAATATTCTATTCGACTGAGTGAATTGTATGACAAAGATAGATTTGGAAAATATTACCACGGACATTGTGTTCATTTTTTTCGAATCCTGAAAAAACCAATAAATATTTTTGAAAAATCTAAACGCAGAATGAAAGCCCTCGCTAGGACTTTCGGCCCTCGCTAATAACGTAATCTTTCATTCTGCGTTTAAATTTTTCAAAAATACTTATTAGTTTTCTCAGGATTCGAAAAAAATGAATCCCCATTTGAATAGCATTGCAGCCGAAAATACGTACCGATCCTCTTAAGCAAGGAACTTGTTTTCTTCCTACCTCTACGGCACTCTATTTTGCCTTTAAGGAGCAGTTGTCATATTTTATATCGAATTTCCCTCACTATATGTCCCAGATAAGACATTTTCCGGTGTTTAATAGTCTTTAGCAGTTCTCTATCTTTGTTGACCCTCCTTAGTACTTCTCCATTAGTTTTTCTTGCTATCCAAGGTATGTGCAGCATCCGTCTATGAATCCACATTTCCAATACTTCAATTCTGTTCATGATCGATACTTTTAGCGTAACACTTCTGCACCTTACAAAAGTACAGACTAAACATAGCACTTATAGCCCGGATCCCGCGTACCAAAAAAAGTTTATTATAGCAAGCTGAAAATTCCCTAGTAGCTTAACGGTGTCTAGTTGGACCAACTTAACGGGAACACTAGAACAGGGGAAGTTTTAATTGTGAAACAGGTTACAGGTTCCCAACGCCAGACTAAGAAAACGTCCCATGTATTTTGTCGGACAGAACTTCCAATTAATTTGTTACTCTTTCATTCAACTCTCATGCAAAAATAAGACTGCTATTTAACACCAATATAATTCCTGTCATTTGACATGTTCTACGTGTCGGACTTATAAGATTTAAAATGCCCAACATACAGATTTGTCGGACAAACATTTTTTCATATATTATATAAAGTTTGCAATTGAATAAACTTAAAAACAACCTGCTAGTTTTCACAATTATAAACTTGTCAAGTTGACACGTTCCACAATTAAAACTTCCCTTGTTCCAGTGTTCCCAAACATCAAAGTTTGTCCTACTAGACACCGTTAAGCTATTAACAAATTTTCAGCTTACAATTAGTCAACTTTTTTTGGTACGCGGGATCCAGGACACTTTGTATTTTAGCTCTAAACTTAACCAATTACCAATAGGTCACAGTTTCCTTTGCTTTATCCCTCTCGGGGGCGTAGGTCCTCCTCATAACATACTTGTGTAGGCCTGAATCTGGTGTCCTGATCCAACCATTACAATGTTCATGTTTTCTTGCAATCTAAAATATCCCGTTCTCGGGTCCCCCTTATAACTACGTGTAAAGTAGGGAAATCCAGTAGGGCCCCCAGAGCTATCGTTGATATGCCCCTCATATCCACTAATGACTAGAAGGCAAGCAAGTCTTTCCAGCTTGCATAGTTTGAGGATAGCACATTTTGTTGCACCTTTGGCCACCATAGCACTGATGCAAGTGTATTGTTAGTTTTATTGCCTTGCTATAAATCCAATAGAACATGTCCTTCGTGATTTTAAACCCTCATTTGTCTATAACTGCGTCTCGCTAGAATTAAAGTATTTGCCGATTCCTGAGATAATTTTTAGTTACTACATTTTTCATATTTTAGGTGATATTTTAATAACATATAGTACAGACATAGGTTGGACACCATGTTTCCCCATGCTGTCAGGGATCATAACAGAACTGGGAGGACTTATTTCCCATGGTAAGTTTTAGTTCATTTTTTCAGATTCGTACTTAATGTTTATTTTTTCAGGGGCTGTAGTTGCTAGAGAATATGGATTGCCTTGCATTGTAGGTGTGCAAAACGTAACCAAAAATTTTAAAACGGGTGATATTATACAAATAAATGGAAACACTGGCGAATTAGGAAAAATTAATTGAATGTAGATAAAAGGTAGACAAAAATAAATAAAAGACAATTATTATTACTTGTATTTTTTAATACTCCTTTTTTCTTGTCAGTTGTTGTATTGCTATACTTCCAAGATTTCCAAAAAAACGTTTGGAAAAGTTAGAAGTAGCAAAATAAGAGAATTACTCAAAGCTACATTTAACGTCCTAAGTAGCTGTTGGAGTGCCCCTGTAATTCCAAAGTACGCAAGTATTTTTATCTTGTTGAATTTGAGGACTACATCCTTTGAAGCATCTTTGGCCACCATATCACTGATGCATATGTAATTGTAGATTTTGCCACCATATTACAAATCCAATATAACACTTCTGGTTTTAAACCTATTAAACTAATTACCGCTCTCTTGGTAATTTGTTGTATCTACTTATTCCAAGGTGTTCCAAGTAAGTCTTGAATTAACTATTGCTCCCAAGGTACTTTACTCGACTCCGCAGATTTAGATTTGTAACATTCGGGTTTAGACGTCTCTAAATTTCTTCTTCTGGTAAATTTCATAATTTTGGACTTCTCTATTCTGTAACCAGTCAAAGATGACCATGGTCATAGCATAGGACCCTACGACATGATGTCTGTCGTTGCCGAGTCTCGCTATCAACCTATCCATCCATAACCAGAATAAACAAGAGAAGAAATAAGACTGGCTCTGCAGACAGATTCTAGCTGTGGTGATATTGTATCCCCAGTAAAGTTGCGTATATCATGCGGCTCTCTAACATGCAATAAAACATTCTTCCATCCCTCCCTATCGAAATTCTGTCTTCTCCATCCCCTTAAATCTTCCTGCGCTTCGTCCAGATACCTGATTTTAGATCACCACATTTATCTTCCGATATTTAGGATAACTTCTTTACCAGGATCACTTTCACCCATCCCCAAAACGAGGCCCACCAATGGCGATTTATTTTGTTTGTTTTCATGATATTTGCATCACCAAAAAGTCTATGAGAGTTTGAAATTATATCGCCTTCTTCACAGACCCTGTTCGTTAAAATCTCCAATACTTTTCTTTCAAATATTCGTAGTAACTCTTCATCTAGAGTCGCCATTGCCCATGTTTCCGATCGGTACGTGAGCACGTATTATTGTTTTATAAACTTTGCACTTTGTTGCTTTTGACGTACGTCTAGCTCTTAGTTGAGGGCATGGGTCAAAATATATAACAGCGATTTACCAAGCATATTTTTCTCTTATTTTTTTCGATGCGTTGTTTTTGCAGTCTACCAGTAACCCTAAGTAGAATTCTTCCATCGTTTCTATAGTTTCGTGTTCCACTTCTAAGTTATTTTATTGCATTCTTGATATAGCAGTTCTGGGTGTAAATCAGAAGCCCCATGTTTTCTGCGGCGGTTTTGATAGATGTGAAAGCTTCAACTGTTAAATTTCGGGTTCTTTCAATGATCATGATATCATCAGCATATGCCATTACAGTGGAACCCCGATAAGTCGGCCCCCGAGAACCCGAAAGTCCGGCTAACCCGGACCGATTTTCATCAGACAAACATTTCAACAATAAAAATGTATGTAGTGGCCAATGCGTGGCCAAAGTGTCCTCTATTTGCTTTCTCCTATTTTCGTCGTCTCTTGTGCTTCTATATTGTAAAAGCCAGAGATACAGGATGCAGTCAGAAAGCAGTTTATTAACGAAAAGTCTTGGATTTAAAATATTGTTTATTATATTTTTATTTCAATTATTCTAATTGTTTAAAAAGTAGTAAACTTTGTATCTAGGGCTTTTCGTTGTTTTCCTCGTATTGCGAGAGATGTCGCTAGATTGCGTTTCAAAAGGTGGAATCATTGTATTGCGATGGTTTCCCTTAAATAGGCAGGGTTGTTAATATTTGCTTCAGAGTTGTGACTGCATAGCTTCAATGAAGATGCATGGGATGCTGAAATAGCTATATGGAGATGTTGGTCCAACTCTGAGTCGAATAAAAACAAAAACTGCCTTTATTATTATGTATGTCATATAATATTTATTGAAAGATAATGTGTGTTTGTGTAATTTGAACTATACGATAGTAAAAATGACTCATGGCACACGGTGGCAGAGCAGAGCGGTGTTCATTGTCTCGGTTTATCGGAAACAACAGGCACCTGTTGTAGTATTCCTTTATTTATTTCAAACTGTCTTAGCATTGTTTAAAAAAGACTAAAAGACTATTTAAAAAATTCTTTTTAAACAATGGTCTTGGTGTTCACTGTTCTGTAAGTTTATCTGTAAGTATACCGTGTTTTATTAATTTTTACCATATTCTCCGGCTAACCCGGATTTTCGATAACCCGGATCAGCCGCGGTCCCGAATAATCCGAGTTATCGAGGTTCCACTGTATTTGTATACTACGGATATACATATATCGTATTCTTTTAATTTATTCCGAATTTCATCAATTTTTCAGGCGCAAAGTTGGATAGTGCATCTCCCTGGCGCAGTTCTGTTAGTTGTAAATGGTTCTGAAATATCCCCTTACACTCACACTTTACATTATACTTTCCTCATTGCCATTTTAGTTCTTTCTACCAATCCCGTTGGTATTCCAAATTCTAGCATAGCCGAATACAATTAGGTTCTCTCAACATTATCGTATGCTGCCTTCAAGTCTACGAAATGCACTTGTGATCATAAAAAGCGGGTCACTCGATGAATTATTCAAGTTAGATGTCTCGAATTTTCTAAACCTGTTGTCCATTTTGAGTGATTTTTTAGTATGTTATAGCATTATTCTTTAACAATATCGCCATAATATTATTGTTGCTAGACAAGTAAATTGTCATTGTATACCGGGTGTAACAATCATACTTTGTTTATTCCTCAAAGTTCGGAACACCCTGTGGAATGTTTTAGCATAGATAAAATATTGAAATTAAAACTCGATTTTAGCCTTAGGCTTTCTTAACATTTTCTTTTTTTATTTATTTTTTTATGTTGGACAATAAAAAAGTTAGGCACATTAACAACTAACCATGTTCTTCATCAATACAGGGTGTTTCTAAATAAGTGCGACAAACTTTAAGGGGTAATTCTGCATGAAAAAATAATGATCGTTGGCTTCATAAACGTATGGCCGCAAATTCTTCGGTTTTGAGATACGGAATGTTGAATTTTTTTTTACAAACTGACGATTTAGTTATTGCTCTAAAACCGGTTGAGATATGCAAATGAAATTTGGTAGGTGTTAAGAGGTAGTTTCTAGGTATATTCTAGAGCAGAGCTTCCCAACCAGTGTGCCGCGGCACACTGGTGTGCCCTGAAGTCCCTGTAGGTGTGCCGCGAAATTTGATTATACTCACTATCATTATAGAGATTGTTTACCCAAGTGTGCCGTGGCTGAACTAGTTTTTAAGTTAGTGTGCCTCGAGCTAAATAAGGTTAGAAACCGCTGTTCTAGAGGTATTTCTAGTATATAAAGAGGTATCTTAAATATTTATACCCGTATGCATGCCAATGGTGAAAATAGAAATATTAATTGTATGCCCGTTTGCGGACCTATGTTTATAAAGCAAACTGTCATTATTTTTTCATGCAGAATTACCCCTTAAAGTTTGTTGCACTTATTTAAAAACACCCTGTATTGATGAAGAACATGGTTAGTTATTAACGTGCCTAACTTCTTTATTATCCAACATAAACAAATAAGTCAAAAAAGAAAATGTTAAGAAAGCCTAAGGCTACAATCGAGTTTTAATTTCAATATTTTATCTATGCAAAAACATTCCACAGGGAGTTCCGAACTTTGAGGAATAAACACAGTATGATTGTTACACCCGGTATACAATGACAATTTACCTGTCTAGCAACAATAGTATTAGAGCGATATTGGTAAAGAATAAGGCTGGCTATAACATACAAAAACATCACTTAAATCGGACAACAGGTTTAGAAAATTCGAGACATCTAACTTGAATAATTCATCGAGTGACCCACTTTTTATGATCGCAAGTGTATAATGGCTGATATGTGATCAATGATAGATTTATTTTTCAAAAAAACCTCTTGTAAGATCCTATTATATTGTCAGTATACTGTGGCAGTCGTTTGTACATCAGGGACAACGTTTTGTATTCTGCATTAAGAAGGGAAATCCCTCTAAAGGTGGAACTGCCAAGCACGTTTCCTTTGTTGTGTATAGGGCATATAATAATTATTCAAGTACATATTCAAATCTTTTTGTAAAGCGCGTTCTTGCAATACCTTGCCAGATTTAAATTGTTCTGCAGGTAGGTGGTCTGCTTCGGATGATTTGTTTCTGTCTAGAGACTGAATTGCTTTATTCATTTCTTCCAAAGTTGGTTAACTCAGTTTTTTCCTGTTCTAGATCTATGTCATCTCTACCTTCTCCATTAAGTAGCGTACTAAAGTTTGGTTGGCTTGTCGATCTATTATATTCGACAGAATTTTCTAATACTTGCCGCATAGCAAATACAGCGGCTTTACATAAAACTTCATATCTAAATCCTTGCTGTTCTTCTCCTAATGTTGGGAAGGTATTTATTTTGTTAGTTATTACTTTATATGTATAGCGTCAAATTAAAATTAAATAAACGATTCTTTAATCTGCCGGTCTTTTTTGAAACAAAACGAGTTTTGAGATAACGATCTATTTTTTAATTTTTGATACGTTACAGTTTTCTTCAAAAAATCTCGAATTACACTTTTATTCGGAAAATACGAAACAAAAGTCTAAACTCTTCCAAACTAAACAGCAATATCTACAAATTGATTACACTTTTCGGCGGAAGTAAAGTGGAAATATTGGTAAATATTCTGATAATAAGAGTAGCAACTCGAAATGTTACACTTTTACCAGGAGAACACGAAACTAAAGTTTACAACACTTTTAAATTAAACAGTAATAACTACAATTATTACACTTTTGATCGGAAAATACTGATGCACCTGTTCCGAGGAACAGAGATTCTTCTGCCATCTAGACAATAACGATCGAACTTAAAGTATTACAGTTTTTTTAGGGGATAGTACCTTAGATATTCGCAGTGTGCAAGTACTTGGAGGGGATACGAGAAACGATAGTGCGCGAATAGCGGAGAAATCTTGCGACTTTCTTAAATAATTCCTATTGTCAATTGACGTATATTTCATACCTACTGTCGTCGAAGAAGAAAAATTATATGTTGCTCCACAATATTGAGATGATATGCAATTATTATATAAAAGTAAATTTAATTAATTGTATTTTGCTTGCAGTACTGCGTTTTAATAATTAATTTTATTTATATATAGTTTAGCTCTCCTGGTCTAGAATGCCCATGGCTTGGTTTACTATTCCTTTCCAATCTCTCCTATTTGCTGCTTTATTTTTCTAATTTGTGATTTTCAGTTCTTCTGTCTTTTTCAACATCTTTCTTCCATCTGGTTTTCGGTCTACCTATCTTCTTCTTTCCTCCTATTCCTCCCGTTAGTATTCTTTTGGGAAGTCTCGTGTTTGACCTCCTTTGGATATGTCCCTATCATCTCAGTCTTTGTGATTTTATGATCCCTACTATGTTTGGTTCACCATACATCCTCTCCAGTTCTACATTTGGTCTTCTTATCCACATTCCATTCCATATCTTTCCGCCAAATATTTTTCTTAGGACTTTTCTTTCCCACACTTTAAGCATGACTTGCTCGGATTTGTTCATCGTCCAGTCTTATCACTATCTTGTATATTCTTATCTTAGCCCCTCTTGATATGTTCTTATTTCTTAATAAGTTGTTTAGAGCAAAGATACAACGATTACCAGCCATAATTCTCGCTTGGATTTCTTCTTTTATATTTGGTCTCCTAGTGAATGTCGCTCCTAGATATTGGAATCTCTCTACTTCTTCGAATGTATATATTTTTGCCTCTGTGTTTATTGTCAGATATTGTCCTTGTGTGTCTTCTCGTTCTGTACATTCCATATATTTAGTCCTTTCTTCGTTTATGTATATCCCTTTCTTTCTTCCTATCGCCTCTAGTCTTTTTAGTATTTCTTTTAATTCTTGTTTACTTCTGGCTATCCATACTATGTCATCAGCGAATGCCAAGCATTGGTGTTTTCGTTGGTATACAAGTCCTGTCGTGTTAATTTCGGCTTCTCTGATGACCATTTCAAGAAGGATACTGAACAACAATGATGACAGTGGGTCTCCTTGTCGTACTCCTTCACCGACCTTAAACTTATCTGTTTCCTTTCCATTTATGTTAACCCTGTTCTCTGTTTCTCTGAATGTAACTTTTACCATCTTTATTAATTTTTCATTAATTCCAATTTCACATAGTGCTTTGTATATTTCTTTTCATTTAACTCTGTCAAAAGCTTGTTTAAAGTCGATGAATAGGGCCATTGTAGATTTCCCGTATTCGTAGCTTTCCGCTTGTATCTCACGCAGCAGGAAAATTTGATCCACCGTGCTGCGTCCTCTTCTGAATCCACATTGATATTCTCCTATATCATTATCTATCTTTTGTGTTATCTTGTCTTTTATATATGTACTGCAAGTATTTTATATGCAATGTTTAGTAGGGCTATTCCCCTGTAATTATGGCATAAACTTTTGTCGCCTTTTTTGTGAATTGGACACAGTGTGACTTCAGTCCATTCTTTTGATATGTGTTCTTGTTCCCAAATTTCTTTTATCAGCTCTTCCAAATGCTTAAATAGTACTGGTCCTCCATATTTAAACATTTCAGCTGTTACTTCATCCTTACCTGGGCTCTTGCTTTTCTTTAGTTTCTCTATTATTTCTTTTTCATTAGGCGGTCTTTCCTGTATTTCTTCTTGATCAATATTTTCATTCGGTTCTTCTTCTTCTGCATATTCTGTTGTGGAAATTTCATTTAGAAGCTCTTCGAAGTATTCTCTCCACCTGTTCAGTATTTCGTCGCTTACTAAATTACTTCCATTTTTACTTTTGTAGTGTACAGGTTTTCTTTGGTACCCCTTTTTCTCGTTTTTTACTCCTTGATATAAGTTTATGATTTCTCCATTTTTATAGTTTTCTTCTATACACTTTAATTTATCTTCGTTGTACTTTCTTTTCTTTTCTCTTATGATTCTTTTAGTTCGTTTTCTTTGTTCGTTGTATTTTATCTCCATCTTTCGTGTTTTCACTTGCATCATTTTGAGTCTTAGCTTATTTCTTTCATCCAGTTCTATTTTACATTCTGCATCAAACCATTCTTTGTATCCATCTCTTATATTTTTATTACTGGCTTGCGCTGCTTTTGTCATACATACTTTTATTTGTGTCCATTTTTGTTCGATGTTTCCATTTTCTGTAATATTTTCCAGTTCTCTGGTGACTAGTCTTTCATATTTACTTTGTTCTTCTTCTGGCAGTAGTCTTATAGGTTTAGTTACTTTGTACCTTTTTTCTGTTGATTTCGTTGATTTCTAAGAACTGGTATAACCTGTTTCAGTTGTATTCCGACTATAAAGTGATCTGTGTCTGCATATGGTCCTCTATATGTTCTTATGTTCTTTATACATTTTTCCATGTCTCTTTCGACGAGCACATGATCTATTTGGTTTATGGTTTTCCCATCTGGTGATCTCCATGTTCCTTGGTATATTCTTTTGTGTTGAAAGTACGTGCTCATAACGATCATGTTTCTTTCTTTTGCAAAATCTATTAAGAAGTGACCATTTTCATTCGTTGTTTCATGCAGACTATATTTTCCTATGGTGGGTGTGTATATTTCTTCTTTTCCTATTTTTGCATTAGCATCGCCTAGTACTCTATTTATATCGTATTTGGGAATATTTTCGAATACTGTATCTATTTGACTGTAGAAGTCGTCCTTTATCTCTATGTTTTTCTCTTCAGTCGGTGTATGTATGTATGCAAATGTTATTTTTTGGTATTTTCCTCTTATTCTTAGTATGCATATTCTCTCTGATATTGGTTTAAAGTCAACGATTAGATCTTTCAGCTTTTTGTTTACTACAAATCCTGTGCCTAACATTCTATTTTCGCCTCCGCTATTGAAAAATAAATAGTCATTTATTTCCATTGAGTTTTGGCCTAGTTGTTTCGTTTCTTGCAGTGCTACTATTTCGAATTTATATTTTTTACATTCATCTACTAGGTGTTTCAGTTTTCCTTCTTCGTATGTTCCTCTTACATTCCATGTTCCTACTAATATATGTTCGCTTATGGGCTTCTTTTCATTAATTATCTGTACATTTTGTCCATTTCGTGTATCTTTACTTTGCCATGTCGTCTCCGTTGTTTCAGTCTGCTTTAGTTGTATTGCTAGTTTTTTGGTTGTATATTTTTCTCTTTTGTCCATATTTCACCATTGATGATTAGCTTCTGGTATGCTATTTTCACATTTTTTCCATTATGCCTCTCTACCATAGCCTTATTTCTAATTTCTTTCTTCTTTTGACATATCGTCATTAATATAGATTCTTTCGTCCTTTTTGAAGTTATACTTCTTTAGGCGCGATTGAGATTGAGGATGAATTTATATTGATCTGCGCGCATGCGCACACCGACAGTTTGGTATTAGTCTTTATACGGGCTCTGATTGGGTGTTGAAATGATCTGTCAATAATTGTTCAATATGGAGGTTATCGGTAAACAAAAATGTTGTATAATATATTAGTTTTTACTGTTGTGAGGACAGAAATAAAATCAAATTTATAATTATAGTGACTTTTTAAATAGTTTTGAAAAGCCACAGGTACGTAATTCTAAATGTTTCAGTTGTATTCCAATAAAAAATTATCTTCATACCTATTTGGAAAATGTAAAAAAAATAATGTACTTACCTAGTACTTGCTATGCTATACCCCTAGTAGGCAATACTTTAATTTACCTAATCTGATTACGAAAAAACTTTCTACAAATTTTCATCTAATATATCGTTTTCTTACTCTATATATTGTTGTATTTTAATTCGACAAAAATCAAACTAATAAAAATTCATATAAACAAAATGTCAAAAAGTTGTTCAGTTTGTGTATATTCCCACATGACGTATACGCGAAGGTGGTGCAATTTAAAATCGCTTCGACTCTCGTACGGCGGGATACACGGGAAGTAGGTTCAAGCCCAATGCAAGTTATATAATTTTTTTTTTATAGATTTTATGATTGTAAGTATATTATTATTAAATTTTTTTAAGAAAATACGTATTTAATTAAAATTTTTGGCAACAATTATTGTTCAGAAATCATTTGTGGCATTTTTAAATGTGTTTGTGTGTGTTTTATTCTTTTATTTTTTGGTATTGTTTTAATAAAAATTTTTGGAAAGTAGTAGAGAAACTGTTTAAAGTATATCGATTTCGTTGAAATCATATAATAGAAGTATAACTTCTTACGTGCGTACAAAGTACACACATTCTTTTTTGATTTTTAATTTACTTTTATTTTTCATTACTTCTATTTTGTTTTCCACGCTGGTAAGTTCCACTATGACAGTATTTTCTCCTATTTTCCTTGCTCCATTTACATCTACTGAAACTTGTTGCTCTTTTTCCATAAAATTCTCCATAGCCCCTCGTAAATCTTTCTGATCATTTGTATCAATTTTTTATTCCTTGTATTATTACATTTTTCCTTTTTCTTTCTCTTTCCAATTTCTCTATTTTTTCATTTGCTATACTAATTTCTTTTTCTAATTGACCTATTTGTTTTATAGCTTTTTCATTTGTTTCTCGCAGCTTTTTTATTTCATCCTTGTAGCCGCTTTGTTGATCTTTCAATTCTTTTATTTCATTCTTTAGTTGTGTGATTTCGTCTCCAGATCTATATTGTTCTTTTTTTATTTCATTTATATCCATTGTTAATTCTCTCATAATTTTCATCATTTGTTCCATTCCACTTATGTTTTCTTCATCTGTTTTTTGTGGTGTTTTAGCTGTTATGACTGGGATGTTCCTCCTCTCCCCTTCTCCTTTTCATTTCATCAGTTAATTCGCTATCTGAACTCGTTGTTCTTAATTCCTAGTAATTTTTCGTGCTAGAGTTATTAGTCAATGCGTCACGGGTGAAGTTTCGTGGAGAACTCTACTCACAGTTCAAATTCCCACCTACACCCGCGCTGGCCGTTACTAATTTTCCAGCACTTTTATTCCTAGGTAAAAATCAAAATCCGGCCCTGGTTATCTGTTTATAATAAAATTAATTATATTATAATAAAGTTTTCTACTTACAGCTGATTCTATTTATTAATATGCTTTATTTTCCTGTAGAAATACACCATTCACAATAATATTGTTTTGTTTTCACCTACTGTAAAACCTGATTTGTTTATATCGATTATCGATATCGAGAAAAATTCAGATTAAAAAGTATTAATTTAGAAACAGATTTTATTTTGTTTTAATGAAAATTATAAATATTTCGTTATATTTGTTTTGTTTATATGAATATTCATAATTTTTATGTTGTATTATTTGAAAGAACATATATTTTGTTATTGTTTAATTTTTATTGTATACTCTTTCAAAAACAATCTTATTTCATTGGAAATCCGGTAATTAAATTCATTATTGAACGCATATTATACAATTACTATTTAACAATTAAATTCTACATCTAACAGAAATTCCTCTCACCCCCTTTCTGGTTAAACAACTTGGTTTTATCGAGATATTTTCAACTGCTATAATTTTCACTAAATTACTTAAAAGTTTGTCCGTCAAGAACATCTTCAGGTATTTTATCATGGTTGTGATTTAAACACGATTATATCACTTCGACACTGTCCCATTTAGTTTTAATAAATGCTTTACATTTAAGATATGGATATGTAGAAATATGTAGGTTGCAGGTTATTAAAATATATTTATTTCTATATAGGTATTTTTATGGATAAAAGTACTATGTGGCAACAATGCTTAAATTTCAGAATAAAATACTTTCATCATGCTTTATTGTAAAATCACTCGGGAGTGAACTCAAACGTGCCCGGGCGACTTGTTTCTGGCTAGACTGAATTGCTTTATTCATTTCTTCCAAAGTTGGTAACTCAGTTCCTCCTGTTCTAGATCTATGTCATCTCTACCTTTTCCGTTAAGTAGCGTACTAAAGTTCGGTTCGCTTGTCGATCTATTATATTCGAGAGAGTTTTCTAATACTTGCCGCATAGTAAATACAGCGACTTCACATAAAACTTTATATCTAAATCCTTGCTGTTCTCCTAATTTTGCGAAGGTATTTATTTTGTTAATTATTACTATATTTATGAATTTCAGAAATGTGTAAGAAATGTTGCACGTTCCTAGGAAAAGTGTAATAAATCAAAATAACAAAATTTTTCAGAACAAAAACAATTTTTGTCAATTTTAAAATTCTAATAGAAGAACCAGAAATTAATTTATACCTTCTTAAATAGCGTCCAATTAAAATTAAATAAATGATTCCTTAATGTGCCAGTCTTTTTCGAAACAAAACGAGTTTTGAGATAATGATCTATTTTTTTAATTTTTGGTATGTTACAGTTTTCTTCGAAAAATCTCGAATTACACTTTTACTCGGAAAATACGAAACAAAAGTCTAAACTCTTCCACACTAAACAGCAATAACTACAAATTGATTACACTTTTTGGCGGAAGTAAAGTGGAAATATTGGTAAATATTCCGATAATAAGAGTAGCAACTCGAAATGTTACACTTTTACCAGGAGAACACGAAACTAAAGTGTACAACACTTTTAAAATAAACAGTAATAACTACAATTATTGCACTTTTGATCAAGAAATACTGATGCACCTGTTCCGAGGAATAGAGATTCTTCTGCCATCTAGGCAATAACGATCGAACTTAAATTAGTGCAGTTTTTTTAGGGGATAGTACCTTAGATATATGCTTCTTTTCATGAGCATTTTTCAGTGCGTCACAAATGATAGAAAAAAAGATAAGTCCGTGATAATACACATTTATGACATTTATTCTAACATGACACTTTAGTTAAATCTGACAGTTGTCACATTTTATTTGCAATTTGCCATAAAAACAAATCAATTGTGTTTATTGCATTTGTAAAATGGTATTTTCTTTGATTTGTATAGTCTTATAAATTGTACAGATTATAGCGCCATCTATTGACCACTAGAATAAATGTTATAAATGTCACCGACGAAATGTAATCACCGACGTGCGTTTTTTTCTGTCACATACAATTTAATGCGTTAGAAAGAAATCGAAAAACTGTGACGCACTGAAAGATCCTTATGAGAAAAAGCATACTATCCATTCCTGTGGAAAAGTGAAGATATAAAAAATTTTGATTTACTACACTTTTCTTCGGAACGTGCGATGTATGCTTTTATAATCAGAAGGATTCTACTTCTTAAACATGGGTACTCTGAACTTGGTCTCAGCTATTTGGTACATATTCTATTATTCAAGGATCTTTTGCAACAGTTTTGTGGTTTTCTCTACCATTACCAAACTTGTATATTTCAGACAAAATATCCATGTTTTTTTTTTTTTATTAACTCCATTGAGTACAACAATCTGCCCATTGGGCATTAAGCATTTGTTATGGTAAAAAATGTGGATTTTGATATACTAAGTGTTGGGGGAGAGGTAAAGGATTTGGTTGTGAAAGATATTGTGGGAAAATTGGTTGCATTTGAGTAGATGAGCCTGGCATTTGCTGATATGTGGCCTGTTGATTTCGATCATGGTAACCCGTTTGGGGCTGTGACATTGACGTAGGAAAAAAATATTGTTGATAAGACATATTATTGTTATTCACCTGATATCCGGATTGATGAGTAAAATATCCATGTTAAAGTATTATTACAAGTTTCAAAAAAGTATTATTCTTTTTTCTGCATATTCAACACAAATCAAGTTAAACTACATTTTTTTTAGAATATAATATATTATAAATATTACAATATACAATAATAACTGATAAATAAGAATAATCTAATGAGAAAATGAAATAAAATTCAACTATTCTTTATTTTCTTGCTGTTTCTTAGCCAGTCTTAAAACGTGCAAGATAACTTCATCCACAGTTTGATTATTTAATAGTTCTTTAACAGCATCGTCGTCGATAACTGCAGTAAAGAGTAGCTTGGCATTCTCCCTAATTCTCCCAATATAGTCGAAATCTTCTTCAGAAGCTGGTGTATGTCCACAACGCTTAATAACACTATCAAGAACTCTATCAACAGGAGCGTCTGGGTAACCAAACTCAAGGAGACACTCTTCATCCACCAAAAGAGTCAATAATTCTTTAACAGACTCAGTCAACGTCAATTCATTCCAAACAATATTCTCAGTTATAGTCATCGGTGAGGTACTGACGGCTGTTAGAAGTTGTTGTTGAAGTCGTTTCTTCTCAGCACTGGCTAAAATGTCTTCTAGTACATCTCTGTGCCGAGCCCTAATATGTCTCATCAGACAATCACGGCGGATAAAAGCTCTTCCGCAGGTCTCGCAGCTGCAAGGTTGCTCTTTTCGATGAATGTTCATGTGAATTTTCAGGGATGATTTAACTGCAAAACCTTTGTTGCAAACTTCGCACAGGAATGCTAAAAGAAAAATAAATCTTATTAAAAATCATGGAATGTTAGAATCATGAACGTGGCTAGAAGTTACTATATAACCAAGCACAAACTGTTCACGCGCAATTTATTAATTATTTTATTATAATCCTAATAATTAATGAATATTATACACTTCCGTTATCAATGATTAATTTTCTTTTCCAATTAAAGAAATCTGCAACAGTAAGTTTACTTCAGCTATTAATAAGCCGAAATGTTTTTAACAACTAGTATTCGGAGGGATGTGGGAGAAGCCGATAATTTTCATGTAAAAGTAGAATTGCATCGGGGCTCAGTGCTAGTCTTATTTATTCCCACTATTCCCATTAGTGCTAGGATCAGATAACAGGGTAACAGTCCTTGGTGTTAAATGTATGCTGATGATGATGTAGTGTTAATAGGAAATACTGAAAGCGATTTAGAACAGAAATTTAAATAGTAGAAACTGTTCTTGAAGAAGAAAAATATGTATTAAAGTTTAGTAGGACAAAACAGAGTATTTGGAATGTTCAGTTGAAAATGGAGATCATTACAAATAAAATGATAACTTTGTACGTGGAATCGCTTTTATAGAGTAATGGGAAAATAGATGGACATGCATGCCGTCTAGTTAAGGCGGGATACATGAAGTAGAGGGAAGTGAATGGTGTGTTATGCAGTAGAAAGCCAATACTGCCATAAAACCATGAATGTCGAACTTAATGCTGGGCAGTTAAAAAGAAATGAAAATGCATGTTCTCGAATGCATGTGCCGGAAATAAGAATGGTCAAATGGATGAGTTAGGTGACAAAAAATATAAAATTAAAAATGAGTGTATTAGGGGTAATCTGTGAGTTAGACCGAATAAAACGAAAATGATAGTGCATAGATTAAGATGATTTGGGTATGTTCATCGTCGGGAAGCTAATCACTAAATACAAATAATCGCTGATCTATTAGTTCCTGGGAAGAGTACGAGAATAAGACCAAAGAAGATCTGGGGGAGACAATTAAGCAGGACATGTCGGGACGAGAAATGTGATTAGAAAGCCAAACCCGCATAGGTATAACGACAAAATGATGATGACACTGTAGTAGCTTGAATATATTATGCAGTTTTACACTCTAATTCTCCATAATAGCATATATTATCTGTGATCATTGCGCTAACTTGTTTAAGTGAATTATCAGGGTGCATTGTATCGTATAATTTAGACCCCTTAACTCTGGTTTACAATTGATTTGTGAAGTGTGTCTCAGAGATGAGAGAATAGAACTGGGGGAGTTATCGACAGAAGTGAGCCTACTGTCGCTATCTTTATCGAAAAGGAGTTACTGGAAAAAAGGTTGTAGATATATAGAATGATTCAAAATTATGGAATAAATCAATTTTTCCGAGAATAAGCCACTTTGTGGCCTATGTTTGTTCTTCGCTTAAATTCAATATTCAAGCTGCCATCTACCTGCCTCTTAAAACAGGTGGATGAACGCGAAATGAAGATCACTTAAAATGGTGGAGAGAAAATAAAAAATATATGTTTCCTCATCATGCACAAGTAGCTCAAGAACGCCTTAGTGTCATTAGAACATCAGTGCCTTGACTAGAGATCTCGGACCGTGTATCC
Source organism: Diabrotica virgifera virgifera (assembly GCF_917563875.1). Classification (NCBI taxonomy): domain Eukaryota; kingdom Metazoa; phylum Arthropoda; class Insecta; order Coleoptera; family Chrysomelidae; genus Diabrotica; species Diabrotica virgifera. The sequence goes on along the minus strand of NC_065446.1, from coordinate 163,861,367 downwards.
GAGTCTGTCACCTTAACATCGAGGGCATAAGCCAGGCAAAATGCCAAGTGTTGCAAAAAATCCTACACGATAACGACATTGACCTGGTTGCCATACAAGAGACCCATACTGAAGACAAAGTCCAGCTTGATTTAAGGGGAAAGATACCTGGCTACGATTTACTGGGAGCCACCTATGATAAACATTACGGCGTCGCAACCTACATTCGCTGCAATATAGAAAATGGTTTCCTACTTTCTGCTTCCAATGAAAATAATATACATGAAGTAGTCACCAAGATTGGAGATATTACGTAGTTAACATATACAAACCTCCAGCCACTACATGGAACCCAGAAGTGCTAAAGACTCATCCACATCCTACTATATACATCGGCGACTGCAACAGCCACCACGAAATGTGGAAGTACACCACGAATGATGAAAATGGGGAGGCACTAGTAGAATGGTCCGAAGAGCAAAACACATATCTAGTTTTTGATGCCAAAGACAGAGGAACATTTAAATCAGCTGCATGGAGAAAAGAATATAACCCAGACCTATGTTTTGTCTCAAAAGATACCAATGACAGACCACTAACAACTGCGAGAAGTGTCCTTGCAGACTTCCCACATACTCAACATCGTCCGGTGCTTATCACCATCGGAATATCAATTCCAATAATTAGATCATATCCTCGGCCCAGGTGGAATCTTAGAAAAGCAAACTGGAAGAAGTTCTCTGAACAACTAGACCGGACCTTGAGCTGGGTCCCTCCAACCAGCAAACATTATGAGAGGTTTGTGGGCGCAGTAATAAGCACTGCCAAGAAAACCATCCCTAGGGGGTATCGCAAAGAATATGTGCCTGGATGGACTGAAACATGTGAAGACTTATACACGAAGTTTCTCGAAAGTGGTGACCGAGAAATAGCCGATGAGCTTTTACACAACATCGATACAGCTAGGCGCCAAAAATGGATAAAGACTGTCGAAAACCTTGACTTCAAAAAATCAAGCCGGCAGGCATGGTCCTTGTTGCGGAAAATTGGAGGAGCTAACCAGCTGGAATCCAGAGAGTCTAAAATGTCTCCTAACAAGGTTGCCTCCCATATAGTATCTCTATCCAGAGCTCCACGAGATCGAACACATACTACCAACGTGAAAAGAGACTTAAGGGCATTAAAACAAATGAACAGAACGAACTCCGAATATTCAGCAAGAATACTTATTTCTGAAATCACACATGCGCTGAAAGAAATGAAATCAGGTAAAGCACCTGGCTTTGATGGTATCCATCCAGAGTTCTTGATACACAGTGGTGCATACACGAAACAGTGGCTTGCAATGTTCTTTAATGATATACTTCAGTCAGGTAACATTCCTTTCTCACTTAAGCGAACAAAGATAATTGCAATTCCGAAACCGGGCAAATCAAACGATAAGCCAGAAAACTACCGCCCCATAGCTCTACTCAGCATGGTATATAAACTATTAGAAAAGCTTCTCCTCAACAGAATTAGTCACAGGATACTAGAAAATGTCCCCATTGAACAAGCTGGCTTCCGCCCTCATCGAAGCTGTACGGACCAAGTGCTGTCATTAACAACTTTTATAGAAGCTAGTTTTCAAAAGAAACAAAAGACAGCAACAGTATTTATAGATCTAACAGCAGCATATGATACTGTTTGGAGACAGGGATTAATATATAAACTGGCCCGCATTATCCCCTGCAGAAAGATAATTAACCTCATTGACAACATGCTGACCAACAGAGCCTTCCAGGTTATAATGGGAAAGGAGACGAGTAGACAGATGAAACTTAACAATGGTCTTCCACAGGGTTCTGTCCTTACCCCTTTACTTTTTAGCCTCTATATTGCTGACATGCCTGAAACCGAATCTCGGAAGTTTGGATATGCTGACGACTGGACCCTTGCAACAAGCCACCAATCTTTAGAAACTACAGAAATCACTCTCACGAATGACTTATCCATCCTCAGCGAATACCTTAAGAAATGGAGACTACAGCCAAGTACTACAAAAACTGAAGTATCAGCTTTTCATCTAAACAACAAGTTGGCAAACAGAGAATTGCGAGTGTATTTTAATAACAAGCTGTTAAAACACAATAAATACCCGAAATACCTTGGGGTTACTCTAGACAGAACGCTCACATTCAGAGAACACCTGACGAAAACAGCAGCAAAATTGAAAACACGCAACAATATAATACAGAAACTCTGCGGCACTACATGGGGGTCCACAGCATCAACATTAAGATCCTCTGCTCTTGGCCTGATATATCCGGTGGCAGAATACTGTGCTCCAGTGTGGCTAAATAGCAGGCATACCCACCTGGTCGACACCCAACTAAACCGTACTATGCGTATGATAACAGGCACAATTAAGCCCACCCCTACAATGTGGCTACCTACCCTTAGTAATATAGCACCACCCAACCTACGCCGCGAACATGCATTGGTTAAAGAATATAACAAAATAATGGACAGTCGCCAGCTTCTAGTCCACAACGACATCCCCGATATTCTTGGAAACCGTCTCCGATCCAGGTTACCCCCTCTACAATCTGCTCAAGCGCTGCAGCAATCCAACTTTGACTTAAATACCCGATGGAGAGAAGATTGGGAAAGTAGGACAGATCCACATTACCATAGTCTACCGGACATCATAGGGAAACTTGGCGAATTTGAACGTCCCCGTAAGATTTGGGCAGCCCTTAATCGAATTCGAACAAACTGTGGAAGATGCGCCGACTCCCTCGACAGATGGGGTAAACTCCCCTCGCCTTCTTGTGACTGCGGCGCTGCAAGACAGACGATCAGTCACATTGTTCAGGACTGCCCACGCAGAGCATACACAGGCGACCCTATAGACTTTGTAATGGCAACCGAAGGGTCAATCGAATATATAAAAAAATTGGACATCTGTTTGTGATGCATTGTATAATGCATAAATCTAAATATGTTCTGTGATATACTTAAGCCATACGCTAAATAAAATAAAGTGCCTTGCGAACGGTTATTTTCCAAGGCAGGTCTAATTATTTCTGATTGAAGAACTCGAGTCAATTATTAAAAGGTTGCTATTCTGAAATTTTAATTTATAAGTAACAAATAGTAACTAATAAGTATTTCTAGCAAATACTGGTATTTAAAGTTTACTCTGTATTTAGTTTTTAAGAGGGTAAGCGCAAAATTTCGGGCCAATACTTTTTAAATGCATTTATTTTTTTCGAATCCTAAGAAAACTAATAAGTATTTTTGAAAAATTTAAACGCAGAATAAAAGATTACATTAATACCGAGGGCCGAACGTCCCTGAAACCTTCTATAATGTGTATTTTAATAAGTTACAGGGGTGAAAAAGAAGAGAAAATTGAGTGTGACTTTTAATTTCAAATATCTCATTCAAAGGACACTTTTTGTTTATTCGAAAGGACTTTCATCCCTCGATAATAATGTAATCTTTCATTCCCCGTTTAAATTTTTCAAAAATACTATCAGTTTTGTCAAGATTCGAAAAAAATTAATGAATTGAGAAAGCATTGGCCCGAAATTTGGCGCCTATGCTCTTGTTAGATTTTTTACAATTAAGACAATGAAAAAAACATCAAACTATTTATTAATGCAAAATTATTTTCATTACAAAAACTACTTTTTGAATAAAATTGTTTTTATGCATTTTAGCAAACCTAATTTTATAATCATGACCTAGACAAAATAATAACACGTGTTGAATTTTAGAATGGTCCATAATGACAACATTTTTTATTCGGAGTTTAAAATACGACTATTTTGTTGCCCTGTTAAATCACAATCACAGATAAAAATCACGATCAGTTACATTTGATTGCAAATTCTCAGTTTGGCCCACCTCTAGCTAAGAATAAGATAGTATACGCTGTGAGCTCGTACGTAGAGGGGATATTTATAAATTCGTGAGCGCCAGTAGTGACAAGTCTGTAAACGTTTACCGGAAATTTGACATAAATGTCAATGTGATTAATTTCAAATTAAAATTAAAAACATTAATTATAAAAAGTATTAGTTGATCAAAGCTGTTGTATATATTTTTACCTTAAATATACTTACGTTTTAAATACTGAATTTGCGTTTTTTAATGTTCTGTAATATGTAATTATAAATTAATCTTGGCGCCATCTACATGATAATTGTGAAAGTATCCGAAGTAAGAAATTAATATTTCCTCAATAGAACGTCAAAATGATTAGCAAAATCTTAAAAAAATCTATTACAATTTAATTACTTTTTAGCGTTGTAAATATTAAGCGATAACAATTAAATAATAAATTTAAAAATTACCAGTGAAAGTTGAATTAGTAACCGCTAGGAGCGACACCAGCGAAGCTCAGAGCGTATAACCCGGTGGGACCGGTTACTACTTAAGGGCCCGCATCTCGCCAAGGAATAGAACCGAACCGACTGCGATTGACTGCATGCACAAGGCAATTGCAGATCCTTTTAGCTTTCTATGCATACGCGGTACGAATGAATTATTATTTTTATAAGTTTATGGATATGTATTTAAAACATATAATTTAACCTATAATATTGTTCTGAAGCTATTTCTTTGTGGCGTTTATGTAATTTATTATTCTAAATGGGAAATAAGCCACAATTTAACTTAAAAATGATTTCATTCACGTTTCGACTTCCATTTCGGACGTCGTTGTCAAAATACAAAATATTAATTAATTAAACAAAAATGTTGTTGCTTAGTAAAAAAAATCTAATAATAAATTGCCGATATGAATGAGGTAGATTAAATTAAATTATTAGAAGAATTTTTTTTACTAATCAACAACATTTTTGTTTAATCTATTAATACTTTGTATTTTGACAACGACATCAGAAGTGGAAGTGGAAACGTTAACAAAATAATTTTTTAAGTTAAATTGTGGTTATTTCCCATTTAGAATAATAAATTACATAAACGCCACAAAAAATAGCTTCAGAACAATATTTTAGGTTAAATTATATGTTTTAAATACATATCCATAAACTGATATAATAATCCATTCGTACCGCGTATGCATAGACAGCTAATAGAAGGATATGCAATCGCCTTGTGCATGTAGTTAAATAGTTCGGTTTGGTTCTATTCCTTGGCGCGGTGCGGACCCTTAAGTCCGATTATTTACTTTCGGGTCATTCGGCTGGGCTCGCTACTAGTAAACTCGTAAAAAGAGAGATAGAAGGTGGAGGTTCTAGTTCAAAGATGTTGTCTACAGGCCAATGTTAATGTTGCTATGATTTCTGGTGTTAATGTCTGGAACTTTTATATTGGTCCACTATTTCAAATGCAGTTCAAACACAGTGCCTTAAAAGCCTATTTTCCGTTTTTCTTGGATTTATACTGTATATGTCAAAAAATCATAATTTAAAAATAAAAATCGACCTGTCTTGTAATTTTTCTCCGAAGTGGAATATTCTCGAAAAAATGAATTTATTCCATAACTTTAAACCTCTCTGTATATTTTTGAAAACAATTAATCATAATGATGTTTCAGTAAATTTATATTTTACATGTCCGAATTGCAAAGTTTATCCGAAAGAAGAAACTTGTTAAAATGAATACTACAGTACTCCATAATTCAATGAACGATGAAATTCACTTTCGAGTCATGTTTTTTATTATTATCATAGGAAGCTTTAGAGTTCTATTTCATAATATAATTATGTTAGCTAAAGTAAAGTTGTAATTAATATTGTAAGAATTGATAACTATGTCTTCATTTTGGATATTGATTTTTATTAATATTTGTTAACTCTCCAACTACAGTTGTTGTATTCGATGTTTATTTAGTGTTTTTTGCGATTGTGTGTGCACAATTTTTATTTTTTGTGTGTTATAGTATGTGTGTATGATTTCGCTTAGTTTGAAATTATTCATTTTATTTTCAAGTCACTTTCATCGCCAGAGCTAATAATAAAAGCTAAAAAATATTTATACTTACGTCGTTCCCCGCTATGGGACAACATATGCCTAGCTACGTCTTCTTTTCTAAAGAAGGTCTTATCGCATTTTGAACAAGGGAGTGGTTCCGCTCCTTCGTGCATAAACTTGATGTGCGTGGTCAATCGCAGGTTTCTATTGAAGGCTCTTCCACAATACTGGCACGTGTAGGCATTTTCTCCGGTATGGTGGAATATATGTGCTCGCAACTGCGAAGGCTGAATGAAAGATTTTCCGCAGAATTTGCACTTATGTGGTTTCTCGCCAGTGTGGGTACGATAATGACGATTAAGAGTCTCTTTGGCAGCAAATGTTCTATCACACTGAAAAATAATGATTTTACAAATTACGACACACATTTTACGAAACGGTAAGGTCGACCGTACACGGACAGCTTCAAACAGTTGAGATAGACTGCTCCATAGATAAAAGTGTTGTGCATGCCTCGCGCACTCTAGTAAAAAAAATGTAATCGTACTTAGTTTCCTTCCGATTTTACAGAGGCGCTGATGCCGGCATCGTGATTGGTGGAACATGACTTTTGACAAATCTTGCACTGACTAGATTTTGTACGGGATTTTCGAGAAGACGCGTGCCGCCAGAGATCCTGCGCTGTCTGTGTTCAGTCATTATGGTCGGTTATTTTATTTTGTGTTTGTAGTTTGTTTGTGTCACCAGAAAAAGATATTCAGTCGTGTTTTTTGATATTTTTGTTATATTGTAATCGAGAACCTTTTTAAAGGTAAATTTTTCTGATTGTAGGTACCTACTGTTTATCCAACAGTTTTAAAAATTCATTTTATTTCGTGTTTTGTTGTTAGGTCTAATGGCTCCGATCAGCTGTTGTGTGCAGACGGTGGAAAAATTCAACAAGTAAGCATATATTTAATCCAAATTAAATACTCATATTTCTATGTAAAATGTCACATTATTGTATAAATAAATAATTAAGAAACAAAAGTTGTTTGTGTTTTACCTTTATTGTCCACTTGAATAAAATATTAAATATTGGAAGTACCGTATGGAGGCTATGATCACAGAATCTAGCATGGAGGCTAGATTAAGCTACTCTTCCTATCCAATCAACAACAGGAACGTTTAAAATTTCACACCTATCATGTGTCGAAGCTACAGACCACTTATGTGGAGGCCAGATTTGTAGTATCCTTCCAATTAACCAGGTGCTGAAATACGTGACATATTTTTTGAAGAGTAAGATCGCGTTCTACTCAATCACACAACACTTTTTTCTATGGTGTTGTGTGATTGGGTAGAATGCGATCTTACTCTTCAAAAAATATGTCACGTATTTCAGCACCTGATTAATTGGAAGGATACTACAAATCTGGCCTCCACATAAGTGGTCTGTAGCATCGACATGATAGATGTGAAATTTTAAACGTTCTTGTTGTTGATTGGATAGGAAGGGTACCATAATCTAGCCTCCATGCTAGGTACATAGCCTCCATACGGTACTTCCAATATTTAATATTTATTCAAGTGGACAATAAAGGTAAAACACAAACAACTTTTGTTTCTTAATTATTTATTTATACAATAATGTGACATTTTATAAAGAAATATGAGTATTTAATTTTGATTAAATATATGTTTACTTGTTGAATATTTCCACCGTCTGCACACAACAGCTGATCGGAGCCATTAGACCTAACAACAAAACGCGAAATAAAATGTGTATTTTAAAACTGTTGGATAAACAATAGGTACCTACAATCAGAAAATCTCTACCTTACAATCAGAAAAACTTACCTTTAAAAGGGTACTCGATTACAAAATAACAAAAATATAAAAAAAAAACACGACTGAATATTATTCTTTTTATGGTGACACAAACAAACACAAAATAATAACCGACCATAATGACCATAATTTAATGACCAAATGATTGAACACAGACAGCGCAGGATTTGTCAAAAGTCATGTTCCACCAATCACGATGCCGACATCAGGCCTCTGTAAAATTGGAAGGAAACTAAATACGATTACATTTTTTTTACTAGAGTGCGCGGGGCATGGACTGCTCGAAGCAGCGACCGCGCCGTTAACTATAATCTTATTTTGCTGCCGTACACACGACAGATCGAGCAGTCGCGAGCGCTTCAAGCTGTCAACAGCACGATGAAATTCCATCATGCTGTCGATAACTCAACGGCGGTTGCAAGGCGACAAGCGACAACTCTACTAGTAGTCAACAATCCACCGATTCAAATGTCGACGACGACCGCTCGAGCTCTCCGTGTATGGCAGCCCTAACAGTATATTAGATTGAGAATGCACTCCCAGTCTAAACTTCGAAGTGGTCACATTAAAGCTTCGTTTCATATCAAGTCGAAGTCAAAATCTGATCAATGTAGCAAAACATTAATTACTAAATTTACTATGGTTTGTTTTTAAACCAAGAGGAATAAACTAAAAAGACGGAATCACACGCAAGAGAGTCACTAGAAAAATCACCAATTACACATTCTTTTTTGTTTGATCCATATCCATAAACAATATATTATACTAATACGTCGCTAAAGAGTTCTAAAAACAACGGTTTTTTATATAAAAGCAGACTAAAAATCTAAGAATTAAAGGAACAACGCGGAAATCACAAAAAATCGATGTGAATTACTCCTCCTGGTTTAAAACCAGTTTACCTATAGAAAGTTATGACAGTTCAGTCGACAGAGCATACAAGTTAATTTATTAAGAAAGTAAATATTTATTAGTTTTACAGTAAATATGTCTTGTTACTTAGTTAAGAAAGATAGAAATTATTTTCATTTATTAAACTTTTTTAATAAAGAAAAATTTCCCACTCAGACGGGATTCAAACTCACGACCTTTGGGTCCAAAGGTAGGCTCTCACCAAGCCGTGGAGAGGTTAACACCACCTTTGATGTTTGGGTGGACAGATTTCTTAGTGAAAATCAAATTTATGTCAACCAGGCAAAGTGTCAAAAATTTAAAATGGAAATAATAGTACAGGATGATAATTATAATAGAAAACACTGTAAAAACAATGTCATAAATTATTTGTTAAATTTTCAGAAAAGAAAACTTTACTTTATCACATATTAAAACTGAACTGGACAAGTGAGGTACAGATTGAAATTGGAAGATGACTTGAAGATTGTCGCATATAAATAATTCCAGGTAGTTCCTATAAAATTTAACATAGTATCGCTCCATATGTGACCATGAGGCTTAAGAAAATTAAGAAGAGAATTCTCTTGACTTCTTGTTGTTTCATATAGAGGTCGCTACTAGCGTACTGTGACGCTACAGGCTGCTCACGACCTGGCCTATTTATTATAATTTTAATGTAAACACTTCTGAAGTAAATTCTTTTAAAGTCGTAAATATTATTTAACCTTTTTCGAGACGTTGTTGTTTATTTCTAGAACATTGTATTCCCCGGTTATAGATAAATGAGAAATTTAAAGCTATAGACCAATTGGTGTACAAATGGTATTACCATTTGTACACCAATTGGTCTATCGCTTTAAATTTCTCATTTATCTATAAACGGGCTATAATAATGTATAAATATGGGTTTTTGGAATTAGTAGGGCAGTTGTGAATTTGAAAACGTCGGTGTAGTTTGATATGTAACGGGCGCGGTATATTGTAATTAGATAAATTATTAGTTTTAGTGTAATAAATAAATTACATATCCTAGTTTGTAAAATAAAGGATATAAATTCAGTGTTTTTTCATTTGTTTAGATGTAAGTTATTAAAAAAAAATAGAGTCAACTAAAAGACCTTGTATATGATACTTGTAAGGAAATATTGAAACTTTTTTTGTCTTTTCATTTTTTTATTTAATAATCATGAACAAAACCATTCCTTACAATACTAATAAAACGAAACGAAACTATTTAATATCACATGTTTAATTTGTTCCATATAAAACAATGTAGTAAAAGACATCCAATAATGCCAACTATATGTGAGGGAATAAATGACGTCACAGTCACGCACGGAGCGAATGGAAAAGTCTAGCTTTATCTTTACATAATCATGGACAAGAAAACATTATAATGTATAATGTGAACTATTAAAAACAATATACTAGATATATAAGATCTTAGATACAGATATACTATGCTCTGATTTTAAACCAGGAGTAATTCAAATTTACCGCGCCGTAATGCGTGTTAGTAATTGGTCCAACCTCGGGCGAGTTTACTCCACTGTTATGAAATTTTGACACTAATGACATCTATGAAATTTTGACGCTATTTGTATTTCATAGGCTAATTAAGTTATATCAGCGAGTTTTTATGTCTTATGCTTTATTTCTTTAATTTTTAGAGTTTTAGTCTGCTTTTATATATAGAACAGTTGTTTTTAGAACTCTTTAGCGACTATTAGTATAATATAATATTTATGGATTACAGTCGAAAGGCCGATATGATCACGTGATTTTTCTAGTGGCTTTCTTTCCAAAAACAACCAAAGAAATATCGTTCTACGTACCACCAGAAATTGAAAATGTTTATACATTTTTAAATAAATAAGACATTAAATCAGGAAAATGTTTGCATCGGCGGCAGCATACCCCACGCACTCTAGTAAAAAAATGTAATCGCATTTAGTTTACTTCAAGGCCATATGAGGCCGTGCGAAGAGCTAATTTCGTGCTTTCGTGCATCATGGAACATGACTTTTGACAAATCTTGCACTGTGACCAGTGTTCAGTCTTAGTGTTATTATGGTTTTATTTTGTGTTTGTTTGTGTAACCATAAAAAGAATAATATTATTCAATGGTGTTTTTTGATATATTTGTTATTTTCTAATCGAGTACTTTTTTAAAGTTAAAGGTAAGTTTCTCTGATTATATTGTAGAGTATAATTTATCCAACGCAGTGGCGTGCTGGCCATATAAATGAATCGGTGCAATCACCGAGAGGCCGCGGCCTATTGAGGCCGGTCAAATAAGTTTTTTTCACAAAAAATTTTGGATGTAACAATTTTTTTTAATTTCTAATCGAATGATATTAACAAAACATTTAAAAAAAAATATTTTATTTCCATATAGTGTTCGAGCCATTTGCATAATATTGCATTAATTCCATTTGTCTGTTTTATACACACCCTGTATTTCAAAACAGTTAAAATTAAGGCGTTCAGTTGAGCCATGAATAGGTATTATTCGGCTGATAATATAAACACATAACATAACAGACTTTTACACAAAATACGACTCAGCAATTGTATATATTTTTTTAGATATATTATGTGTTTCTGGGAAAAGTTCGTTAACTATTTTTGGATGTTTTCGGTTTTGCTGAGTGGACACAACCAGGTGATGTATCTCGGTTATCTTGAAATTAGCGAGGATAGATCTATTAGAAATAATATGTTTAATATAGATTTTATAATATTTTCTATAAATGGAAAAACAACTTAAAACAATCTGCTATGCAGACGATGCAATAATAATGTCTCAAAGTGAAGATGATTTACAACGTATCTGTCCCTCTTGTCGTTTCCCCATTACTGAGGATCGTGATTTCTTCCAATATTCCTAACAATTTTATTCCATTGGTCTCTATCTTCAGCTGCTCTAAGTGCTTTGCAGAGTGACTTTCCAGCTGAATTCTTAATTTGGTCGGACCATCTAGTTGGTGATCGTCCTCTTGATCTTCTCCCCAGAACGTTTCCAGAAACAATTAATATCTCCAAACTATCGTCACCTCTGTGAACCACGTGACCGAAGAATTGTAGAATTCGTTACAGACATATTGTGGACAGACTTTTTTTTAATTTCGAGTTAGTTTAGAATGGAAACGTTTGTCCTATGAGCTGTCCAAGGTATGCGTAGGATTCTTCTCCAGCACCACATCTCAAAGCCATCCGCTCTCAAAAGCATCACACTTGGACTCGAAGAGTTTAAGTCTCTGCCCCGTATAGAAATACTGAGAATACAAGGGCATTCACCAGTCTCATCTTGATATTTTGAGAGATAGATCTTTACAAACTTTAGTTAGGCGACTCATCGTATTTTTTACAATACCAATACGTCTCCTAACTTTTGCTTCACAGTTACCATCATCAGTTGTACTAGACCCGAGATAGACAAAGGTGTTTACTATTTGGTATTCCTGTAACATGTTAGTCAGTTGAATAGTGTCGAATCTGTCGACCAACATTATTTTTGTCTTAACTTTATTGATTTTCAGACCAACTTTACTGTTTTCGTACTCAACTCTTCGCAGGAGATCAAACATTTCTTAAAACGTTTGCTGCACCAATTTAACATAACCGCCAGAAAATTTAATAAGATGTAAATTGGAGCTGGAGGGCTAAAAGAACAAGTGATGGAGTTTAATAACTAGACATCACACTATCTAGCTACGAAAGGCTCTAAACAGAAGTGGAAGATCAAGTGAATAGAACAAACAGAGCAGCAGGTTGTTTGAATGATACAACATGGGGAAATAAAAATATCGGAAAAGAAATGAAAATGAAAGGCAGAATTTACAAAACAGTCATAAGACCAATAATGACATACGCGGCAGAAGCACTACCCGACACAGAGAGGACAAAAAACCGTTCGAAAAATCTATGGTAAGACTCTATGGGACACAGAGCTAGAAGTACAGATATACAGCGGAAATTCAAGGTGGACAATATTAATAACTGGATAAGAAACAGAAGAATAGAATGGAATGACCACATACGCCGAATGACAACAAATTAGTAAGGACAGCGAGAGACGGTTCCCCAATAGGAAGACGATCAGTGGAAAGACCACGAAAACGATGGAACGACACCTTAGTAGAGGCTTTGTCTGTTTGAAAAAACAGACAGTCATGTTTCTACAAATAGAAGCAGAAGAAGAAGAAGAAGTATTTTTGTCTTATAAATAAGAAATAAAAATTCTGATAATAGATGATAAAATAAGAATGGGAGGCCGCTTTTCTATAAAATCACCGGGCCACTTGAAAAGTTCCAGCACGCCACTGATCCAACGGGTTTAAAATACACATTTTATTTCGCTTTTTGTTGTTAGGTTAAATGGCTCCGGTCAGCTGTTGAATAAAATATTGAAAGTATCGTATAGAGGCTATGTACCTAACCTCGCTTGGAGGCTAGATTATGGTACACTTCCAAGCCAAGAGGTGGCGCTGAAATACGTGACATATTTTTTGAAGAGTAAAATCGCGTTCTACCTAATTCTCTTATCTATGGGCAGCAGTTAAACAGACAAATCGACATGAGATATTCGTACATACTGAATAAACATAATCGGTAACGGTATTCTTATACGTATAAACATAAACGGTATTCTTCTACGTTTCTAACAATTTGCTTATAAATCATGTATTTTCATGCTCATACTAACCTCAAAACAACGGTACGGTTTTTCACCAGTATGCATTCTTCTATGTTTCTTCATGGCTCCGGTAGAGGGAAAAGATTTTGGACATAAATCACATTGATATGGCTTTTCCCCTAAAATCATGAAAAAGTCATTTTTTTAAGCCCCTAGAACATGTACACCTGGTTCCTAAAAAAGCTGATACGACTCTTAAGAGGAAACAGTAGCGATCAACAGCGTTCCAAGATTGCGGCTGTAATTTTGAATATTTTTTCTAGATATTTGGCACACGTATTCGTAATATAATAAAGAATGGCGGTACAGAGCCCAATTTGAAAAATATATTAATATGTGGAAATTACTCTGTAATTAAATACAATATTAAAAAAATGAGCCTGTACCCCCATTAAGAAGAACAAAAAAATACACTTTCTTCAAATAAACTTTTTTATCCGATGCCTAGATTTTGTGTCATTTTGGAACTACTAATGAAATAAAAAATTTTAGTAGTTCCAAAATGACACAAAATCTAGGCATCGGATAAAAAAGTTTATTTGAAGAAAGTGTATTTTTTTGTTCTTCTTAATGGCGGCACAGGCTCGTTTTTTTAATATTGTATTTAATTACAGAGTAATTTCCACATATTAATATATTTTTCAAATTGGGCTCTGTACCGCCATTCTTTATTATATTACGAATCCGTGTGCCAAATATCTCGAAAAAATATTCAAAATTACAGCCGCAATCTTGGAACGCCTTTTTGCTACCTGTTGATCGCTACTGTTTCCTCTTAAAGCGTATTTTGTAGAAAATTGAGCAGTGTATTTTAAAGGAGAAATACTTATTATTTACATACTGTCACTGTCACTGCCAAATCTTAAAATTTGTCAGATAACTTATTCTGTTCAACCTCAAAAAATGGCTCCACATGCTAGCAAAGAACTAAAAGCAAGAATTGTAACGAAATTAGAAGGTTGGTCACTATCTGCCGTAAAGAACCATTTTAACGTAAGTAGAACAACAGTTTTTAATATTAATAAAAGATGGAGAGAACAAGAAGCAAGGTTCTGGAAGACCAAAAATATCTACCGCTCATGAAGATCGTACGCTTTTGGAGAGATTAGAAGAGAATCCTTTTGAAGATGCGAAAACTGTAAGAATTCAAAATAATATCAAAATTTAGACCTTAACAATTATTACAATTTATGAATTAACATATGTAATCAGTTGTTTGTTTGTTTATTTTATTATTTGTCTATCATAATAAATATAATATAATGTCAAACCAATCAAATACACTGCTCAAAATGATCAAATCTTACTAAGAGTCGTATCAGTTTTTTTTAGGAACCAGCTGTACGTAAACAAAGAAAAGAATAAAATTTACTATTTTTTTAACAGAAAGTGAATATTTGATTCTTAATCGTCATTTCAGTTTAGAAAACACATTTAGATGTTTGGCAAGTCCACAGATTAATTAATCAACATTCGAAAATAAAAGTTCTTACTAATTATTTCCTGATCTAGTTTAAATTATGTAAGTGAAGCGTCGATTACACGGGGTGAGTTTGCAAGCTGCTAACGAACTCGCTGGTGTGTATCTGGTAAAGTAGCCCAGTATCATCGAGCTTTTTTACTAACTGCTAGTGACCATCTGATTGTAAAAGAGCTGCGAGAAAAATAGAAAGCCGATCTGATTTATAGGCCTGGATACCGCGTACCAAAAAAGTTTATTAATAGCAAGCTGAAAATTTGTTAATAGCTTAATGGTGTCTAATAGTTGAACAAACTTTGATGTACCGGAACACTGGAACTGGGGAAGTTTTAATTGTGGAACAGGTTACAGGTTTCGAACGTCAGACTACGAAAACGTCCCACGTATTTTGTCCGACAGAACTTCCCTTCCTTTTGTTACCCTTTCATTAAACTCTCATGCAAATATAATATTGCTATTTATCACCAACATAATTCCTGTCATTTGACATGTTCTACGTGTGGATTTATTAAATTGCATAACATATTTGTCAGACAAACATTTTTTCATATATTATATAAAGTTTGCTATTGAATAAACTTAGGAACAACCTGCTAGTTTTCACAATCATAAACTTGTCAGGATAAGTTCCACAATTAAACCTTCCCCTCTTCCAGAGTTCCCATACATCAAAGTTTGTCCGACTAGACACCGTTACGCTATTAAAACATTTTCAGCTTGTTATTAATTAACCTGTTTTTAGGCACGCTGGATCCAGGCCTATTCCTCGCTATTCGCTAATACGGAATTAGTTTGCGCGGGTTGTAGTTATTTTAGCTAATGCAATCAATAATGGTTTATTTTACAATGAAAAGTAAAGAAAAACTTGAAGCCGAAAAGAAAATGGGTCACATCATGGATAGGAAAACGCGATAAAATAAAATAAAATTGTAGCTTATTCCCAATAAAAATAGTAAATTTATATATTGATACCGTACAAGTTCGGAAAAGCGACACCTGGTTTAGCTCGGCAACTTTTTTTAACACTTTTAATTATATTGGCCAATTAAAAAAAAGTGCAAAAAAATCGGTCCACTAAAAATTTGGTCATTTTTGATGTTTCGAATTTTCTAAACCTGTTGTCCGATTTAAGTGATTTTTTTACCACGTTATAGCCTTATTCATTGACAATATCGCTGTAATAATATTGTTGCTTGACAGTCAAACTGCCATTGTATACCGGGTGCACGAATCAAACTGTGTTTGTTTCTAAAAGTTCGCATCACCCTGTGGATTATTCTAGCATTTATAAAATACTGAAATTAAAATCCAACTATAGCCTCAGGTTTTCTTAACATTTTGCCTTTCGATTCGTTCGCTTATGTTGGATAATAAAACAGTTAGGTACATACTTTAACAACTGGCCATGTTCATCATCAGTACACGGTGTTTCTAAATAAGTGCGACAAATTTTAAGGGGTAATTTTACATGAGAAAATAATGGCAATTTGCTTTATCATATGTCCGCAAACGCTTCGTTTCCGAGATACGGGATGTTCAATTTTTTTTACAAACTGACGATTTATTTATTGTTTTAAAACCAGTTGAGATACGCAAATCAAATTTGGTGGGTTTTAAGACGTAGTTATTGCACATTTTTTGACGTACAATTAAGAATTTAATATTCACCATTGGCGCGCCAACTGGTATTACGACCGATAATACTACCCGTACGCACGTCAATGGTGAATATACAATTTTTAATTGTATGTTAAAATTTTTCAATAACTACGTCTTAAAACCCACCAAATTTCATTTTCATATCTTAACTGGTTTTAAAGCAATAAATAAATCGTCAGTTTGTAAAAAAAAATGAACATCCGCAATATGTCCGCAAACACTTCGTTTCCGAAATACGGGATGTTCAATTTTTTTTTTTACAAACTGACGATTTATTTATTGCTTTAAAACCAGTTGAGATACGCAAATCAAATTTGGTGGGTTTTAAGACGTAGTTATTGCACAACTTTTGACATACAATTAAGAATTTAATTTTAATTTCACCATTGGCGCGCCTTTTGAAATTTTAATTTCACCACCATTAAGAAAATAGTTTTAATTCACCATTGGCGCGCAAACGGGTATTACGACCGATAATACTACCCGTACGCACGTCAATGGTGAATATACAATTTTTAATTGTATGTTCAAATTTTTCAATAACTACGTCTTAAAACCCACCAAGTTTCATTTGCATATCTTAACTGATTTTAAAGCAATAAATAAATCGTCAGTTTGTAAAAAAAATTGAACATCCCGTATCTCGGAAACGAAGCGTTTGCGGACATATGATTATAAAGTAAATTGTCATTATTTTCTCATGTAAAATTACCCCTTAAAGTTTGTCGCACTTATTTAGAAAACACCCTGTACTGATGACGAATATTGCCAGATGTTAAAGTACCTAACTTTTTTATTATCCAACATAAGCGAATGAATCGAAAGACACAATGTTAAGAAAACCTGAGGCTATAGTTGGGTTTTAATTTCAGTATTTTATAAATGATAGAATAATCCACAGGGTGATGCGAACTTTGAGAAAAAAGCACAGTTTGATTCGTACACCCGGTATACAATGACAGTTTGACTGTCTAGCAACAAAATTATTACTGCGATATTGTCAAGGATTAAGGCTATAACGTGGTAAAAAATCGATTAAATCGGACAACAAGTTTAGGAAATTCGAAACATCATAAATGACCAAATTTTTAGTGGATCGATTTTTTTGCACCGCAGTGTATATAAATATATGTATATAAATATCTGAAATAGGCTATATTATGACCAATATAATCTTTTAAATTGAATCTCTTCAAGGTAAGTATTCACTATTCTAGCGACATAAGGACGTGCGTTATCGTGCATTAGCACGAATATGTTATATTCGATGTGGCTGGTAAATGGCAAAACTTGATCTTCTAAAATGTTTTCAATGTATATGTCTGCTGGCATTCGCCCAATCACCTGCACACGTTCATAGCATTATGGCGCCACCACCAAAACTAAAGCTGTGTTTGAGGTTACAACTGGCATACCTTTCGCCAACTCTTCGTAGAAGAAGTTTTGTCAATTTCGCTTCCATATGGTAAACGTTATGCCAGTTGTTGCCTCATACAGAGCATTAATTTTAACCATAGCTATTGGCGGCAGAGTGCTATTAGTATAGTATAGTTGATCCAAAAGATGGCATAACCCAGCCATTCAAAGTGAAAGTTATCCTTCAACACCGAATTGTTCTATATGGTCCACACAATGTTCAGAAAAAAGTCACACCATTTTGAGCGTCGGGTTTGGGGGGAGAGGGGGGAGAAATCGGTAAATTCGTAGTTTTTTAAGTTTTTCGCCAATATTTCTAAAACTACGCGGTTTAGCATGAACAACCTTCCATACAAAATTGTTCTACATTAAATTTGAAATAAAAAAGGTCCTATGCATAATCTTTCTAAAATGAATGGTTCCAAAGTTACGGAGGTAGTATAGTATAACTGGTCCAAAAAAGGCCTAACTCAAACATCCAAAGTAAAAGTTTTCCTCCAACACCAAAATGTTCTATATGGCCCACATATTGTTCAGTAAAAAGTTACACCATTTTGAGCATCCTGTTTGGGAGGGAGATGGGAGAGAAGCCGGTAAATTAGTAGTTTTTTTACGTTTTTCGTCAATATTTCTAAAACTATGTTTTAGCGTAAACAATGTTATATACAAAAATGTTCTACATGAAATTTAAAACAAAAAATGTTCTATACCTACATAATTGTTATAAAATCAACGGTTCCAGAGTTACGGAGGGTGAAAAGTCGAGGTTTTCGATACTTCTTATATTTTTTGGGCAATATTTATGATATAGCTATACCAAAAACCCAGACATCCAAAGTGAAAGTTATCCTCCAACACCAAATTGTTCTATATGGTCCACATAATGTTCAGAAAAAAGTCACATCATTTTGAGCGTCGGGTTTGGGGGGGGGGGGGGGGAGGGGGAAGAAATCGGTAAATTTAAAAAGTATCGAAAACCTCCACTTTTCACCCTCCGTAACTCTGGAACCGTTGATTCCATAACAATTATCTATAGAACCTTTTTTGTTTTAAATTTTATGTAGAACATTTTTCTATAGAACATTCCTTACGCTATAGCATAGTTTTAGAAATATTGACGAATAACTTAAAAAAACTACTAATTTACCGACTTCTCCCCCATCTCCCCCCCAAACCGGACGCTCAAAATGGTGTAACTTTTTACTGAACAATATGTGGACCATATAGAACAATTTGGTGTTGAAGGAAAACTTTTACTTTGGATGTCTGGGTTAGGCCTTTTTTTGGACCAATTATACTATACTACCTCCGTAACTTTGGAACCGTTCATTTTAGAAGGGTTATGCATAGGACCTTTTTTATTTCAAATTTAATGTAGAACAATTTTCTGTAGGGGGTTATTCATGCTAAACCGCTTAGTTTTAATAATATTGACGAAAAACGTAAAAAACTACGAATTTGCAGATTTCTCCCCCCTCTCCCCCCCAAACCCGACGCTCAAAATGGTGTGACTTTTTTCTGAACATTATGTGGACCATATAGAACAGTTTGGTGTTGGAGGATAACTTTCACTTTGGATGTCTGGGTTTGGGTCTAACTATACCATATAGACCAGGGCGCATCTGTAAAAATATTAGTGCATTTGGACGTTGAGAGGTGACTCAAATTTTTTTGCAGAAATTGCTTCAAAATAAATCAAATAATAATATTTAAGTTATCCTCCCTCTCAAAAAGGTCCGGAACATTGTTTAAATAATCAAAATGTCAAAAAATTAAGTAAAAATTCGATTTTTTTCTTGGTTTTTTGATTATAACTTTAATGGTATTCATTTCCGAGAAAAGTTGTACTAACATAAAAGTTGCGTAATTAAATTTCCTATAATACAGAATTGGTTAAAAATTTAAAAAATAATCACCCTTGTTGCAAAATGGCAATAATTGTGAAAAAAACATACAAAAACAAGTATTCGCATTTTACGTTTTTCAACCATTTATGCTACACTTAGGACCTTCACATTTCACCCTGAAAAACTTTATGATACAGTAAAACAATACTGTAAATTTCATTAAGATCGGTTCAATAGATTTTGCAAAATAAATTTTGCAATCCAGCTTTCGTAAAAAAAATTAATTTTTTCAAAATGTTACAGGACTGAAAATAAAGCAGATAGCAAGTTGAAAATTTTTTTGCATATAGAGGTGTACTGTACCTTTCATTTTCAATTTTGCAAAATTAAAATCGATTAACACCACGGCGTCAGGAATTTTTTTTATATAAACATTAATTATTGGTGCACAGGACAGCGGATAGTTTGCTCTGATTGGGCATTCCAGTGACCTTTGATAATGGTTGATACATTTTAATTTTTATTACATTTCGATATAAATAAATAAATTTGTTTATTGCAAAATAAAAACACATACTCTATCCTTTGAAATAACACTTTTATTAGCAAAAACTTTTTTGTTCATATATTTTAACTTAAATAATAAAAGTTTATTACTTTTAAACATATGCAATTGTTTAAACAATATTTCACAAACAATAATAAAATTAGTTTAATTTTTGTGGAATTAAAATATTAAAATACAACAAAATATAGAGTAAGAAAATAATATATTAGATAAAGATTGGAAGAAATGTTGGTGGAAATCAACTTGTGTGAATCGAACACCGCTGTCCTGCGCGTAGCACCAAAAATTATTGTTTATTTCAAAAATTTTCTGACGCCGTGGTAATTAATCGATTTTAATTTTGAAAATTGCAAATGAAAGGTACAGTACACTTTTATAAGCAAAAAAAATTTCAACTTGCTATCTGCTTTATTTTCAGTCCTGTAACATTTTGAAAAAATGAATTTTTTTTGCGAAAGCTGGATTGCAAAATTTATTTTGCAAAATCTATTGAACCGATGTTTACGAAATTTACAGTATTGTTTTACTGTATCATAAAGTTTTTCTGAGTGAAATATGAAGGCCCTAAGTGTAGCATAAATGGTTGAAAAACGTAAAATGCGAATACTTGTTTTTGTATGGTTTCTTCGCAATTATTGCTATTTTGCAACTAGGGTGACTATTTTTTAAATATGTAACCAATTCTATATTGTAGTAAATTTAATTACGCAACTTTTATGTCAGTACAACTTTTCTCGAAAATGAATACTTTTAAAGTTATAATCAAAAAACGAAAAAAAAAATCGAATTTTTCCTTCAATTTTTGACATTTTGATTATTTAAACAATGTTCCGGACCTTTTTGAGAGGGAGGATAACTCAAATATTATTATTTGATTTATTTTCAAGCAATTTCTGCAAAAAAATTTGAGTCACCTCTCAACGTCCATCTCAAAACAGATGCGCCCTGGACTAATACTATATGGAGTGATATTTGTGGTGGTGACTGGGTGGACGACTGCTGACATGTACATGAAAAACATTTTAGAAGATAATGTTTTGCCATTTGCCAGCCATATTGGTTATGACTAAAGTCCGGATTATAAGCTTTTTTTAAATAAGGATTTTTAGTAATAATGTTTATTTTAAAGATATGTTGCTTATCTTTGTTTATTTTGCTTCTTATGATAAACTATAGTTAAATTTCATGTATTACTTCCTGTCTTAAGAAAAATTCGATAAGCATACAGAGCTATAAAACCCTAATAATTCAATAAACCATAAGAATTTTAATCCCTTAGGCTTAGGAGATAAACGGGAAAACCCATCGTTATACCTGTCCATGTAATAAACTAATATTTGTCTGCAAAAAGCCCAAATTTATTATATTGTTGTAAAATACTTTTCGGTAGTATCGGTAATACATTTGTCTAAATTTAAATACCTACGTACCAATCACATCTGCAGATGTTAAAAGAACTTTTTCTACGTATAAATAATATGTCTACAGATAGAAGACAGCTTTTTACAAGAAAATTTTGAAAAACATATTGTTAATTGTTTTTATGCTAATGGCCATGAATAAAAAATATATTAACATATTAATCATTTTTCGATTTTTTTATTATATTATAGTTTAATACTTTTGTAATTTTTTATTTATTGTTAATAATACGATAATTAAAAATAAATGTAATTTAATGTTAATATCCTTTATTCATATTTATATCATATCCATGTTTACTTACAGGTTTTTTTTCTTGAACCTTGCTTATTTCATAAAAACTTTGCTTATTTTTGAGTGATTTTTTGCTTATATAAGTACCTATTTTGACCTTTTTGTCATGCTTATAATCCGGGCTTTAGTTATGACAGATTTGTATTAATGCACAATAACGCACGTCTTCATGTCGCTGGAATAGTGAATACTTACCTTGATGAGATTCAATTTAAAAATTATATTGGCCACCACATTGTCCATAGTAGATTTAAATACGATCGAACATTTATATGACACTTTAAAACATCGCATTTGGAAAAAAAATCTATTCCAATGGCACTGGAGGACTAAGGGTAGAAACACAAAAAAACAAAATATTTTTATCCATGAGTATTATACAGCCGATACAGTGCTGTATCTTATGCACGCCCAAAGTTTCCATTGCAACCTTATTTATTGATTTTTGTGATTTTCCTTTTTTTATGTTCGAATGGATCGAATGGATGAGAATAGACTCCCAAAAATTGCCCTAGAAAATAACCAACCCGGTTCAAGAACCCCAGGAAGACCACCTAAAATATGGAGCGATAGTTGGCAATCTACCTCCCAGGAAATTAACCAGAGGCAACTTCAGAATTAAACAGATCGAAAGATCTCCAAAAAGTAAAAGAAGCAGAAAATGTTAATTGTTAATAAATAAATTTTCTGAAAGTTTACCTGTATGAGTCCTAACATGAATGTTAAGCAAATTTACGCCCTGGAATTCCTTATTGCAATAGTCACAAGTGAATTTCTTTTTCTTTTTAGATTGTCCAGCATGATTTCTTAAATGTTCTGCTAAATTATCTCTTCTGGTAAAACATCGTTTACAGACCTAAAACATAACATTGAAATAAGGATAAACATTTTAAAATGAATTGAAAACATTTACATTTTTCTTCACAGTGAGAATCCAAATAAGTTAGCGAACATACAACTATCTGGCAACACCGCTCAGTAGAATGGTTTTTCTATTAGACCTCTCATTTTATAATAAATATATTTATAAATATAATTAAAGTAATTAAGATACTAACTTAATTAAAATCAAAATGTATACCATTTTTATTCAGTTGCAATGCGAAGGCAAAACAATCTTACTTTTCAATTAGAATATGGAGAGCAGTCCAGTCCCTTGAATCGCGATTTTCGGCTCTTATTGGAGCCTTCATCGGAAGGAACGTAGGCACTGTTCTCCATGGAGAACAGTCCCTCCCTTGAATCGCGATTCAAGGGACTGGACTGCACTCCGTATTCTAATTGAAAAGTAAGATTGTTTTGCCTTCGCATTGCAACTGAATAAAAATGGTATAGATTTTTATTGTATAATCGTATTACTCCGTAGAGTAACTAGGTGCATTTTTCCGTTGGAACTTTACCAGCTGCAGACGGGGGATGTGAATTGCATCGTGTAGAATTCCTTCCCTCTCGTCTTCACTGCAGCATCCATTTGACTTGCAAATTGTAGAAGTCTTGGAGGAGTCACCAGGAAAGTGTACCAATAAGATTTCAATTTAAAAATCTTTTAGTAATATTTTTAATATTTTCAATATTAATAATTTACTATTAGGATTGAAAACTACTTCGTCTTAATTAAAATCACTTACCCTGCATTCAAACACTTTTCTAGGTTGTCCCATACAACCCGTTTGGCCAATATGTCTATCCAGATGATATTTTCTTGTAAACTCCTTATTACACTCTTTACATTTAACGGACTTGATCGGATGGAATCGCAAATGATCTATAAGCAATTCCTTTGTGGCTAAATCACATTTACATTCGATGCAAACATATTTGTCATCTTTTGGATGTTCTATGCTTAAGTGGCGTTTAAGGAAGTTGCTCTGGGTAAAGAGTTTTTCACAAAAGTTACATTTATAGTCACCGGCCTGAAAAAATAATTATGTTAGAACTAAAATTTTCATTACCAACATTCAGTTACAAAATAGGAACAAACAAAAAAAAAATAAGAAAATTATTCAAGAGCTTGTCAATTGGGTAAAGTAAACTTATAAAATGTATTGGACATAGTCATTTACTATAGCCCCAAAAAAAAAGGATCGAAAACCTCCACTTTTCAGCCTTGGTAACTCTGGAACCGTTGATTTTATAACAATTATGTATAGGACCTTTTTTGTTTTAAATTTTATGTAGAATATTTTTGTATAGATAGTCCAGAGAAATAAGATTTTTCTCGTGACACATCTCCCTCCAGGCCGAATCCAAATTTTTTGAGCAGTATGGACATCTATATTAATAACCTTTATGTTTCCTGCAGCCTATTTTGATGATATACATAGTTATAAACAAATGAAGATCAAAAAACGGTAAATTTTCGATTTTTTTTAATCTATAACCAAAAAGTTAAGCATTTTAAACAAATTTGAGAGTAAGAAACTCATACATCGTCTAAAAAACTTCAATATGGTGTTCGCTGAATATGTCTATCCTTATTGGTTGCTTAGAAAATTGCAAAATAACTCATAAATTTTGAGTTTTTATAAATATTCATAACTTATGTAAAAATTAACTTAGAACCTTCTTATTACACGAATTGTTGAGACTTCTGGTGCTTAAATTATATTTTAAATTTCAAAGCAATTGGTCATATAGTTTAAAAGTTATATAATTTCTTTATCCCACATTAATTTTTTTTTGCAACACTATAAGTCAGAAAATTATGAGGTTACAGTAAGACTTCTGACAGTTTATGGAAGAAGAACATTTATACTATTGACTTAATTTAAAAAAATGACAAAAAGTAATTTTAAACAGTGTAAAATTATTTTGCAAAAACACGTCGATTTTTTGCTTATTTATAAACAATTAGAATAACTTTTTAACCGTTACCCGTAGAAAAATTATATTTTCATATTTGGAAAGACTGAATTTTTATACACATTTAGAAAGAAAAGCAATTGTCGGACAATTAGGGACGAAGTTAGCCCCCCATTTTTTAATTCACATGTTTTTGCAAAATAATTTTGCAGTATTTAGAATTATTTTTTGTCATTTTTTTTTTAATTAAATTAATAGTATAAATCCTTTTCTTTCATAAACTATCCAAAGTATTAGTGTAACTTCATCATTTTCTGACTAATGGCGTTGCAAAAAAAATAAATTTGGGATAAACAAATTAAATACCTTTTTTAAACTATTTTACCAATTGCTTTGAAATTTAGAGTATAATTTAAGCACCATACGTCTCAGCATTCCGTGTAATAAGAACGTTGTAAGTTAATTTTTACATAAGTTATGAATATTTATAAAAACTCAAAATTTATGATTTATTTTGCAATTTTCTAAGCAACCAATAAGGATAGACATATTCAGCGAACGTCATGAAGTTTTTTATACGATTTATGAGTTTCTCACTCTCAAATTTGTTTAAAATACTTACCTTTTTGGTTATAGACCAAAAAAGAGAAAATTTACCGTTTTTTTATCTTAATTCGTTTATAACTATGTATATCATCAAAATCGGCTGCAGGAAACATAAAGGTTATTAATTTAGATGTCCATACTACTCAAAAAAATTGGTTTCGGCCTGGAAGGGGTTGTGTCACCAACAGGATATTTTTTCCCTTATTTCTCTGAACTAAGAACATTGTTTGCGCTAAAGTATAGTTTTAGAAATATTGACTAAAACGTAAAAAACTACTAATTTGCCGACTTCTCTCCCATCTCCCTCCAAACCGGACGCTCAAAATGGTGTAACTTTTTACTGAACAATATATGGATCATATAGAACAATTTGGTGTTGGAGGAAACTTTTACTTTGGATGTTTGGGTTAGGCCTTTTCTGGACCAATTATAGATATACTATCTCCGTAACTTTGGAACCGTTGATTTTTTATTTCAAATTTAATGTAGAACATTTTTGTAAAGAAGGTTGTTCATGCTAAACCGCATAGTTTTAGAAATATTGACGAAAAACGTAAAAAACTACGAATTTACTGATTTTTCCCCCTCTCCCCCCAAACCCGACGCTCAAAATGGTGTGACTTTTTTGAACATTATGTGGACCATATAGAACAATTTTGTATTGGAGGATAACTTTAACTTTGGATGTCTGGGTTTGGGTCTAGATATACCATACTATATTAGTTGATATATCTTTCTCTGTAGTTGATCTCCACCAAAGTTGATCATTTCTATGTATATGTCATTTTTCACAGGACTTCTGTTAATTTTCATTTCTTGTATTTGATTTCTGTCACCACCTCCTCCTCTGTAGGCTGCCTTTCAACTATCTCATCTTCTCCAACCGTCCAGTTGTCTACTGCCTCGTGCTCCATCTCACCATTTAATATTTGTTCAAAATGTTTTTTCCACTCGGTCATTATTTCTACCGGATCGCTAATTCCCGCTAATTATCGTTCAAATTTCCGTCTTTGCCTTTTATATAACTACAGTGGCTTCGGCTACCTTTTCTTGTCTTTTTAACTTCTTGACAGAAAGACCTCATCATCATCATCATCATCATCATCAATGGTGCTACAGCCCTATGAAAGAGCCTCGACCTTCTTAAGTCTATTACACCAGTCAGTCCTATCCATTGCCAACCGTTGCCAGTTTGCTGCGCCTATTTTTCTCCCATGCTCATCTACACCATCCTTCCATCTAAGTTTTTTTCTACCCCTATTTCTACTTCCCATAGGTTGTGACATAAGGATTCTTCTAGGAGGGTGATTATGCTGTGATCTTGCTAGATGTCCTTCCCATCTTAGTTTTCCTATTCTTATAAGAGATACTACGTCTTTACCACCAAATATATGTTTATATCTGTGGTATACCTCGTAGTTGTACCTCCTCCTCCAAATACCATTTTCACAGATGCCACCGAATATTCCTCTCAGGATCCTTCGTTCAAATATAAGCAGAAGGTTTTCATCTGCCTTGGAGATGGTCCATGTCTCCGATCCATATGTCAACATTGGTGGTATAAGGGTTTTGTATATGGTTATTTTTGTTTTTTGGCTTAAGTTTCTGCTTCTCATTATGTCTACTGAGACCAAAATAGCATTTGTTCGCTAGGATTATCCTTGGCTTGATTTCTTCCGTCATGATGTTCTCCTTGGAGATCAGGGAGGCTAAGTATGTGAATTTGTCCACCACTTCAAAGGTAGAGTTATCAACAGTGAATTGGTGACCGATGTTTCTGGCTCTATTGTTGGGTGTTGATGCCATCATCTTAGTTTTCTCCTCGTTTACTTTCAGGCCCATATTTTTTGAGGCATTTGAGAAGGTGGTATACATTTCTTTTAGTTTGCGTGTTGTGCGGGAAACTAGGTCCACGTCATCTGCATATGCCAAAATTTGAGATGATTTATTAAAAATAGACCTCAATTAAAAATATCCAGAAAGACCTCACCTCATAAGGATTCGATGATAAATTCACATTTCGAAAGCCTCAAATCTAAATTAAGATAATTTGTAATACATCAACATTTTACCCATCAGTTATAATTAATTAAGCATACGTTCAAAACAATATACATCGACTTCCATAAAAGTATCCATTTTCAAAAAACAGTTCTAACTTTTTCTTACATATTAAAAAATATGTATGAATTAACGCCACTGTTACCAATCTTGCATTGTATAAGGGAAAATAACATGAAGGCTTTTGAACTTAAGTGGATCAATATATGTACAAATAGTCAAGCGGCTACGGGGGCTCTTAGGAGCCCCAAAGCAGAGTCTAGGGTCCTGTGAGAATGCCAAAAACTCTAAATTCTGGCGGAACATAACAGTGTCACTGATATGGGTGCCAGGTCATCGGGTAATATACCGATATAGATAAACCTCTTATTTGGCCCTGGTAAACACAGTTCTCTGTATCGACAATACATCAAACTTCTTCATAGCAACAGTAAGTTATGGCGAAATTGCCTTACTATGCTGAAGGTTCGCATTTAGGACTCGAAGCTATCGAGACCTCTAATAGTCTTGAAGGATACCTTTTAAAGTCTGTAATACGTCTTCAAAGAAGAAACCTTCAATTGTTGTAATGGACCTCGTTAATCGAGAAAACTAGCATTTGTCTATCCTCCTCGATCTCCCAATTTTTCAATGACCACTCTTTCATTGTAAGAACTTACTACATGAGGTTTACCAAGCACTAAACAATAATCTTTATACTGCCACTGTTTTCTGGGACTATGCCAAAGCTTTTGATTGTGTAAATCACGACATCTTGATTAAAAAACTAAATTTCTATGGAATTCGAGGTATTTCTTTGAATTGGTTCCAATCCTACTTGAATAATAGGAAACAACTAGTTAGAGCAAATGATACTGACTCTAGTCTCAAAAACATTGTATGTGGAGTACCACAAGGTTCAGTATTGGGTCCTCTTCTGTTCCTTATCTTTATAAATGACATCACTAATTTAAAAATCAATGGGAAAATTTTTGTTTTTGCTGATGATACCAGTATCTTTTGGAGCAACTCAACTATTGCATCTCTTCATGAAACTATAACTTCGGATCTACTGACGATAAAGACCTGGTCTGACTCTAATTTACTCTCTTTTAACGTAGATAAAACAGTAGAATTATCCTATAAAGGAGCTCTTCAACCTTTGCCTCTTAATAACAGCCAGATCAGTACCGTTGATTCTGTAAAATTTCTTGGTATTTTTTTAGACAGCAACCTCAAATGGTCCCTTCATATCGATTCGTTAAGTAAGAAACTCGCCTCAGCTTGCTATGCAATAAGATCTGTCTCAAGGGAACTCAATTTAGCATCTTCTAAAACAACATATTTTTCGTTGTTCGAGTCTCATCTTCGATATGGTCTTCCATTTTGGGGTTCTAGTACAGCTAGCTGCTCAATTTGATGCTATTTTTAAATTGCAAAAAAGAGCAATAAGATATCTGTTTGGCCTCAGAAGATCTACACATTGCAGAAATTACTTCAGAGTTCACGAACTTTTAACACTTCCATCTTTATATATTCTAGAAACGGTTTGTTTAATTCGTAAACACCTTCATGTCTTTCCAGCAAGGCCCAATCATCCTTATTCCACCAGAAATTCAATCTTTGATATTAATTTACCGATTCCATCCACCGAGTTAGTAAAGAAATCTATATTATATTCCGCAAAAAAACTTTACAACCATCTCCCATTACAACTTAAATCTGCAACATCTTTCCCAAAGTTCCGTAAAATGACAAAAGCCTATCTATCTAAAAGACCATATTATTCAATAGAAGAATTTCTTACTGAATAACTAAGAAAATTGGGTTTCATACGCAGTAGCTTAAACTTGTCAGTTCCTAATGTTGTATTTTATTTGTTGCAAGTATGTTCAATTTGCAATTTATATAAACTTTGCAATAAATTGTTTTTGTCTTTGCTTTTATACTTTTATACTGTATATTGACGATTTATCTAATTTTAGTAAATTGTAGTTGTTATTAATTTGTTATTGATATTATTTTTCTTTTGACTGCATGTAAGCTTTGTCCATAAAATTGTAAAAATTTTCAGTGACAATAAAGCATATTTCTATTCTATTCTAACTTGATTTTGTTTCCCTCAGACGGGTCTGATAATGGCTTTCTCAATTGCTTTTTCGTATACTCGTTAGCACAGTTCACCCACCGAATCCCTGAGCTAAACGTTGTTTTTATTAAACTGTAGAAGGTGATTCTGACTTCCGATAGGGATAGGACCCTCATCTATGACTTGTTCATTTTGTTGACCTTTAGATTCGAGTCCTAAACTAGTTCAAGGCAACCGTAATCTCGAATGCTTTTCTGATGTTGCTATATGATTTAATCTGCTAGATTCTGACCTGAGTATTCCTAGGATTTTTAACAACAACTCTCTTTTGAATCTTTGTTGCAGGTTTTTTAAGTTTTTTTTTTCAATTTCAGGATATTTTGATTCTTTGAGTTCCAGTTGGCGTTTGCTCACAGTTGGCTCAGAGTATGCTCTACTCGGGACTCTTTTTTGCTCAATCTTTGGGACTGAGACAGAGTCCGCGACTTGAGTCGATTGTATGATCGTTATGTGTTTTTAGTTCCACATAAACTCAGAAGGATCACTCATTTCCTTCTGTCTAGCTGTTCACGTTTGTTCCCACGAGTTCTAAGGCTATAATCCCCTCAGAATTACTGTACTGCACTCTGTACCATGCTCTGTACTGGGCATGATACTGTGACTCCTCGGGATTGTAGTTATTTAACACGTGTTAAAGACGTCATACCATTACTACTGTCAGGTGCGCATGGCGGCTTCAGGCGTCAAATATGCAGATATGCACAACATTCGTATTTGTTTGATTTTGACTGAGACGAGTTGTCTTTTATTGAGTACGTAGATAAAAGTGTTTTGATAACGTCAGTTTATATTCATATTATGTATAAGGCAATTCCAGGGGCATATCGATCAAAACACTACAATGTAAATGCAGTGAAAAATCCAGTCAGCACCAAAATCCACTTAGCACCCAGGTCGCGTTAGGCATATTTCGTTTTTACTATTTCGCAAATTTAGTTATTACCAACAGAACAATAATAAAATGCTAACACAAAACCAGACAACAAATAACACAAAACACCTCACCTGATGTGCCGTATCGTACGGCTCTCCACAACATGGGCACAACTTCAAAGTTAATGGATCATCACTTTCTGCTTCATCGCGTTTTTCGTGGTTCACCGTGATGTGTCGTTTCAACCCCTAAAATATATTTTATTTTTTACTATATTTTCCAACATACCTAATGTACAGTACACATTTAAAAGCCCGCCCACTCGCCTCCAATTAACTCTTTTATGAACCATAAAACTTACATTGAATAAATTTTTGGATACCTCAAATAAGACTGTTTTTTTATGTCTTGGCGACATAATCATTAAAATGGCCGACCGCCGACAGGCTCCATTTTGTAAAATTATTTTAAATAGGATCCTACGCAAGTAATACCTGATTTAAAAGATCTATCAGTTAGCACATTCCTAGAATTTTATACGATTCTGTGGCAAAATTTCAAAATGACGACAAGGTAAAAAAAAGTATGAATTGCTTCTAATAATTTAGTAGTTTTCAGAGCTTTTGTGTAAAAAGTCGTTTGAGTTTTCCATTTTTATATACCAATCAATATGTTTCTAGATTTTTCTGTGAATATTTCACAGATTTTAAAATGGCGACTGTAACAGTGTAAAAAAAGTATCGACCACACCTAATAATTTGGTAGTTTGTGATAGTCGGTAAATGTGATGATTGCTATTCGCGAACTCAAGCGAGAGTGCTGCCGCTTATTTAGAACTAGAGGAATTGGGATGAAAATTTAAACAAATCATCCGTTAACCTAAGCATCAACGTCGATTGAATGCTTGTCGGGTGTGTTCATTTAATGAATGATTTATTTATAATAATTAATTACATCAATAAAAATATTAATTATATCAAAACACGTTATCCCAATTACATCGGCCATTTTCATGCAACTGCACTGCCACCTATAGTCGATTGAGTTCGTGAATATTGGCCAAACAGGACAGTCGCAAAAACAGCGGGTAACATAACACAAAAGTGATTGCTTTACAAAGAAGAAATGACATTCCACTTTCGACAGCTGATACTATTTCGAATTTGAATACGATAACATCAAAATGTTGGCAAACGAAAATAAGTATAAATTCAGGCTTTTACTAGAAAAAATGTATAATATCCATCAAAATACGGGTCTAGGACATTTCGCCGTCGAGCCATTTCGCCGTCGCCATTTCGTTGTTAGCATTCGTACTTATAATTTCGGGATGATCATTACTTGTATATAAGTTTTGAATGGTTTTCGAACGATTATACAGGGTGTCCCGAAAAGAATGGTCATAAATTATACCACACATTCTGGGGTCAAAAATAGTTCGGTTAAACCTAACTTACCTTAGTACAAATGTGCTCATAAAAAAAGTTAGAGCTCTTTGAAGTTACAAAATGAAAATCGATTTTTTTCAATATATCAAAAACCCTCAGAGAGTTTTTATTGAAAACGGACATGTATCATTCTTATGGCAGGACCACCTTAAAACAAAATTATAGTGAAATTTGTCCACCCCGTAAAAAATTTATGGGGATTTTGTTCCCTTAAACCCCCCCAAACTTTTGTGTACGTTCCAATTCATTTATTAGTTGAACACAACGTTTTTAAAACTTTTTTGCCTCTTAGTATTTTTTCGATAAGCCAGTTTTTATCGAGATGCGGCTTCTTTTTTACTATATTTACATAAAAAATTTATGGGGGTTTTTGTTCCTTTAAACCCCCCAAATGTTTGTGTACGTTCCAATTAAACTATTATTGTGGTACCATTAGTTACACACAGTGTCTTTAAAACTTTTTTGCCTCTTACTCTTTTTTTGATAAGTCAACTTTTATCGAGATGTGGCTTCTTTTTCAAAATATACCAAAAAATTTAAGTTATAAATAAATTTTCAGATTATTAACATGTGTCCATAATCATATTTAACCATATACAAATATGTGGTGGATTCGACAAATATTCAAAATATCTCGATAAACACTGGCTTATCAAAAAAGTACTAAGAGGCAAAAAAGTTTTAAAAATATTGTGTTTAACTAATGGTGCCACAATAATAATTTAGTTGGAACGTACCTAAAAGTTTGGGGGGTTTAAGGGAACAAAACCTCCATAAAATTTTTATGGGGTGCACAAATTTCACTATATTTTTTTTTAAGATGTTGCTGCGATAAAAATTTCTCATGTCCATTATCAATAAAAAACCTCTATGAGTTTTCGATATACGAAAAAAAATCGATTTTCATTTTGTAACTTCAAAGGGCTGTAACTCTTTTTGTGTGCACTATTGTATAAAGGTAAGTGAGGTTCAATCAACCTATTTTTGACCCCAGAATCTGTGGTATAATTTATGACCAATCTTTTCGGGACACCCTGTATACTATCACTTTTGCATAATGAAGTTTTTTATTTCTGATACAGTACAAACAATTGAAATTGAAATCCCTTTTCTCAATATTGTTTATTTCCGGGAATCTGATAATATCATATTTATCTATTTAATGATGTATTCTAATTATACTCTTGTTTATTGTTCTTAATTTCCTAGAAATAATAGGTTAAAGAATAATAGGCTAATAAAGAATTTGAAGCCAAATCTGAGCCCTACTGTGATCCATTGCGACTTTGAGCAGGCAGCATTCGCAGCCATGGAAGATTGCTTCCCAGGAGTAAATATCAACGGATGCTTCTTCCACTTAGCACAAAACATGAAGAAGCATGTGGCACAGTTAGGCCATCTTACAGAATACAATAACGACGCCCAATTTGCCTTAAATTGTAAAATGGTGACATCCTTGGCATTCGTTCCAGTTCGTCATAACGTTTTACCTGCTGTCGAAACGTTTTACCTGCTGCGCTTCAACCACTGTTGGATTGGTTCGAAGACAATTACGCAGGACGTATCAACAGGTAACTATAAAGTGTACTTCTTCAGAAATTCCAAAATCTGTATATCATTTTATTAATTATTTATAGACGAGGAGATGGTAGACGCCCTCCATTATTTCCCCAGGAGATGTGGAATCTCTATCAAAGGACGATGAATAGGCAGGATCGAACCAACAATTACGCGGAGGCAGCACACAGAAGGCTTCAAACAGAATTAGGAGTCGACCACCCTACAATGTGGAAATTTATCGACAGCCTCCGTAAGGTGCAGAAGGGTAGGGACGTTCACTATGAACAATTAGTTGTTGGGAATGTGCCACCCTTGAAAAAGAAAAAATATAGGGACGCGGATGAGCGAATTTTAAGATTAGTCCGAAACTTCAATGCCGATGGAGATATTTTAGAATATCTTAGTAGACAAGGCGGAAACGGCGGGTTCGTTGGGAAAAATATTCCCATGAGATATTTTTGCATAATCACATTCGTGAGACATCCCAGAATAAGGTTCAAGAAGTCGCCCACGAGAAAAGTGGGCCAATTTTTTTTTAACAATTTTTTTTAATCAAATTGCAAAAATCAATGTTTTGGCCCGGACTAATTTTTTTAGGTTTTTTGGACCAGTCTGGACAAAAAAGGTCTCTTATAATTTTTCTCTAAAGTTGATCTTTTTCGAGTTATAAGCAAGTTAAAATTTGAAAAACGCGAAAATGGCCATTTTTAAGGCTTAATAACTCGGTCAAAAATTATTATTTTGAAAGTCAGAAAGTGACTAAATCAAAGTTTAAAGTCGCCGTTACATGATCCTGAAGAAATCTGTGTCAAAGCTGTTATTTTTAATTAATAACAATGAGTGGTTGTATCGTATTGACGCTGCTGTAAATGTGAGTGCGAGTAAGATGCACAATGGACCGTGATAGTGTGACGTCAAAACGTCAAAATTTTTCCAAACACGTCGTGTCTAAGGTATACGCTAACGTGTACGCAAATAAAAAAAGTTAGGTAGAATCGGTAGAATTAAACGTCATAACACATATTTTTCTATCAAACAAACACTAAACATATCAAAATAGCGTGTATCAAAATATACAGTCACTGCCCACGCTAAATAGTCACTAGCTTGATGAAGTTTAACTTTTTTATTTGCGTACATTTTAGCGTGTACCTAGACACAACGTGTTTGGAAAACTTTTTTTGACGTTTTGACGTCACGACTATCACGGTCTATTGGACTGCTGGAATAGCTTCTCTCTCGCACTCAGTATTTACAGCCCCGCACACGTGCATGGCGCTTATTATTATTACTTAAAAATAACAGCTTAGTAATAAAATAATGACAAAAATTTCTTCAGGATCTTGTAGGGGGGGCTTCAAACTTTGATTTAGTTATATATTGACTTTCATAATAATAACTTTTAAGGCTATGGGTACATAATTCGCAAATATCTTACGTGTATCCCTACTTTTTCTGTCTTTACACGGCAAATTACGTGTAGTAAAATTCACACTGGTGTGGATATGTAAACATTACTAGAATGTCATTCTACTTGAAAATGTCATAATTAATTTAAAGAGATGGCTTTTGAATGTTCTTGGATAACTGTTATTTTTATAATTGCAAATTATTAATTCAGTTAATAAATGTGATAATTTTTTCACTAACTATGTTTTCAGTGATTGTAATAATTTATTTGTACAACAAAAACTAATAATCAATCGAGAAAAGAGGAAAAGTGTTAAAGTGATTTTTTAATAATATGTTGTTATTTTGGAACGCTTACAATTTTGAACATCTCTAACAACAAAATACTTGGATCACAGGATATATCTGATGTATTCTCTGCTTGGATCTTCCACAAATAATACACAATAAATAACTTTTTATTAAGTTCACGTCTTTTTTTTTTTATTTAATGGCATAGAGATTAGTCATACAGCCAGTTGCAATAAACAAAATACAATCCTAATCCTAATACAAAATTAAACAGAAACAATATAGTAACACAATAAATAATACAATACAATAATAATACAATAAAAACAATAATGGAACTCTGATAAAGTGATAAAATATTTATGACAAAAAAAGAAGATGCAAATCTGAACTTAAATCATAAAAAATCTCATGCCCGCGTACAAATCTTATAGGACCGTGCGTGTATCTGACAAGAAATCTATAATGATATTGTATATTTGTTGTGAGCCTGTAGCCAGCAAAGACTGTATATTGAATGGTGCATGCATATCAAGTTTAATTAAATTTTTATAGAGAGAGTTTGAATGCTGTTGAAACTTAGTACATTCAAAAAAGATATGATCAAGATCACCCTGCTTTCCGCAATGTTTGCAATTATTGTCTTCAATCACATTTATTTTATATAAATGACTTGGATAGCAAGCATGCCCAAAACGTAATCGATTTATAGTTGTTATATATTTACGTGGAGCTTTAAAACTCTTAAACCATGTACTTTGTGGAATCACTGGTTGTAAAGTGGTGTATCTTGTGGGGTTTGTTAAGCAGTAAAGATTCCATTGATCTTTCCATATCGATAGTTGGTTTCTTTTAAAAATAGTAATAACATCTGATACACATAAAGAATATGACAATAAAGTGCCTGATGTTATACTGGATTTGGCTAAGTAGTCTACATACTCATTATCTTTGAGTCCAATATGTGCCTTAACCCAAATAAATTTTATATTGAAGCCAGAGTCTTCTAACTGCTTTAACATATCCTTTATTAAAAATATGTAAGGATTACTAAATGTTTTGGGCAAAAAAGTATTTTTGATATTCTGTAAAACTGATAGACAGTCTGAAAGAATTAACGTTTTTTTAGTATAAGAGTTTTTAATATATTTCAACGCTTCGAGTATGGCCAATGATTCCGCAGAGAAAATTGAAAACTCATTGGGAAGTTTGTACTTGAATTCAAAACCTCCTGAGGGTAAAAAATACGCACAGCCAGACCCTTCTCCTGATTTAGATGCATCTGTGTATATAACTGTTGCATCACTGTAGCAGTTCAAAATAGATTTCAGGATATTGTTGCTGATTATGTTGTTTTCGTTGTATGTGGGTATTATTACATCAGTTTTATGGAAGAGAGCAAAGTAGTCTAAGTTTTTGTCTACTGTGTTTAATTCCTTTGAAAAAATAGGATTGTTCTGTAATGCAGTACATAAAGGCGGAGATGGTTTTTTAATCCAATACTTGTGAGTAAGATCTGATTCGTTAAGATGACATATACTGGAAAATAATTCGAAATTTGTAGTGTGTGCTTTAAGTACCCATTTTTCGCTTAGTAAATTTCTTCTAATCTGTAAAGGAGGCTCAGAAGCTTCAACATGTATTGGTTGTATAGGAGTAGATCTCATAGCACCTAAACAGATTCTCAAGGCAGAGTTTTGGAAAACGTCAATTTTTCTTAAAAGGTTTTTGGAAGCAGAACCGTAGAGGGTAGCACCATAATCTATAATGGATCGTATATAAGCTCTATAAAACAATAAAGATGTTTCAACATCGCAGCCCCACCACACTCTAGTTGTCATTCTAAGGAAATTAATACCTTTGCTACATCTATCCAGCATATATTGTATGTGTGGTTTCCAAGTTAGTTTTTTGTCCAGAATGAGTCCCAGATATTTGACATTATTTTTAAATGTAAAAGATTGATCACTAAGTAATACATCTTGGTTTATAGGAAGATTGTGTCTTGTAAAGACAGATACTGCTGATTTTTTAATTGATAAATTTAAGCCGTTCTCTAAGAACCATGGAAAGAGGGAACTACAAACTGTACTTAGGTTTTGCATACCGTTTTCATATTTCTTGCTTTCCATATAGACACAAAAATCGTCTGCATATTGTATGATTTTGAATGGGATGTTGTTTATTTGCATCTTATGTATGTCAGAGGTATACAGATTAAATAAAATTGGTGATAATACTGAGCCTTGTGGTATACCGTAATAATTATGTCGAGGTCCTATTAGTTTATTATTATGATCTCTGATGTAAATTACCCTATCTGTATAGAAACCGATTATTGTGTTAACGAAAGCAATTGGCATATGAAAAAAATTTACCATTTTATGTTTTAAGGTTAAAGCGTCTAGAGTTCCAAAACCTCTTTTGTAACCAAACTGGTTTACTGGAAGTAAATTCTCTTTTTGTAACCACCAATCTAATCTAAATTTTATAAGCCTTTCTAAAGTTTTAAAAATACAAGACAGTAAGGATATTGGTCTATATGAACTTACGATGTTTGGGTCTTTTCCGGGTTTAAGGATAGGAACAACTAAGATGTCTTTGAAAGAATCGATAACTATATTTTTTTGGATGATATCATTGAAGACATTTAAAAGAAGTTTTTTAGCAACATCTGGTAGGTTGGTTAACATGGGGTATTTTATATGATCGATACCAGGAGAAGTATTTATGCGGTTTTTAAGGGCAAAATCTAATTCAGTTTCAGTAAATGGTTTTAACAGGAAGTGATTATTTGAATGATGACTTTGTGTAGATCGTGTAGGTGAATTTTGAGCAAAAGGAGGACATACTTTATTAAAAAAGTCGTCTAATAGATTATCATTGAAGGGTTTTATACTAATAGATGCTTTTCGATTCATTTTGTTGGCCTGTGACCATATCTCCTTAGAGGAGGTATTTTTGCTTAAATTAGAACACCATTTAATCCAACTAGCTTTGGCTTTTTGTTTCAACTGCTTTTTAGTATGAGCAGTAACTTTCTGACAATTTAGATAATTATCAAGGCTTGGTGAACGTTTATACAATGCTAATGCTTCTTTTCTGTCATTGATTATCAGATCGCATTCTGGGTCCCACCATGGTGGAGGCGATCGATTTTTAGATTTAAAAATTTTGTATTGAGGAATAGATCTAATTGCAGCATCATTAATGCAATCTAATAGAAAACTATAATTTTGATAAGTATTGAAAGAGCTATTGTAGTTGGAAAACATGTTTTCAATTAAGGATGTATACAGGGACCAATTGGCTTTCTTGATATTCCATTTGCTTTTTGGATAAATTATTTCTTGTGAGGTGTTGGTTATTGAAAAATTCATAGATATAGCAAAATGATTCGAGCCTAAGGTGTCAGATAAAACTGACCAAGTAAATTTACTGGCTATATTAGCTGTGCAGAGTGAAATGTCAATCATAGATTTTTGAGTACCATATCTAGGAAGATAAGTAGGTTCTCCATTATTCAAAATTACAAGATCTAGGTCTTCGATACTGCTAACAATTTGGTTACCAACTGGATCATTACGCAGTGAGCCCCATAGTGAGTGATGAGCATTCATATCTCCGCCAATTAAAAAAGGTGATTTGATTTGTGAGAAGATATTTATCCAATCGTTTTTGAATGTACTAATATTTGGAGGTCTATATATAGATAAAAAACTTAATTCTATTGTGTTACATTTAACGATAGCACCGCAAACTAAAATTCCCTCATTAAAATTGTTTCTAATATTTATTTCACGAAATGGTATAGTTGTTTTAATTAAAATTGCAACACCTGCATACCCGTCACATCTATCTTGGCGAATTACATTATAACCTTTAAATGTATAATTTTGATTTGGTTTGAACCAGGTTTCACTTAATAATACAATATCAATATTTTCAGTTATTAAAAAATGAATTAAACTATTTTTATTCGAAACAACGGATCTACCGTTCCATTGCAAAATTTTTAATGATTTAAGTTCTGGGAACATGTTATTTATGAGTGATATCCTCTAAAATCGTTTTTATACCATGGTAAATACTATCTTGACTCATAGTTTTTATATCATCTACAGTTTGAATATTTGTAATCAAATTAAAAATATAATTGGAAATGAGAGTTTCCAATACTCGTTGATCTGATTTGTTTTGACAAATTGGGGGTTTTAAATTAGCAGGAAGGGGTTTGGAGGGCCCAAAATTAAAAGGGAACATGGGTGAATTGTTTTGTGTTTGGTTTGGTGATATTTTTCGTTTTTTAGCTATATTATAGTGGCTTGAGGAGGGTTGGGATTGGGATGTATTATTTGAAATGTTTTGATTTTTATGTGTGGTAGTAGAAGGGGATGATTTTTTTGAAGATGTTGGGAGGGGAGGAAAACTGTCTTCGATATTGTCTAGTGTGGAATATCTATTCTGAATAAACAATCCCGAGAAGGACGATTCACAGTAATTTTTTGCCTCGATAAAGGAAATTTTTTGCTCAATCATCACGTTCTTTATCTTCTTTTGATGTTCGTATTTTGGACACTTCTTGGATATGGAAACATGATCTTTACTATCACAATGTATGCATTGAACATCATTATCTTGACATGTATGATCTTCATTTTTGATTTTTCCACATTTTATGCAATGTGCTTGTGGACTGCGACACTGCTTGGAAATATGTCCAAATCTTAAGCAATTGTAACACTGTGTTACTTTGCCAATGTAGGTTTCAACAGGAAAAAATACACTATTTATTGAAATGTAGCTAGGAAGAATATTTCCTTCGAAGGTGACTATCATTGTCCTTTTGGGTACATAGTTAGTTTTTCCATCGGTGTCAACTTTTCTGTAAGTTCTTTTAAAGGCTATTATGGGGGAGGGAGATTTACTATTATCTAACAAATACTTTTCATCGTATTGAGTATCAATATCTCTTATTAGGCCTCTTATTTCTAGTAAATGGTTAGGGACATATGCTACTAAGTTTTGGTCTTTTAATTTTATATTTTTAACTAAATTATTTGCATCTACGATTGATCTTAACAAAACTTTAATTCTGTTTTTTCCAATGGCTTTTATTTCAATAATATTAGGAATGTTCAATTTTTTATGCAAAATGTCCGCAACAGTAAGTGGATGTAAACGGCCAATATCCTGATTGTTTGATTTTTCTATATATACATAAACATTATCAAAATTGTACTTATCTGATGCAACGTTGAACAATTTTTTCTCTACAACTTTTTGCGGAGGTGGAATTTGTTGTGTCGGCACTTTAATAACATCTCTGGTTTTAGTTGTAATTTTAGCAGTAGAATCATCCAAATTTTCTATTAAACTTGATTCAATAATATCCATTTCACTATTCTCACTAGCACCTGAAAAGTTTTCACCTAATGGTGTCCCTGGGGAAAAAGCTTCCCCCATTGGGGGTCGCTTATAGCACTGTTTATCGCACTCAATCAATATCAGGTTTTAAATCACACCAAGTGTCCTTTTTTCTATTAATTAACTCGCTAAATAGTTAATTTTATTAAGAGCAGATTTTAATGGGCACTGTCAGCTTGACGTTTTTTTGACAATGAAGTTCACGTCTTAAATCAATTATTTATCAAATACACTATATATCAATAATATTTAATCAATTTCTCAAAATATTCCCGATGCAATGTCAAATATTTAAAATTGTCACTGATTGTCAGTGTCTGACTGACAATATATGCTGACAATATTATATTCGGTTGAGTGCGTTGTAAGACAAAGACAGATTTGGAAAATATTACCACGGCATTGTGTTCATTTTTTTCAAATCCTGAAAAAACCAATAAATATTTTTGAAAAATTTAAACGCAGAATGAAAGACTAAATTATTACCGAGGGCCGAAAGTCCCTTAGAATAAATAAAAAGTTTATTTTGAATGAGATATTTGAAATTAAAAATCACACTAAATTTTCTCTTAGTTTTTTCACCCCTGTAACTTATTAAAATAAACATTATAGAAGTTCTCAGGGACTTTCGGCCCTCGCTAATAACGTAATCTTTCATTCTGCGTTTAAATTTTTCAAAAATACTTATTAGTTTTCTCAGGATTTGAAAAAAATGAATCCCCATTTGAATAGCATTGCAGCCGAAAATACGTACCGATCCTCTTAACTGAGTTATTAAGCCTTGAAAATCGCCATTTTTCGTTTTTTTCAATTTTAAATTGCTTATAAGTCGAAAACGATCAACTTTAGAGAAAAATTATAAGAGACCTTTTTTGTCCAGAATGGTCCAAAGAATTAAAGAAACAATTGTTCGGGCCAAAAACATTGATTCTTGCAATTTGATTAAAAAAAATTGTTAAAAAAAATTGGCCGACTTTTCACTTGGGCGACTTCTTGAACCTTATTCTGGGATATCTCACGAATGTGATTATGCAAAAAATCTCATGGGAATATTTTTCCCTTCGAACCCGCCGTTTTGGCCTTGTCTATAGAGGACTTGCCCATAATTATGAAATGTAACTTTTTAAATATTTTTAATACTGTAAAGATTTTATTTTTCAGACGAAAACAATGTATAGTTGAATACGAAAATATAACTTGGTTTTACTAGCAACATCAGCATTTTATTTACACTGACATTTAGTATAAAAAAAAGTTAGTATGTTATCACGTTCTTGCGACATTTAGTATAAAAAAAGTTAGTATGTTATCACGTTCTTGTAAACTTAACCAATGTCGGGATGGCGACGGCGAAACGGCCGACGGCGAAGTGGCTCGACGGCGAAACGTCCCAGTCCGTCAAAATACAACTACTATTAACAACTATAAAACAGAAACAAACCAATTGAGCAATATACACTGTGCGTTAGAGAAAATGGGCGGGCGACAAAATTGGTCATTTTTGATATCTCGAATTTCCTAAACCTGTTGTCAGATTTAAGTGATTTTTTTAAATATGTTTTAGCCTTATTCTTTAACAATAACGCTGTAATAATATTGTTGCTAACCAGGTAAATTTTCATTGTATACCGGGTGGACCAATCAAATTGTGTTTTTTCTCAAAGTTCGCAACACCCTGCGGAATATTCTAGCATTTATAAAATACTGAAATGCAAACCCAACAATAGCTTCATACTCTAAGAACCGAATATAAGTCGATCTGTACCCATCTGCTTGTCGAATGAAACATTTTTTTTTATTAAATTTCATACATAGACAAATATTTCTAGCCTATCAAAATCTTGTCATAGCTATCCTTAAGGGGGGGGGGCGTAAGGGTTGAAATCAATATTTCAAGCACATTTTTTTTAAGTATCGTAGAATTATTTTATTTTTAAACTAAAGAGGCATACTCAGTATAATTCAGAGATTATTCAAGAAAGAATTCAAGAAAAAATATTAAAAAATAAGCCAACGGTGGCAAATTTTTGAAGACACCTCAAAATAGAATGAATTTTGCGGTAAACATCAGAACTCATCATTGGATCATGGTAAACTAAAATTCAAACAGATTTTATTAGCTTATGAGTATTTCGAGGTAACGCTGTTAAGTTTTTTTAGTTTTATCGACTTTTGACATTTTGATATCACTCAGAAGTCAAAACAACGAAAATGAAAATACTTATTATTGTTAAACAAAAAATAAG
The DNA here is from genome assembly GCF_917563875.1 of Diabrotica virgifera virgifera. Classification (NCBI taxonomy): domain Eukaryota; kingdom Metazoa; phylum Arthropoda; class Insecta; order Coleoptera; family Chrysomelidae; genus Diabrotica; species Diabrotica virgifera. The sequence goes on along the minus strand of NC_065446.1, from coordinate 163,818,498 downwards.
TATAAAACAAAAAATATCTCGACAGCGATACCTCAAGGAATGTCTAAAGAAAATATATACAAAGTTCCAGGTGGGTCGGTCAAGTAGTGTTTGAGTTACAATGTCTACAACCTTTGAAAGGAGCAGTTTTGAGGAAAAAGCGTTTACGTATTGTCAACTTTTATTTTAAATTTTTTTTGTTGGTCAAATCGTAAAATGATGCACACCGGAATATCTTTTTGAATCGCGGTGTAATTTACAAAAGAAAATGAGAACAGCTGTTGACCGTTGTTCATTACGTTCAAGCGTGCTAACGCGAACCTGCTGCAAAGCGAGTCGAAGATAGGGATATTCAACACTATCTCCATACCTCCCTACCTTCGACTCGCTTTGAAGCAACTTCGCGCCAGTGCGCTTTAGCTTAGTGAGAAACGGTCAACAGCTCTTCTCATTTTCTTGTGTAAATTACCCCTCGATTCAAAAACATATTCCGGTGTGCATAATTTTACGATTTCACAGACAAAAAAAAATTGCATATAAAAGTTGACAATACTTAGGCGATTTTCTCAAAACTGCTTTTTTCAAAGCCTATAGACATTGTAACTCAAAAACTACTTGACCAACCTGGAATTTTGTATATGTATATTTTCTTTGGACATTTTTTGAGGTAACACTGTCAAGATATTTTTTGTTTTATGCTTATTTTTTGTTTAACAATAATAAATACGCCGATTTTCACAAAAAAAATTCGTTGTTTTCACTTTTGAGTGATAGCAAACAGTCAAAATTCGATAAAACTAAAAAACTCAACAGCGTTAGCTCGAGAAACTCATAAGCTAATAAAATCTTTTTGAATTTTTTGTTTACCATGATCCAACGATGAGTTCTGATGTCCACCGCAAAATTCATTGTTTCTTGAGGTGTCTTTTAAAAATTTGCCACCGTTGGCTTTTTTTTCAATATTTTTCCTTGAATTTTTTCTTGAATAATCTATGAATTGTACTGAATATATGCCTATTGAATTTAAAAATAAAATAATTCTACCATACTTTCAAAAAAATGTGCTTGAAATATTGATTTCAACCCCCTACGGCCCCCTTAAGGATAGCTATGACACGATTTTGATAGGCAACCCATGCTAGAAATATTTGTCTACGTATGAAATTTAATAAAAAAAATGTTTCATCCGGCAAGCAGATGGGTACAGATCGACCTATATTCGGATCCCGTACTATCCGGTTTTCTTGACATTCTGTTTTTTGATTCATTCGCTTATGTTGGATAATAAAAAAGTTAGGTACTTTAACAACTAGCCATGTTCTTCACAGTACAGGGTGTTTCTAAATAAGTGCGACAAACGTTAAGGGGTAATTCTGCATGAAAAAATAATTACCGTTTGCTTTATAAACATACGTCCGCAAATGCTTCGTTTCCGAGATACGGGATGTTGATTTTTTTCTTACAAACTGACGATTTATTTACTGCTCTAAAACCGATTGAGGTATGCAAATGAAATTTGGTAGGTTTTAAGATAGTTATTGCACATTTTTTGACATACCATTAAGAATTTTATATTCTCCATTGGCGCGCATACGGGTCATATTAAACCTTACCGTTAATTAACAAAATACGCGCTTTTGCTGTCCGTAAAATCCACATTGGTTTCAAGAACGTTATACACAAGTGCCACAAAAAGTTAATTTTTGATCTGGGATTGTTGAAAATCAGATAGTGGGCCCACTTTTTTTCTCGATGGCATTTTGAATGCAGATGACTTTTTACGTTGTAACGATCCGAATGTACGGTCTACTATTCGCAGTGTGCAAGTACTTGGAAGGGAAACGAGAAACGACCGTGCGCGAGTCGCGGAGAAATATTGCAACTATCTTAAATAATTCATATTGTCAATTGAAATTGTCAAATTGACGTATATTTCATACCTTCTGTCATTGAAGCAGAAAAATTATATATTGCTCCACAATATTGATATGATATGCAATTATTATATAAAGGTAAATTTAATTAATTGTATTTTGATTGCAGTACTGCATTTTAATAACTAATTTTATTTACTACATACAATTGTTCAGGTTTTCATAACATAACCTGAATCTTATTTTTTCTTCTTACTATTTTTTTGGACTGTAGCCTTGACAATTATCCAGTAACCAGGACTAATATAATTGGCCAATATAATTAAAAGTGCGAATAAAAGTACAGAGCGAAGAAATAGGGGTCGCTTTGCCGAACTTGCACGGTCCCAATACTATATTCACTTTGAAAGAAATGTAGTTTGTCAACACATACATGCACAGAACAGCTGAAATTAGATGTTTATACAGTGATGAACGCGCTAATAACCGGCAAAATAACGTAAAAGACGGAAAATATATAAAGTTGTGAGATAAAAAAATAAAACTATCAGAGGTGGGAAATTGAGCAAAAGTAACCTATAAATTTAAGGGCCATTCCATTTCAAATCACTAAATTTTGGAGCAAAAAAAATTTTGGACCTCTGATTTGTCTGAAAATTGGTATATAGCTTCTGCGGGACGTAAAAATAAGATATTTAAGATCAAAAAATCTTCTTCTTCTTTTTTCTCAAAATGTTATTTTATGCGATTTTACAGTAAAGTATCAATGGGAAACATACTATTTTAATAGAAGGGACTCAAAAATGTCATTATATGGCATTATAACAAGTTACTTTGATTCAAAACAAGCTTTTGATCAAATTTTATAGTGTAGAAAACGTTAAAATACCGTTTTTTTACATTTTTCTCCATTCCCAAAATACCATGATAATCGATTTGGCTGAAAATTTGCCCACAGATAGACAAAACATAGGACTTTAAGTGGTGAGAAGGATTTGAATTATATTACAATACCAAAAAAGTTACATGCAATATTATAGTCAAAAATATAGGCGTCTACTGTAAGTACAATTAACTCGAAAATATCGACCTCACGACAAAAATTGTTAAAAAGAAATTGTAATAATTTTAAATACGGTTTATTTGGAACAATTTCAGTTCCTACCATTTTTGTCGAAAAGTTAAAAATGGCGGATATATTGAGCAAAACAGGTTCTCCTTTAAAATCAAGATGGCGGCTAACGTAACGGAGGAATTCATTCGTGATTTTAAATTTAGGCTACTATTGACTCCCCTAAAGATCAGAAAAATAAAATTTTGGGCAGCTCGACATTCAAGGTCAAATGCTATCCCGACTGGACTAATATATACTTTTGAGTCTGATATTACTGCATGTAACTTTTTTGGTATAGTAATATAATTAAAATCCTTCTAACCACTTAAAGTCCTATCTTTTGGCTATCCGTGGGCAAATTTTCAGCCAAATCGATGAGGATGTATTTTGGGAATGGAGGAAAATGCAAAAAACGGTATTTTAACGTTTTTTGCACTATAAAATTTGATCAAAAACTTGTTTTGATTTAAAATAACTTGTTATAATGCCATATTTAATAATGACATTTTTGAGTCCTTTCTATTAAAATATTATGTTTTTCATTGATACTTTACGACAGAAAATGCAAATTTGTTTAAATAAACACCAAATCACTGTAAAATCGCATAAAATAACATTTTGAAAAAAAAAAGAAGATGATTTTTTGACCTTAAATATCTTATTTTTACGTCCCGCAGAAGCTATATACCAATTTTCAGACAAATCGGAGATCCAAAATTTTTTGCCTGAGTGATTTGACATGGAATGTACCTTAAATTGTATTGATTGTTTCCTTTTTTGATCGTCCGAGACGGTCCCCCACGTCATTTTTGAAATGATGCGCAAATTATCTTTAAGAAATATTTCCAAATTGATGGATAGGTAGAAAAGGAAGTTTATTGAATTGCCACCTTTTTCTCCGGATTTAACCCCTATAATTTTGGTTGTGGATTATTTCAAAAGTAAAGTCTATGTTGCATATACACCAGACAATATCGAGAGCTAAACAAGCATTCGAGAAGAAATTTTAAACACCACTTTTAAATCACGGATCTTAGACATTTACTACGGTTGCCTACTCCGACTAAACAATAAACATTAAGCCCTCGATTACGTCACGAGAGTACAGTAATTTGAATCATACTCGTACTATGATTAATCGGTATTCTTATTTATGTCTTTGATGTATGGAAAATAGTGAAATAAAGATGTTTAGTGGATTATATACCTAATTATGAAATTCTGTTGATACTTGGGTGGTTTGGTACTTAAAATTATTCAAGACCGGTTGTTCACGTTTATCCAACAGTTAATGCAAGATTTACGGAAATCTAGGGCTTGAATCTCCATTCTACACTGAAAATTTGTCCCTTATACTGGAATTCCATCAATACTGGATTAACTATTGAATACATACCGTCCTTAGAGGTCAGCTAGGATTATCTGAATTAGAATTACTTGTTTAATTTATTGTAGGAATTTAAATGATAGGTAATAAATTTGGCCACACTACAGGCTGTACCTGGCATTCTAAAATTTCATCAACATTATTATTACGTTAATATATAATGAAATTTTAACGTTTTAACCTACCTTAAAAATATATACTTTTATTTAAGCTCCTACAATAGGTACAATGTACAACTATAATATATAACTTTTCATGAATAATTCAAAATAAGTTTTTACGGGAAACAACACCAAAATTTCAAATACAAAAATAAAGTAAACTAGGATATGTAAGATAAATCATAACCAGTGGCGGCTCGTGGTCTTAGAGACAGGGTCGGCAAGGTCTTTTGTCTCCTCATATAGGTATACCATCTAATTAAAAGGCTTAAATCATCATAGGAGATTTTTTTGTTTGGTTTACTTGACATTCTCTCTTGTTTCATGGTGTTTCAACAATATGTTTTGATTCTTTTGAGACAAGAGAAATCCCGTTCATTTAAAGCAGAAGTTGGTAGTAATAAGAGAATTGATGATCAGTTTGTTGTAATGAATTGCAGTACTTACTATATAAAATTGCACATATTTTGTAACTTATCCAACTTTCTGAAAATACTTGGATCAGCGTAATTTTTAAGTAATTTGTAATAATAAATATCTTGAAAATTCTTTGGCGTAGTTAACTTTTAAATTTTGAATCGTCAAAGAGGTCAAAAATTTGCAAATCTTCAAAATTCGAAAAACGAGTATCTATTTGCATAATACATAGTAGGTATCCAAAATTTCAAAATATACTCGTTTTTCGAGATATGTATCATGCCTGTGTCTTTTTTGGGTTAGTTTGGAAATATCAAGCGAACCCAAAACGTCACTGCATATATATGGGAAACTACTATCATTACGACAATCTCTGAGATTTTGCACCAGTTTTCTTATTCTATCTTTGGAATAAATAATGTCAGTTGACTGATTTTGAACAACAATTAATATCAAATCGGTTTGGGCAAACACTTTCTTAAAAATATTTAAAAGAATATTAAAAGAGAAAGTATTAAGAAAGTTCTCAAACCGATTGCTTCACGGATCGAGATATCACGTCACAACTTTCAAAATCGTCGCCTTCGATAATAAATTTAAAAAACTTCCAAAAGCTGTTCACGAAAATCTGCTACAGTGAAAACTAACGGAGGTTTAAAATTTCATCGCGTCTGACAAACTGTTTTTTCGAAACAAATTGTTCTAAAACATTAGTCCGTTTGGGCGAGCTAAACTGGCAAGAAAAGACGATATTCTTTAATATTTTTATACGTATCCTGCAAAACTAAATTCATTCTATTCCCATGAGAGTGAATAAATAAAGCTTGTGGTGCAAAAGTTTTAACTTTTGCCTGGAGACCGTTCGATTCACCAGACATCACGGCAGCACCGTCACAGTTTGCCCTACCAATTTATTTTTGATATCAAAAATTTTTAATCTGTTCTTTTAAACACCAAAAACATATTCTGCCTTATTGCTTCTACTCACGTCTGTAAAACCTAAAAACCTCTTATAAATATTACCACGTAACGCGTATCGGACAACAATTGATAATAATTGTGAATGACATGATAATCAGAAGTTTCATCTACTTCTAGCGAAAAGCAAAAATGGTTTTCTGAATCTTAGATCAAATAACAATATTCAAAATGTAACTAATTGATTACCTATATTAGTTCATTCTGTACTGTTTTAGACATGATACTATAAATAAATGTTATTTATAGTATCATGGTTTTAGACATGCCGCTAAATATTCAGAAAGTAAATTAGAAAATTCCAAATCGTATTCCTAAACAATTTTATTAGTTATCTATAATTATATGATATAACGATTATACAATATTATATAATCTATAAATAAATGATAATTTCTGACAACTTAAAAAATTACAATATCAATTAAACGACGTAAAACGGCGTCATTATTTTTTACAATTTCTGCCGATGCTTCCAAATGAAACTTCGGCAGACTCAAATGTGCCGTACCTGCCGTATCTGCCTACGGACAGAAATGTATGTTTGGTTGCTCATCTACTTATATTTCCTTGAATTTTACGTGTAAATCGTCAAGCTACGGATGAGCTGGGGTCGGCTAGTCGAAAAAAGTTAGATGAATGGCTCGGATACTCGGATCATTCATTTTTTAAAGTCTCTTATGCGCAGGGATCACTTAACGCTCGGATTGGTCGAATCCTTTTAAAAACTATGAATAAAATTTAGTCTGTATTATCTGACAGATTTTTTTTATTTCACAGATACAAAAAATGATATAAACTCTTATTAAATTGAATATTAAAAAAATCTATATCTATAAATGTGTGGGTCGGCACTAGTGTTGCCCAAATGCAAGACCAAGACGAGACTTAGACAGTCTTGGTCTTGCGCCAATACACCTGGTCTTGGTCTTGGTATTGCGCCCTCGGTCTTGGTCTTGCAGCAAGAGTCTTGCAAGTCTCGCAGTTGCCTATTAGCCTATTGCATATCTTTGAACAACGTGACAGAGATGTACATTTTAAGCTAGAATATCATAGCCATAGTAAAGACCAGCCAAATTAATAAATATCTAGACCAGCGGTTCTCAATCTGGGGTGCATGTACCACTGGTGGTACATATCATTATTTGCGGTGGTACACAAAAAGCAAAAACAGCTAAAATCAACACCACAATTATTATTATACTTAATTAGATTACCTAGATAGATACATATTTCAGTTAGGTGGTAACAAAAATAATAAAAATTATTTTGTGGTTCATGACTCAAAAAGATTGAGAATTACTGATCTAGACAACTGATACCGGGTGGAGTTTGAACCCATGATCTAAGTGATCAGTGCCTATGTTCTAACTAACTAAAGTTTATTAGAAACTTATGTATTTTATTATCCAATATAAACGAATGAATAAAAAACATAATGTTAAGAAAATATGAGGTTATCGTTGTAATTTCAGTATTTTATAAATGCTAGAATATTCCACAGAGTGATGCTAGCTCTGTGAAAAAACACACTTTTATTGGTACACCCGGTGTACAATGACAATAATTGACCTGTCTAGCAACAATAATATTACAGCGATATTTATAAAAATAAGACAACGTATTAAAAAAATCACTTAAATCGGACAACAGGCTTAGGAAATTCAAGACATTAACAATGACCAGTTTTAAAGTGGTGAGGAAATTTTTTGGAGAAGTGTATATCGTTAATTTCGGTATTTTATTTACATTGTTCTTTTGTCTCGTTATCATACTTTTAAATATTAGCCGCGCTGTTTCGGCAAATTTTGTGTAACCCAGTGATCTCATAGCATAGGGCATAGCACATTCAGCAAAAACAATACATAAGTCTTACTATTCTATATACCGATAAGATTACATTTGTGGTGTTTAAATTCCTAGAAAACTAATAATGAAAAAAATTAATTACTTATTAGCTTACATATATTTTTTATCAGCAAGGTGACATATTTTTAAGAAGTTTGGATACGATATTTGATATTACTATCGGCGGCGTCGCAAAGCAAGAATGTTATGTTATGATTAGAAGGCGACTATTCTCATAACCCCGACAACTAATTTCAGAGAAGTCGTCTGCTGGGAAGGAATGTACAAAATATTTTATTTTTACATTGTAATAATGACCTGAGTACGTGTCAAATGTGTCAAGTGTTCTTTAAATGGATATTTTGACTCGCTATGTATGTTTATGGTATTGTTCGTAGTGAGCGTAAGTCCAATTTTCAAAATTTTTGTTACAAATTTTTTTTGTTTCTCATAAAGTATCTAAGAATACAGCCGAACTAATATACTCTCTAAAACGACCCTCAGTTCTAACTGCAAGACGCAAGAGTCTCGCAGGCCAAGAGCCGGTTGTTCGAACGCTAATCAACAATGATCATTATCAAATAATTAATTACTGTCAATGTCAATTGTTAAAACATAATTAATTACAATTCTGAGACTATAATCAATTAATATAACAATAATTATTAACATAATTAATAATAAATCTCATAATTGTAATTAATTATGTTTTCAGCAACCCAAACAAAGTTGACATTGACAATTTTGGTGATAGTAATTAAATATTTAATAATGATCATTGTTGATTAGCGTTCGAACAACCGGCCCTAAGTCTTGTTCTTGCTTAAGTATTGCACAGTAAGTCCTGGTCTTGGTCTTGCTAAAATTAGGCGGTCTTGGTCTTGCGAAAACGCAAGAACAAGACCAAGACCGATTTTGGGCAACACTAGTCGGCATTGCCGACCCTGACCGGCCGTCACGATCTTAACACAAATAATAATACACATACATACACATTCAAAGATCGAAGATCATTAACGCAGCAAAGGACCCCGCAACACTCCTTACGGGAAAAGTGGTCCCGGTCAAATTTAACGAAAGTTTGGTCAATGACACTGCTCGATGTGTAGATTAAAAAAGTCCATGGGACCTGGGCCTGAATAACTACTATTCTCGAGATATAGCCTTCTGAAGTTATTGGATTCGAGTGCTCGGTTTACGTTAAGTGCACTAATTCACGGTCAAGTGAACGAAAATATTTATTGCTGGAAGAAGATATGTAACGGTCCACCCGTTATAATATCATTTTTAGCTCTTTTATTATATTTAAAATTTATTTTCTCTTGACCGCTTAATTAAATTTCTCTAATTCTCCATTTAGAAATATTATTTTCTCTTATATTTTAAGAAAATTATTTATTTTCAATACGTCACCATTAAACCAATTTAGAACTATCTTTTGGATTTGTTGGATTGGCAGCGGCTCTCTGGTGGTCAACATTCTTTCGCGTTCTGAGATAAATTTGACATTTCCTAGTGGGAGACATCAAGTTCACTGACCACTTGATTTGTGAGCCCGGAATAGGTCGGTCACAGTACCCAAATGGCGGAATCTTTCTCTTAAGTACTAAGCCTTCATTGGGAAATAAAGTTCCCTAGGATGTACATGGTGTTCACAGTGTTTTCCCAGAATCCACCCAGTGTTTTATAGAGGAAAACAGTAATGAAGAACTGAGAGATCCGGTAAATAGATACATATTTTTTTTGACATCACGAGGTTAATGACATTGTATGTTACATTATTTTTACATTTTATAAAATATTTCTTCCAATTCAATTTTCCTAGTAAATTTATTCAGTGAATTTAGTAGGTATCTTTTAATTATTTCAATATCTTTAAGTAATACTTATTCAGAGAAAATCCTAACCTTAACTTTTAAGCTATTTATCTGTAGGTATCTTTGATATCTGTATATTTTATTGCAACATCTAATGAGTATCCTATAATTATTTTAAAGAAATCATATTTATTCTTTACTGTAATTTGAAATTGTCACATATTTCCCTCTGAAGGTCAAATTTTGGTCATGTACTATCCAATAATGAATGTTTTTCTTGTATGTTAATGGCCTTTTTTACATTACAATCTATACTAAAAACCACTTCTTAGTTTCTCTTTTTTCTCCTTTGACTTTTTCCTAGACTTTTACATTGAAACTAAGACTGGGAAATATTTCTTTTAGCCTTTTGGGGAAATAATACACTACAACATGGGAAGTCATAGACTCTCATCCACCTGAGAGGAACCTATTCCGGCTCCAGTCAGTCAACCTGGGAGCAAGCTGGAGCGTTTCAGCTTAATTTTCATTTTTTTACACCTGGACTTACAGGAGGTTCAGTTTTTGCACCACCAAGGTGCTCATTTTCCGATATGCTGTAGCAACCTTTTGAGAAGTCAGTTGGGATTGTTTGGGAACAATGAATGTTTGTGATAATAACTATTTGTATAATATGGTGTTTCATATCACAGACATTTGGTTAATGTATTACGTTTATTAATTATTTTTCTCAGGATTTAGCTTGAATTTATTTGCTGTTTAATATAGGTACATATAAGGTTAGTAGGTTCCCAACTGTTGATATCTACGGTAAGTTCTTGTGCACAGGAATAAGCCTAGAAAATTACGTTTTTATACTTTATTAGTTTGATATTTATTTGGTAATATTAGTAGCTTGTTTCCCAGATATTTTCCAGTTCTTTTCGCTTTACTTCATTTGTTCGGTTGATTAGTCATTTCGGTATTTATCTTAACTTCATTCCTTATAACTTTTATTCATTAATTTTGCTTAATTCATTATCGTATTTTCTCTTAGGCAGGCTTGTGCCTATTTATTTATATATTTTCAATATTTTTCGGGTTTTAATTTAGTTGTACGTAGCAAGCGTACTATAACCATTTGGTAAAGAGGACTCATGTGAGTTGTACCCTATATGTAAGTAAGAGGTACTTATTAAATTTTGTAACAGGTAACATTATTGTTGTTATCTTAGATATATCTTAGATAACAGGTAACATTGTGCTCTGTCTAACTCAGAGATTGTCAAAAAACTAGTAGTCCAGAAAGCGACTGCGCATTCGCTAGGAAAAATATTCTAATTCGGATTTTTTGCACAATCTTACTCAAAAAGGACTCCTTTTAACAAATTTGAATGTTGCCAGGACCAAAAGGTGGTCAAAAATTTTTTAAACGTTTTTTTTTGTTTTTTCCTAAAATTATTTTTTTTGCACGGAAAAAAGTTTTTTTAGGTTTTTTGGATCATTCCAAACAGAAAAGGTATTTAGTGACTTTTCTCTAAAAATGATAGTTTTTGACATATAAGCGATTAAAAATTGAAAAATTGCGAAATCGGCCATTTTTAACCCTCAAAAACTATGTGAAAAACTTAAAATTTGAATGTTGCCAAGGTAAGTAGATATTCTTTAAACATCGATTCATGAAATCCCGAAGAGTTTTTTGCAATACAATATTCAAAACTCCTTTGTTTTTTAATTGATAATCAAGCGTGCGCGCCACTATTTTCCACCGACAGTATGGTGCAAATGAAAGGAATAAATTCGTTATTTCGTAAACCGGCAAATTTAAAGAAAAATCCCGAAACAGGTCGATTTGTATTTTTAAGTTATGATATTATGGCATATATGGTATACTAGTGACGTCATCCATCTGGGCGTGATGACGTAATCGATGATTTTTTTAAATGAGAATAGGGGTCGTGTGCTAGCTCATTTGAAAGGTTCTTTAATTCTCTATTCAGTAATATAAACATTTATATAATTATTTGTACAGGGTGTCCTTCTACTTCTTTTCTTGTCAAATAATTTAATTTAATAAAAATTTTTTGGGCACCCTTTATAAATAATTATGTAAATGTTTATATTACTGAATAGAGAATTGAAGAACCTTTCAAATGAGCTACCACACGACCCCTATTCTCATTTAAAAAAATAATCGATTACGTCACCACGCCCAGACGGATGACGTCACTAGTATACCATACATACCACAATATCATAACTTAAAAGTAAAAATCGACCTGTTTCGGGTTTTTTTCTTAAAGTAGCCGGTTTACGAAATAACGAATTTATTCCTTTCATTTGCACCATACTGTATACACATGCAACGGTGGAAAATAGTGTAGCGCACGCGTGATTAAAAATTAAAAACAAAGGAGTTTTGAATACTATATTGCAAAAAACTCTTCGGGATTTCATCAATCGATGTTTAAAGAATATATCTACCTACCTTGGCAACATTCAAATTTTCAGTTTTTCACATAGTTTTTGAGGGTTAAAAATGGCCGATTTCGCAATTTTTCAATTTTTAATCGCTTATATGTCAAAATCTATCATTTTTAGAGAAAAGTCACTAAAGACCTTTTCTGTTTGGAATGATCCAAAAAATCTAAAAAAACTTTGTTCCATGCAAAAAAAATAATTTTAGGAAAAAAACAAAAAAAAACGTTTAAAAAATTTTTGACCACCTTTTGGTCCTGGCAACATGCAAATTTGTTAAAAGGAGTCCTTTTTGAATAAGATTGTGCAAAAAATCCGAATTAGAATATTTTTCCTAGCGGATGCGCAGTGGCTTTCTGGACTATAGGTAATTATTTTTAATAAATATTTATTTATTTTGTATATCATTTATTTTTATTATTCCTTTATGTTCACATTTATTGATATAGTGTATTTAATATTTGACAGCAGTATAAGATACCTGGGAGAGTGATCAAAGATCATTTTCTTGGCGCCCATGATTTGTTAGTTTTATTTATTTTGTTCGTCTTTAGCAATTATTCATCTTCATTCATTTTCAGTACATTATTCTTATCTTATTATTTCACCTTTTAGTCATCAGCATCTACTTTGAGCTACTGTTCTTCGACAGGCATGCAAACGAGCCGTATCCATCCTTGAGTGTCAAGTTGTTCTCTTGCATCTCTTGCTAGCCAATTCTATTTAGTTTGCCTCTGTCGCTTCCCACTTCTACGTCTATCCCTTTTAATATCCCCTTCTCTTCCACTTCTTTTACTTCCCCTTTCTTCCACTATATTCATTTATGTCCCATTTTGTCCCACTAGTTACTTCCTTTTTTCCTTACTTCTGTTGGAGTATATCTTTCTCTTTACTTTCACTCCAACAGAAGTTTTCTTATTTGTTTCAGAGAGACTCATTTTCATCATGCATACTTGCATCTATTTTTGACCACGAATTCATATACAACACGCAAGTATGCATGAAGAAAATGAGTCTTTCTTCTTCCAATATTAAATATTTTCGTTCACTTGACCGTGAATTAGTGCACTTAACGTAAACCGAACACTCGAATCCAATAACTTCAGAAGACTGTAGCTCGAGAATAGTAGTTATTCAGACCCAGGTCCCATGGACTTTTTTAATCTACACATCGAGAAGTATCATTGACCAAACTTTCGTTAAATTTGACCGGGACCACTTTTCCATAAGGAGTGTTGCTGTTGCGGGGTCCTTTAAAAATGGGCTTATGTACGTTTGTGACGTAATTCAAACATTTAAGTCTCCCCACAATAGGACTTTTCATCGATTGTCATTTGTTTCGAGCTTCTGTCATGTGTCACATAATATTAATATATCTACGTCATACGCCTTTGGTTTGTGTCGTGGTATATACCAATAACGTATGACGTAGATATATTAATATTATGTGACACATGACAGAAGCTCGAAACAAATGACTGTGAATGAAAAGCCCTATAGTCGGAGTAGGCAACCGTAGTAAATGTCTAAGAACCGTGACTCCAAATATCATTCAGAATGTCACCGATGGAATAGAACATCGAATTGACCACTGTCATAATATGTCACTATATTATAGTTAATGGTAAATTTGAACATTCGATTTAATAAAATATCTTTGTTTTGTACTTTTTGTGATTTTCTTCCTAGTTCATTATAAAAGATTTCCTCGAATATATCAGAAAGTAATTAAGTAATTAGAGAAGGATATATAAACAAAAAAAAATTAGATCTGCAAAAAAAAATTTTTTGAAAACTATTTTTACTATTAATAGGCAAAAACCATTACTTACAGCAGACGTCCGGAAGGACTTATTGCACATATCACATTCCATCGGACATTCCAATTTAATGTTTTCGTCGATATTATAGTCTCCTTCTGTTGTGTTTCGTACTTGCAGAGGCACACCGTTTATATTCATTATCTCGTTATCATTTCCTTCTTCCATTTGTTCTTCCTCTTCAGTTTCTTCCTCGCCGTAGACTTCTTGTATGTCTGTATCGTCAATGGTCTCTTCTTCGACACCATCGTGGAATTCGTATTCCTCCTGTAAAGTAGTAAGCTGGGTGTATTCAATGTTTTCATCAGTTTCTTGATATTCTACAGCTTCTTCTATTACGTATTCTATGGAATTTTCATCTTCTTCAAGTCCTTCGTAGAAGATATCATCTGTTTCTACTTCCTGATATTGAGTGTTGCTAAAATAATCATATGAAAATGTTACACTTGAGACAGAAATAAAAAAATGTTAATGTTGTTCTGAAGCTATTTCGTTGTGGCATTTTTGTAATCAACTATTCTAAATGGGAAATAAGCCACAATAGGGAACTTGACATTTTTTTATTTATTTATTTATTTATTGTATTTGTCTACATATAAAAACAACGCATACCAAATATCAACCTTCAAACCACAATATTTAATTTACAATGAACATTTAAAGTTGTGATCACCAGCTATCCAACACGAAAAGCCCAGCACGCTGTGTGACGTCACGCTGCTCGTTCCAGGACAAGAGAACAACGAACTGTGAACACTGGAAGAAAATCAGCTGTTTGTATTTAAAAACATTGTGTTTTGAAGGTTAGATTTCGTTCGTGTATGTATATTTCTTTTTACCTGTGCTTTAATAATATTGATAATAATAATGGAAGAAATTCCTGTGGGAGTTTTTTGTCAGTTCTTCTATCAGGTGCGGCCCCCTGCGAATGGGGGATGCTTTCTGGGTATTCGTAGCGCCAATACCTAGAGGGTAGCAGGGATACTTGCCGTGGAACAAAAACTGACACCTGGCAGTAGGTATAAAATGCACACCCATTAATATGGAGAATATTGATTTATGTTTAGGATCGCTGCCTGGGGATCGCCAGGGCACGTCTGGAGCCGGCGCTGGACGTGACAGCATGCGGGACGTCGGTGGCAGGGTGTTGAGGAGGCGGGCCCCTGTCATACAATCAGCTACAGCCCAACAACAACCAGAAGCGAGCCAAACAACAGCAAGAGCTCCACCCGCTGAAGGTGCTGCGCTGGAACATCAGCCGGCGCTCACTCAGGCGGGACGGCCGAGGCAGTGCATGAAATGGACTGTATCCATTAACGAAAGCATTTTGCGCTTCTACTATAAGGTGACAAAACTCGGTCAAGAAACGATCGGTTACAGACAACAGCTGTATGCCGAATTTTGCAGGGAGTACCCAGATATTCAAGTATCGGAGCAAAGAGTATCAGATCAATACCGGGTAATCATAAGAAACAACCTTATCCCAGAGGCTAGACGCAATACGATCAAAAGCGAAGTCGAACGGGAGATTAACAACCAAGGGCTAGTTTTAGATCAAGTCCCTAATGAAATCCTTGATGAGCAGATTCCTGAGATTCTCATACCAGAAACTCAACCTGACAATACACAGCAGGAAAACAACGAGTTGCGCGATAGTCTAGCAAACGAAATGGCTCGTGCCGTACAAGATTTTAATGGAACAAATCCACTTAGCAGACCACCGCTACCACGAATAAACTCTTGTAAGAAACTAGGTGCGCTGTTACAAATTGTGAACACTGAAGTCCTACCCAATTATGTCGTAGAAGCCCACACATTGGAGTATCTGCATATGCTAATCTACTGTGCAGCAACAGCAATTGCTAATGTAATGGGCGTTAAGATCAGAACACGACGGGGTACTAATAACGGAAGGACTGGTAACAGAATTGCACCCTGGGAAAAAAGACTTCTCGGAAAAATTGAATTACTGCGTAGGGATATTGGTCAAGTTACAGAATATATAAGAGGTGTAACAAGTAGAAAAGTCATTGAGAGAGCTGAAGAAATAATGCGGAGCACTGTAAGACACTCAAGATACGATCCAGAAAATTACACAGCCCAACAGTGTCTGGATACATTAAAACAAAAACTCTCCGTCTATTCAGGACGAATAAGAAGGTATAAAGTTAGTAACAACCGAAAATGTGACAATGCGCTTTTTGAGAACTCTGAGAAGGCGTTCTACCGAAAACTCAACTCCACCGTAGAAAGTGCCGACAAGTCTTATCCAAGCCAAGAAGAGATTCATGAGTTTTGGGGAAATCAACTTTCCACACCAGCTGCTCTTAACAACAATGCTGGCTGGATAGAAGATACGACGCACAACTGTCACAACTACGTCACAGCTAACTACGAACAATTCACTACTGAAGAGGTCTCAAATATCATCAAAGAGCTTCATAACTGGAAATCTCCTGGACCAGACGGAGTTCAGAACTTCTGGCTTAAGAGGTTTTGGAGCATTCATGAGTGCTTATCAACATTAATTAATCATGTTATTTCTAACCCGCAGGAAATACCATCATTTCTAACTCAGGGAACCACTTATTTAATACCGAAGGATCAAAATAACACCCAAGATCCAGCCAAGTACCGCCCAATTACTTGTCTTCCAACTTTGTATAAATTGGTCACATCCTGCATAACCCGGCGTATCTACCAACACTGTGCTCTAAACAATATCATAGAGCCTCAACAGAAAGGATGCGCTAAGGGTTCTATGGGTTGTAAAGAACAACTTATCATCGACTCAGTGATTTCTAACCAGGCATTCACCAAAAAAAGGAACCTCTTTACTGCCTTAATTGACTACAAAAAGGCCTTTGATTCAGTGCCGCATGAATGGCTTATAGATATATTAAGAATATACAAAGTCGATGATAACATAGTGACTTTTTTAAGGCATATAATGACAAGTTGGAAGACTAAAATTCACCTCCAAATACCTGGTGAAAACAATATCGAAACGGAAAATATCGCAATCAACCGGGGCCTGTTTCAAGGAGACTCGCTGAGTCCATTGTGGTTCTGTTTGGCTATGAACCCTCTATCACAGCTATTAAACTCCACTGACTCAGGTTTTAGCATTAAAAACCACAATACTGTAGTAGCGAAGCTTAATCATCTGTTGTATATGGATGATTTGAAATTAATGGCTTCTACTCGAGACAATCTAGAACAGATGCTAAAAACAGTTGAAACATTCTCTAATGATATTAATATGCAGTTCGGCCTAGACAAGTGCCGTGTTTTGAATATAGTCAGAGGAAAGGTACAGCCCGGTGGATTCGATATGCAAAATGGCCAGAACATCGAGGCCATGGGTGAAAACGATATATACAAATATCTTGGAGTAAAGCAGATTGACCATAAGCAAATGAAAACTGAAATAACTACTGAGTTTATACGAAGGATAAAACAGCTGCTTCGTTCACAGCTTAACAGTAAAAATTTGTTTAAGGCACTAAACACCTACGCTTGTTCCGCACTTAGCTATTCATTTGGTATTGTTAAGTGGACAAAAACAGATATAGAAAATCTTCAGCGAAAAGTACGAACACACCTCACAAAGGCACAAAAACACCATCCTAAAAGTACAGTAGAAAGAACGACATTACCACGGAGTCTAGGAGGAAGAGGACTTATGGATATAGGTGAGCAATTAGATAAACAAATTGCTAATTTAAGAACTAATTTTCAGATGCAAGCTGAGAGATCTACTCTACATCGCGCTATCTGCGCAGTAGATGACACAACACCGATCAAACTGAGGGAACCAGAAATGCGCATAAACCACCTCACTAAAGACGAAAAAATGCGCACCTAGATGGGTAAACCTCTGCACGGGCGACATCCCAATGAGGTCAGCCAAGACTATGTCGACAATACAGCGTCGAACTATTGGTTGACATCAGGAAAGATGTTCCCTGAAACGAAGGGTTCATTACTGGCCATTCAGGATCAGGTTATACCAACCAGAAATTACCTGAAATATATCATCAAAGACCCTCAGGTTCAAAACGACAGATGCCGATATGGATGTCAAGCCCAAGAAACCATCCAACATCTTACAGGGGGCTGCCAGGCATTTGCTGCAACTGAATACAAGGAACGGCATGATGCAGTGGGAAAAATCCTTCATCAAGAGATAGCTATCAAGCTGGGACTTCTCCAAACGGACCATCTCCCGTATTATCAATACGTCCCTGAGAGTATGCTTGAGGATGGCAACTACAAGCTATACTGGGACCGCACTGTGCTCACAGACCAAACAGTGGCGCATAATAGACCAGATCTCGTACTAGTTAATAAATTAACAAGACAAACAACACTAATTGATGTGGCGATACCTAACAACAATAATCTACGTAGTAAATTTACTGAAAAGATCGCCAAGTACAGAGATCTGGAAATTCAAATACGAAGGCAATGGAGAATGCAAAGTACCCAGACGATACCTATTATTATGTCTACTACTGGAGTCATTCCGAAGACCCTCCTCGAAAGCATAAAAAAGCTGGGTCTAAATGAACACCTTCATAAGACCATGCAGAAAGCTGTACTACTTGCGACGGACGGCCAGATGCGTACGAAAATTTCTGGGAGATACACCTGCATTCCAAGTCACCTAGGGCTCGATAACACGGAAAGAGTCCCACCAGAGCTCAATCCTTTTGATACCGTAGGTATCTGGGATGAGTCAATTTTCCCCTTAGAGGGAGTGTGAGCCGTATGGCTAAATATGGAAGTAACCAGACGATACCTATTATTATGTCTACTACTGGAGTCATTCCGAAGAACCTTATCGAAAACATAAAAAAGCTGGGTCTAAATAAACATCTGTACAAGACCATGCAGAAAGCTCTACTACTCGCAACGGCCAGATGTGTACGAAAATTTTTGGGAGATACAACTGCATACCAAGTCACCTAGGCTCGATAACACGGAAAAAGTCCCACCAGAGCTCAATCCTTTTAATACCGTAGGTATCTGGGATGAGTCAATTTTCCCCTTAGAGGGAGTGTGAGCCGTATGGCTAAATATAATAATGGAAGTAATTATGTGTACGAAAATTTTTGGGAGATACACCTGCATACCAAGTCACCTAGGGCTCGATAACACGGAAAGAGTCCCACCAGAGCTCAATCCTTTTGATACCGTAGGTATCTGGGATGAGTCAATTTTCCCCTTAGAGGGAGTGTGAGCCGTATGGCTAAATATGGAAGTAATGCCGTTCCTTGTATTCAGTTGCAGCAAATGCCTGGCTGCCCCCTGTAATATGTTGGATGGTCTCTTGGGCTTGACATCCACTAAATATGGAAGTAATGGAAGTAATAACAATGGAAGTACCACCTTTATAAGACCATGCAGAAAGCTGTACTACTTGCGACGGCCAGATACGTACGAAAATTTCTGGGAGAAACTCCAGCATACCAAGTCACAACGCATTTATTTTTTTAAAAGACTACATTATTACCAAAGGCAAAGAGTCACTTAGAATAAACAAAAAGTTGTTTTTGAATGATATATTTGAAATTGAAAATCAGACTAAATTTTCTCTTTTTTTTCACCCCTCCGACTTATTAAAATAAACATTATAGAAGTTCTCAGGGAGTTTCCATCATCGATCATCATCATCATTGGCTCGACAGCCCTTTCTGGGTCTTGGCCTGTTCCAGGATTCTTCTCCACTCTGATCTGTTTCGTGCTTTTTTTCTCCATTTTTTTATTTTTAAGATTTTTATATCATTTTCTATTTGTTCTAAATATCTCAGCTTCGGTCTTCCTCTTGTTCTTTTTCCTACTGGCATCTGTTTGAATATTTTGTTTGGTATTTCGCCTTCTTCCATTCTTTCTACATGTCCCATCCAACGCAGCCGTCCTATTTTAATGAATGTTATGATATCTGGATCCTGGTATATTTCGTATAGTTGTACCTTCTTCGCCAAATTCCATTTTCTTTTGTGCCCTTATATATGTGTCGCAAGATTTTTCTTTCAAAGGTGGCTAGCAATGTTTCGTCTCTTTTAGTGAGTGTCCAGGTTTCTAAGCCGTATGTGAGTACCGGTCTTATTAGGGTTTTGTATATTTGGCATTTTGTTTTCCTTGCGACGTTGTCTGATCTTAGTTGCCGAATTAAGCCTTTCCATCATCGATAATACTGTAATATTTCATTCTGCGTTTAAATTTTTCAAAAATACTTATTAGTTTTCTCAGGATTCGAAAAAACTGAATGCATTTAAAAATAATTCATTGTAATCAGTATTTCAAAAGCTTTTAAATGAGGTGTCACATGATGTACTTTTCCATTTAAAAAAATCAAAGTTATGCCTGTAGCCTGAAGAGGGATCGCGTAAAGTTCGAAACATTGATGCTATAATATACTATAATTATTTTAAAAATCAACCTGTCTGAGCGTTGTGCTTATGTGCTAAAAATAAATAAGTTAATAAGGGGGGTAACACTTATCCCAGTGCACTGTATAATAATATAATATATTATATTAATGCAATATACAATGTAATAGGTATTTACTATAGTATTACAAAGAACCTTATGTTTTTAATTCTTATGATTTTAGGATTCCTTATGATTTTATCACATATTATATTATCCATAATGTACCGTTGCAGCGTTGCAATACTTATCGCTTTCGCCCGTTTATAGGGATGACCAACGAACTGTTTGACGTCACAACCGATGTGGGCATTTCGTCGTATGCTGAAAATTCCATGGACCGACCGCGTTAGAAATGAAGAAGTTTTAAGGCGTATGAATAGAGGACGTGAACTCACAGAAATTGTCAAGAAACGTAATACATATTATCTTGGACACATATTTAGACACAACACGTATAACTTCCTTCAAATTATTATGTAATGGAAAATATAAGGAAGACGCGGCCCGGGTAGACGACAAATGACCTGACTGCGCAACATCAAAGAATGGACAGGATTAAACTTTCAAAGTCTAATAAGAAAACCTCGCCAACCTTCGCTGAGAAGACGGCACCCAAAGAAGAAGAAGAGTTTTTAATTGCTTATATTTATTTCATAATAATAAAATATGAGTTTGACTAGTCAAACCCCGATCAGCTATTAAAATGTCGTAATTTGTTAGATTCGGTTTAATTAAACGTCATTTTTTAATTTTAATGTTTATTATTTTTATATTATCGCAATTAAAATAAAAAAAAATAGTGTTTATTCTCACATGTTGAGGCATTATGGGATTTAAAGTTGCACAATACGTTAGACTTTTTACACTTTTGAAGAGCATTTCTTATTGCAGTAGCATTTTATAAAGCCTTGTCCTCCAAATTTAGAATCTTTTGTACTAATTTCTCTTAGAGACAAGAAAATTCTCTTTGCATTCTCTTTTTGCATTTGATTTCTTGAAACAAGTTTGTTTATTGTTCCCTATTTCGAACCAACTGTATATAAACCGTCAATTGTTTTATCTTGTGTGATACTCAAAATATTTTGAGCATCTCCTTTGGCTCTATCAAAGCTGGGGATAGGTATTGTTACAGTTTTTCCGATCGAAATTGGAGGAAATTTTTTTTCACTTAATTGTTTCATAGCATTAGCCTGGACATGAAGAGCTTCAATCGCCTTTCCTATATTTATTTTAATCTTTTCTGCCTGTGTAACAATACCTATTAGTGCAGTCACTGAAGGTAAATATGAGCTATTACCTCCGATTTCGTTGAACCTCTATCGATTTGCACGAAAATTGGTGAGTGGTTAGAGGATATCTCAAGGAACAAAGGTGACATGGTGCCAACTTGCGCTTTTACCCTGGGGGTGGATGCCACCCCTCCTCGGGGGTGAAAATTATTTTATAAAAAATAACCCCACAATTCGATAGAGCGACAAATTATAAGCAAAATTTGTTATATAACGTTATTAAAATAAATCAAAACTTTTTGAGTTATTAAAGATCAAAGGTTTTAATTTTTCGTGAGAAAAATGCATGTTTTTAACCGATTTTTCATAAATAACTCAAAAACTATAAGTGTTTACAAAAAAGTTATTATTGTCAAAATTGAGGCTAATAAAAAATCAAATAAATTCCTTACTAGAAAAACCTTTCAATGTTAACTGAAAGTGAGTTATAGGTAATTGAATGTATATTTCTTTCGTCGAATACCCAAATCTAAGTATTCAAGCTTAAATACCGGGAAAATGATGCATTTTATAACATAAACTTATTAAACATTTGTCAAAGCTCATTGAAATATCTATCAAATAAGTGCTCGAACAAGTTGATAGCATTAAATTTTATGCACCAAAAATGTTTCAAAATGTATCTTTTAAAAAATTTTCTAAAAAATGTTATTGTTTTTTTGTAAATAACTCCGTTAAATTTTAAAGTAGCAAGTTCATCTAATAACTGGTTAAAATTTTATTCCAAGAGCTATTAAAAAACGTCAAAATAGTCATTTATACCTCTTACTTTTTTAAAAATAAAAGGTTAAATGGCCCCGGTTACATGGTTCTCGCAGCAAAATTGAAATTTTAAACGTTTCTATCTCGGTTATTTTTTACTCTACGAAAATAGTAAAATGGGTAAAGTATTTGTTACAGAAAAAACTAAAATTTAGTTATTTATCATTTTTTACGTATATTGAGTATTTTTGGAGTTATTATCAAAAGAAAATGAAAAGTACGATAATTCTAAAAATTCTGATTTTTTTAAATTATACCTTTTTTTCAAAAATATGCATTCTAAACCGGTCAAATTTGTTGAAATAATTAACTATCATAACATAAAGAAATTCTTGTGAGGATTACTATAAATTTTAATTTTTGCGGAAATGGCGTATGTTTAGTTTTTAACTTTTTCCTAAAAAAATCGAAAGGGTTCTCTTATTTTCATCATAACTTGCTTAATTTTGATGCTATTAACTTCTACTGAAGCTCATTTGATAGGTATTCCGAAGTACTTTGACAAGTGCTTAACAAGTATATTCTATAAAATGCATCGTTTTCCCGTTATGTAAGCTTGAATACTTAGATTTTAGTACTCGTCGAAAAAAATATACATTCAATTACCCATAACTCACTTTAAAATAACATTAGTTTAGTTCTTTAAGTAGGGAGTGTATTAAATTTTTTGTTATCTTTAATTTTGGTAATAATAGCTTTTTTACAAAAGCTTATAGTTTTTGAGTAATACGTGAAAAACAGCTTTAAAACATGCATTTTTTAAGAAAAAATAAAATCTTTGATATTTAATGACTCAAAAAGTATTGATTTATGTTAATAACTTTATATAACAAATTTTGCTTAGAAGTTGCCCCTCTACCGATTTCTGGTATTATTTTTAATAAAAAAATTTCACCCCCGAGAAGGAGGTGGCAACCACCCCCAGGGTAAAAGCGCAAGTTAACATCATGTCACCTTTGTTCCTTGAAGTATCTTCTAACTACTTAGGTACCAATTTTCATGAAAATCGATGAAGGTTCAACGAAATCGGAGGTGAAAACCTTCATTGACTCCACTATATCCCTGGCTTTGATATAGCCAAAGGAGATGCTCGAAATATTTTGGGTATCATAAAAGCTAAAACAATTGACGGTTTATAATATAGAGTTGGTACGAAATACGGAACAATAAACATTATTTTTTAAGAAATCATAAGAAAGAGAAATTAGTACAAAAGATTCTAAATTTGGAGGACAGGGCTTTATAAAATGCTATTGCAATAAGAAATTCTCTTCTAAATTATGTAAGTGTAAAAAGGTCTAACGTATTGTGGAACTCTAAATGCTATAATGCCTCAACATGTGAGAATAAACACTATTTTTTTTAATTTTAATTACATACAGTGAGCACGTAAAGATTGGAATAAATTCATTTTCTCGAGAATGGACGATTTTGAAAAAAAAATCCCGAAACAAGTCAATTTTTATTTTTAAATTACAACTTTTTGGCATATATATCATACTAGTGGCGTCACCCATCTGGGCGTGATGACGTCATCGATGATTTTTTTAAATGAGAATAGGGGTCGTGTGATAGCTCATTTGAAAGGTAATTCAATTCTCTATTCAGTAATATAAACATTAACATAATTATTTATACAGAGTGTCCAAAAAAAATTTTTTTGGATTAATTTTATTGACATAAAAAGAAGAATGTATGTAATTTATTTAATTCAAAATACATTTTACGGCTCTCAAAAAACAGAAAAAAATATTTATTTGAAAAGTAATCATTGCTTTTCGCTTAAATTAAATGTTCAAATTGTCTTGAGGCTGGTGGGTGGCTGCTTTAATATTGAATTTAAACAAAAAACAATACTTATTTGCCAAATAAACATTTTTTTCCTGTTTTCGGATAGCAATAAAATGTATTTTGAATTAAATAAATTACACACCTTCTTCTTTTTATGTCAATAAATTTAATTCAAAAAAAATTTTTTTGGGCACCCTGTATAAATAATTATGTTAATGTTTATATTACTGAATAAAGACTTGAATTACCTTTCAAATGAGCTATCACACGACCCCTATTCTCATTTAAAAAAATCATCGATGACGTCATCACGAACAGATGGGTGACGTCACTAGTATGATATATATGCCAAAAAGTCGTAGTTCAAAAATAAAAATTGACCTATTTCGGGATTTTTTCCAAGATCGTCCGTTCTTGAGATAATGAATTTATTCCAACCTTTACGTGCTCACTGTATATACAATATACAATACAGGGTGTAACAAAAATACAGGTCATAAATTAAACCACATATTTTGAGACCAAAAATAGTTCGATTGAACCTAACTTACCTTAGTACAAATATGCCTACAAAAAAAGTTATAGCCCTTTGAAGTTATTTTTTTATTTATTAAGCGCAACAGGCCTTGTAGGCCTAGGGCTAAAATGTTTACATTTCTGATTACATAAATAATATAGCAAATAACTTAATATATCTTACATAACTTATAAATTTTATTTAAATACACTTCAGTCTTTTTATACACTCCTTCACAACCTCTCTCCATCTCCTTCTGTCCAATGCTAGTTCTTTCCATCTCTCAATGTTACTTTTCTTCAAGTCTTCATATACACTGTCCTTCCATCTTTTCCTTGGCCTGCCTTTCCTCCTCTTTTGTATTGGTCTTCGTGAAAGTACCATTTTTGGCATTCGTTTACTTCCCATTCTCTCTATGTGCCCCAAGTATCGTATTCTCTGTGCTTTGATCGTCGTCGTAATCGTTGGCTCTTGATATAGTTCTTCCAATTCTTTATTGGTTCTTCTTCTCCACTGACCTTCTATTTTCACACCTCCATATATTTCTCTTTGCATTTTTCTCTCCCATCTTTCTAACAGGTCTGTTTCTGACTTTTTGAGCACCCATGTTTCGCTTGCGTATGTTACTGTAGGTCTGATAACAGTCTTATAAATTCTTATTTTTGTTTTTCTTGATACGTATTTGGATTTCAATAATGTGCGTAATGCTCCATATTTTTTATTTCCTTTAGCTATTCTTGCCTTTATCTCCCCTTCTTCATGACCATTTTCATCTATTTTGGCTCCCAGGTAAATAATTTCTTTGGCTCTTTTAAACGAGTATGTTTTTTCTCCATCTATTTGTACTATGATGTTATTCTCTTTTTCTTTTTGGATCTCTCCCATTATCATATGCTTTGCCTTTTCTTCATTTATTTTAAGTCCGAATTTTTTGGCTTCTGTTATTATGTTTTTCATTAACTTTTGTAGTTCTTTTTTGCTTGTTGCTAATAGTGTCAGATCATCTGCAAATGCTATGCATTGGTGGCCGTTTTTAAATATCGTTTCTTGCATGTTTATTCTGCTTTTCCTGATTATTCCTTCCAATGTTAGATTGAATGCCATTGTTGATAGTGGGTCTCCTTGTCGTAATCCTTCCTTGGTTTCAATCTTTTTGGATGTATACCCTTTCCAAGCTATTTCGTTTGTTGTGTTTTCCATCGTCATCTTTATCATCCTGACAATTTTACTTGGTATCCCCAATTCTTTCATCAGTTCGTACATCTGCTGTCTATTTACTGTGTCGTAAGCCTGCTTAAAGTCTATGAACAAAGCATATAGTACTGTTTTATGTTCGTAACAGGTAGTCTGTATTTCTTTTAAGGCAAATATTTGGTCAGTCGTTGATCTGTTGTTTCTAAAACCTGCCTGGTATTCCCCCAGTATTTTTTCCGAATAATGACTTAGCCTTTTACTTATACTTTGTGCCAAGATTTTGTAAACTATTTCTAATAGTGCGATGCCTCTGTAGTTTTCGCATAGCATTCTATCACCTTTTTTATGTATAGGGCATATTCTTGCTATGGTCCACTCTTCTGGCATTTTTTCTACTTCCCATATTCTTTTTATCAGATCATATATCTCTTTCTGTAGTCTTTTCCCTCCTGATTTTATCATTTCGGCCGATATTTCTGTTATTCCTGGGCTTTTGTTATTTTTCAAGCTCTTTATTTCGTTCTTTATTTCTTGTTCTGTGGGTATTTCTATTGCTATCTGATCATCTTCAATTTCATGGTTTGTTTCCTTTTGTACTTCGCTCTTATTTAGCAGTTCTGTGAAATAGTTTTGCCAGTTTTCCATTATTTTTTCAGGCTCATTTAGCAACATCCCTTTATCATCTCTCATATATGGGTTGTTTTTTTGATATCCTCTTTCCATTTTTTTTGCTTCCTGGTAGAATGATCTTATTTCTTTTTTTTGAAATTTTTCTTCTATTTCTTTCAGTTTGTTCTCGTTGTATTTTCTCTTTTTGCTTCTACATTTTCTTTTCATGATTTTTCTCAATTCTCTGTATTCTTCTCTAGTGCTTTCTTCGTCATTTGTGAGATTTTTGAGTCTTACTTTTCTTATTGCTTCTGCTATTTCTTGGCATTCTTCATCATACCAATCTTTTGTTTTGTGTTTTCCTTTGGTTTTCGCTAGGATTGCTTTACTTGTGTCCAAGATTGCTTCTTTGATATTTTGCCATTGTTTGTCTGGGCTTGACGTTTCTTGTTCCCTGATTAGTCTGTTGGTTATTCCCTGTTAATACTTCTTCTGTGTGTTGTTATCTTTTAGTAGTCCTATGTTAAATTGTTTTCCAATTTTTTCTGTTGTTTTATTGTTTCGCTTTATGTTATGCTCGATTTTATATTCTGCTCTCACCAGGTAGTGGTCAGAGTTACAGTCCGCTCCTCTCATGCTCTTTACATTTATTACATTGTTTGCATGCTTCTTCTCTATTAAAATATGGTCTATCTGATTTACTGTCTTCTTATCAGGGGAAATCCACGTTCCTTTATATATATCTTTTCGGCGTAATTGTGTGCTTCGTATCACCATTTGCCTTTCTGTTGCAAAGCCTATTATTCTTTGGCCATTATCGTTCGACACCTCATGCTTACTATATTTCCCTATTATGTGTTCGTATATATTCTCTCTTCCTACTTTGGCGTTGCAGTCTCCCATTATTATTTTGATGTCAAACCCTGGTAATTTATCATATTCTCTTTCCAATTGCTCGTAGAATTCATCTTTTTCTTCTTCGGTGGCATCTTCAATCGGTGCGTGTACATTTATTATACTTATGTTTCGTTTGTCCCCTTTTAATCTTATTGTGCATAGTCTATCTGATATTGGTTGGAATGCCATTACTCTTTCCTTCCATTTTCGCTGTATTATAAAACCTGTTCCTAACCTTCTGGTTTCTCCCCCGCTTTTAAAAAATACCACGTCTTCTATTTCTACTATTTCTGTTTCCAATTGTTTTGTCTCTTGTAAAGCTATTATTTCTACATTATATCTTTTAATTTCTCTAATTAATTCTTTGAGTTTTCCTGTTTCGTATGTGCCTCTTACATTCCATGTACCCAAGTTGACTTTAGTTTTCTTTTTGTTATCTTTACTTATTGCCTTGTCCATTGCCTGCGTCGTTTCCTTCTTATTTATCCCTGTTGCAAACTGTATCTTGTCATTTTTCGGCTTTTCTTTTTTATTGCTGTCTTGATTTGTTCTATTTCCATAGTTCGTAATCCTATTCTTTGCATTTTTCGTCGTCATTTGTTTCCTTTCATTGCTATTGCTTAGTTTTTTGCTTTGGTCTCTACCACCAACGTTTGGTTCATTCCATCCCAGCGCCATATTTCATGATCGGCATATATTTTCTTATACCCTACTTTCACTTTTCTCCCTTCCTTTCTTAGTTCTTGCGCTTTTTGTCTGACATGTTTCTGTACAATTCTGTCGTTCTTTGATAGGTCATCGTTGATATAAACTAGACCTTCTTCTCGATTTCTCAATTTGGTTTTGTTTCGCATGATTTTTCTTTTATCTTCTTCCTTTTCAAGCTCAACCAGACAAACTTTTTCTCCTAACTTCAGAGCCTTCTCTATTTGTACATCTACTTTTAATTCTGTCTGCATAAAATTTTTCATTGCATGTTTTAGGATATCTGGCCCATTTGTATCTATGTTCAATCCCTGTATAATTATATTTTTCCGCCTTTTTTGATTTTCTAAACTTTCAAGCCGTTCTTCTATTTGATAAACTGCCTGTTTTAGTTTCGTGTTTTCTTCTCTTAATGTTACATTCGCCTGGCGTAGCTCTCTTATTTCATCTCTATATTCTTTCTGCTCTCTACGCATCTCGCTAAGTTCTCTTGATTGTTCCTCGATTTTTAGACTTACTCCTGCCATAGTTTCCATAATTTTTTGTATATTCTCCTCCATTTTCTCCTTTCTGTAGGAGGGAGATCTGCTTATTTTTCGACTTTTGTTAAAAGCCCGTTCCAATTCTTCCTCTTTTCTCTTCTTGTCGTTTTCGTCTGTCGTGGTACCGTCACTTTCTGTTCGAAATAATAGCTCTTCGTATTTTTTATCTTCTCTGCTCATTACAACTGGTTCGTTTTACTGCGATAAAGGTCTCGTTCGGACTATCTCCGCGGAAACTTAACCTTTCTCAGTGTAGCGTCTTACTTTTTTTCTTTTTTTTTGATAAAATTATATTGAGCAGTATATACTATTTCGCTCCTCCCTACTTACAGGACTTCCCTGTCGACTTGGCAACACCGCGTTCCAATCAAACAAGAATCCACTTCGAATATCGTAATATCGATGACGTTTTATTTGTTTATGTGTTACGCTTACCTTTGATTTTTGCCAATTTGGAGCACAATTTCAATATTTAGTTTATTATTTTTCGTTCAGCGCGAAGATTACTCACTTAACTTCACACTTTGAAGTTACAAAATGAAAATTGATTTTTTCCAATATATCGAAAACTATTATAGATTTTTTATCGAAAATGGCCATGTGGCATTATTATGGCAGAAAGATCTTAAAAAGAAATTATAGTAAAATTTGTGCACCCCATAAAAAATTTATGGGGGTTTTGTTCCCTTAAACCCCCCCAAACTTTTATGTACGCTCCAATTAAATTATTGTTGTGGTACCATTAGTTAAACACAATATTTTTAAAACTTTTTTGCCTCTTAGTATTTTTTTGATAAACCAGTCTTAATCGAGTTGCGGCTTCTTTTTTAATATATTTACATAAAAATTTTATGGGGGTTTTGTGCCCTTAAGTCCCCCAAATGTTTGTGTACGTTCCAATTAAACTATTATTGCGGTACCATTAGTTAAACACAATGTTTTTAAAACTTTTTTGCCTCTTAGTCTTTTTTTGATAAGACACCTCTTATCGAGATATGGCTTCTTTTCTAATTTAGTTCAAAATATATCTCAAACTGTAATTTATAAATAAATTTTCATATTACTACTAGGTCTCTTGTCAGTATACAAATATGTGGTGGATTTGACAAATATTCAAAATATCTCGATAAAAACTAGCTTTTCGAAAAAGCACTAAGAGGAAAAAAAGTTTTAAAAATACTGTGTTTAGCTAATGGTGGCACAATAATAATTTAATTGGAACGTACGCAAAAGTTTGGGGGGGGGGTTCAAGGGAACAAAACCCCCATAAAATCTTTATGGGGTTCACAAATTTCACTATAATTTCTTTTTAAGATGTTCCTGCCATAAGAATACCACATGTTCATTTTCATTAAAAAATCTGTGATAGTTTTCGATATAACGGAAAAAATCGATTTTCATTTTGTAACTTCAAAGGGCTATAACTTTTTTTGTATGCATATGTGTACTAAGGTAAGTTAGGTTCAATCGAACTATTTTTGGTCCCAGAATATGTGATTTAATTTATGACCTGTATTTCTGTTACACCCTGTATATTATAGACAATATAAACATAATAAACATTAAAATTAAAAAATGACGTTTTCTTAAAGCTAATCCAACAAATTAGGGGAGTGCATATAGATTTTCACTTCGGAAAAAATCAAACAAGATAGAACTTTTTGTAATTTCGTTAAGAAATGTTTAATAAACAACATATCAAAAAGTTCTACTCGAGAAGTGGGTGCTTCATTTTTTATTAAACAAACGAACTGCGAAGTTAGATGTTTTTTTAAATCACTCCAAAAATATAAATTTCAGAAATAAACTGACTTAACCATTGAAAAATTCAGAAAATTTTACAAAAAAAAATTATATAAAGAATTTTCTAAAATTAAATCTGTAGCTTCTATAATTTTTTATTTATAAGGCTAAAGTCACCCTTCTCACAAACATTGGCGCACTGTAAACTAGCGTTCGGCGAAGTGCACGGTTGAGTTATTTTAATGTAATTCTTTAACTAATGGATCAAGTAAAATGTTACAAATTGGATATGAAAGAATAATAATTAAGTTATCTTATGGTTATAATAAAAAGAAATAAAATGTATAGGCATAAGTACGGTGACGGCGGAAACTGAGACTTACATGAATTTTGTTTAAAACTTATTTAAAAATGTGTAACTAATACAATTTTCCTTATAAAACTCCCAATTTTGCACAACTTACCTTTCAAGCATCGTACTAAACGACGTTTCTTAAAAAAAAATTTCAAAAATTTAATTCAAATGATACGACGTCTCAAAAAATGTAATTTTTGAAAACTTCGTTGTATTACAGAATTACCAAGTTTGAACAAATTTATTACAATTTTATAGATGCTTTTTTAAATCTTAGGATGTAGTAAAGTAAAATGCACTAAAGTATTTTACTTTAGAAATGAAATAAACTATTTCTTTTTGAGAACATTAAGAAAGAAAACAAAAATGTAATATAAAAACCGAAAATTACCAGCTAAAAAAATGTTTATACAAAGTGATCAAAACTTTTGTTTGTAAAATTTACTAAAATACATTTAATAATAAGCTTTAACAATAATAAATGATCAAAAACATTTTTTTTTAGCTCTTATACAGTATGTACGTAACTTGGAACCTATTGATAACTTTTTTATTATCAGTTTTACGAAAAAAAGTTACTCTTTATAAAATACTCTGCATCGTATATTATCACAGAAGCAACTACCAAATATCAAATTTTAGTAATTTTATACGAGGTATGTCAAAAAATATTAATTTCACGCACGTGTAAAGTACCTGTATATTTCACAATATCGAAAATTGTTCTTAAGAAAAGTTGTTTGTAATTAAAAAATATGTACAAGTATTCAATGACATCCTTCTACTTAAAATATTGTGAATAATAAAGGGATTTAATTCTTAAGAAAAATTCATACTTTTTACATACCGCGTATAAAATTGAAAAATATTGATATGTGATTATGGGTTATATCTTAGATTTTAGACCAGGTAGAGCATTTTATGAAGAATAACTTTTTTTCGTAAAATTGATAATAAAATAGTTATCATAATTAATTGTAATAAAATGATGATGAGTATCCGTAATTTGAGAAAAAATTGAAATTTTTTTTTCGATTAGAATGATGTAATTGTATATTAAAACAGTTTTTAATTTCAAAACAACTCCTCATAATAGCATTTTTTGATATTCTGGACTATAAAGGTACTTTACTCTTTAACGAAATTCATATTTTTGACATAACTCGTATAATATTCATAAAATTTGATATCTGATGGTTGAGTTTTATATTTTTGACTATCCAGAGCATTTTATGAAGAACAACTTTTTTTCGTAAAATTGATAATAAAAAAGTTTTCCATGTGGTTCCTAGATACGCAGACATACTGTAGAAGAGCTTCTATATAGGAATTTTCAAATTGTAATGCCATATTCGGATTCAGCATAATCAAAAACAAAAAAAGAAACATATCTAATCAAAGTAAAATGATGAATTCAACGATATTTTTAAAATTATTTATACAAAACAAGTGTTATTGTTTAAACAATTAATAAACAATTAGCGGCCAAATCGGCTAGTAGAACTTTTTACTTTAACATGTATATGTATAAACTAACAAAAAAATTTTAGAAAAATATTAATTTGTTTGAATTTTTCCGAAACAATGCATGTTTTCGTTCTAATTGCACTCCCCTAAATTACGACATTTTAATAGCTGATCGGGGTTTGACCAGTCAAACTCCGATTTCATAAAATTAAATTTCGACCTTTGCCTTTAGAACTTAGTCTCTCCTAGGTTTGACTAGTCAAAGGCCGAAACTGTAATTTATTTCGGGCTTTGACTAAGATCGTCAGTCAGACCTGAAGATTGCCTAGTCAAACCTAGGAGTGCCTGAAATTCGGGCTTTGAAAAATACACATAAATATTTTCACATTTTCTAGGAGCTATGGATGGAAAGCATGTAAACTTTCGACCTCTCAGAAGGGATGGGGCATACTATAGAAATTATAAAGGAACTGACAGCATTGTACTTTTTGCTGTAGTAGATGCAGATGGTCAATTTTTAATTATAAATATAGGAAGAAATATACCTATTACTGATAGAGGTGTATTTCAAAGAAGTGCTTTGTCAGTATCTCTGGAAAGCAGAGCCTTCAATTGCCTCCTGCAAAATGTTTACCAGAAAGAGATAAACCAATTCCTCATGTGTTTGTAAAAGAAAATATAATGAAACTCTACAGGTCTCGATAGTTTAGCAAATAAACAAAGAATTTAAAACTATAGAGTCAGCCGTGCTAGAAGAGAACTGTAGAGAAGAGCTTTGGTGATCTGTGTAATATATTCCCTATTTTACAAGACAAAATGAATGTAGATGTTGAAAAGGTGTGTAGAGTTACAAAGATTATGTTGCATTTTACACAACTACCTTTTAAAAACCTCTTTAATATAGGTATACTGAAAACCAGGAGTATGAAGATTTATCATATAAAATTCAGAGAATTTGTAGGCAAGCTTGATATTGTTGTACTACAAATACCAACGATATACGAATGAATTTCATATTTTAATAGCAATGGTGCAATTAGTTGGCAGCAAAATTACCGTTTCATCAAACTGACCTTGAAAAATAGAAGATCCTCTATTTTTTACAGGGTTTGATCAAACTCAGGATATGACGTCACTTGGCACTTGCTGTCACTTTTCGGTTTACTCAAACCACCGAACTCAAACTAATTTGATCACATTATTTGACCATCTGGCGCGGACTTTAAATGGGTATCGTTGAAAATATAAGCAAGTATAATACTGCAGAAGATGGGACAGAATATTTAGACAACTTCAACGACCTTGACCGGAAAAGGTTCTTTGAAAAGAGGACAAACCAATTTTCTTTTATGTAATAAAAATGCAATCCATATTTTTTTGGTATATAATATACTATATACGTTGTCTTTGTGAAAAAAAATATGTAGTTTTGATTTAAACTTTTTTAAACATTCATCCAAGAAAAGCAGAAATTAATTTCTTAATACATACTACGATTCATTCATTTTTAATACATCTTTCCTATTTTAGGATTTCATTAAAACTTAGTATAGACCGGGCAGTATCGTCGCCCCCGCTAGCGCAATTATTCCGATTCGATTTTTTTGCACAAACTTACTCAAAAAGAGGTCCTTATAACATATCCACAGGGTGCCGGGAGGTGCCGTGGTCGAATTTTTTTTAAACAAATTCACAAAAATAATTTTTTTATTTCCAACAATTTTTTTTTAGATAATGTGGGTCATTCTGAGCAAAAAAGGTCTCCTGTCATTTTTCTCTAAAATTGACTGTTGTCGAGTTATACGCGATTAAAAATTTGAAAAATGCGAAAATGGCCATTTTCAAGGCTTCATAACTCGATTAAAAATGATTATTATGAAATTCAAAAAGTGACAAAATCAAGATTCAAATACCTTCTTCAACGTCCTGAAGAGATTTTGGTCACTATTTTATTACAAAGCTGTTATTTTTAGTTATTAACAATTAGCGGTATAGTCCAACTGTATCGTCGCCCCCGTTAGCGGAACTATTCCGATTCGATTTTTTTGCACAAACTTACTCAAAAAGAGGTCCTTATAACATATCCACAGGGTGCCGGGAGGTGCCGTGGAAAGAGGTCCTTATAACATATACACAGGGTGCCGGGCGGTGCCGTGGTCGAAAAATTTTTTAAACAATTTCTTTTAAACAAATTCACAAAAATATTTTTTTCATTTCCCACAATTTTTTTTTTAGATAATTTGGATCATTGTGAGTAAAAAAGGTCTTTGGTCATTTTTCTCTAAACTTGACTGTTGTCGAGTTATACGCGATTAAAAATTTGAAAAATGCGAAAATGGCCATTTTCAAGGCTTCATAACTCGATTAAAAATTATTATTATGAAATTCAAAAAGTGACAAAATCAAGATTCAAATATCTTCTTCAACGTCTTGAAGAAATTTTTGGCATTATTTTATTACAAAGCTGTTACTTTTAGTTATTAACAATTAGCGCTATAGTCCAACTGTATCGTCACCCCCGTTAGCGGAACTATTTCGATTAGATTTTTTTTTGCACAAACTTACTCAAAAAGAAGTCCTTATAACATATCCACAGGGTGCCGGCCGGTGCCGTGGTCTAAAAATTGTTTAAATAATTTTTCGACCACAGGCCGGCACTCTGTGGATATGTTATCCGCTGTGAGCTCGTCCGTAGAGGGGATATTTACAAATTTGCGAGCGCCAGTAGTGGCAAGCCTGTAAACGTTTACCGGAAATTTGACATAAATGTCAAAGTGATTAATTTAAAATTAAAAACATTAATTATAAAAAATATTAGTTGGTCAAAGCTGTGGTATATATTTTTACCTTAAATATACTTACGTTTTAAATACTGAATTTAAGTTTTTTTAAAGTTCTATTAATCTATTAATCTTAGCGCCATCTACACGATAATTGTGAAAGTATCCGAAGTAAGAAATTCATATTTTGTCAATAGAACGTCAAAATGATTAGCAAAATCTTAAAAAAATCGATTACAATTTAATTACTTTTTTGCGTTGTAAATATTAAGCAATAACAATTAAATAATAAATTTAAAAATTACCGGTGAAAGTTGAATTAGTAGTCCGCTAGGAGCGACACCAGCGAAGCTCAGAGCGTATAAGGACCTATTTTTGAGCAAGTTTGTGCAAAAAAATCTGATCTAAATTGTTCCGCTAACGGGGGCGACGATACAGTTGGACTATACAAAATAACAGCTTTGTAATAAAATAATGACAAAAATCTCTTCAGGACGCTGAAGAAGGTATTTCGATCTTGATTTTGTCACTTTTTGAATTTCATAATAATAATTTTTAATCGAGTTATGAAGCCTTGAAATGGCCATTTTCGCATTTTCCAAATTTTTAATCGCATATATCTCGACAACAATCAATTTTAGAGAAAAATTACAAGAGACCTTTTTTGCTCAGAATGACCCAAGTTATCTAAAAAAAATTGTTGGAAATGAAAAAATTATTTTTGTGAATTTGTTTAAAAAAATTGTTTAAAAATTTTTTCGACCACGGCACCGCAAGGCACCCTGTGGATATGTTATGAGGACCCCTTTTTGAGCAAGTTTGTGCAAAAAAATCTGATCGAAATTGTTCTGCTAACAGGGGCGACGATACAGTTAGACTATAGCGCTAATTGTTAATAACTAAAAATAACAGCTTTGTAATAAATTAATGACAAAAATCTCTTCAGAACGCTGAAGAAGGTATTTGAATCTTGATTTTGTCACTTTTTGAATTTCATAATAATCATTTTTGATCGAGTTATGAAGCCTTGAAAATGGCCATTTTCGCATTTTTCAAATTTTTATTCGCGTATAACTCGACAACAGTCAATTTTAGAGAAAAATGACAAGAGACCTTTTTTGCTCAAAATGACCCAAATTTTAAAAAAAATTGTTGGAAATAAAAAAATTATTTTTGTGAATTTGTTTAAAAAAAATTTGTTTAAAAAATTTTCGACCACGGCACCGCCCGGCACCCTGTGGATATGTTATAAGGACCTCTTTTTGAGTAAGTTTGTGCAAAAAAATCGAATCGGAATAATTGCGCTAGCGGGGGCGACGATACTGCCCGGTCTAGTATTCAATGTTCTCAAAAACTTAGTTCCGTGGTATGTATCTCCAAGGTCTTCATATATACAGACTGTTTAAATTTTGATTAGATATAGGTAAGACACTGAAGGAAGCGGTAAAAATCGGCAACATTTCTGTATTCTATAATTGTATTTAATTGTTAAAGATGTTCAAAATTTATCTACTCGTTTCGATAGTAACAGTATGTTATTAGCCACCTTATCAATTTTTCTCATTTCTCGATTATTAGTTTTTATTGCATAATAAATATATTATTGTAATAACTGAATACATACACACATGGACAAAAATATCGAATAATTTGAAATTATCATGTGAAGTGAAATTTTTTGTGCTTCAATCCTTAGCCCTACGTGTCTCAGGTTTAGAATTAATTTTCCGAATGCGATGTTTTAAAGTGTCATATTAATGCTCGATCGGATTTAACTCCGATATTATTGCCACTCCTATGGTGGCCAATATAATTTTTAAATTGAATCTCATCAAGGTAAGTATTAACTATTCTAGCGATATGAAAACGTGCGGTAACGTGCATTAGCACGAATTTGTCATTTCCAATCACCTACACAAGTTCGGTATGCCCTTTTCAAGAGATACCATTCCATAGCACTATGCCGTCACCTCCAAAATAACTCTCTGTATGCGGTTACAACTGCCATACCGTTCGTTAACTCTTCTTAAGGCCAAGTTTTGTCAATCATGCTTCCATATGGTGAACGGTATGCCAGTTGCAACCTCATACAGAGCGTTAACTTTGGTGGTGGTGGCGTAGTGCCATGGAATGGTATTTCTTAGAAAAGACATTATTAATTGGGGGTAATTGCGTGAATGACAGCTAACATGTACATTAAAAACACTTAAGAAGATCGTCTTACCATTTGCCGACCGTATTGGATGTCACAGATTCGAGCTAACGCACGATAACGCACTATTAGAATAGTGAATACTTACCTTAAGATTAAATTTAAAAGAGAAGATTATCAAGGGCGGCTCTGGCAGGGAGGCGCTAGGGCACTGCCCTCCCGCTAGCTCACTTAATGTAGTAGATATCTCAAACAATTTATTTTGAATTAATCTTTTTCATTTAAAAAGCTAATAAATATTCAGTCGATGCGACGAGATGCTGCAAAAAGTATACAAATACTATACAGTCGGAAAAATGAAAGAATACCCATGAACGAACATATAAAACACGTTGTATTTTCCTGTCACCGTGCCACAAAGAAAATTGTCCTGCGCAAGTACATGTAATAATAATTATTACATGTACTTGCGCTGGCCAATTTTTTGTGTGACACGGTGACAGGAAAATACAGCGTGTTTTATATGTTCGTTCATGGGTATTCTTTCATTTTTCCTACTGTACATAATTAACCCATTAACGCCCAAGTTTTTTTTATTTAAAAATCTTTACTTTTAGGGTTAATTAGATGTAAATGTTAATAATTTAATCAAAAAAAAACAAGTTTTTCGGTTTCCTGTCTTTTCTTAAAAAAATTATATGGTGTTACCATATGCTTGATGTAACAAATGGTCGAAGCGATTAAAACGAAGATCTGGCAAGTTCTGTCTATGTAGACTAGGTCTTCCTGTATATAAGGGACGACTTCCATATCTTGCGAGAAGAACTTGGGCCAATTCTCACCTAAACGATAGCAAGGATATATTTTTTTATTTTTTTTTTATATAAATGCCATGAATTACTGCAACTGCAACATCCAACAACCATGCTACAATTTGCCAGTACCATTTTTTACTGCAAATTGCTATTAGGTAGGTTGAAACACCTTGATCCATCCAGTCGGTACCCACCATATTTTGTTGTATTCAGCAATATAGTGAGCCCGACTTACTTGATTGTGGCCTTTTTCTTCATGAGAAAATCTTTTTACCGTGCCCAATGCTGAACCATCACAACTCGTAGATGCTATTGTAACAACAGAGTTATTTTTTCATCGCACCAGTAACACTATCCACGACTGAAAAAAAATACGATTATGACTCCGTAAGCGCCCACCGCAACCATATGGTAACGGCGTACTTTGACTATTCCTACCGAATTCGCTACATTTGATTGTTGATAAAATACAACAATTTATAATAAGTTGGGGTATAATAAACTTAGTTTTTTTTTAAATATGCAAATATAGTTACTAGAAGACTATCATAAATTGCTTACGCAAAACAGACGTCCATCTTTTTCTATAAATTTAAACCACACTGTCATATGATTATCTCTCGACGGTTGAGAAAAGGCTAAAATACGAATCCGTTACGTTTTATGGGTGCCTGAAGTATTCCTAGAAACGATAGTTCTCAAAATATGTGGCTAACTAATTCCATGGGCATACCGCAAAATTTTTAAAAATCATGTGTTCTACGTTACCATATGGTAACGCTTGGCGCTAATGGGTTAACAGTCTTCACCCGCACCATTGATTAAAAACTACTACACAGTGTAGTTTTTAATCAATGCCCGCACCCGATGATGGGTTCTTTTTCGAGCGACCGCGGTCACTGTTGTCAAGTTAGAAAAATATCGGGCGGTAGATGATGACTTGCCGTGTGCGAAAAAAAGAAATATCCTCAGATTCAGGTAGTAACTGGCAACGTTACGGTATTTGCCTTAGCAATCGGTATCGCATCAGAAAACTTCACCCCGGACACAGCCCGAGCTCAGTTTTCGGTCTGTTTCAATTCTTAATTCTGAACTCAAATACAAAACAATTAGGACCTTCTAGACTAGACCAAAATTGGACATAATTCAAGCGGGACAAAGTGGTAATAGAACTTTTAATCGAAAATGCAATGATAAACATTATTTGTTAGCAGATTGGTTATATCGCTTCTATTGTTTTAAGTGTTTATTGTTTTCACCACAAGTGGACGAGGCTTGGACTATCCCGGGAGTAAATGATAAATCATATCTCAGAGAAAATTAAAAAACAGCGTTGGCTCCAAACATATTCCACTATTGTGTTGAATACCAATTATTAGGGTCAATAAATATTTAATCACAGTTAGACTCGGCTTTTAGAAGATCAATAAAGAAACATAACGAGATAGTGGCCAAAAACAGATACCTATTAAATAGAATAATCGACTGCATTAAATTTTGAGGAGCGTTTGAATTAGCTCTAAGATGTCACGATGAAAGTTTGACATCTACGAATCCTGGAGTATTTCGGGGACTTATCAACTTAATGGGAGAAGTTAACACCATATTGCAAAAACATTTAACCAAAAATAATACAACCTTTTTGGAAACTTCAAAAATTATTTAAAACGAACTGCTGGATTCAATGTTATTTATAGCTCGTGGATTAATAAGCAAAGAGGTAGAAATGGCTTCTTAGACTTCTGACGCTTCCATTTAAGATCAAATGATTTTATTTTAATTATGAGATATACCCTTGGCAACCAAATCTTTGAACTTTGAACGATTTTGGGAATATTTTATATACCTGATTCGCATATGCAGAGGTAATTAGTACGTGTATTTGGGAGAAACTTAATAATTTAAACTTGAACAATACTCCTAATAAATAAGTCAATTGGCCAAAGTTATGATGGTGCCAAAGTCATGTCAGGATAAATTAGTGGAGTTCAAATTCTTTTCCGTATGCTCATTTTATCCATTGCTATGCCCAACAGCTTAATTTGATTGTCTCCAAGGCAGCTTTTGAGCATCTTCTTCTTTACGTGCCATCTCCCCGACGGAGGTTGGCAATCATCATGTCTATTCTGATCTTAGATGCTGCTGCTCTGAATAGTTCGGTTGATGTGCATCCGTACCATTCCCTCAAGTTAGGCAACCATGAGATTCTTCTTCTTCCTACACTTCTCTTGCCCTGGATTTTCCCCTGTGTAATTAATTGAAGTATGTTGTATCCCTCATTACGCATAACATGCCCCAGTTATTACAGCTTTCGTGTCTTGATGGTTTCCAATATTTCTAGTCTTTTGTTGACTCTTCTTATGTTGACTCTTTTGAGCATAAAATGGTAAAACTCTTTTTTACTAACTTAATTGTTAATAATTTCGTATTTGCCGCTCAAAATAAAAGTGCCCCACCGATATTTTTATTCACGAGCCGCCACTGAAGATTATATTGGCGACAATATAGTGACGTGGTACTAGGTCTGGTGGCTGAGCTATTGTGCCCTAAGTGCGGGATGTATAATAATATACCATTTTCACTTTATAAATATATTTGAACTTCACAGTGTTCGTTAAACAATTAAACAACAGTATATACAGTCGGAAAAATGAAAGAATACCCATGAACGAACATATAAAACACGTTGTATTTTCCTGTCAGCGTGTCACACAAAAAATTGGCCAGCGCAAGTACATGTAATAATTATTGTTACATGTACTTGCACTGGACAATTTTCTTTGTGACACGGTGACAGGAAAATACAGCGTGTTTTATATGTTCGTTCATGGGTATTCTTTCATTTTTCCTACTGTATGTAAACAATAACTAAGGTATTATTGCTTCATCGTGACTACTCGATTGATCTGAATGTCTCGTCACTTCTTTGGTTCGTTTATATACAACAATAAATCATAAGTTCAATACCGGTCAATGCCGAAACATATTTACATTACTATAAACTATACCTATTATATTTTATTCAATGCTAAGGGTTAACGTACCATGTTCAGCCGAAAATATTTAAATTACTATAAATTATACTTATAATATTTTATTCAATGCTAAGGGTTAACGTACCATGTTACATCATCCCCTTTTAGAGAGGAGGGTTTATACCGTCAGATATGTCCTCAACTATATTATCATCCTAACTTAACAGAAATCCTATTTTTATCCAAAATATAGCAATAAAATATTTATATTATTCCTTATTCAAATAAATTGGTACTTATTTTATAAGCAGATTAAATCTTATTTACAAATTAAATATATTTTAGTCCTTCTTTCACACTAATTCACTTCTTGTATGAATATAGCCTATTCTTATGAACTTCCTTTATTTTTCCCGGTTTTAACTCAATTTTGCAATTTACTTTACCTATCTCTGATATCCTATATGGACCGTTGTACAATGAATCGAATTTGGTGTTCTCTTCGTTTTTAATTAAGACTAAGTCACCTACTTTGAATTTATGAG
Organism: Diabrotica virgifera virgifera; assembly: GCF_917563875.1. Taxonomy (NCBI): domain Eukaryota; kingdom Metazoa; phylum Arthropoda; class Insecta; order Coleoptera; family Chrysomelidae; genus Diabrotica; species Diabrotica virgifera. The sequence continues at coordinate 163,777,067 of NC_065446.1, read as the reverse complement.
GTGATGCTACTACGATTTGGCTCTGCCCCTGCCTGTTAATTTTTTGTTGTATTAAAATTTTGCGGGCTCTGGTATGCGCAAACTGAAGTTTATACTTATAATATTTTATTCAATGCTAAGGGTTAACGTACAATGTTACAATAGCCCATATCAGATTAAATTTCGTCGTTTATTTTGTACCCAATCTCCAATAAGGTTTCCGGAGTCCACCCGTGTGGTCAAGATCACACTTCGTGGAGGTGAGGATAGAAATTGAGTAGGAGAGGCTGGATATGTTAATTGGAAATAGCATCTTATAATGCGCATCACTACTACTTTACATGAACTGATTTAATTTCACAATCAAAAATATCAACAAAATAGAGCGGAAGTTAAAACGCGAATAATGGCAGGAAACAGATATTTCTTTGCAATGCAACATCAGAAATATAAGACCATAACGACAGCAGTCGCGTATGGAAGCGAAACATGGACGCTAACCAAATAAAATGCTGGTGTGTGAACGTAAAATTCTTCAAATGATATATGGGCGTTGCAGAGACAGCGTGACAAACGAATGGAGGCGCAGATACATACAGATAGTCAGATATATAAAGGCCAATAGACTCAGATGGGCAGGGCATGTGATACGTCAATAGGGCAGTAACGACAATCGTCTTATAAACAATGTGTTCTGGGAAAGGTTCTGATATGAATGCTGAAATAGGCAAGGAGACGCAGTTCTATGGCACAATAGGAAAACACTTACTGCACAATGAAACAAGAGAGAATGGAGAGTTTTTGATAAATTTTGCCACCAGTAAAAACATGGTTATAAGTTCCACATGCTTCCCACATAAAGACATACATAAAATGACATGGATTTCACCAGATGGAATCACAACCAATCAAATTGACCACGTGCTGCTAGACAAAAGGGCAGCCAGTAGTATCTCCGATGTGAGAACACGAGGAGGAGCATGCTGTGGATCAGACCATATTTTACTACAAACCAAATTTAGATGCAGAGTTAACAAAGAAAGAAATGAAAGACAACAAAGAACAAACAAACTGGACCTGGAAAACCTGAAGATCCAGGAATGTAAAGAGAAGTTCGAACAAGAAGTCGTAAATGAGTTAAGGTTTCTAGAACTGCGCTCCATAGAGGGCAAATGGAGTAATATCAAAACAGCAGTACTGACAGCAAGCAGCATCCACCCTGGGAAACAAGAAAAAGGAGAGAAGAGGAGCATGGTTTGATGACGAGTGCAGACAAGCAATAGAGGAAAGAAATGAAGCACACAAAATGTACATAACAAGAAGAACACGGGAAATACGAACATTATTTGAAGTCGCAGACAAGATATGCAGAAAGAAAAAGAGAGCCTATGAAAATAGACAAATAGAAAAAATGGAAGAAAATTTCCAAAAACAACGAAATTAGAGGGGCATACGAATACCTAAAAAAGATAAGAAGTGGGTATAAACCTCAAACAAGTCTATGTAAAATGAAAGTGAGCAAATAATCAGTGACCAACAGAAAGTCACAGAAACCTGGAAGCATTATTTTCAGACCCTACTTGGAACACAAGTAGACATGGAAGATGAAATGGGTATGAACTACGTAGAAGACAATGAAGTAGATAATGGAGTAGAAGCTCCAACTATAGAGGAAGTTCTCGAAGCTATTAAGGCCCAGAAAAACAATAATGCTCCGGGAGTTGACGAAATACCAGCAGAACTGTATAAGGTAGGTGGCCACCACCTAGCAAGTCACATCCACGCGCTCATCAAAGACATATGGCAAGAAGAGAAAATACCCGACGACTGGAAGAAAAGTATAGTATGCGTATGCCCGATCTATAAAAAATGAGACAAACTCCAATGCAAAAACTACCCTGGAATCTCTCTACTATGTACAGCATATACAGTCCTCACGTAAATTATAAACCAGAGGCTCCAACCACTAGCAGAAAATATTATTGGAGAGTATCAGACGGGTTTTCGACGGGGAAGATCGACACTGGATCAAATATTTACAGTCAAACAGATCTTGAGCAAATCATGGGAACACGATATTGATGTTCACAACGTGTTTGTACGACTCAGTCAAAAGGAACAAACTATACTATATGTATATTGGCTGAATTGGCAATACCACATAAGCTAATAAGACTCATTAAAGCCACAATGGATGAAACTCTGGCATGTGTACGAATACAAAATCACCGGACAGACTTTTTCAAAATTTCGCAGGGACTAAAGCAAGGAGATGGGCTGGCCCCAACATTGTTTAACCTGGCACTGGAGTATGCAGTTAGGCAAATGCAAACTGGACGAGGAAACCTACTGACCAACCGAACGGTTCAACTGGCCGCTTAGGCCGTTGATATTAATATTATGAGTAGAACATCAACACGAGCACAGGAAACATACGCAGAGTTAAAAACACAAACAAAAATGCTAGGTCTGGAAATTAACACAGGAAAAACATAAATAATGAATCAGACGAGAAGAAATATAGTCCCACAAAACATTATAGATGAAGATGACATTGAAACGGTTGGAAAGTTTACATACCTGGGAGTAGAAATATATGCCGACGGATCAGAAGATGGAGAAATACGGAAGAGAATAAAGCAGGCAAACAGAGCTTATTTTGCCCTCTCCCATGTATTTCGGTCTAAAAGTTTCCACCGAAATACAAAGATGAGAATCTATAAAACTTTAATTCGACCAATAACATGCTATGGCAGTGAAGCCTGGGTTCTGAAAGAAACATCCAAAAACAAACTCGACACATTCGAAATAGACCAGGGCGCATCTGTAAAAATATTGGTACATTTGGACGTTGAGAGGTGACTCAAATTTTTTTGCAGAAATTTCTTGAAAATAAATCAAATAATAATATTTGAGTTATCCTCCCTCTCAAAAAGGCCCGGAACATTGTTTAAATAATCAAAATGTCAAAAAATTAAGGAAAAATTAGATTTTTTCTTCGTTTTTTGATTATAACTTATAAAAGTATACATTTCCGAAAAAAGTTGTACTGACATAAAAGATGCGTAATTAAATTTCCTACAATATAGAATTGGTTAAAAATTTTAAAAGTATTCACTTTTGTTACAAAATAGCAATAATTGCGAAAAAGCCATACAAAAACAAGTATTCGCATTTTACGTTTTTCAACCATTTATGCTACACTTAGGACCTTCATATTTCACCCAGAAAAATTATATGCTACAGTTAAACAATACTATAAATTTCATTAAGATCGCTTTAATAAATTTTGCAAAATAAATTTTGCAATCCAGCTTTCGTAAAAAAAAATTCATTTTTTTTAAATGTTACAGGACTGAAAATAAAGCAGATAGCAAGTTGAAATTTTTTTTTTTGCGTATAGAAGTCTACTGTACCTTTCATTTGCAATTTTGCAAAATTAAAATCGATTAACACCACGGCGTCAGGAATTTCTTTAAATAAACATTAATTATTGGTGCTACGCGCAGGACAGCGGATAGTTTGCTCTGATTGGGCATTCCAATGACCTTTGATAATGATTGATACATTTTAATTTTTATTAAATTTCGATATAAATAAATAAATTTGTTTATTGCAAAATAAAAACACATACTCTATCGTTTGAAATAGCAAACTCCTCTATACTTTTATTAGCAAAAACTTTATTAGCAAAAAAAATTGAAAAAATCTAACACATTCGTCAAATAAAAGCTTCATCGAATAAACGGTTTTCGCACCACGTTTTTCTTTAACGAATGTGTTAGATTTTTTCAATTTTGTTTTATTTGTTGCCTTTTGGTTGATTTTTTTATATGTTTAATTTTAGTCACTCGTAACTAAAGAAAAGCGTGTCTTAAAAATATTTTTTCCATATTTTTTTATTTTTTACTTTTTAGTCTTACACTTTTCAAACATTAAAATATATCGTCATGTTTATTAAAATATGTATAAAACATATTATGATCTACTAACATGAAAAGTAGTCGGAATGGGCAAAAAATTTGAAACTCTACTGTTTATTTATGAAGCATAACGTAAATAATTAACGTAAAAAGTGAAATTATGTATAATTCATACAATTAGCTACAATCTGTAAAAGTTTCAAGTTTCTTCATTGTAAAAAACAAGAGAATTTAAGCATTTTCCGTTAAAATTGTTTTTTTATTTAAACAATTAATAAACAAAAAAAATTATTGACTGTTCGTGTATTGTTCCGGCGAATGCATATGTCTGCAAATTTTTAGTCATTTGCATCGAAGAAAAGGCAGTCAAATTAACGTCCAAAGATTTGTCCCAAACGATTGAACTAAAGAAAAGCGTTTAATTAATTAATACGACAAAACGAATTCTAATGTTAATTGTAAAATAATAAAAGTCTCTACCGGTGGTTTTTCTAAGTCTACGATAAAAACACGAATTTTTTGAATACGAGTTTTGGTTGAAGTTTTGTTTCGTATCGTATTGAAATTTGACACGAATAAACGCCGATATTATTGCCAATAAAAGTTACCATGGCTTAATTCGGCAACTAAGATCAGATAACGTCGCAAGAAAAACAAAATGCCAAATATACAAAACCTTAATAAGACCGGTACTCACATACGGCTCAAAAACCTGGACACTCACTAAAAGAGAGGAAACATTGCTAGCCACCTTTGAAATAAAAATCTTGCGACACATATATAAGGGCACAAAAGAAAACGGAATTTGGCAAAGAAGGTACAACTTTGAACTATACAAAATATACCAGGATCCGGATATCATAACATTCATTAAAATAGGACGGCTGCGTTGGATGGGACATGTAGAAAGAATGGAAGAAGGCGAAATACCAAACAAAATATTCAAACAGATGCCAGTAGGAAAAAGAACAAGAGGAAGACCGAAGATGAGATATTAGAACAAATAGAAAATGATATAATAACCTTAAAAATAAAAAACTGGAGAAAAAAAGCACGAAACAGATCAGAATGGAGAAGAATCCTGGAACAGGCCAAGACCCAGAAAGGGTTGTCGAGCCAGTGATGATGATGATGATGATGAAACGCCGATTTATATATAAACAAATATATGAGCGTTCAAAATTTGACACTTTATTGTTTATTTATGAAGCATAACGTAAACAATTAACGTATAGTCCGTCCGCTATAACTTTTCCCATGCGATACGATTCATTTTCAATCAAATTAAGTCAAAACAGAAAGTGAAACGTACGCCGATGTGTGTAGTATATAGTATACAGTATACAAAATGTATATACACATCGACGTTCGTTTCAATTTATGTTTTGACTTAATTTGATTGAAAAGTTATAGCGGATGGACTATAAAAAGTGAAATTATGTATAGTTGATATCATTAGCTACAATCCGTAAAAGTTTCAAGTTTCTACATTGTAAAAAAAACAAGAGAATTTAAGCATTTTACATTAAAATCGTTTTTTTTATTTAAACAATTAATAAAGATTAAAAAAATATTGACTATTCGTGTATTGTTCCCGCGAAAAGATTTGATGCAAACTATTGAAGTTAAGAAAAGCGTTTAAAAAAATATATTCGATATTTTTGTACATGTGCAGTTACTGAAAAAATAATCCTATTAATTAAATTAATGAATACTTTAAGCGATTATGCAAGAACGATTGTCCAAGAATATTCCAAAACTAAATTTTATCTGTATTTTGCTGGTGAAATTGATACTAGTCGCCGTCGGCAACTGAGACACTTGCTTATTTTTATGTCTGCTACATAGCTTGTTGCCATTTATAAGGTGTATATCTAATTTAAATCTAAACAGTCTGTATTATCTACTAGTTTATAAAGTTAATTAACATTCACAGAATAATAAAGAAACTTACTTTATAATATATGTGCGGATTACACTATTTTCATCTAAAGAATTAATCTGATAGTTTCCATTAGAATTGGTTTGGGAAATAATTTTTCCGATAAAAGCTAACTGGTCTTCGCCGCTATCTTGTATTTGTATATTTTGAAGCACAACAGTTTGCACCTCTCCGTTTTCCTCATCTGTTCTTTCTATTTCTATTATATTTGTTTGTGGAAGTTCTGCATCTTCTTCAACATATTCAGATTTTACCTCTGACTTTACTACCGTGGTGGACAGCGGTGGCTGATCCATGGCTCTGAATAAAATGAGTATCAATTAGAAAAAAAGGAATCAAAACTTTGATAAAGGACTGTATATCATAATATTTCACAACAAATTTTCTCGTTATAAGGATACATAATACCCCACCAAACGAAGAATTTTAAACTCGAAGGAATATCAGGAGGAAGTCAATAGAAAAGGCGTACGATCTCGTGAGTATCGAAATTTTTACTGCGTCATGGTTTTTTATTAATATTTAAGAAGCTACAGTAGCGATCAACAGGTAGCAACAAACGCGGTCCAAGATTGCGGCTGTAATTTTAAATATTTTGTCGAGATATTTCGCACACATAATCGTAATATAATAAAGAATGCCCAGAGCCCAATTTGAGAAATAGATTAGTATGTGGAAATTACTCTGTAATTAAATACAATAATAAAAAAACGAGCCTGTACCGCCATTAAGACGAACAAAAAAATACACTTTCTTCAAATAAACTTTTTTATCCCATGCCTAGATTTTGTGTCATTTTGGACCTAAACCTACTAAAATTTTTTATCTCTAACAAGAAATCGAACATATTATAACTAATAACTAATTAGGCAACATAGAGAAATTGTCACTGTCATTTTGACAAACCTGCGTCAGATTTTCTCTTATCTGTTCAGTGCAGTAGTTTTCATTCAGTTTAAGAATTCGTTAATGTTGTTTCATAGGAAAGTAGTGTTTATTTATAGTTAATTTATTATATTTTTGTGTAATAGAACTAAGTTGTTGGCCTATTTGAAAAAGTAGATTATTGCTAATTGTGAGTTTTAGTTATATGTATAAGTATATTTTCACCATCTACGCTTCAGAGACTTGGACCATCAAAAAAGCAGATGCAAAACGTATAATGGCATTTGAAATGTGGGTCTACCGGAGAATGTTGCGCATACCATGGACCGCACATCGCACAAATAATTCAATATTAGCCGAACTTAACATAAAAACTAGACTCAGCACAACTATCAAAAAAAATATACTGAGATATTTTGGACATATAACTAGAAGAAGGGAAGGCATGGAACGAATGATAGTTGAAGGCAACGTAGAGGGCAGAAGATCCAGAGGAAGATCTCCATTACGATGGTCGGACCAAATAAGGGACATGACTGGTTACTCGTTCTCCGAAGCAAAACAACACGCACAGGAGAGAGAGGATTGGATAGAAATAGTCAAACGACTTACATGACGCAACTACATCCTTACGAAGGATAACAGATAGAGGAGGAGGATATAGTATATTGTACAACAAGAGAGATAAAACGACATATTTCTCACGAGCGCAGAAGTTTGTTGCGCAAATCAAACGAGAGAGAAATATGTCATTTTCTCTCGTGTTGTACACTGTACTTTTTCTATGGATGCGTTTTTGTCAAGAGTTCAAATTTCAAAATTAAATAATTTAGGTGCTTTTAGGTATATTATATGCCTAAATTGAAATAAAATACATATATACACATAGGTATTTAATATTCTTAATATTTATATACTTTATTTATTTAAAATTATAATTCACAGTTGAACAGTCTTAAAAGGTAATTTTTGATAAGTTTTGACAAGTTTGAACACATTTTATTTGACAAGAATAATTGTGTTTGTATTGTGCATGTTACCATGGAAATGGCGATCGTGTGTATGTAAACCGGCGGTGAACCCGTGAGAAAAAATATTTCTCACTGCAATGGTCGACTTTCACTGCCTGAGAAATTGTTCGTTTTGAATGTATGTAAGTAGTGAGAGAAGTTGCACATTGTATAGCATCCATAGAAAAAGAATATTTTACGTAAACCTATTTCGAATTCTAATGCGAGTATATAAAGTTAAAGTGCCTTTGGCGCTCTATGAACTAAATAAAATAAGACGGCTCTTGTTTCGCTTCACAACGAAATGATTAAGGTAGTGTCGCCAAATAAGGCCAGTGTCTTAATTAGGCCAATTGCAAATATTTTCTTAAATATAGATATTATATATTAGAGGTCACCGTAAATGTCTTTCTCAGTCAAAATCGTCTACGCCATTCAGTCGGTAGTATCACATAGCAGCGCCAAGTAGACTAGACACGTGTTTGTTACGGTGCGGAAGTTCGTTTATAAATTTTAGGCAAGTTATAAAATTACTAAGATGGTACGAAATGAATATAAGCCAATTATTTTTTCTTTGTAAAGCGATAGTAAATTAATACTTTTTAAGGAAATGGAACTGTTTTTTCTCTATATTGCTTTTTATTATTTTTTTTATGTTAAATAAAAAAAGTAGACAGTGTCCTAATAAAGCCAATTGTCCTAGATGTGTGTAAATGTGAAATATGTGTGCTTAATGTATTGACAAATTTTTGTTTTTAATATGAATAAAAATTTCTTTCACTAAATTTTGTATTTGTTCTTTAATTCTTCGGTTTAAAATTTATTATCCACCTCAATTTGCATAAAAAATGAAACTGGCCTTATTAAGCTACCAGTTCCTAATAAGGCCAAATATTCCAGATTTATTCAACGTTAAAATTTTATATTTCTTTATTTATTTAGTAAGTATTTTATCCTGAAATTCGATAGATAAAATGTTAGGCAATACGTATACAAGAGTTTTCCCCCATATTGTTCCTGAATAAAATATTACAGATATTTAGACCTTAAGGTGGCCTTAATTGGCGACCTTACCTTATTTATTATTATTATTTCGTGCAAATACTTTTTTTTTTATTACATATTTTCATTTACAATCTGCTTCATCGAAGCTATAAGCAAATAGTTTGAATGTTAAATACATGAGGGAGAAGCTGCCCTGTGGCAACCCTCCTATTATAATTTTTTACATTTGATCACAATATGTATATATTTAATTTATTAAATCTGTTGGCCATAGTTTCTTCAGTCGTCTTGCGAATTCGGGAGGAGTGTTCAGCAGTCTTGCTTCATCATTTGGATGACTTCTCAGTCCATCAAGGTAGCTCTTTGTGATCCTTGGAATTTCTTCCTCTACCAAGGGTGTAGCTGAGTCCTCGTGTAGGGTTTTATTGCTTACATACCAGGGTGCGTTGAATATCATCCTCAATATTTTTGATTGGACTCTTTGTATTATCTTGATATTTGATGGCTTTGAGCATCCCCAGAGTTGAACACCATAGGTCCAAATTGGTTTTATCATAGTTTTATACAGGAGCAGTTTATTTTCAATATTGAGTTTTGATTTTCGACCAATAAGCCAGCTCATTTGTCGTATTTTGATGTTGATCTGGGTTTTCTTGGCTTGGATGTGCGGCTTCCATGTTAATCTTTTGTCAAGGGTTAGTCCCAAATATTTGACTTGTGTGCTGACTGGTAATTGTGTATCATTTAGTGTTATTGTTGGGCATACATCTCTTCGGTTTGTAAATGTAACTTGGGTTGACTTCGTTTCATTTACTTTCACCTTCCATTTGTTGAGCCATGTTCCCAATTGGTCAAGGTGGTTTTGCAGTTGTGCAGACGCGATAATAGGGTCCTCATTGACAGCGATTATGGTGGTGTCATCAGCGAATGTTGAGATTTGGGTTGTTTCAGTGGTTGGGATATCTGCGGTAAATAATAGGTAAAGGAGAGGGCCCAGGACACTATCCTGTGGTACACCTGATTTAATGGGAAAATATGTGGAAGTTGCTGTGTTATATTTTACTTGGAAGTAACGATCTTCAATGTAGGATTTCATGATTAGGTAGTAGGGGGTTGGAAGAATAAATTTGAGTTTGTATAAAAGTCCAGTATGCCATACTCTATCAAATGCCTTTTCTACATCTAAGAATGCCGCTGTGCAATATTTTTTTTCCTCAATAGCAGTAAGGTTTTTTGTTATAATTCTATGAGTCTGTTGTGTTGTGGAGTGTCCCTCTCTAAAACCAAACTGGTGTGTGGGTATTTCTACATCTAGGTTAATGTCATTCTTCAGTCTACCAAGTAGTAGTCTTTCGAAGATCTTAGACATTATCGGCAACAAGCTGATTGGCCGATAGGATGATGTTTTATTTGGAGGTTTACCCGGTTTGTGAATCATTATTATTTGCGCAAATTTCCATGTGATTGGGAAATATGTCAGTCTGATTGCACTATTGTATATTGTAGTTAGCATGACCAATGCTCTTCTCGGAAGATGTTTCAGTATTAATCCTGTTATTAGGTCAAATCCAGGTGCTTTGTGGTTATTGCATTTTTCTATTTCTAGTTTAACTTCTGATGTATTGAATGGTGTTATTGGAAGCGTCATAGGGCAAGCACTATCCAGGAAGTCTCTTATTAAGTTTCCATCATCATTATTCTCTACTTGGTGTTCTTTAAAAATACCAGCTAAGTATTCTGCAAATGCTGAAGCTTTTTCCTCGTCTGATCTTCCCCAAGTACGATCATCTTTCTTAATTGGCGAGTTGTGTTCTGTAGGTCTCTTTAAGTGTTTTGTTGCCTTCCATATTGAGTGATCTTCTTTAGACAAGGTACTAATGTAGTGTTCAAATGTGGCATTGCGTGCTTCATTTAGCGCTGTTTTTAATTGTCTGGTTAATCGATTATATTCGTGTTTGTCATTAATGTTGCGGCTTCTTTGCCATCTACCTCTTGCTCTTCGTTTTTCGACTATTAGTTGTCTAATATAATTCGAAGTGGTATTTTTGTTTTCTTGCTTTGGAGTTAATGGTGTAGCTCGATATGCAGCTTGCTGAATTTGACAGGTGAAGTGGTTTATAGCCTTATCTATGTCATCTTTTTCTTTGAGTCTGATTCCAAGATTTATATTCGTGTCAAGCTGGTACTTGAATTCACACCAATTAGTTTTAGGGGAAGTCAACTTGGGTATTTCAGGTCGTTTGATTATGTGGGTGCTGATTGTTGCTATGATTGGTGTGTGGTCAGACGAGAGATCCCAACTTGCTTCTATGTTTGTGTAGTTTGCTGCAATTCCTTTTAGGATAAAGAAGTCGAGTAGATCTGGTAGTCTATTTGTATCGGACGGCCAGTACGTTGGTTGTCCCGTCGATAAGTAGGTGCAGTTTGTGTTGTTGATGGCATCTAGTAGGCTTCTGCCTTTTGGTGTAATGAGTCGTGAACCCCAATTCGTATGCTTAGCATTCCAATCACCTCCAACAATGAATTTGTTACCTAGCTTGTTGAATAGTTCTTCGTATTCTTCAGTTGTGATTCTATGTCTAGGAGGGCTATATATTGCAGCAATTTCGAAGTTCCAAGGCCTGGCATTTATATTAAGTATTGTTGCTTGTAGCTTATCTGTTTTATGTTCCGGCATTTGATGATGTTGTATATTGTTCCTTATAATTATTGCAGATCCTCCATGGGCTGTTCCATCTGGGTGACTAGTGTCGTAGACTGAGTATTGAGGTATTTTAATTACGCTTCTTTCTGTGAAATGCGTTTCGGATACAAAGAGGATGTCTATTATGTTGTCCTCTAGGAATTGGATTACTTCTGCTTTATGGTTTGCTAAACCATTTGCGTGCCATTCGGCTATTCGAACAGATCTAATGAATTTTATTAATTAATGTTGTTAGCGTGGTAAGGATCATGCTGTTTTGATTCATTAGTTGGGTGAACATTGCTTTAAATTCGTTTAAGAATAAGTTCATCTGAGACCCTATGTCAGCTACTTGATTTCCTGCTCTTACTGCTTGGGCATAGGATTGGGTTCCATTCTGTTGTTGGTACTGTGATTGTTGACTCTGATACTGTGAAGTTGGTGCTGGGTTAACATTTTGATGTGGGTTCTGATTATTATGGGTTGACTGATTTCCGCGTTGTCTATTATTTCTTACATTTTGCAAGTCCTTGTAAATTACGCAGCCTTTATAGTTTGCAGTGGGTTCTCCGTTACACAGGGCACATTTTGCTGGTGTATTTCTGGGTTTTGTACATTCTGGCGTTGGATGACTTCCTCCACATTTCACGCATGCGTAAGGTCTTGTACAATACGCTTTTGTGTGTCCATAACGTTGACAGCGCTGACACTGTGTTATATTTTTCTTTCTGTGAGGAGGTTCAAAGCTGACTTTCATATTGCCGATAGAATCCAGTGTATAGATGTGTTTGTTGTTTTCTTTCGGTTCTAGGTCCACATAGAACATTGACAGTGGTGATTTATTGACTCTGTGTAATACGTTAATGATATTACGGACAGTATGCCCTGATTTAGCTAGTTCACTTTTTATTTCTTCAACTGGCATCGAGTGGTGTAAATTTCTTATAACTACCCTATAAGCTCTATCTTGTTTTGCTTGGTATGTGTGGTGAACTATTTTGCTACTATTTAAATGCTGTATAAGTTTTCTGTATGACTCAATAGTTTTTGTGTTTATTTTTATTGTGTCATTTGGGAGAGCTTTCGACTGGTAGTCTTCTGCTTTAATGACTGTCGATAGGTTTTCAGTCATCTTTTTGATATCATTTACCCCATAGATAAATATAGGTGGAGGTTTAGGTGTTACTGGTGTGTTATTATTATCAGTTAGGTTTTCTAATGGTTCAAATCTGTTGTTTGTACTCACTTGCATTGTTGTTGTGTTATCATCTTTGGGGTTTGCTTTTCTTTTTTTTGTAATTTTTTTGACTGTTTGCCAATCATGGACATTTTCTATGGTTTCGTCGTCTTCATCGCTTGAGTTTTCCATGACAAGTTCCTCTCCACTGAGGATGTATTGGGAAGCATTTGATGTATTTGGTTGATCCATTTGAGGTGCAGGGAGGTTTTGGTTATATTGGTGATTATTGTCTGGGAATGGAGTAGGCGGGATATATTGGTTTGTTGTCTGTTGGCTGCTCGGGAATCCATAAAATGGGGGCGATATTACTGGAGGTTGTTGAGGCTGTGTATATATTTGGGGCACATTATACAACCCCCCATTTGGCACTTGATTTTGGTGGTACATTTCCTTAATATAGTACGCCACTGAGTTAAAAATTAATCACATAAATAGTAATTTAGAATTAATCACTCAAATCGTTTTTTAATTATTATTTCACTAATTACCATAAACTAGTCCCGGCCGATAGCCGAGACCGGCACAAAAACTTGGAACTTGGATCTCGAGAGCGATATGGTACGTCTTTACTGCTCGGAATCCAAATACACACAATTCGTGCAAATACTTATGTTAACATAAAATTTTCACACATTTTGGTTTATTTTTATAAATATTTATTTACTAATAACAAAATTGTTTTCTAATATTACATACTTCCATTTAGCGTGCCTATGAGTTAACGTCACATTCAAGTTATGTCAAACAATTCCGAAGCACTGTTGCCAAAGTTTCGCAGACCTTACGAAAAAAGGTATGATACTATCTCCCGAAGTTATATTGATGACGCGCTACTATATAATAGTCGAGGAAATGAAACTGAAAAAATAGCAAAACCTCGCAATTTTTTCGTCCAGCATCGATTTGTACAAAAATTTGGGATTAGGCTGACTACACCCTTTAGTTCATTTTCTATATTGAGCCGTTGTACGCTTTTGGTTTTTTAAGGGTGAAAACTACCCCTAATTGTAAAAAATTATAAAATAACATTTTAAACTTTAATATTGTCAACATTTGGTTCTTATTAGGTACATAATGATTGTTTTATGCTTTAAGAAATACTATCATAATATTTCAACCCTTAAAACCACCCTTGTTGGAGCTATATATAAAAAATTTACTTATCCTAAAAAAATAATTTCGGCTTGCATCGATTTACATAAAAATTTGGTATTAGGATCATCTCACCCTGTATTTCATATTCTATATCAAGCTTAAGGGCGTTGATTATTTTTAGGGGTGTAAGCTACCCCTTATTGTCAAAAATTATATAAAAACATTGTAAACTTTAATATGGGTAAAATTTGGTTTTGATTGGTTAAATAATGATTGTTTGATACTTTAGGATATAAGAACAAAATATTTCAACCCTTAATAACATTACAATTTTTATAAGTAGATAATTTAATAGATCTGTACAGAAAAAAAGTAGAATTAAAGAATTACAAAAACATGTATTTACACAAAAATACGAATTTACAAATATGTACAAATACAAATAGTTTTTTAGTCATCTTCCATAGTCCAGAAAGCCACTGCGCATCCACTAGAAAAAATATTCTAATTCGGATTTTTTGTGCAATCTTACTCAAAAAGGACTCCTTTTAACAAATTTGCATGTTGCCAGGACCAAAAGGTGGTCAAAAATGTTTTAAACGTTTTTTTTTTTTGTTTTTTTCCTAAAATTATTTTTGGATGGAAAAAAGTTTTTTTAGGTTTTTTGGATCATTCCAAATAGAAAAGGTCTTTAGTGACCTTTCTCTAAAAATGATAGTTTTTGACATATAAGCGATTAAAAATTTAAAAATTGCGAAATCGGCCATTTTGAACCCTCAAACACTATGTAAAAAACTGAAAATTTTAATATTGCCAAGATAGGTAAATATTCTTTAAACATCGATTAATGAAATCCCGAAGAGTTTTTTGCAATACAATATTCAAAACTCCTTTGTTTATTAATTGCTAATCAAGCGTGCGTGACACTATTTTCCACCGACAGTATGGTGCAAATGAAAGGAATAAATTCGTTATTTCGTAAACCGGCGACTTTAAGGAAAAATCCCGAAACAGGTCGATTTTTATTTTTAAGCTATGATATTGTGGCATATATGGTGTAGTAGTGACGTCATCCGTCTCGGCGTGATGACGTAATCGATGATTTTTTAAATAAGAATAGGGGTCGTGTGGTAGCTCATTTGAAAGGTTCTTCAATTCTCTATTCAGTAATGTAAACATTTACATAATTATTTATACAGGGTGTCCTTCTACTTCTTTTTTTGTCAAATAATTTAATTTAATCAAAATTTTTTGGAAACCCTGTGTAAATAATTATGTAAATGTTTATATTACTAAATAGAGAATTGAAGAACCTTTCAAATGAGCTGGCACACAACC
Organism: Diabrotica virgifera virgifera; assembly: GCF_917563875.1. Taxonomy (NCBI): domain Eukaryota; kingdom Metazoa; phylum Arthropoda; class Insecta; order Coleoptera; family Chrysomelidae; genus Diabrotica; species Diabrotica virgifera. The sequence continues at coordinate 163,761,967 of NC_065446.1, read as the reverse complement.
CCTATTCTCGTTTAAAAAAAACATCGATTACGTCATCACGTCCAGATGGATGACGTCACTAGTATACCATATATGCCACAATATTATAACTTAAAAATAAAGATCGACCTGTTTCGGAATTTTTCCTTAAAGGCGCCGGTTTACGAAATAACGAATTTATTCCTTTCATTTGCACCATACTGTCGGTGGAAAATAGTGTCGCGCACGCTTGATTAGCAATTAAGAAACAAAGGAGTTTTGAATATTGTATTGCAGAAAACTCTTCGGGATTTCATCAATCGATGTTTAAAGAATATCTGCCTACCTTGGGAACATTCAAATTTTCAGTTTTTCACATAGTTCTTGAGGGTTAAAAATGGCCGATTTCGCAATTTTTCAATTTTTAATCGCTTATATGTCAAAAACTATCATTTTTAGAGAAAAGTCACTAAAAACCTTTTCTGTTTGGAATGATCCAAAAAATCTAAAAAAACTTTTTTCCATGAAAAAAAAAATAATTTTAGGAAAAAAACAAAAAAAAAACGTTTAAAAAATTTTTGACCACCTTTTGGTCCTGGCAACATGCAAATTTGTTAAAAAGAGTTCTTTTTGAGTAAGATTGTGCAAAAATTCCGAATTAGAATATTTTTCCTAGCGGATGCGCAGTGGCTTTCTGGACTACAGTATACGAACCGGTTCTGTGGTATTATACATACATTGAAAATGATCCATAAGCGGACTATTCGAATTTTTCGAAAAAATTGGTTTTATAAACACAGCTCCTTCATTTTTGGCGATAAAAAGTTTTTTCAAAAATGATTTTGTAGGATTTTTGAAGAGTTATAAGACTGTGTAAACTAAATTTCGAAAGATCCCTTAGTTTTTAATTGGAGTGGGTTTAAAAGGCTCGAATAAGGGGGTGTTTGCTCGTAAATAGAGGTTTTAAACAGCTATATCTCGTTAACTGTTCACTCTAGTGAAAATATATAGACAAAGGAATTTTACTTATTAAAAAAGCTACAATTTAGTAGTCCATGATTTTTTTCGTAACTCCAGTATTTTCGGAGATATTTTGAAGTAAAAGGTGAAAAATAGGAAATTGCAAAAAATCAATTTTTCTTTAAACTCCAATTTTTCTAAAATTAGGCCTTTTAAATGGGTCAAACTTCTTGGGTGTATTGATAATACAAATAAAAGGAATTCCAGAAAGGTGAAGACCAAGTTTTGTAACACAAACCAAATTCTTTTCCAATAATATCTTTAAGACCAACACAAACCGAGATACGGCATGTTAAAGGTTAGCTTTTTTTGTCAAATGTATAATTTGAAATATTCAAAGCCAAATAATGGAAAAATTTGCATTTTTCGAGAAAAACTTAAATAATCTTTTTTCAAGTATACAATAAGACCTTTCAAAAAAAATAATAAAAAGTTTCTAGCATGAAAATTAAGCGACTTTTAATCAAAAAAATGTCGGTACCTATTTTTCTCTACGAAAAAATCAGTGAAAACAACCCCCTAACTACCTTCCTAATTCAAAATTGGTCTTCACCTTACTGTAGTTCCTTTTATATTTATATTATCGATACACTCAAGGAGTTTGACCTATTTAAAATGCCTAATTTTGGAAAAATTTTATATCTCACTGTGTACTGATTTTCAGCCTTAGTAAATGGATTTAATTACCTTCGTAGGAAAGCAACTTTGATACCCTCTCAGTAATGAGACCCCTCAAAAATGATTTTGTAGAATTTTTAAAGAGCTATAACACTGTAAATTAAATTCCGAAACATGCCTTAGTTTTTAATTGGGGCGGGTTTAGAGGGGGTGTTTGCTGGTAAATAAAGGTTTTAAACAGCTATATCTGGCTAACTATTCACTGTAACGAAAATCTATGCACAGGGTAATTTTAGTCATTAAAAAAGCTACAATTTAGTAGTTTATAATTTTTTTCATATCTTCAGTATTTTCGGAGGTATTTTGAAGTAAAAGGTGAAAAATACCAAATTGCAAAAAATCAATTTTTCTTGAAACTCCAATTTTTGCAAAATTAGGCATTTTAAATAGGTCAAACTCCTTGAGTGTATTGATAATATAAATATAAAAGGAACTACAGAAAGGTGAAGACCAATTTTGAATTAGGAAGGTAGTTAGGGGGTTGTTTTCACTGATTTTTTCATAGAGAAAAGCAGGTACCGACCTTTTTTTGATTATAAGTCGCTTAATTTTCATGCTAGAAGCTTTATATTATTATTTTTTGAAAGGTCTAACTATATACTTGAAAAAAGATTATTTAAGTTTTCCTCGAAAAATGCAAAGTTTTTCCGTATTTGGCTTTGAATATTTCAAATTATGCATTTGGCGAAAAAAGCTAACTTTTAACATGCCGTATCTCGGTTTGTATTGATCTTAAAGATATTACAGAAAAAGAATTTGGTTTGTGTTACTAAAAGATATAATTTTGATATCTACAGTTTTTTTGATTAAATGCATATTTTTCGAGGTATTCTCAAAAAACCCTCTAAAAAGTCGATTTTTTCGTCGAAAAACTGTTACTTTCTTAGACATTTTTTCTCAAACATTTTTTTCTTAGAATTACTTTTTACATCAATTTACATGCTTAAAATATAATAAAAATTCCCGCCCCCGAGATGGGGTGGCAACCACCCCCAAGGTTTTAGCGTACAGCAGCATGATATAGAAAATGATCCTTGGACTATTCCCTACCTTCTGTGAAAATTTCAAGTAAATCCATGCTGGACGAAAAAATTGCGAGGCCAAAATGCTTCATTTCCTCGACTATAAGAAAAAATAGCGACTTTTTTCAATCGTTTCAATATTGTGGAAAAACTAGGCATTGTAGATTAAATGAGATTGAAAAATGTTTATAAACAAAAGTTAGTTATTAACAAAAGTTATTACAAAGTAAGCCCGAAAATAAGCATTTTTTCAATTGTTTATAATTATTAAAATAAACAATGCTGTAAAATAAATAATGCTGTGTTCAATGAGTATCACGCTGCTGGCACTCAAATATTTAAAATTCTGGCTAAGGATGTTTTGTTGCGTGCACAGAAAAATGTTGACAATGTCAATATTATGATTAATTATTTATATGGGAAATAAGCCACAATTAAAATGAACAAAATAATTTTATTAACGTGTCGACGCCCAAATCGGGTGCCGTTGTCAAAATACAAAATATTACTAAAATAAACAAAAGTGTTGTTGCTAAGCAAAAAAATTCTTCTAATAATTTATTTAATCTCACTCATTTATATTGGCAATTCAGACATATATTATACATTTTAAAGTAGAAGACTTTAAAATGATATTGCCAATATTTATGAGTTGCGTTCCTGGGACGACTTACTGAAAGATAGTTCATTCGATTACATGAAATCAACCCCAACTCAAGAATATCCGTCATAAAAAATTATAGCATGTGATATGTCTTTAAAAAGACAACCAAATGCAACGACAGTAAAATTCTCGCGTTAGAGACTTGAGTTGGGGTTGATTTCATGTAATCGAATGAACTATCTTTCAGTAAGTCGTCCCAGGAACGCAACTCATAAATATTGGCAATATCATTTTAAAGTCTTCTACTTTAAAATGTATAAAATATGTCTGAATTGCCAATATAAATGAGTGAGATTAAATAAATTATTAGAAGAATTTTTTTGCTTAGCAACAACACTTTTGTTTATTTTAGTAATATTTTGTATTTTGACAACGGCACCCGATTTGGGCTTCTTCTTCTTTGAGTGCCTCTCCTATCGGAGATTGGATATCATTAGGGCGATTCTAATTTTATTTACTGCTGTTTTGAACAATTCGTTAGTGGTACAGCCAAACCACTCTCTCAAATTTCTCATCCAGGACATTCTTCTACGGCCTGGATTTCTTCGTCCTTGGATTTTTCCTTGCATTATATTTTGTAGGAATGTGTACTTCTGTCCTCTCATCAGGTGGCCTAAGTATTCAAGTTTTCTCTTTTTTATACTCCGTAGAACTTCTGGCTCGTTATTTATTCTGCGTATTACTTCTTCATTTGTAATTTTATCCACCCAACTTATTCGTAGTATACGGCGGTAGCACCACATCTCAAAGCTTTCAAGATTTTTAATATTCCTCTGTTTAAGAGTCCATGACTCAACACCGTAGAGCAAAGTACTGAATACATAGCATTTTAACATTCTAGTTCGTAGATGAATACTAATATCACGATTACAAAATAATTTTTTCATTTTTATAAAAGTAGACCTGGCAATTTCAATACGTCTTTTTATCTCGTGATTTTGGTCACCTGTTTCATTGATAAGGGTTCCCAAGTATTTGTATTCGTTTACTTTTTCAAGTTGGGTACCGTTTATTGTGATATACCGATTTGGGCGTCGAAACGTTAATAAAATTATTTTTTTCATTTTAATTGTGGCTTATTTCCCATATAAATAATTAATCATAAAAATGCCACAAAGAAATGTCAATATTGATAAAACTGTACCTAAAGATGATAACAAGACAGGTGGATTACTAAAGGAGTTGGAGATATTCGTCGGCACAAGAGTAATGTTACGAGCTAACATTAATGTCGAAAAATGACTAGTTAATGGGACTATGGGTAACATTGTTGCGATTGTGTGGCCTCTATATCGCTGTGATCAAATGTATGCGACCGACATACCATCTACGTGTACGTATTGACTTCGGTCGAGATGGAATTCATTTCTTTGAACCAAGGATTGTGGAATTGACAGAGCTGCATGGCTACGGAGACATACAGAGAAGACAACTACCGTTAATACTGTGTTTTGCATGCACAGTACATAAATAAAATCCAAGGCTGCACCGTGGATTATGCTGTTGTCTATCTCGGTAAAAGGCTCTTTGCCAAGGGACTGGCTTATGTTGCACTTAGCAGAGTGCGTTCCTTTAAAGGTCTGCGAAATGAAGAACTAGAATGTTCAAGGCTCTTAGGAAAGACACCCTGTAATGAAGAAGCTATGGGAGAAATGGAACGAATGTGCAATCCGCAACCGAATGCTTATTAGTTCCAATGCTTATGGAATTCCAAATTAAATTTGAAAACCAAGTAGGCAATAGACATAAAATTTTATGAAATATATTTTGATGAATAAATAATTTCCAATATTTCCCTTAAAGTTGTGTGTTAAAATTTTCTTTGATTTATATGAGTTTAAAGTCGATTACAAAATTCTTTTATGACATAGAAATTGAAACAACAAAATAGTTTATGATTTTATATTGGGTACTATAAATAATGAAAATGTTTTATTATAAAAATTCTTTTTTATAAAAGTGTAATTATTTGGCTCCAGAATATGTGTTTTAATTTATGACCTACCTTTTTGTTACACACTGTATAAGGTCTAATATTTTTTCTCTTTTTAATTCTATAATTTACTAATGAAATAAATTCCATTATTAGAGTACTAAAGTTTAAAGGAATCTGTGTCCAGGACAGCTGTCATGTAAAATTCTTGCACTTACCTATGTGCGGTAAATTTTAAGATTTATACTTACATCTGGTTCAGGCACGAGATAATTACACATATTTTGGTACAATAAATAAGTAATACAAAGACTAGAAGCGATACATAAACGAAGAAAAGAGTAAATATATGGAATCGACAGAACAATACATACAAGGAACCACCTGACATACCTGACAATAATCACTGAAGGAAAAATGTGTAAATTTGAAGAAGTAGAAAAATTCCAATATCCAGGAGACCAAATATGAAAGAAGAAATCCAAGCAAGAATTATGGCTGGTAATCGTTGTATCTTTGCTCTAAACAACTTATTAAGTAAAAACATATCTAGAAGGGCTAAGATAAGAATATATATGACAGTGATAAGACCTATGGCATTGAAACATAGACAATGAGCAAATCCGAACAAGTCATGCTAAAAGTATGGGAAAGAAAAGTCCTCAAGAAAATATTTGGAGAAAAGCTAGTGAATAGAATGTGTATAAAAAGACTGAGATGGTTGGGACATATCCAAAGGATGACAAACATGAGATTTCCCAAAAGAATACTAACGGGAGGAACAGGAGGAAAGAAGAAGAAAGGTAGACCGGAAACCAAGTGGAAGAAAGAGACAAGAATAAATTGGAAAAATAAAGCAGCAAGCAGTAATGAAAGGAAAAGAATAGTAAACCAAGCCATGGGCCTTCTAGGCCTGGAGAGCTGAATTATTTATATAAGTATATCTATTATAGGAAAAATCAAACAAAACTACATTTTAAATTACTACTTATATTATTATAATTTGACAAATCCATTCAATTTCATATTTGAGCCAATTGTATGAAGTTACACAGTTTTTCTTAAATTGTGTTACTTATATACTCACGGACAAAAATATTGCATAGGTATTTTATCTTCAATCGTTATTTTTTGTTTATTTTTTAGCTTTGTAAGTATTTTTTTTTATTTATTTATCAATTTATTTTGTTTATTTAAGTATTTAATGTATTTTAATTTATTAGAGATAAATAAATGGATAAACGTAGTCTTTATACGCTGTGAGCTCGTACGTAGAGGGGATATTTACAAATTCGGGAGCGCCAGTAGTGGCAAGTCTGTAAACGTTTACCGGAAATTTGACATAAATGTCAAAGTGATTAATTTAAAATTAAAATTAAAAACATTAATTATAAAAAATATTAGTTGGTCAAAGCTGTGGTATATATTTTTACCTTAAATATACTTACGTTTTAAATACTGAATTTAAGTTTTTTTAATGTTCCGTAATATGTAATTATAATTTAATCTAAAAATCTTAGCGCCATCTACACGATAATTGTGAAAGTATCCGAAGTAAGAAATTCTTATTTTATCAATAAAACGTCAAAATGATTAGCAAAATCTTTAAAAAATCGATTACAATTTAATAACTTTTTTGCGTTGTAAATGTTAAGCGATAACAATTAAATAATAAATTTAAAAATTACCGGTAAAAGTTGAATTAGTAATCCTCTAGGAGCGCCACCAGCGAAGCTCAGAGCGTATAGCCGAATAAGCAATAATATCACAAATGAACATTAAACAAACATTGCATAAGAAGGATTTTCATTAACAGTCGTTTGTTTCGAGCTTCTGTTATAATTATGTCGTATAATCCGTGCAAGTACTTGGAAGTCGCGGTGTGCAAGTACTTGGAAGGGATACGCGAAACGATCGTGCGCGAATAGCGGAGAAAAATTGCAACTTTCTTAAATAATTCATATTGTCAATTGAAATTGTCAAATTGACGTACATTTCATACCTATTGTTATTTAAGAAGAAAAATTATATATTGCTCCACAATATTGATATGATATTATGCAATTATTATATAAAGGTAAATTTAATTAATTGTATTTTGCTTGCAGTACTGCATTTTAATAACTAATTTTATTTACTACATACAATTATTTACGTTTTAATAACATAACCTAAATCTTATTTTTTCTTATTATTTTTTTTGGACTATGGCCTTGACAATTATCCAGTAACCAGGACCATATGATTGACCAATATAATTAAAAGTGCGAATAAAAGTGCAGAGTGTAGAAACCAGGTGTCGCTTTTCCGAACTTGCACGGTCCCATAATAGGTTTGTTCTAGCATGTAATTTTATATGGTTTGAGACCATATTACTGTACTGCTTTACTGAGCATGTTCAATCCACAAACTGGTAACAAACTGTTTGCTAGAACGCTTTTTTATCGGAGTAAATACCAACGTCAAATTTTTTGTTTTTATTTATAATTTTGAGGTTAGATTAGAAATACATTTTTCTTATAAGTATCCAAATTTTAAAGATTTATGCTAAATATTAAAATTCAGAGGCGTGCGGTCCATGGAAGCGGGGGAAGCACCGCTTCCCTATACTTCCATATAAGAAAATACATATATTATTAATTAGTATTTAATTAACAGTGTTTCCCTAATCTAAGTAATCTATTATGTAACTAATAGGCATTGAAACATTATTAAAAATTGATCGCATACGAACGGTCTCAAATAAGCACACAATTCAACGATTCAGTCCGGTCCTGACGGAAGCGCATCTCAAAATCGCTGCTTGTCATGCATTTGTCCCGTTCAAAAATTGGTCAGGGTTTAATAACCTCACCCGCTAGTCATGTTCCTTTCATGCGAATTTTGATACGCCTGGAAGCGGTCGAAGCGGAGTCTGTTACTGCTGCTATAAGGGGTAGGTATTTAGGTACAAATGGCTCGATTTCAATTTTTTGCTTAATATTTTTACTAATATTTTATTTGACATTTTGAGATTTTTCCTTTTACTGATATTTTATAGTACCTACGACATTTTACAGACGTAGTAAGTGACATTGCTTTTTGTATAAGACAATTTGATGACTTATGATGATTAAAAAATGAGCTGTTTAAAAATATTTGGGATAAAGCTGAAAATATGTGCTTCGAACCTAAAAGAAAAATAATGATGATTGATATTGTCGGCGAAAGAGAGACCTATCGACGATTATACATCGAAATTTTTGATAATATTCTACAACAAATGAATTATCACTTTTAAAATTTTAAAGAAATAAAATATGTAGAATTATGTAATTTTAATATGTCTAATTATAATTCATTAAAATCTCCCACAGAGGTATGTACCTATTTAATTCAGTACGATTAAATTATGATTTTTTTTTGATAATCTAGCTTTGCATTCTCAGTTAAATGTCATTTATAAAACACCTGAAATTAGTGATAAAGAAATACTTAGGAATCGGTTGAATTTTTTGAATACTACTGGTTTAAATCAGTCTCTGTGTGAAGTGGGCAAGTTGTGTGAATTAAGTAGTAGGTATTAACTATCCCAGCTACAAGTGCATCAGTTGAACGAAGTTTTTCAGTATTAAAACGCATCAAAGTTTTACAATAAATTTTACAAGTGAAGACAGACTTTCCAAGTTAGCCCTATTATCCATTGAAAAAGAGTGCATTTATTAAACAATTATCAGAAAATCCAAAATTTTACGATGTTATCGACAAAAAATTTGCATTGGTTGATAAGAGAATAGGACTCAAGTATAAGTAAATAAGTGTCATATTGTTGAAAGTTGTGTGTTATGGAAGGTGATTCGAAATCGGAATATAAAAACAATTTTGAATAGAACTCTTCTTTTTAAGTTTAAAGAAACCAAGCCTGGAGCAGGGACTCGACCCTGAGCAAGCAGTACAGATCGATGATAAGTCACTAGATATACGATATACTAAGTCACTAGAGTCACTAACCTGCATTGATCGGGGTAGGATTTCGTTGGTGAGTCCTTGTATCCAGGACTCCCACATAATAAGCACTTTGCTGTTAGAGAGCCCATATAGCGCATCAGAGTGCTATCGGAGGGGAAGTGGATAGTATGAAGCATTGGGGCGGGATGGAGTGACGCCCGCTTATAAGAGTAAATCCTCCTTGCCTCAATGAATTTGTATCACCCGAATCTCATTCTCAAGGCGTGTGCATGTCTCTCGGACTAGGTTAAACACTATACCTAATTTTTTGTAGTTCTTGTTTTTAGTCGATATAAGTTAACAGGTAATACATTAGGTATATACCTATTAAGTAGGTATATATTTTGATCTCGACCCTCGTAAGAAAATATTTGTTAAACCCTAAATGAATCGCATCCTCTTCCGAAAATGTCACCGCACGCCACTGTTAAAATTTAATGTTATAAACGTAAATAATGGTAAGTACCTTATACTCAAAACATATTACCATTGTTTATCTACACATATTACTTTCATTTAAAATTTATAAACCTCTAACAAATAATTCCACTGCGCAAGTCACAAATTGAAAATCCGAACAAAATCTGCACTCTTTTGAGCGTTTCGAGCCAGTTTCCAAATCAAAATCTACTTTCGTTAGAACGCTCGACTAGTAGTTTTAAACTAGTAATTTGTGTGCTTGAAAGCCATCAAACAAATGCGCATGCTTCTGATACTTTCAAACCGTTTGAAACTCATGCTAGAACAAACCTAATATATGGCATAAGCTCGAAACAAATGACAATCGATGAAAAGCCCTATATGAAAAGTGTGCTTTGGCTACTTGACAATTCTTGTTTTGTTGAAATGTCAGTTGGAGAGTTTTATTTTCGATTGTGCAGTTTTCGTGCTGACATGCCACATTTAAGCAAGTTAGTGTAGGTAAGAATAAAATTGTTACTTTAGCCAATGAGGGTTACAGACAAAAAGATATTGAGTGATTACTGGGTAATCCATATATAGTAAAGTGATAAAATGAGACTAGAGAATACAAACGGCGACCTAGTAAAGGACAAAAATGATGTACATCGCCAAGAGATGACCAATAATTTGAGACTTCAATCTTTCGAAATCACTCTTACAGCTCCCAATCTCAAAAATCAATTACTGATCACAAGGCAAGTTAATGTAAGTGTCAAAACTGTGACTAGAGGACTTAAATCCAAATCGGCCTACCAGATCCCACTTCTTTTACCTCTGCACAAAACCCAACAGTTGCACTTTGCAAGAGCCCATGTTAACTGGAACGAACATCAATGGGAAAGAGTTATTTTTACATATGAAACGACGAAACGAGGATACAACTATGGAAGCCAGAAAATGTGATCGAGTATACAGATCGAATAACCACTACAAAGCGCGGCAAGGAACCAACAAAATGAGCAGAGTGGACAGCAAGAAAGAGAAGAGGATAGGGACAATCGAATAGACCAAATTAATATCAAAGGTATTGAAGAATGATTGGCAAGAATAAAGATTGGAAAAGCGGGAGGTGCCGATCACGTAGATTCGGAGATGATGAAGTATGTGGGAGAAAAAGGCAAACTTTGGCTACTGGAAATAACGAGGGAAGCATGGAGAACAGAAAGGATACCGAAAGACTGGAAGGAAAACTAGAAGAACAAGCGGCTTTTAGGAAGGAAAGAGGAACAACAGATAATATACATTCCGTCCAATATACTTACCGTTGCACGTCATCCGCGTCATAGCCCGTGACGTCACATGATACCAACACGAAATATTTAGGCGGTAGGTGTATTCCTTTTTAGAATCATTTAGCCAAGTACACAGGAATTACAGCCACTAGACATATTTTATTATATACGCGTAGAAATAATATTGGAAGATTTCCATTAATGTACATTTAAAGAAACATACCCTAACTTGTTTCATTTAATTTGTATAAGTGGAATATAAAGCGTTTTTATAAAGCACACTTGTTCGGATTACACTGTAACTGCGATCGAACAGAGATGCCTTTTTGGCATAAACTGGTAACATTTATTTGGCAGTTGCGGTGATGACACTTCATATTTCTTCATAATGGCCATTGGCATTACACTTCATATTTGTTTTTATTCTTTACTATACATAAGTATTTGTTTTATTATATTTATTGTTTTTGTTATTTACTTTAACGTAAGATTATAACTTAATTCTTGTTTTCTACATATTTTCAAAGTTTTAATTTATTTACATTGAATATTAATTTGATTTGTTGTATAATACATTTCCGCAAGAATTATGTGATATATTTGATTTAAAATCAATTCAAGAATTTTTTGTAATTGGGCAACAATGTCAACTTAGATTTGTGACATAAATAATGACATGTAACGGTAAGTATATTAGACGGACTGTATACATACTGAGAAATATAATTGAAAGAAAAAACGAAATAGGAGAAGACATAATATATTACGTTTGTAGATATTAAAGATGCTTTTGATTCTATAAATAGAGAAATAATATGGTCAGTAATGGAAGACCTATAATAGTAAGAGTGACAAAAAGTACATATAGAAACATACTCGTGAAAGTACAAATAAAGAGAAACAGATCACCAATAATAAACCTAAGCAGGGGAATAAAACAAGGGGGCAGTCTCAGCCCAGTTTTATTCATATTAGAGTAATGAAGAGCGCTAAAAGAAGGTCAAGGCAATTGCAGTCAACAGGGTATAGGAATTTAGTACCAGTGAGAATGGAGGGATATGCAGATGACCTAGTAATAATAGCAGACGATAGAGAGAAAATGCAAAAATTAATCGATATCTGGGTGGAAGAAATAGAAAATTTGAAAATGGAGGAAAATGTAAAGAAAACAAAGACATGATAGTAACCCAAAAGAAAAGGGAAGAAATAAACCAAACGATATTTAGGTGCAAAAATGAAATAATAGAAACAGTCTCGATGTTTGAATATCTGGGAGTCATAATATCAGAGGATGGAGAGCTAGACCAAGAAATCTTATACAGGGCGAGAAAAGCAAATAAGATCTACTATGCACTAAATAAAACAATATTTGGAAAGGTAGAAATAGATAAAGAAATAAAACTGAAGGTATACAATGCAATATCTGTACCAACTATGCAAGTGAGACATGGGTAAAAAATTCAAAAATAGACAGTACAATAGACAAAGCTGAAACAGGAATCAATCAAAAAAGAAAATTAAAATGTTATGGACATTAACAGAATGGACCAGGGAAGACTACCAAAGCAGGTGATGGAATCAAAAAGATAAGGTAAAAGAAGGAAAGGGAGGCCAAGGAAAAGATGTATCGATCAAATTATAGAAATTGGACAGGAAAAAGGAAAAACAAATCAACAAATGAAAGAGTTAGCAAAGGACCGCAAGAAATGGAAGAGATGGATAGAGGATGAATAAAACCTCTGACACCTCTGAGGGGCATAAGGAGTTTCGAAAAAGAAGAAGAAAAAGTATACAGAAGGTCTGGGGAATGTTTGGCAGAATGTAATTTTAGGTTTGGTGGCGGTTCCATAATCATATGCTGAATATTCGAATGAATGCTGACTGGTACATACACAACTTCCTTAAAGAGCATAATATATTTCCTTATGCCAGCTTCATTGGGTATGATAACTTTGTGCTAATGCATGATAATGCCCGTGCACATGCCACAGAAACAGTCATACACTATCTTGAGGATGCTGGGGTTGAGGCTCTTGACTGGCCCCCAATGAGTAGAGGCAAATCCCGTAGAACATGTATGGAATATCCTAAAATGGCATATATGAGCAAGAAATCCAGCTTCACACTCAATTACAAAGTTAACAATTGCTGCACAGCAAGAATGGAATTGACTTCCACAAGAAACCATCCAAGAGGTTCTGTGGAGCATGCCAAGAAGGATGCAAGCTATCATTAGAGCTAGTGGCGAAATACTAGGTACTGAATTGTTACAATATTGCTGTCAAAAATTGTTCTATTGTCTTTATTGTTTCTCTAATTAAATGTTATAAGGAAAATCAGACTATTTCATTAATTTCTCTACAAATTTGTTGTAACTTTTCAATATACAAGTTACTTGACATGAATATACATAGGATAGTCAGTCCACCACAACTTATGGAGCAATAAAAAATAAAAAGCTTTTTAAAAGGAGAAAAATATACTTCAAAAACAAAATATGCAATATTTTTGTCTGTGAGTGTATTTTTGGATAAAAAGCAATAAGTAATGCATATCCTAAGTTAAATTTGCTTGGTAGCCTTATTGATATGCAACTTTAGCTACAAAAGAATCTATTATTAGTCAAATTACCTTGGATTAACACTTCTTATGATCACTAAAAATGTATTTCTTTAGGTACTTATTTTTCCATACACTTTTTAAACTTAACTTTTTTAACTAAAATATATAAAAAATAATATACATATGGATACATTTAATGACGTGAGCAGTAGAGTTGATGTTAGATTATTCCAAAATAAATTTTCTTGCTTCTAGGACATTGTTTCAAATATTAGAATGTCTTATAGCAGAAAATATTTCATAACAAACCGAAAAGTTTTGATTTTTGGAGAAAGTTCACTAGTCATTTTGTTACCATACGTCGCCTTTTGCAGTTTGATATTTTAGCAATATTACGACCATGCTAGTTTTTCATTTGCAATTTGTAATAAACATGTTAAATATTTAAAGAAATTGTACCGAAATATAATACATAAGCAAATAAAAATAGTTTAATAACTTACGCCCCTGAAAAGTTGACAACCTTTGTATCAGAGGAACACTCAAAATGGAGGCTACCTATTTTCTAGGCGCGTCGTTTACCAATGCGCATGTCACAAAAATGATCACCTGCACAGAGGCGTACACTAATTTAAAATAATAAATTCGAAATAGAGGACTGATTATATGAATTTTAAAAAAATTAAAGCAAGATGTATACAAATGTTTCTAAAACATGTCGATGTATTTTTTTATTTCGTTTTGACAACGGTCTCGTATTAAGGCCATCGGTACATAATTCGCAAATATTTTACAGGTATCCCTACTTTTTCTGTCTTTACACGGCAAATTACGTGTAGTAAAATTCACACTGGTATGGATACGTAAACATTACTAGAATGTCATTCTACTTGAAAATGTCATCATTAATTTAAAGAGATGGCTTTTGAATGTTCTTGGATAACTGTTATTTTTATAATTGCAAATTATTAATTCAGTTAATAAATGTGATAATTTTTTCACTAACTATGTATTCAGTGATGGTAATAATTTATATGTACAACAAAAACTAATAGTCATTCCAGAAAAGAGGAAAAGTGTTAAAGTGATTTTTTAATAATACATTGTTACTAAGAACGCTAACAATTTTGAACATCTTTAACAGCAAAATACTTGGATCGCAGAATATATTATCCTGATGTATTCTCTGCTTGGATCTTCCACAAATATACCCTATTCCACGAACATACGCCTGTTTTGGATTACTTCGACAACGAATATTTTTACTGTTCAAAATAAGAACTAAAGTAAATTGTAAATTACATTGTTGTTTATTGGAATAATTATTAGCGCCATTTACTTTCGTACTTCTTATGTTGCACAGTAAAATATTCGTTGTCGAAGTAATCCACATCAGGCGTATGTTCGTGGAATGGCCCATAATACACAATAAATAACTTTTTATCGTGTATAAGTTCACGTCTTAAATCAATTATTTATCAAATACACTATATATCAATATTATTTAATCAACAACTCAAAATATTCCCGATGCCATGTCAAATATTTAAAATTGTCACTGATTGTCACTGTCTGACTGACAGTATACTGACAATATTCTATTCGACTGAGTGCGTTGTATGGCAAAGATAGATTTGGAAATATTACCATGGACATTGTGTTCATTTTTTTCGAATCCTGAAAAAACCAATAAATATTTTTGAAACATTTAAACGCAGAATGAAAGACTATATTATTACTGAGGGCCGAAAGTTCCTTAGAATAAATAAAAATAAATAAAAAAATAAATAAATATCACACTAAATTTTCTCTTAGTTTTTCACCCTGTAACTTATTAAAATAAACGTTATAGAAGTTCTCAGGGACTTTCGGCCCTCGACAATGACGTAATCTTTCATTCTGCGTTTAAATTTTTCAAAAATACTATTAGTTTTCTCAGGATTCAAAAAATGAATCCCCATTTGAATAGCATTGCAGCCGAAAATACGTACCCATTCTCTTAAGGGCAAATCAAAACAAAACCAAATAAATATTAATTAATGAGAGTTTTTGACGTTCTTTAGGCGCGATAGAGCCTTTCAACGATTCTCATTTGTTTCGAGCTTATGTCATATGCCGTATATTAATTTTATACACGGATTATACGACATTTGACGGAAGCTCGAAACAAATGAGAACCGTTGAAAAGTTCTCTAGGGAGGTAAATGTCATATTAGTATAAATGTCATAGTCAGAAAAGTTTTTGACCGAAGAAGGCCGATAGGACAACGAGCAAGAGGAAGACCGAGACTTAGGTACCAAGACAACATGGCATAACCAACCAAAAAAAGATGTATTTGGTGATTTTTCTAGTGACTTTCTTGGATGTGCATCTGTCTTTGGTAGTTTACTCTTCCTGGTTTAAAAACAAACTATAACTCCTAGAGAGATCTGCAATCTGCTTAGTAGGCAGTAATCGTTTTTTCTGACAAATAAGCTGATGAGTAATTTAATATCATTTCAACTAATAACCTAGATTGTTAAGGCTTTTTATTTTATTTGTTTTTCCTTATGGCTTTGGATTGCTTAAGAATTTTTATGTTTTACGTTTACCACAATGACTGTCAAAATATTTCTTAAGCTCAGTGAATCGCCAAAAACGTTCGGATACAATTAGCGTCTCTTTGCAAAGACAATGATCGCCGTCGACTTTGCAAACTAACAAGACACTTACTCAACACACACACTACACATGACACTAGGTACCTAACTGCAAAAATTCACCGTACCTACCCTACCATGCCAATGACCAGTAGTTGTCGAGGCATTAGATAAATAATAAAAAAAAAGAAATTGTTTTTTTTTCTGTGATATGAATTTGAAACGCCACTGGGTTGTCACAAAAAGCTGTTTCCATGGTAACGCAGTTATTGAATGTCAACAATATTAATGGAGGTTATCTTTGAATATTTGGAAAATGTGAAGTGAAACTAGTATATAATTACTAATTTCTGTTAAAAACAGAAAATGACGCAAGAAGTTAGTGGCGACATTATTCAGAAAACACAAAAATCTTTAGGCAAATATGTAAAAAAACCACCATTAACGGAGAAATTGCTCAAAAAACCTCCATTCCGGTTTTTACATGATGTCATTACCACTACAATTAAAGAAACTGGATTCTTAAAAGGACTTTATTCAGATTATGAACTGGTTTCCGATAATGTTAAGGATAAAGATGCAAAAGTTGCCTTTTTAAATAAACTAATAGAGGCTATTAGTAAGTTCAATTTGATCAATAATATTTGTTAATTGTGAAATATGGGTCAATTTGCATTAAATGTTTCAGCGACTGTTCCTAGGCCCTTTATCGCAATTCGAATGCCATTGCTTTCTGTTTTGCCATGAATCTACTTCGATGTTTCTTTTGTTCACAGCTATATTGATCCCTTTTTCAAAAGACTTTTTTGGTCCTCCTTTTTTCTTTTTGGGACCCATTTCCAGGTTTTAATCGGTAATCTCTCATGTGTCCGTACCAGGAAAGTGGTTCTATCTCTATATTATCTTTTTCAATTCAATTCAATTCAGTTTATTGATGTCAATATACAAAGTATTTAGATAAGTCAAAGTCTGTTAAAATGCATCATTGAAATACATTGGCAAGCTAACACTTAATAAGTAAAATCTATAAAATTTTATCACCTAGTCTAAATACTTAACACAAAGTTAGAATATTAGCATAAAAACACAAGAGCACACAGAACATTTAAGAGAGCTGTAGGACTATCACAACAGGGTAGCCCCGAGATATTCGTCCTGAGAATAGTAAGCACCCACCAAAAGAAGTTCTTTGATTTTTATTTTGTATGTATCTAAGGGCATTTCTCGAATTATTAGGGGTAATTTATTAAAGAAATGTATAGCCAGACATGATGGGCCATCTCTTCACCTCTCCAGCCTACGAAACTTTGGGGCAAGGTTCCCTCTAAAGCGTGTGTTAATATTATGAATCTGTTCATGAGTCTGGAATTTATGCATATTGCATTTTACATATATAAGATTATCATATATATACTGGCAAGGTAATGTTAATATTTTCCAATCTATAAAAACTTGTCTGCAATCGGCTCTATATGGCAAGCCTGCGACAATGCGAATGGCCCTTCTCTGCAGTCTGAATACATCCTTCGCTCCTGCACTATGGCCCCATGCGAGAATAGCATAGGAGATATGTGAGTGACACAAAGAAAAATATGCCTGCTTTAGTATGGAAGCGGAAACACAGGATGAAAGTCCACGAAGCAAAAATGTATTTGATGATAGCTTTGCCACTAAAGAGGTGGTATGAGCATCCCATATCAGACCAGGGTCCAGCAGAACACCAAGAAATTTAGCACAGGATGCATTGTCCAGTTCATCAGGAATATTTCTAGTTGAAAAAAGTAAGGACTGTGTTTTGGTTGTATTGAGAAACAGCCTATTAGAATGGAACCATTGTTCTGCCTCCGACACTGAACCCCACGAACTCCCCACTGCTGTTACCAAATCCTTACTGCAGGATGAGATTGTTGTGTCATCTGCAAAGAGAGTGAAATGCGCAGTTTGACATGAAAGTGGTAAATCATTGATGTATATCAAGAATAATAAGGGACCCAACACAGAGCCCTGAGGAACTCCTATGCGCAAGCATCCTCTCTCTGATTCAACACCTGCAAATCTCACCCTCTGGCAGCGGTCCGTCAAATAATTTTTTATCAATGATATACTGGAGATTGAGAAGTTATATTTACTCAATTTAGCAGTAAGAATTTCGTGGGACATACAATCGAAGGCTTTACTTAGGTCGAAAAAGTTGGAAGACACATAAAAAAAATAAAATAAACCTTGTTCAAAAGCATCTTGGATGTATGTTACAAGATTCAAAATACCCTGAACAGTCTTCAAACCCTTTCTGAAGCCAAATTGAGATTCAATGAAGAGCCCGTTAGACTCAAAGAAACTTGCTATTTTTCCAGCAAGACATTTTTCAAATATCTTCAAAAATATAGGTAACAGAGAGATAGGTCTGTAATTAGACATTTGATCTGTCTCTCCCTTTTTAAAAACCGCAGTTTTTAAAACTTCAGGAAAAACCCCCTCAGCTATACATAAGTTTATGAGCTTGGTCAGAGGACATATTATTAGATTTTTTATCCCTTTGATTAAGCTGACAGTTAAATTAAATGGGTCCTTACTTTTTTTATTTTTGAGAGAGTTCACAATATCTCTTACCTCATTAAAAGAGACTGGTTGGAATTCAAACATCTGTTCAGCATAAGGTGGTGCATAGTTGAGTGGGTCATTGTGGGGTGCAGGAGTACAGCTATGCAGCTCGGAGGCAATGTTTAGAAAATAATGATTAAATTGATCAGGTGTTATATTAGAATTAGTTTCAGTTTTTGTGATGCCTCTATACTCATTAATGATATTCCACATTGTTTTAATCGGGTTATGAGAGTTTGAAATTAGTTGGTCATTGGTAGCTTTCTTTGCTGCTTTTATTGCTGTCCGATATTCATTTTTAATATTTTCTATGTATTCCTGTAGGTAATTTGGTGCATCAAGCTGTTTATTAAGTTCTATAAAAAATTGAATATTATCACGCATTGTTCTCAAGCTATCATTAAACCAACTCACCACACCCGCCTGACCCTTTCTTTTAGAGTAAGACTTTTCCGGGAAACAGGTCAAGAATGCATTGGAAATGATGTGAACAAAATTGGAAAACTTATTATTCGCATTCATATTAGTGTCATTAATAAAGTCCCGTGAAATGTCCTCTATCATAGAGAAGAACAAGTATCTTCCTCTCTCAGTGATGGGTCTAAAAAACACTTTTTGAGGATCTGAAAATTGTTCTCCTCCCATTAAGGTGAATTCCAGGTATATACCTCTATGGTCAGATATACCAGGATCAACAACTTGTAGCTGAAGGTCCTGTGGATCCAAATTGGAAAAAACATTATCGAGACAGTTTTTCTGTCTGGTGGCTTCGAAATTATTTTGATGAAAACCGAAACTATGCATTAGGTTACATAATTCTGTACAGTGAGGAGAATCTGTATTAAAATGAATATTAAAATCCCCAAGAATCAAGATTTTCTTAGTAGGGTTAAGTGATTGTAAAGCTCCCTCCAGTACTTCAATAAAAACGTTAAAAGAGCCTGACGGAGGCCTATATACAGTCAATAAATATAACTTATATTTTTCAATATATGCACAACATAATTCAATCTGTCCCTGTATGGACAGATCTTTTACATTATGCCACTCTTTAAAGAGAATGTTTTTATTTATTAAAATGGCTGCTCCGCCTCCCTTACAGTTTGTTCGGCAAAAGGCTGAAGCTGGCAGAAAATTGGAGACTCTTAAGGACCTGTATTCCAGATCTGATAGCCAGTGTTCAGCCAAACAGAGTGCATCCGGTTCTCTCCCAGTCATGAAAGCCTCCAGCTCATTAATCTTATTTTTTATGGACAAAACATTAATAAATAAAACCTTAAAACTAAATTTTGAATAAAATGTCTTATTATAATTTATATTATTTTTGTCTTGCGCAGGACTTACACTTTCCAGTGGTGAGTCTCCATAAACCCCATTCAAAGCTATTTTGGTAGAGTGGGGCGCTGCAGGTTTATAAAATGGTTTATTAGAGCACCATTTGGCCAAAGTTCATCATCCATGAAGGTGACTTTGTGATTTGAAGGGACGCCCACCTTAAAAGAACTACAGTGGTTGTCTTTTTGGTTATCTGTTATTGTTGTTTCTACCTTCATCATTTCTTTTGTTCTATCTGTTCTTACATGGTCGTGTAATGTCAATCTACAGCAACTTTGTCAAAAATTGGTCTCTACTGCGTTTATTCGACTCTGCATTTTCTTACTTATTGTCTAGACTTCTGAGCCATATGTAACTGTACTTTCAATCAGAGTTGTATATAGTTGTGTTTTTGTATTTTCTCATATGTCTTTCCCACATAACAATGATGTTCGCATCGTGTTCAAAGCATATACTACCAACATTCGTCGGAGTATATTCTTTTTAGTATATGCGTAGTACATGCATAACATGTACCGTAAAAAACATTCTAAATTTCATGTTCTTTGCATATACTTCAAAGAATATTCTTGTACCGAATATACTGAGCACATTCGTGTACGTAGTATCTCAGAATATTTGTAACAGTTTATTCGTAGAATATACCTTTATCGAATATTCTTTAAAAGTATAATTGAGTATATTCTTAACACATACTTATAAGTACATACATACTTTTAAAATATCTTAAAAATATTACATATCTAATAATGTGAGCTTTATGGATAATTAACTTCGTTATTTATAGAATAATTAATAAAATTTATGTATGTAGTTAGTATTGGACGAATTAATTTCTTAAAATTGTTTTAATTGTATGGTAAAAAAGTTTAAACATTAATTGTATTAACGAAATAAAAATGTTCATTTTCATAATTGAAATGAATTTACCATTTCGAGTTTACCATGAGTATTTTTACATCGTTGGATTAGGTACATTCAGTTACAAAGAACTGAAAGAATACACCATCCACCATTTTTATCACCAGATCGTAAAAGCAAGTATTTATAAAGGATTGGATAGGAATTATATCGACGTGATATGGGCCATTCCATTCAACTGCAAACATGCAGTCTCATTCTGACCATTTCCTACCTGAATAGGAATTAAGTATGCAACGGTAAAATATGAAAACGAAAACCTAATTATGCAGTGTTAAGGATGAAGGCGAACGATAAACTACTAAAAGGAGTAGGACTAGGAGCATATATAATCTCTTTATTTTGTTTGCGGTGCTTCAAAATATGATTCATTTTGGTAACTCAATATTACTTAAATAGTAGGTAAGTACATATACTGAAGTATGTATATAAATTTTAGTTACTTATAGGTTAGTTTAGATAAATATTATATATTTATAATAAATAACTAAAATTTATATATACTTACTTTTTAAGTAATATTGTAGAATGTACTAACTACATTCTCATATGCAATTAGAATATATAGCTAGGTACTTGGTAGAACCAGTAGCAGTGGCGAAGCGTCCATGTAACCACTGTTACCATTGGTAACAGTTACAAATCTTGCAAATAATAAATAAATATTTTATGACTACTACGAAATAATTCCATTTGTATTTTTTACCAACAGAAATACTTAATAGTACCTAATTCAGTAAAAAGCCAACTAGACGCACAAAAATATTGGCGAGATATGTGAATCCATGGCGCACGTTATCTATTATTATGCTGTTACCAATACTGGCACTGGTAAACGGTACACAGGAGAAACCTCGCTATCGATCGGGACTAGCTCTGAAAATTTTGAAGGAGCGATGGGTCTAGAGACGGCGCGCGGGCACGCTGTGCATATCAGTTGTGTCACCATTTTGAAGATTGGTAACGTTGGTTTAGTACCTATTACAGATTACAGTGTGCATGCATTTAAACATGGAAGAGTGTTGCTACGTATTGCGTAATTGATCAACTACTTGAAAAGTCATTCTACTTGTATATATTTTTTATATATTATTTTAAAGAAAAAAAATGATATTGTTGAAAATGGAAGAATTAAAATATAAACAATAGTTTTCAAAATCTGTTCTTTTTCCTACTTGTTCATTTTTTTATGTTAATTTTATGGTAGAATAATATGTTAAGTTTGTTTATTATTTATTGTTATACCTGTTACATATACATAATTACATACATATAATTTGGGAATAGTGATTTGTTTAATTTTATCCCACAGGATTGAAAACAAAAAATTATATTTGGGCGGTTCAAAATATTTTTTTTAAATAAGATTTTTTTACATCTGGTTTTGGTAACACTTTAGAAAAACTCACGCGTCGCCACTGACCAGTAGAACCTAAGATGAGATGAGGTGATGCTGAAAACATACTTCTGAGCAATATAGCACTTCCTTGGGATATTCTTAAAAGTATATTCTTCCCAGATACTAAAAAGATGTACGGTAGTACGTTCTAAGTATATAAATAGAAGGTTTATAGCACATCCTTGAAATATCCTAAAAAGTATATTCTTAGTATATTCGCGGTGTGCAAGTACTTGGAAGGGAAACGAGAAACGACCGTGCGCGAGTCGCGGAGAAATATTGCAACTATCTTAAATAATTCATATTGTCAATTGAAATTGTCAAATTGACCTATATTTCATACCTTCTGTCATTGAAGCAGAAAAATTATATATTGCTCCACAATATTGATATGATATGCAATTATTATATAAAGGTAAATTTAATTAATTGTATTTTGCTTGCAGTACTGCATTTTAATAACTAATTTTATTTACTACATACAATTGTTTACGTTTGCATAACATAACCTGCATCTTATTTTTTCTTCTTATTATTTTTTTTTGGACTATGGCCTTGACAATTATCCAGCAACCAGGACTAATATAATTGGCCAATATAATTAAAAGTGCGAATAAAAGTACAGAGCGTAGAAATAGAGGTCGCTTTGCCGAACTTGCATGGTCCCAATACTGAAAAGAAGTCCGGTAGTACATTCTAAGTATATACATAGAACGTTTAAGTACTGTAATGTAGTATATATCTACTCAGTATGTGCTCTGCACATTCCCAATGGTAATTACGCATATTCTCAGTATATACTTTTTCTGAAAAGTATGTTCTATGAATATACTAAGAACATGAAATTGTTATGTGGGTTACTCCATAGTACTGAGTTTATCTGACTTGTGATGGCTCTTCCTCTACCTAATTTTTGTTGTATATCTGTTCCGTCGTTTCCATCTTCCGTCAATATAACTCATTTATTTATTTTCTTTATATTTATATTCTTTAGTGTTTTTTATTATTTTTCCTTCTAAGTCTAGATCTTCGCCTCTGCAGCCTATGGCCATGTATTCTGTTTTGTCTGTTTTATTTCCAGATCCCACTCTTCATACTCCTCTACACCAGGTTATGAACCATATAAGCAGCATATTCTGCATCCTCCGCTAGAACCACCCGATCGTCAGCAAATAACAAAGTAGTCAGATTACCCTCCTCTATTCATACTCCCACTTTTTTACATTTTTTTAACCATTTCTTCAGAGACATGTTTATATAAATTTTGAAGAGGGTAGGGGACAGGAACAGGGTTGTTTTGTTTTAAACACTTTGTTTTAATCAACTGTTTTAAACATGTTTTAAACGTTTGCTTATGTTTAAAACAGTTTTTGTTTAAAACACTTAAATTAAACAAGTGCTTTTTTTCATTTTCTTTATTAATATAACATCAAAAAAATTCTCAAATACATTATATAAACTTTTTAACATATATATTATTTATTTATTAATAATCTGAACACAAAAAAAATTGGAAAACTGAAAATATTTTGCAAAGAATAGTTAATCAATTTCTCAAAACTGTTTCAGACTAATAGTAATCTTGTAATTTAAATCAGTCACGTCATCGCTGATGGAATTAAGCTCTTTAAAAATTGAAACTTAGCAGCTTTGACATTGCCTAGCCGATTACGTAGTTTGGAATGGTAAACCTTATGATGAGAAGAGTCTTTCTATCAGGGTTGCAAAAAAAAACATGTTTTTTTAATTTTAAACAAAACAAACGTTTTTTTGTTTTAAACGTTTTTTTTTGTTTTAAACATGTTTTTTTTTAAATTGTATGTTTTAAACAAATAAAACTTGTTTAAAACACATGTTTTTTTGTTTTAAACTTTTTTTTTGCTTTAAAAATGTTTTTGTTTTTAAATTTTATATTTTAAACAAATAAAACTTAGAAGGAAACATTGTTTAAATCATATTTTCCTAAACATAATATTAATTGAAAGTGTTTGATCTATTATTATTATTCTACTAAATAATAGATAAGAAAACCAATTGCAAAATTAGGAGCTATTCCCCAGTAGCAATTTGTCGACGCGACAACGTTGTCTACTGCGTGGCAACGTTTTCTTACAACGTTGTTATTGCCTAAATGACGACCCTATTCTGCACTGATTTGGTGGACGATTTTTGAGTTGTCTTGGCGTTGCCTAGACAATCTCCTGTTTAAGCAACATCGTTTCGTAACCGTTGCATAAGACAACTGAAGCGACTATAAAAAGCACCTGCGCGTGCAATAGTTGCTCAAGGAGTCAGACTAGTTATGTTTTTTTACCTATATTTTTAACACCTGTATGGTGAATGCGAAAACCAAAAAGTAAACTGTTTTGACATCGTATTGGGTATTTAAATTTATATGATATAAATACATAAAGGACTTATTACCTGATGTGAAATTTATAAACGCATCTCAGATTACCGTCAAATATGGATATTTCACCTTTAAAAAACACACGCGCTGCTTTTTTATGACATTTTTGACAAAAAATATGCAAATTTAATATAAAGGTCAAAATTTATGTTAAAGATGATCTGTATAAATTTAATGTATTGATGGTGCTTTTAAAGTTATCAGAAAATGCCTGCATTTTTTATATTCTGTGTTTTCATTTTCTTTACATCCCAAAAATCTCAAGTAAAACCAAAATGGCGCATTAAACAATATTACCAATATTACTAAAAAAATACCTAATTACCAACCTTAGACGGATAAGACAACTTATAAGTCCAATCGCCAACCAAACCCGGCCGCGCCGACTATCAAAACCATTTTAGAACGCACCCTCTTATTGGGTGACAGAGGTCATGTGACCAGTGTCAAAAGTGTATCATTCTCATTAACAGCGTTGCCACATTTAGTAGATTTCTACTTTTTTGGTAGATTTTTGATATTTTTTAAAAAATTCTAGTAGGCAACATTTTTTAGTAGATTTTTGGTATATTTCAACAGAATTTGATCCATTTTTTTCGAATTATGAGGAAACTATAATAAGTCTTTTTGAAAAATTTAAACGCAGAATGAAAGACTGCATTATTTAGAAAAACCAAAACGTTTCTTTTGAACGAGATATTTGGAATTAAAAGTCACTAAATTTTTTCTTTTTTTCACCCCTGTAACGTATTAAAATAAACATAGAAGTTTTCAGGGACTTTCGGTCCTCGGTAATAACGTAATCTTTCTTTGTGCGTTTAAATTTTTCAAAAATACTTATTAGTTTTCTAAGGATTCGCAAAAAACGAAAACATTTAAAATACATTGAAAATTTTAACAGACGACATTTTGCGCCTATCCCCTTAAGTTAGCTGTTGTTTTTATTATAAAAAATCCCAAATATATCCCAAAAATACTTAAGTATATTTTAGTTTTTGATTTAGTAGATTTTAGCTAAAAAATGATAATTACCAGTTGGTGGTTTGGAATAATTAGGTTTCCAATTTTGTGGAATTGCTCTTGGGACATTTAGGACGGATGTGCATATCACTGTATTACTATATATTTACATGGCCTAAAAAGAATGTACTGATTTTGTGAAAACAAAACTACTGAAAGAGTTAAAACTGATCTGGCAACCCTGTCTACCAAAGCAAATACAAAGATGGTTATCAAATCTCAAATCTACTGATAAAACAATGGAATGGAAACCAGCTATTAAAAAAACAAATAAACAGGTTGTTAAATAAATCGAAAATTTCCATCAAAATAAAATATATAATAATTAGTTTAGCATTATAACATTTTTAAGTCGTTGCGATTGTTGAAAAAACTGAAGTGTGATATGTAGTTGTCAAAATGGTAATAAATTAGTTGCCCGTATAACTACAGATTGTAACATCGTAATGTCAGTCGGGGTAGGGGACGTTGGCCGAAACAACTGAAAATGCTCTCAGGCAACGTTGTAGATAGTGCATTTGTTTGTACTGACAACCAATGCGTCGAAAAATTGCTACTTGGATTGCCTGGGGAACCCCAGACTATGTATTTACTATTTGTAAATCCGCATTACAAGTTGGCTATTGCAATAACGTCCATTGTCAGTTATTTTGTGCTGTTTCTGGTGGTGCTTAGTGTTTTTTTTAAACATGCAAATGATTTGGTGACCCTAGCTCATTTTTTGGCAAATTTGCTTGATCATCGCTTTATTGAAAATAAACTTATCATCCATCCATTAAAAATTATCATCCAAAAGCATTTTAGATTATTATTATTGCCAGGCAAAGTGTGTACCCTTTACTCCATATGTTTTCTAAACACCTATATTGAGAATGTAAAACCATTGGCATGGTGGCGTTCTAAGAAAAATATAAATAGGTATACTACAGCATTGAAACTTGCTCAACAGCTTCACACAGCTGTTGCATCGTCAGCCAACATAGAAAGACTCTTCTCATCATAAGGTTTACCATTCCAAACTACGTAATCGGCTAGGCAATGTCAAAGCTGCTAAGTTTCAATTTTTAAAGAGCTTAATTCCATCAGTGATGACGTGACTGATTTAAATTACAAGATTACTATGAGTCTGAAACAGTTTTGAGAAATTGATTAACTATTCTTTGCAAAATATTTTCAGTTTTCCAATTTTTTTTGTGTTCAGATTATTAATAAATAAATAATATATATGTTAAAAAGTTTATATAATGTATTTGAGAATTTTTTTGATGTTATATTAATAAAGAAAATGAAAAAAAGCACTTGTTTAATGTAAGTGTTTTAAACATAAGCAAACGTTTAAAACATGTTTAAAACAGTTGATTAAAACAAAGTGTTTAAAACAAAACAAACCTGCTTTCTATGTTGGCTGACGATGCAACAGCTGTGTGAAGCTGTTGAGCAAGTTTCAATGCTGTAGTATACCTATTTATATTTTTCTTAGAACGCCACCTTGCCAATGGTTTTACATTCTCAATATAGGTGTTTAGAAAACATATGGAGTAAAGGGTACACACTTTGCCTGGTAATAATAATAATCTAAAATGCTTTTGGATGATAATTTATAATGGATGGATGATAAGTTTATTTTCAATAAAGCGATGATCAAGCAAATTTGCCAAAAAATGAGCTGGGGTCACCAAATCATTTGCATGTTTAAAAAAAAACACTAAGCACCACCAGAAACAGCACAAAATAACTGACAATGGACGTTATTGCAATAGCCAACTTGTAATGCGGATTTATAAATAGTAAATACATAGTCTGGGGTTCCCCAGGCAATAGCTCCTAATTTTGCAATTGGTTTTCTTATCTATTATTTAGTAGAATAATAATAATAGATCAAACACTTTCAATTAATATTATGTTTAGGAAAATATGATTTAAACAATGTTTTTTTCTAAGTTTTATTTGTTTAAAATATAAAATTTAAAAACAAAAACATTTTTAAAGCAAAAAAAAAACGTTTAAAACAAAAAAAAACATGTGTTTTAAACAAGTTTTATTTGTTTAAAACATACAATTTAAAAACAAAAAAAAACATGTTTAAAACAAAAAAAAAAACGTTTAAAACAAAAAAAAAAACGTTTGTTTTGTTTAAAATTAAAAATCATATTTTTTTGCAACCCTGGACAGGAAGCATCCCTGTCTCAGACCCTTGTTAACCTGAAAGTATGCATCTTGAGAGTGTCCAACTCTCATTTTTATACAACTGCTGTTTCCTTGGTAAAAACTCTTAACCGTATAAATGAACTGTGGGTGTACATTGTTCTCTGTCAGGGATTCCCAAAGTATATTTACCGGCACACTATCATAGGCTTTTCTCAAATATATAAACTAGATGTAGGTGACTTCCATATGATAGTGATTTTTCAGTTAGTTGTTTTGTACAAAACAGGTTATCAATACACAATCTTCCTTCTCTGAAACCACTCTGCTCCTTCCAGTCCTTATATTGACTTTCTATTCTGTTATTGTTTTTCATTTTCGATAATGCTTGTAAATTTCCATTAAATAATGTTTTATTTTTATTTTAGAAAGCCTGAGCGATAATAATTTGTCGGTTAGAGCGAGTAAAATCGTTGCAGGTTTAGAACCAACAAATACAAATTTATTACTTCAAGCACTGGCAAAATCATTAGACTCAAAAATTGATAGCACACAATATGTATCCAATCTTAAAACTGGTGTTAAAACTGACAAAATTAAAAAAAGTAAGATACCCGTAGAAAAATTCAAGGGCACATCAAGAACCAATGAACAGAAAGTTGCTGAAAAAAAACCTATAAAGTCAAATGACAAGAAAGAAACAAACAAGAAAATTCCAAATTCTGTTAGAACAGATGATAGCAATAAAGGTAATGTAATTTGTTTTACAACTCTTCACAAATCCTTCCTCATCATCATCAACCTCTACACGTCCACTGCTGGACATAGATCTCCCTCAGGTGTTTCCATGTATCTCTGTCTTGTGAGGCTTATATCAAGTGCTTACATATTGCAGATTGTAGAATGGCTGCAGCCAGTTTACGAGACAGCATAGGGGGAGAATACATGTACCATTTTAAATTAGTAAATTAAGTAAATGCCATGACTGTTAGACTGTTGTGAAATGTGTAGAAATCTGTTATTGTATTTCCTTAAAAAACATTTAAGGTGGTATGTTCACGCCGCAGTTAAAATAGGTGGCGATTATATAAACTAACGTTTAACAATTCTTTGAATAGATGGCAGCACGTACATATATTTTATTATTAAATTTAGTTCTCTGAACGACACAGCATTGATGCCACATACTGGAATTTACGATCGGCACAGTTCGGCTCAATCATAGTTTGTATTTACAGACGGCAATTCGTAATTTTTTACCTGCTCAAAAATATTTATTTCAAACTGATAAAGAAATTTGCAATTATTTGAAATATAAGTAGGTAAGTACCTATCCAAATGACCAAAAAAAGGATTATGCTAATTCTCAGAATGAAGATCGAGTTATTTATAAAAATAGTATTTTTAATAAATGTAAAATACGTAAGTCAATTGAAAAACAGCGTCACTTCAATAACATTTTTTTAATATTGAATGTTAACAGGCCAAGTTTTTTCCTCGGAAAATTTCATATTTTCATTTCATTTATCATTTCAACATGCGAGGGCAGAATAGTAATTAGCCTAATGAGCCACTTACTTAAAACATTTTTAAAAGTGATACACAGCAGAATATATAAAAAATGCGAAGAACAAGTATCATGGAGCAAAGATTGGATTCCGCAATGCCTTGCCCTTAGGTACCCGAGAGGCTCTATTGGCTGTCCAAGTGCTTATGCAGAGGTGCAGAGATGTCAACTGTGACGTACCTATATATTTGTTTTATCGAATACAAAAAGGCATTTGATAGAGTACAACATGATAAGTTCATACTCATAACCATCTTGGAGGAAACGGGATTAGATGATAGATCTGAACAACATTAAATATGCCGACGACGCAGTAGTTTTTGCAGATAGCCTAGACTCTAGACGATTTGCAAAGAATAATGTCGCGCATATAAGATATAAGTAGTGAACATGGACTTAATTTCAATACGAAAAAAAAACAAAGTAATGGTAGTCAGTAAGAGCGAAATATTAAATACACGGCTTTTGGTTAACCAACAACCAATTGACAGTGTGGACAGCTTTACATACCTTGGTACCAATATAAACAGTCAATGGGACCACTCTACTGAAATAAAACAACGCATAGGAAAAGCGAGATCAGCGTTCATAATGATGAAGTCTCGTTTCAGAAGTCACGATTTACCACTTGGTAGCAAAATTTCTATTATCAGATTCTATATATTTTCTAGATTATTATACGTAGTGGAGGCCTGGACTCGTTCCGAAGCTTCTTTAAGAAAACTCAAGGCTTTCGAGATGTGGTATTACAGTCGCATTTTAAGAATTTCATGGATGGATCGTGTGGCTAATGTTGATGTCTTACGTAGAATGGGCAATGGGCCAGGAATGCGAGATTATTAACACACATTATTACCAAAGAGCGCAAACTAGAATATCTTGGCCATGTTATGAGGAATGAACAGAGATTGCTGCTACTCATTCTTCAGGGCAAAGTATTTGGAAAGAGAGGACCAGGGAGAAGAAGAATATCTTGACTTCAAAACCTAAGAAACTGGTTCAATACATCGACAGACGATTCCGAATAGCAGCAAACAAAGTTAGGATAGCCATGCTGATCGCCAACATCCAGAATGGATAAGCACCGTGAGAAGAAGAAGAATATGTCATTTTAAATTATTCTTCTTCATGTGCCTCGTCCGTTGCGGACATTGGCACGTTAGTCCAAACCATTGGCGTAAGTTTTCAAGCCATGAGTGTCTTCTTCTTCTAGGTCCACGTTTGCTCTCTATTTTACTCATTGTCAGTTGCAGTATACGATATTTATCATGTCTCATAATATGATTGAGGTATTCTGGTTTCCGTTTTTTAATTGTGAAAGAGATTTCTTATTTTTGTTGTACCTCAATACCTCTACGTTGGTGGTGTGAGTCGTCCAGGATATTTTGAGAACAGGTCGGTACACCCACATTTCGAATTCCTCGAGCTTTTTCATTAATGTTTCCGTTATTGTCCAGGCCTCTGCTCCATACAGCAAGACTGGAAATATATCATTTTAGCAGCCGTATTTTTAGTGGGATAGATATTATGTCGATTTTGGTGAATATATTTCTCATGTTGTTAAATGTTGTTCTGACCTTTTCAATTCTAGATCGTATTTCGGTTGTTTGATCCCATTTCGAGTTGACGACTGTTCCTAAGTAAATATACGAGTCAACGTGTTCAAATAATTGGTTTTTTATTTTCAATTGTCTGCCAGGTTTTTGAGTTTTGCTGACCAGCATCCATTTTGTTGTATTTATGTTGAGGTTAAGTCCTCTTTCTTCACTCGCTCTTTGTACCCTATCCATAAGATACTGAAGTTCATCGATACTACTGGCAAGTACGACTGTATCGTCCGCATATCGGATGTTATTTGTCAATTCTCCATGATTGTTATGCCTTCGTTTGCTTCATCCAGTGCTTTTTTAAACATTTGTTCGGAGTTAATATTAAAAAGGAGAGGGGAGAGAACACATCCCTGTCGCACACCTTTTCTAATATCAATTTTCTCTGTGGACGCATTGTCGACTTTTACCCTGGCTGTCTAATTTAATATTAAAAATAAATATTCTAAAAAAGACAGGTTTTTTTGGTGAAATTTTCTAACTGCAAGATGAATAAACAAATTACGCGTACATGTGAAATGAAAAGCGCTATAGGTAAGCAGCAGTGTGATAAAGAGCGTATATCGATAGCTGTTTGTGTCCTCTATCGCAGCGAGTCCGTTTGCTCGAGCAAAATCACGTGACTTGGCGATACCCTTGTTGTTATGCCTCAAAATGTTGGAGGTATTATTATATATTTTACATTTTTAAGTAACTTTTTATTAATTAAAGGAAAATAATACGTACTTTACAATAGATTTTGCAAATATGATAGACGGACTTGCTGCAGGTATACGCTCCTTCTCACGCTGCTGCTTACCTATAGTGCTTTTCATTCACATGCACGCGTAATTTGTTTGATCACTTGGCAGTTAGACAATTTCACCAAAAAAACCCTGTATTTTATAGAATATTTATTTTCAACGAAAACATTTCGTTTATAAATTCGCAAAAGTGTGTGTGTTATTGCGTTGCCGCTCCTGCAATACACAGATCAGATTTATCGATGGATTCGTATGTAGTTTTTTCTTCTGAATCCAAATCTGAAAACGGCATTTCGATATTTCTAACCGTTTTCGAAATAATCGACCTCAAAGTCTAAAATGTGACGTCACAATCGTTTTATTTTCTGCCGACACACTACACGTCCAGCTGAAATCGTTGCTATTAAGTAGGCTAGTTTTTTTTTAATTTCGATTTGTTAAGCAAAGCATAGGTTATTTACATTTGAGTTTGACACTTCGTGAATGTCAAACTAAATTTTAAATTAAGTATTTATAATACATTAATGACATTTGATAGTGAATTTAATTATTATATAAAATAAATAAGATGTTCAAAAATACAATTTGACTATATTTTAAAAGCAATAATTTATTAACAGCTTTAAAAAGGTTTATACGAGTATACGGCCTCCCCTTTATGATAAATGGACTGTTCCATTTGCTATGAAATTAAAATATAGTCGGTTCGCTAAACTCGACACAACTGGCTAGTGATTTTAGCACGTAATTTTTTTTGTTTTTTGCGAATTTTGCCAAAATTGGAAAAATTACTAACTACTTAGTAATTATTAACTAATTAGTAATCATTTTTTTTTGCTAAATTTTCAAAATTATTGACTAAAATCACTAGCCAGTTGTGTCTGAGTTTAGCGAACCGACAGTATATGAAATAATATTGTTTGGTATAAAAAATTATGGTCTGATATGAGTGATATGTGCAATTACATCCTCCTAACGGAAAAAAAATTTGAAGATTTTTCTCAAATTATGGATACCAACAACATTTTAATTTATAACTCTCTTATTTTTAATTTGACGAAGAAAAGTTATTCTTCATAAAAAGCTCTTCATGTTCTAACATTTATGATGTAACCATCATATATAAAATTTTATTAATTTTATACGAGGTATATAAAAAATATGAATTTCGATCAAGAGTAAACTACCTTTATAGTTCATAACATTTAAATTAGAATGATATAATTGCACATTAAAACATAATTATTAATTCTAAACTACTTTTCATATTAGCAATTTTCAATATTATCAATTAAAATACGTAAATAAACAAAGTTTTCGTTATGATAATGCTCGCATTTTCAGCTTGTTAATATTAAAAGTACCTTGTCAAAATAACAATTGCACCCCTTTGTTCGGAAAGAAAAAATACATATTGTAGCTATGTATGTATAGGTGTATATTTTATACTGGTTAGTAGTATGTACAGATTCAGATGCAATCTTCTCAAGTTCAGATGTACCCCCTGAAAATAATCCTGGGGCACCCATGTAAGCATCTTGCAGAGTTAAAATCTCTCGCAAATCGCCTGGCCTGTTTATTTTCTTTATATTTGAATATTTAAATTTACTTTAAAGTCACGTCAATGATATTTTTTGTAATAACAATTTTTACCCTTTTTTTAACTTTGGGGGTATTTTTGGGAAAAATAACCGCTACCCTCCAGCCAGACCGGCATTTTTGTATTAGGCTATCATGAAAGAGTCACCTGAAAAAATTTCAGGTTGTCTAAAATACCTACTCAAAAATGTCTAACAGCTCTCGGACCATTTATTTATATTTCCATAACATTATATCTCTGCTTGTCGATACTATATTGTCGTTATAGGCGAGCGGCAGGCACCCCCAAAATGACCAGGTACTGACCACGGAGAGGTGAATGGCCAATTTTAGTCCTACTGTATGTTTTTGATGGTGCTGAAAACGAAAATGAGGTTTATTCTGAATTTTATGTGGGGGAGCATTGCCAAAATTTCAATTTTACCCTAAAAATAAAAAAAATGTAATCACGTTTTTTTTGCGTTTACCTGCGTGGGACTAGCAACCTCACCATCATTCCTCATGCTATTTGAAACACCGCAAGGTGCCCTTTGCTCCACTTGGAGATGTATGATATATGATGATGAAAGGCAAAACAACGTGATTTCATTTTTTTTATTTTTAGGGTAATATTGCGATTTTGACAATTATTATTCCTCCAGATAAAATTTAAAATAAATTTCATTTTCGTTTTCAACACCATCAAAAATATAATGTAAGACCAAAATTATCCATTCACCACCCATGGTCAGTATCGCGAAAAATAAGCGCTGTTTTGGGGATTGCTAATGTCGATATTAAAAGTTGCACTATTTTTTTCCAATCAAACATTTGGATCTAAAACTTTCCAGAAAACTTATTTGTACTCTATACTTTAATATAAACGTAATTAAAAAGCTAAATTTCAAACTTCGTCACAGAACTTTTGCGATTGAACTTTGCAATGCACAAATCTTAACCTTTTACTTTAAAAAATTCATAGCCTTTATCAGAATAAGACTGAAAGCTTGAATCAGGTACCGTTGTCTTTAGAAATGTTAGAACTATAAACTGTAAAAATTTATAAACTATTAAAATGGACCAGAGTATTAGCGAGGTAAACGGAAAAAAAACGTGATTTCATTTGTTTATTTTTAGGGTAAAATTACGATTTTGACAACGTTCCCCGACATAAAATTCAAAATAAACCTCATTTTCGTTTTCAGCACCGTCAAAAACATACAGTATGATTAAAATTGGCCATTCACCTCTCCGTGGTCAGTATATCGAGAAATAAGCGTTTTTTTGGGGGTGTGCCGCTCGTCTATTATGATTATATGCGAGCCCTAACAGCTAAATGTTCGGACAAACGAAAATGTATTGAAAACATTCTTCTTCACGAGCCGTGCAAAAAACGAGATCAAAAATACGTTAAAGTTTATCATTATATACTGAATTCGCTCAGTCGAGATTCATTTTGACACATTCGGAATAGGAAACATTACAGCACAAAAATTCCTACCTCACACTATTAACTGCTCAAATCAACTTAATCTTTCATTAGAAAAAGAAGAATTATTGGAAATAGTGGGAGTGTATGCTAAACTCATAAAATTTTGTGTAATTTATTTCTACAAAATATTTTTATTTTGTACAATAAATTATGTTCTGATTTGTTATCAATACATTAGAATGGAGTAAATAAATAATTATTAATTGTCGTAAGGTTTATGTTATTTATGTCTGTTTATTATTAATAATATTGGATATGAGCAGGTATGTTTGGTTGTGTAGTAATTTATAGTTACGTCTAGCAACCTAACTTCCCAAAAAATAAATTACCAACGTCACTAGACAGTTGTGTCTCAGATTAGCGAATCGACAGTAATAAAATACTGAAATGACTTGGTTTCTATAAACTTTGAATTGCAGAGTTAGCTGAAAATTAAACGAAAATATTGCCCAATATCTTGGCAACTAAATGTTCGGACACGTTTAAGACATTACTATGTATTTAAATATGGGATTATACCTCCACGCTCCTTTACAACCTCAGCAATCCTGTTTGGCATTATTCTTACTAAGGATTGTGGTCGAAAGGAAGGGTCGAAAATTTCCCATATTATTCACCTAACTTTCTCTTCAAGTCGGCCACGGTTCTCTGGGGATCATTAGCCAATTTCTGTTTTGTCTTATACCATAATGTCTCACTAACATTAAGGTTTGGACTGTTCGAAGGCCATAATGGGGCATTTAGACGGGCCACTAAAATTGCATATTTTCGGCAATATTTAGTAGAACTATTGCTCAGCGATATTTGAGGAAACAGATATATACATATTTACGTATGGCCTGTCAACAATAATAAAAAATATTTACTGCAATATTTCCAGCCATGCTTGTTGCATTATATTTCCGTTTTAGACGAAAAATACCTTTGAAGTATTGACGAGACGAAGTCAAAAATAAAGATGACCGATACATAGAAAAGAAAAATAAAAAGCAGAAAATGTGGATATTTTTTTAAGTAAACGCGAAACAATGAGTAATTTAACTATGGAAATAATGCTAGATTTGTTTAAGAATTTTACAAGGATGTCAAAAGTGATTTCTAACTATTGTTGAAACGTTGAATTATCCACGTCTGTCCGTCCGTAAACACAACTCCTCTGTCATTATACCAGTAGGGGAGTGCAATTAGAACGAGAAGATACAATGTTTCGGAAAAAATCAAACAAGGTTATATTTTTCTAAAACTTTTTTTGTTAGTTTATAAATATGTTAAAGTAAAAAGTTCTACTCACAAATTTCGCCGCTAATTGTTTATTAATTGTTTAAACAATAACAATTGTTTTGTATAAATAATGTTAAGAATATGGGTGAATTCAACATTTTATTTTGATAAAAAAATGTTTTTATTTTAGTTTTGATTATGCTGAACCCGAATCAGACATTACAATTTGCAAATTCAAAATGGCGGATTCAAAATGGCGGATTTTTTCCTAAAATTCCTTAAAAAGCAGTTGTAAAATCCGAATTTTTTTTATAAAACGTGTTTGTTTACATATATGTGGATATTTTTGAGAGGTTGCTGAACCTGAATCAAATTTTGATAATTTAAATTATAAAATGGCAGATCCAAAATGGCGGATAACTTAAAAAATAGTTGTAAAATCATAATTTCTTTACAAAATGTATTTATTTCTACATATATTTATTTTTGAGAGCTTTGATAAACCTAACTTAAACGTTAACATTATAAACTATAAAATGGCGGATCCAAAATGCGGATTTTCTAAAAAGAACATAAAATAGAACATTTTTCTAAAACATTTATTGTCTTTATTTTTAACGGGTTGTTGAATCTGAATTAAAGATTAAAAATTTAAATTTCAAAATGGCGGATCCAAAATGGCGGATATTTAAATAAAAAACAAGTAGAATCCAATTAAACAAATATGGAATTTCATTCTTAAAAAAAAGATAAACAAATAATTTTCACAAAAATATTAAAAATTAAAATGTATTAGAAAGAAAGAACCAATTATTCAAAATCTATCTCTTCAATATTCAAAAAATTGTTGCAATGGAATCATAAATAAAAATTTATTCTTAGTAAAAAGCTCTGCATATTCTAAAACTTTAAATGCAATCATAAAATATCAATTTTGTACAAGATATGTCAATAAATAAAAATTTCAGTTAGGAGTAAAATACCTATATTTTTCATAATACTGAAAATTGTTATTATGGAAAGTTGTTCAGAATTAAAAACGATGTGTCAATATGCAATTACACTTTTATGCAATTTTTTTACAATATACCTCGTATAATATTGATAAAATATAATATTTTATATTTGCATATTAATTGTTAGACCATGCACAGCTATTTATGACGAATAACTTTCTTCATAAAATTAATAATAAATCAGTTATCATAAATAATAAGTGAAAATTTAATGATGTTTGGTATAATTAATTTGAAACAATATTAAAAAAAAACAAATTTTCGATTAGAAGGATATAATTACATATTGGAACATAGTTTTTAATTCCAAACAACTTTTCTTTATAAAAATTTTCGATATTGTGAAATATAAAGGTACTTTACTCTTGTGTGAAATTCATATTTTTTGACATACCTCGTACAAAATTAACAAAATTTTATATTTAATGGTTGCATCTTATGTTATATACGATGCAGAGTATTTTATAAAGAATAACTTTTTTTCGTAAAACTGATATTAAAAAAGTTATCAATAGGTTCCAAGTTACGCAGACATACTGTATAAGAGCTAAAAAAATTTTTTTTGTTGAACATTTAGTATTTTTGAAGCTTATTATTAAATTAATTTTAGGTAAGTTTTACAGAAAAAAGTTTTGATCACTCTGTATATACATTTTTTCAGCTGGTAATTTTCGGTTTTTGTATTACATTTTTGTTATCTTTCTTAGTTTTCTCAAAAAGAAATTGTTTATTTCATTTTTAATCTAAAATAATTCAGTGTTTTTTAAAGATTACATCCTAGGCTTTAAAAAAATATTAAAAAAATTGTATTAGATTTATTCAAACTTGAGTAATACCGTCTTAAAGTGGTGGGAATTCTGTAGAACTACTAAGTTTTCAAAAATTACATTTTTTGAGACAGCGTATTATTTGAATTAAATTTTTGAGATTTTTTTTTAATGAAACATCGTTTAGTAAGATGATTGAGAGGTAAGTTGTGCAAATTTGAGAGCTTTGTAAGTAAAATTGTATTAGTTACACATTTTTAAATCATTTTTAAACAAAATTCATGTAAGTCTCACTTTCCGCCCACACCGTACTTATGTCCATACATTTTATTTCTTTTTATTGCAACCATAAGATAGCTTATTTTATCATCTTTCATGTCCAATTTGTAAAATTTCGTTTGATCCATTAGTTAAAGAATTACATTTAAAAAACTCAACCGTGCCCTTCTTCCAACGCTAGTTTACATTGCGCCAATGTGTGTGAGAAGGGTGACTTTAGCGTTATAAATAAAAAATTACAGAAGCTAGAGATTTAATTTTAGAAAAATCTTTATATAAGGTTTTTTTGTAAAATTTTCTGAATTTTTCAATGGTCAAGTCAGTTTTTTTCTAAAAATTATATTTTCGGAGTTATTTAAAAAACATCTAACTTCGCTGTTCATTTGTTTAATAAAAAATGAAGCACCCACTTCTCGAGTAGAACTTTTTGATATGTTGTTTATTAAACATTTCTTAATGAAATTACAAAAAGTTTTATCTTGTTTGATTTTTTCCGAAGTGAAAATCTAAATGCACTCCCCTACAGGTAGAATAACGAAATGAGGTGTCGAATTAAAGCTTATCATCCAATGATGGCACTAAAGGTGAGCAATTTGAACTAGGACTAGAACCTAGGTCTTAGAAATATAACCGGAAGTACTGTTTTAAAGTCGCTGAAGAATACTAAAGACGAGAACAAATATATATATATATATATATATATATATATATATATATATATATATATATATATATATATATATATATATATATATAAAACAAGGCTGAAATATTGGGGTAGCAGCAATCTCAAAGAAAACTCTTTATAATAGTTCCAAGCTTTCGAAAATGTTTATTTTCATCATCAGGGAAACTACAATCATAAATAGAATTTTTTTTTAAATGTTTCCTAACTGTTCAGCAAATATTATATACCTGTTATATATATATATATATATATATATATATATATATATATATATATATATATATATATATATATATTTCCTGTTTCAAGACTGTCTGTCCGTCCGTCTGCGAATATAACTACTCTGTTATTAATACAGATAGAATGACAAATAAGGTGCCGAATGAAAGCTTATAACCCAAGGATGGTACTAAAGATTAGAATTTTGACCTCGGACTTCAGATTTTGAGTTGCAACCGGAAGTACCGTTTTAAAGTCACAGAAAAAGTATATATAAAAAAAAAGCGATATATTATTAGACGTGCCTTAGTAAGATGAGAATGTATCCTATTGGTTTTTATATCATTTCCGGTTAAAAAGTTCAAAACGGAAGTGTCATATTAGTCACAGAAATAGTACATGTGACATATCAATCGAAGCGTATTGAAAAGTCGAGCTTGAATCTTTAGCTCCGGTTTTGAAGTCATTTCCGTTTAAACAATTATTACCGAAAGTTTAGTAATAATAAGAGAAAATTAGTGAAATTGTAGGTATATGAATTGACGCACAGTTACACGAAGAGTTCAAATATCGACTTCCGGTTCCACTTTTGGTTACTTTGGGTGAAAACCTATGACTTACGAAGTCCAATAATTACTTATTGTGTTTTCATTTGACCACGCATTCATTTTTTCTTTGTATATTTGACAAAACCAAATTAAATTTCAACAGAGTAGCCGAGCAACATGCACTATTTTCCACAGCAGTTCGATTTTATCGGCAACGCATCAGCCACTAACTGCAATAGTGTTCAAATACAGTCGAACCCGCTTATTGGAATAGCCTTCGTGCCAAGCAAAAATATTCCTATAACCGGGATATTCTAATACCCGATCATTGATGACTGGTAGAAATAAGTAGTGTACCTACTGAATAGACCTACATAATAATAGTACATACTATGTATGTACCTACATTTACATTATATTTATATGGTTTTAGGTCCTTTTGTGTCAATGATACAGCAGTGTAACTTATTTTATTAAAAAACCAAATTACATTTTCTGTGCATAAATCTATTAATAAGCATGGCATGTGTGCAATATGCAAACATGTATATATTATCTTATTTAAAATGCATACGCCAAAATTACTTCTCATTTTTTTGAAAAATCTTTAAGTTATACAAATTAGAAAAAATTACATTTAATTGGCCCTCCAGAAATCTTCTTATAATATTACAAACAGTTAGGACTTGCCAAATTGGATGGAATATCTACAAAATCGAAAAAATCTTCATCTTTTGCCTCATCTTTCGCTTTAATATTGAGTTGGGTGGTTTCATTGTTTTGTTCTAAATCTTCAGTATCTTCGAAAACCGATAAATTATCGTCAAAAGAAACAACTCTTAAAAATATTCGTCCTTTATTTTGTCGAATTCTGTGTTTTGATGAATTGGCACATTGGCAGGCAAAAAACGGATTGTTAAAATATTCAAACTCATGTCGGGTTTATGGACAGGGCGGTTATCAATAAAAGAGAACATTTCTATTCTTGTCTGCCATTGTATTGTCGAAGTCAATAAACCATTAACCAATAAAATTTATAACTGCAACGAGGTAGGTCGCAATAGACATTTTTACAAGTTTTGTGAGACAAGTAAAAGTGGGTATTTTATGGCCTGTTGTATTTCGTAAAAGGGCCCAACTGAAATTATCTGAAAAATATAATAACCCAGACATAATTTTAATTTTTTTGGAAAATATGAATAAAAAGTTGTTCGTCCACTTGAATAATATTCGATTAAGCGATATTAATTAAAGCGATAATTAATTAAAACGTATTCCTATAAGCGGATAAATTTATTAAGGAGTAAATAGAAACGTTTTGGGACCTCAAATTGCTATTCCTTAAACCGGGATATTCCTATAACCGGTACTCTAATAAGCGGGTTCGACTGTACCAGCATTATTTCGGCCACATGGCTCGGTCATACGGAGATACTTTCATTAGATGCTGCAATGTTGCCAGCAACATACCGAATATATATTGCCGGCAACATATTGCTTTAAAAACTAGCCCGTCTAAATGCCCCTTTAAGGTTATTGACTCTAATACTCTCTATACTAATAACATGCATTATTTCTTTTAGGAAAAACAAGAAAAAACAGCAAGCAAGAAGAAAAGGCACCAAAGATGCACAAAACCGGGGAATCCCCAAAAATAGACTCTTCTAAAAAAGAAACACCTAAAGAAGAATCTACAAAAAAAGAAAAATCTAAAATAATTGATTCAGCTAGAAATGCTAGTAATAAAGTCAAAGATTCTGCAAGAAATGAGAGTATTACTTCTTCTGAAAAGAAAGATGAACCAGAAGAAAATAATACAAATAAACAACGAGAAGACGATGGACCAAATTTAGAACAAAGTAAAGATCTTGAGGATACGCCAAAGTTAGGAAATCATTTAACTTTAAACGAAGGTTTAAACACTACAATTACTAATGAAATTAACAAGGAAACTGACAACGTAGAGGATAAAAACATAGCCATTGTGGACGTAAATAGCAATCGGAATTTACCAAGACCCAAATCAGCACGACCTAAAAGTGGTGATTTGGACAAAAATAAAACTACAACTAAAGAGTACGTTCAAACCCAAAATGAACCATCCAAAATGTTAGAAGCGACTGGTAAGTAGTTTTAGGTTAAGAAAAATATACTTGTTTTGCTGGGAAAAAATTTTCAACTTTTGCATTAGCATAAAATCGGTTAATACT
Organism: Diabrotica virgifera virgifera; assembly: GCF_917563875.1. Taxonomy (NCBI): domain Eukaryota; kingdom Metazoa; phylum Arthropoda; class Insecta; order Coleoptera; family Chrysomelidae; genus Diabrotica; species Diabrotica virgifera. The sequence goes on along the minus strand of NC_065446.1, from coordinate 163,720,043 downwards.
ATTATGTAATGCATACTTATATTATACAGAGTGAGTCTCAATTATCTCGGAAACGGCTTGCACGGTTTTTATAAGTTTTAGTGGGTAAGGGTATTGTGATGCAGCCGATATTATGGTGGCATTTACATTGTTGTCAGATCGTCCATTTTCTGAGAATCTAATCAACTTTCTTATTTCAAATGAATCATCCTGTATATTTGTTGCGTTTTGAAGTCCTTAAGAAATACCGATTATTTTTCATGTTCCATATATCTAAATGCCATAATTTCGGAATTATTGTTACATTTATTAATAAAAAAAAGTGTTTTAAACAAATTATAAAAATCATTAAGTATTCTAAAGCAATCAACAACTCTAAAGTCGATCGTTTTCGAGTTATAAATAAATTAAAACTGAAAAACAAAAACGAAAAAAAGGCCATTTTCAATGCTCAAAAACACTAGTAAAATAGTATATTATTCAACGAGCATGTAATACTCATTACATGCGAGTAGAATACTATACTTTTTCTACGACCTTTTTTATTTTAATTAGTAAAAAATTTAATTATCAACTACTCTGGATTTAAATTATAATAATTTACAAGAATACCTAAATGCTATTTATGGTCCTTTTCATGAGCATTTTTTAGTGCGTCACAAATGATAGAAAAAAAGGTAAGTCTGTGATAATACACATTTATAATATTTATTCTAACATGACATTTTAGTTAAATCTGTCAGTTGTCACATTTTATTTGCAATTTGGCATAAAAACAAATCAATTGTGTTTATTGCTTTTATAAAATGGTATTTTCCTTGATTTGTAGGTATAGTCTTATAAATTGTACAGATTATATCCGTAGATATATTATATAATTCGTAAATATTTTTTTTCAATTATAGCGCCATCTATCGACAACTAGAATAAATGTTATAAATGTCTGTAATCACCGACGTATCTTTTTTTCTGTCACATACAATTTAATGCGTTAGAAAGAAATCGAAAAACTGTGACGCACTGAAAGATGCTCAATGCTCATGAGACAAAGAATACCCCTAGTATTCATCTACCCCTAGTAGATGAATAATTGGTTGCCTACTATTATCAAATTATTATTTATTGTAAAAATACAACTAGAAATAGTCAATATAAGTTCTATTCGTTTCCGAAAAATTATTTAAATTTGTACCTACTGTCAATTAATCTAATAAATAGGAAATGGCTGTTGTCGGTGGACGTATTTCAATAGTTATAAGTTGTAATGTATATTTACATTTAACTATATATAATAATATAACTATACATAATATGTTATAACATATTTAACACAATATAACTTGAAAAATAAACACAATATTAGTTATAAATTCCAATTAACATAAACAAAATGAGCTGTGTCACTTTCACTAAAATAAATGATAAACGTCAAAATTTTTAGTAAACAAGATATAAACGTAAAAAATATACTGACATTGTTACAGTTAAAATTCCTTTAAAAATTTTTCGAAGTTAATTATTGATATAAATTACAATAATTATTGTATTACATGAACAACTTTAAGTATTTTTATTTGCAGTTTATATACGATTAATATTAAAAGTGGCATGCGTTACTTGAATCTAACTTCAGCCCGTGAGTAATGAAATATTACACACGGGTACAGTAATGGGTGCTATTATCTATGAAAAAAATAGCGAATAATGAGCATGTTATTAAACGGTCGTAGAAAAAATATATTATTTTTAAAATAATGCAGTATCCAAATTCAAGGTCAAACTTACTTGTATCAGCTACTGATTACAATTGTTGGCACGTTTTATTCGTAATGGCCATATATCTATGTACATTGGATGAACCACGTCCTGGACGGTCACCGATGCAGTTACACCAGAAAATATGAAGAAAGTCCACGAAATAGTTCTAGCTGATCGTAAAGTTCTCAGTTCTTAGTTCTCAGAGACAAGAATTAGTAAAGATCGCACACATATTTTGAATGAAGTTTTGAATACGAAAAAATTATCCTGCCGATGCGAGCCGCGTTGCTGACTATGGACCAAGAACATGATCTGGTGACCACTTCACAGCAGTGCTTGGACCTTAGGAAGTGCATCCGTCGGACTTTTGGAGTCGATTGGTAACTGTTGATGAAACTTGGATCTCCTACTACACACCAGACAACAAAATTAATGCACGGCACTGGACTGAAGCCGGCAAAAGCGCTCTGAAGCGGCCAAGAATCGATTAATGGTAGGAAAGGTCATCGCCACTGTATTTTGGGAGTTCAAAGGCATATTTAATTGACTATCTTGATCTTGAAAAAGGTAAACTATCGATAGCCAATATGCATTGTGCATTACTGGACAAACTGAAGCAGGAACTCAGTGAGAAACGGCCCCATATGCAGAAGAAGAAAGTGTTATTTCTCCGAGTCACCAGAGCGTTATGACAACGGCAAAAATTCGTGAGTTGGGCTTTGAATTGCTTTTCATCCAGCTTTTTCTCCCGATTTGCCCCCTCCGATTATTACGTGTTCCCAAATCTGAAGAGGTGGCCCGTAAGTAAAATTCACGAACGAATACATAATTGACGAAACAAACACCATTTTGCAGAGCTTTCAGAATCGTATTATTCAGACGGCATAAAGAGATTGGAATATCGAGGGAATCTTTATTAGTATTGTATAACTAGACCCAAATCCAGACATCCAAAGTGAAAGTTATCCTCCAACACCAAATTGTTCTATATGATCCACATATTGTTCAGTAAAAAGTTACACCATTTTGAGCGTCGGGCTTGGGGGGGAGAAGTCGGTAAATTAGTAGTTTTTTACGTTTTTCGTCAATATTCCTAAAACCATGCGGTTTAGCGTAAACAATATTCTACAAAAATGTTCTACATTGAATTTTTAACAAAAAAGGTCCGATGCATATTTGTTTTAAAATCAACGGTTCCGAAATTACGGTGGTAGTATAGTTTAATTGGTCAAAAAAGGCCTAACCCCGTCATCCAAAATAAAAGTTTTCTTCCAACACCAAATTGTTCTGTATGGTCCACACATTGTTCAGTAAAAAGTTACACCATTTTGAGCGTAGGATTTGGAAGAGGGGGAGGGGAGAAGTCGATAAATTAGTAGTTTTTTACGTTTTTCGTCAATATTTCTAAACCTAAGCGGTTTAGCGTGAACAAAGTTCTATGCAAAAATGTTCTACATTAGATTTGAAACGAAAAAGGTCCTATCCATAATCCTTCTAAAACGAATGGTTCCAAAGGTACAGAGGATGTACATGTAGACATTATTGTAATTTTTAGATTTTTCAGTAAACTAAAGCTGAACAGAAATAACTAATGGATTTTATTAAACATCCATATTGTACAATAATATTGTTGTCCAGTCCAATAGAGGATAAGATGCACAACAGATGGTTAGCAGCGTATTTGAAATACTGGAACCAGCGCTGCTGTCAGACAAGCTGTGGTCGCTGTTCACAGCCAGTCTCTATAACTGGGTCGATGACAATTAACGCTACCAACCACCACGGTATGTTTAAACCCAAACTCTCTATTACATCAGATGGTGTGCACAGTGAGTGGTGAGAGATTTGTAGTCCAGGGCGCATCTGTTTAAGATGGACGTTGAGAGGTGACTCATATTTTTTTGCAAAAATGGCTTCGAATTAACTCATATAGTAATAATTGAGTTATCCTCCCACTCAAAAAGTCCGGAACATTGTTTAAATAATCAAAATGTCAAAAAATGAAGGAAAAATTGCTTTCCGAGAAAAGTTGCACCAACAAAAAAGTTGCGTAATTAAATTTCCTACAATAGAAGATTGGTTAAAAATTTTAAAAATTGTCACCCTTGTTGCAAAATAGCAATAATTGCGAAAAAAACCATAAAAAAACAAGTATTCGCATTTTACATTTTTCAACCATGTGCACTACACTTAGGACCTTCATATTTTACCCAGAAAAACTTTATGATATAATAAAATAATACTGTAAATTTCATTGAATTCGGTTCAACAGATTTTCGACAATAAATTTTGCAATCCAGCTTTCGCAAAAAAAAAATAATTTTTTAAAATGTTGCAGGACTGAAAATAAAGAAGATAGCAAGTTGAAATTTTTTTACATATAGGTACAAGAATACTATACCTTTCACTTGCAATTTGGAAAATTAAAATCGGTTAGCTACCACGGCGTCAGGAATTTTTTTAAATAAGCATTAATTTTTGGTGCTACGCGCAGGACAGCGGTGTTCGATTCACACAAGTTGATTTCCACCAAAATTTCTTCCAATCTTTATCTAATATATTATTTTCTTACTCTATATTTTGTTGTATTTTAATATTTAATTCCACAAAAATCAAACTAATTTGATTATTGTTCGTGAAATATTGTTTAAACAATTGCATGTGTTTAAAAATAATAAACTTTTATTCTCTAAGTTAAAATATATGAACAAAGAAAATTTTTGCTAAAAAAAGTGTTATTTCAAAGGAGTATTATGTTTTTATTTTGCAATAAACAAATTTATTTACTTATATCGAAATGTACTAAAAATTAAAATTTATCAATTATTATCAAAGGTCATTGGAATGCCCAATCAGAGCAAACGTATCCGCTGTCCTGCGCGTAGCACCAAAAATTAATGTTTGTTTAAAAAAATTCCTGACGTCGTGGTAGTTAACCGATTTTAATTTTCCAAATTGCAAATGAAAGGTGCAGTATTCTTCTATATGTAAAAAAAATTCAACTTGCTGTCTGCTTTATTTTTAGTCCTGCAACATTTTGAAAAAAATTTTTTTTTGCGAAAGGATTGCTAAATTTATTTTGCAAAATATTTAACCGATCTTAATTAAATTTACAGTATTGTTTTATTATATCATAAAGTTTGTCTGGGTGAAATATGAAGGTCCTAAGTGTATCATAAATGGTTGAAAAACGTAAAATGCAAATACTTGTTTTTTTATGTTTTTTTCGCAATTATTGCTATTTTGCAACAAGGGTGACAATTTTTAAAAAATTTAACTAATTTTATATTGTAGGAAATATAATTACGCAACTTTTATGTCAATGCAACTTCTCTCGGAAATGAATACTTTTAAAGTTATAATTAAAAAACGAAGAAAAAATCGAATTTTTCATTAATTTTTTGAGATTTTGATTATTTAAACAATGTTCCGGACCTTTTTGAGTGGGAGGATAACTCAAATATTATTATACAAGTTATTTTCAAGTAATTTCTGCAAAAAAATATGAGTCACCTCTCAACATCCAAATGTACTAATATTTTTACAGATGCGCCCTGGTCTATTGAGGAAATATTTTAATATGAACTAGGTGCTAGGTGTATGTCAATCTTTGTTCGACGAATCTGGCTTGATGAGAAAAGGAAGCAAATCTTCATGTCAAAGAATCATCATGTACTCTAGATCCCGCGAAAATGACATACATCATTGATGGAGGTCTCCTCCTTCATCGTGTTGTCTGGCGACGCCTAGCTACCTCCAAGCAGATTTGCGAGCAATACAGAGACTATGTAATAATTACTCATTACGGAACAGCGACTGTTGTATCTGATGGATACCAGCAAGGAAATCCAAAAAATAAAACACCTACGCAGGGCATGTTCTAGCACTGAAGTGAAAGTTGAAGACTCAATCCATTTAAATATAAACTAAAGTGAATTTTTAGCTAACGCTAACAACAAAATGGGCTTTATTTCAGTTGTTACAGTGCACTTGGAATGATGTGGTTGCACAGTTCATCAAGCATCGGGTGACGCTGACTTATTAATAGTTTTAACAGCAATTGATGAAGCGTAGAAAGACTGAATTCAGCCGGAAAAGTTTACACTATTGCTGACATTCAGCGAGACATTGGGAATATGAAAGATGTACTTGCAATATACGTTTTTACAGGATGTGACACAGTATCCGCTATATACAAGAAGGAGAAAATTACACAGTATAGGAAAGCGCAAGCTAACGACGCTCATCCTAGTAAACTTCTAGTCTTCAACGACCCTAAAGCCAACTCCAGTGCAGTAGCTAACACCGAAAAGCATTTCCTTTTTGCGATGTTTGATGCCAGGAACATGGAAGATCTAGATTGTTTTCGCTACCAGTCTTACTTAAAGGCTATTGCAAATCAGCCTACACATTGTTTGCTCAAGGTTGCTGCACTACCCCCCACTTCAGGAGTTTCCAGCCAGCATTAGTTCAGAACCTACCACTATGTACAGCAGTGGCTGAATGAGAAGAAGAATCCGCTCGAGTGGGTTTGGAAGAAGAATAACGAACACCTGACACCAATTACAACAGTACGTGCTGCAGCTCCCGAGGAATTACTTTCCCCGTAGTGTGTATGTAATTGCAAAGACGAATGCATCCGTAACTACGAGTGTCGAAAGAGTGGTCTAAACTGTTCAAAAATTATGTAGAAATTGCTCAGGCCTATGATTTAATAATAGGGACACAACCATCATAGACGAAGATGTAGAAGACGAGAATGTTGAAGTTTAAGAGGACTGAAACTGACGAATAAGTTTACTTGAAACTCATTATAATCATCATTATTATGCAAGAAATATTTTGGGTATTTAAAATTATTTTGTTGGAATTTACTGTTGGAAAGATATTCATACGACATTGTCCATAGAAAGTTCATAGTGGGTTTCTCCGTATCACAGGTATATATGGCCTATGCGCCTATGCCTGTAGAAGCCTCTTGAAGGTGGTGTGGTTGACGTTCCTTTAAGGGCTTATCAGTAACATTCCCCTGGCCACTGAAATAGCAAATTCTATTTAGAAAACACAATCCTGTTAAAAAAAAATAGTTTTTCTACGACCGTGCTTAAACAGCCACTTTCTAGCACGCATTTCGTTTCCGAAAGTTGCACTTTCCCGCACGGCGTGCGTGAAAGTAAATTTTTCCGCACGGCGTGCGTGAAACTAAATTTTCCCGCACTGCGTGCGGGAAAGTAGAATACCTTCTAATATGGCATTATAATATACTATAATACTGTTAAACTAATATTTAGATTTATTTACTAATTTATTTCAAATTTTATTGTGTTCATGTTTTAATGAAATTAACGCAATAATTCGATGAAATAAAATTATTTTGACATAATATTTAAAAGTCAAATCAGTAGACAATTACAATGGTTTTAAATCGTTGTCATGGAAACCAATATCGTCGTCGTGGTAACCCATTATATTGAAAGTTTGGTTTTGACAACTTTGTCAAAGAATTAATTTGTGTACTTTCACTCCTAAATAAAAATTGATATGACTCTATTTTTTGTGGCTTTTTTCCAAACGTACGGCCTTAGAAAAAATATTGTTCCTAACTCATGCGGAAAGTGTCTTCCCCGCACTCGACTGCTTGCCCGAACTCCTCTATCGCGTCGTTCGGGTCAACGGCAGTCTCGTGCGTGAAAGTATGACTTTCCGCACTAGTTAGGAAAATAACTATTCCTCAGTAATTTGCCCAAAAAATATAAAAATGTGGAAAACCTCCACTTTACACCTTCCGCAACTCCGGAACCCTTGTTTTTAGAACAATTATGCACCAGACCTTTTTCGTTTAAAATTAAATGTAAAACATTTTTGTATAGAACATTGTTTACGCTAAACCGCATAGTTTTAGAAATATTGACGAAAATGTAAAAAACTACTAATTTACAGATTTCTCCCCCATCTCCCCCCCCCCAAACCCGACGCTCCCAACGCTCAAAATGGTGTAACTTTTTACTGAACAATATGTGGACCATATAGAATATAAAACAATGGGTTATGCCTTTTTTTGGATCAATTGTATCATACTATATAGGTCTGGATCCCGCGTATGAAAAAAAAGTTGATTAATAGCAAGCTGAAAGTTTGTTAATAGCTTAAGGGTGTCTAGTCGGACAAACTTTGATATATGGGAACACTGGAACAGGGGAAGTTTTAATTGTGGAACAGGTTAAAAATTTGGAACGGTCAGACCACGCAAACGGCACATGTATTTTGTCCGACAGACCAGACTTAAACTCTCCGAACAGAGATTACACTCTCATGCAAAAATCAGACTGCTATTTATCACCAAATGGGCGTTTTAATGAGTAGAACATGTCAAATGACAGGAATTATGACAGGTGATAAATAGCACTCTGATTTTTGCATGAAAGTTTAATCTCTGTTCGGAGAGTTTAATCTCTGTTCGGAGAGTTTAAGTCTATTCTGTCGGACAAAATAAATGTGCCGTTTTCGTGGTCTGACCGTTCCAAATTTTTAAATTGTTCCACAATTAAAACTGCCCCTGTTCCAGTGTACCCATATATCAAAGTTTATCCGACTAGACACCCTTAAGCTATTAACAAATTTTCAGCTTGCTATTAATCAACTTTTCTTTCATACGCAGGATCCAGACCTAATACCCTATTCCACGAACATACGACTGTTGTGGATTATCTCGACAACGAATATTTTACTGTGCAAATTATGAAGAACGAAAGTAAATTGCAAAATACATTGTTGTTTATTGGAACAATTATTAGAGCCATTTACTTTCGCACTTCTTATGTTGCACACTAAAATATTCGTTGTCGCGATAATCCAAGACAGTCGTATATTCGTGGAATAGCCCATATATTGAGCTAAAAGGAGGCTAAAATAAAATAATTTTTTGGAAAAGATTTTTTCATTTCAATGCATCAGTGGCGGCTCATGACCTTAGTATGCGGGTAGGCGACACATATACTTTAATATATACTCTATACTTTACTATACTCTACATATTATACTATACTCGTATACCTATATACGCAGTTTGTCGCATTTAAGATGAAGACACCCCTATATTGCGACTATCAAAATAAATACAGATTTAAAATTTTGCAGTCAAGCAAGTGTGATGTTTCACATTTTTAAGATAGTCACCACTGGCGAAGCGTCCATATAACCACTGTTACCATTCGTAACAGTTGAAAAATTTGCAAATAAATATATTATTACGACTACTGTGAAATAATTCCATTTTTTTGCCAACAAGACGCACGAAAATATTGGCGAGTTTATGCGAGTCGACTGCAGGTCGAGGTTACTACGTTGTTACCACTTTCAAATGTGGATACATAGGCATGATGCTCCATCGGCTATCGCTCTGACGGCTCTTGTCTGAAAATTTTGAAAGGCAAAGACGTGGGCGCGATGTGGGGCTGTGGGTTAGTGGTTTGTTACCACTTTTTGTATTGGTAACTACTCGAGTAATACCATACCTAACAGTGTGCGTACAGTTAAACATGGATGAGTGTCCTCGTTTTTTTTTGAATTTTTGACACTATGATTATTCAACTTAAAAATAGGTTTTATAATTTAAAGCATCTAGAGTGTTCGGCACAATTTATGAATTTGACAATTTTAAAAATTATACAAAAAGTTCCCAGGCCTTTCATCAATTATTTGTAAAGTTATATGGACAAAAATTTGACACAGTAAAGTTAAAAAAAGAATTGAAATGTACAAGAATTGTATCAATATTAAAGTCTTCAGGACTTAATAATCCATTTCAGGAATTGGCAAACCTATTTTTAACAATCCCGGCTATAAGTGCATCCGTTGAAAGAAGTTTTTCAACAATGAAGTGGAAAAAAGCATGCCAAGTAAATACCCAGTTGCAAGATCGACTGTCGTCATTTTCTTTAATTTCCATTGAGAATCCCTTTTTAAACGGATTAATGACAAAACCCTCTTTATACGATAGTTATTAACATTTTTGCCAATAAAGTAGGTAAACATAAACTTATATTTGGGAGGTTCAAAATAATTTTTTTTAAATAATATTTTTACATCTGGTTTTGGTAACACTTTAGAAAAAGTCACGCGTCGCCATTGATAGTCATAGTCAACTCAAATTTAAATTTTAAACGCTATTTACTGCAAATGTACAAACAGGACGAATTTTCGATATTTTGCTTCGCGTTAGAGATATCGGAAAAAGTTATTTGGAAAAGTTGTTCCAAATATTATTCTAACCCCACGTACCAAATTTCATGACAAAATTCGCACTTTTAGTTTTTTCAGTATTTGTAGTCCGGATTCTAAAACATACAATTGGCTATCCCGAGATGCAGCTCGAGATAACCATTATCAAAGGCGCAAAAAATGTAGCCTAACCTAGCCCCAAAAAGTTCCCGGAAATTCTCATCCACTACGACTAGACAAGCCACAGTTACAGCGCTGTGCTTAGCGTAAAGAATGAGAGACGCATGACGCATATCATTCTGTTCTGTTGTTTCGGCGGATTTGAAAAGTACCTGACTTGGGTAGTGCCATAATAGAAGTGAGTAGCACTACTACGAGGAGCGTACAATAATTACAGAAGAGAAATTAAAAAGTAGCTTTTTTATTTTAAATACTTACGTATTGTGTCAAAATTTATAAATTACAATTTTGAAATAAGTAATTTATATTAATAAATAATTTATTATTGTATTGTACATTTGAAGAGGTTAGGCGGCGACTACCTTGCCTAACCCGACTGGCCGCCTCTGCAATGCATCTTACTCATCATACTATCTAGTAATTATTCAAATTAAAATATTAATAACTTTCCATTTAAAAGAAATCTTTAGACAATTATATACATTACAGATTCAGCTCCGCCTAAACCAGTACCTTCTTTACGCCCCAAAAGCTCCCTACGTCCTCCCAGCGTTCGCCCGTCAAGTGCTCGTCCCGGGGCTCCACGGTTGAGGATAGACTCTGCTCTGCCCATGCAAGAAGCGGTACCGATGGGAACTATCAACGTAATAGTAGAAAACGTCGATGCGTCTGCAGCAGACGAGGAAGAAACTGTGGTCATAGAAACGGTTTCAGTAGATCCAGAAGGTCCTACTGAAATACCGCAGGTAGATTTGGATAACAAAGGACACCTAGTAGAGCAGATCTTGGAGCAAATCGAAGAAAAGAATGTAGAAAATAAGAAAAAGACTGGTATAGATTGGGATAATAATGGTAAGTAAATTATAGAGCCACCAAAAAAATCGTAATTAAGGTTGGCTGTGAATTTCCTTATTTATAAGAGTTGACATTGTCAATTTAAATTTTGGTTAGGCCTAGATTTTTAACAATTTAGAGAAAATTAAGTAAAAATCGTATTTAGCACATCTAGTGCAGTCACTAAAGGTTTTCACCTCTAGTTTCGTTGAACCTTTATCGATTTTCATTAAAATTAGTGAGTAGGTACTTAAGGGGTAAACTAGGTCTTGCGGGTAAAAAAAGTGACTTTTTAAAAAAATTATATCTCGAAAACTAAAAATTATTTTTATTTATAATTGGAACATGTAAAAGTATAGTGCTTAAGGTACTCTGAAAAAAATTTTCAGCCAAAAATATTCATTTTTGTAAAGTTGACTGCAATTTTTCGACAACAGCCCTTTTTTTGAGGTGGGCAGCATAACTAAGTCCAGTCTCATCTGACATCAAAAATTCAAAAAGTTTCTTGTAGTTTATACTCTGGCTAGTGAATGAACGAAGGAATTAAAAAAAATGAAATTTGAAGATTTTTCCTAAGTTTAAACACATTTTCGACCCCAATTTTTCTCGTTTTTTCAAAACAACAACTTCACCTAATAAAAATTCCTTCGTTCATTCACTAGCCAGAGGTATAAACTACAAGAAACTTTTTAATTATTTGATTTCAGATGAGACTGGACTTAGTTATGCAGCCCACCGCAAAAAGGGCCGTTATCGAAAAATTGCAGTCAACTCTACAAAAATGAATATTTTTGGCTGAAAATTTTTTTGAGAGTACCTTAAGCACTATACTTTTGCATGTTCCAATTACAAATAAAAATAATTTTTAGTTTTCGAGATATATTTTTTTTTAAGTCACTTTTTTTACCCGCAAGACCTATGTAACCCCTTAAAAGACTTAGTAGTTAACTTACGCTTTTACCCTGGGGGTGAATAATTCCAAAATCAATAGAGAGACAAATTCTAAGCAAAGTTTGCTAAATCAAGTTTTTAAAATAAATCAGTACTTTTTGACTTATTAAAGATCAAAGATTTTAATTTTTTGTGAAAAATTGCATGTTTTAAAGCGGTTTTTCATAAATAACTCAATAACTATAAGTTTTTACAAAAAAGTTAACAGTATCAACATTGAAGATAATAAAAATCGAATAAATTCCTTACTTGAAAAAGCTTTTAATATTAATTCAAATCTAAAGTACTCAAATCTAAATATTCGTATATATTATCATAAGAGAGAAAATTGTGCCTGCAATATTTTCGACTGACAGTTAAATCACGAGACGTGAGTCGAGTGATTTTGTCAAAATTTCCTAAGCGAAAATTGCTAAAAGGCAACAAACTTGAATAAAACCAGAAGAAAAGTTTACCGGTAAATAATTTTGTCTCGAATGATATTCCTCGACAAGACTATTTCACGAGACAATTATATAATGCACCATATCAACGAAACATAATCTGTATCCCGAATCAAGTACGTGCCTCCTAGTGGCGGGATACGGGCAACAATACATTGGCTTATAGGGCAGTCCTTACAGTAGGGATCCTGGCCAATACAGAAAAATGCAGGCGGGTGTGGGGTAATACTGCACTTTGGTTGCATTGGTGGTGTATTGGCTAAACGTGCAGGGCAGGGTATGGAGCTGAAAGAAAAGGCATTCAGGCATCAAATATCCAAAAATCTTTTCAGGCCATAATAATGAAAAGACCTTCTCCAAACGCAATAAAAACTTACACTGAAATGATGGCATCTCCTGAGGTAAAATGTTCCGGAAGTAAAATGAGCCTCCGTTCGGATCTCCGGGTGAGGACTATCTCAGGGGGAACACCATTACAGGTTAGAAAAATCAGGATAGGGTCTTTTAATCTTGGTAGTCTTACAGGTAAGAGTCTGGAGTTAGTGGATGCGCTCAAACGAAGAAAATCAAATTGCTTGTATTCAAGAAACTAGGTGGAAAGGACAAAGGGCGAAAGAACTGGGTGATGGATATAAATTGTGGTATGTAGGGAGTAGTAACACGAGAAATGGAGTTGGTATAATTGCTGATAGTGAAATGAAAGATAACGTAGTAGAAGTTGTAAGAACGAGTGATAGAATGATGTCAGTGAAATTTGTAATTGATAAAGAGGTATTGAATGTTGTGTGTGTGTGTGTGTATGCTCCTCAAACAGGTCTGGGTCAATGCACAAACTACAGGGCTATAAAACTACTTAGTCACACCATGAAAATATGGGAGAGAGTAATTGATAGACGGATACGTGAAGAAACCGAAATATCCGATAATCAATTTGGCTTTATGCAGGGCAGATAAACAACAGATGCAATTTTTATTGTAAGGCAACTGATGGAAAAATACAGGAATAAAGAGACCAACGCTCATATGGTATTCATTGATCTTGAGAAAGCAAATGATAGAGTTCCTAGAGAGATTCTGTGGTGGGTACTCAATAAGAAAGGAGTCCCTGGCGAATATGTAAAGATTGTGAGAGATATGTATGAGGGAGTACTTACTTACTTTCCGTGTCCGGAACACCAACAACTTTAAATTCTGTATTTCCAATGGTTGGCCACATAGATATGGCCCTGTCATTTGCTATAATTAAGTCTTGTTCTGTGCAGGTCTCTCTCATCTCTGTGCATGATAGTAGATGCCGGCTGGTCTGAACCGCGCCACAGTCGCAGGTATCGTCCTCCTGGTATCCCCATTTTTTCAGGTTACTAGCACAACGTGAAACGCCGGTTCTTAGTCTGTTTAGCGCTTTCCAAGTCGGATACGGTAAATTGTGTCCAGCAGCCATTTCCTCCGAGGGAGGAAAATGTTTCGCGGTAGCTGACGCTTGCCATAGGTGTATTCGGCGCGTCTCTGGCGCTTCGGGGATGGATCTTGATGTTTTCAGGAAGCTTTTTCGAGATCTTAGTCTGCTTGGCTGAGTTTGGTGGTCATATAAGGGGTGTCTTCGGTCCGTCTCCTGCTTTTTCCGTTCTACCTCTGACGTGACCTTCCTCCTGATAGGTGGTGGAGCAATTCCAGCAATGGGGTATACCTCTTCGATAGGTGTCGGTTTCAGGCAACCCGATATTATACGGACCGTTTCATTTAGAGCCACGTCGACGTTCTTTGCGTGAGCAGAGTTTGCCCATACTGGTGCTCCAAACTCCGCGGCCGAAAAACATAATGCCAAGGCAGAAGTGTGGAGAGTGTGTGGTTGTGCTCCCCATTTTGTATTAGTTAGCTTGCGGATGATATTATTTCTGGCACTTACTTTCTTCTTGACATCTTGACAGTGGTATCGGTAAGACAGAGTTCTATCCAGACGGACGCCAAGGTATTTTGGCGTCTTGTTGTGTTCCAGCATCTGACCACGCCATTCCACCTCCAGCGACCTTCGGGCATGCTTGTTTCTCAGGTGGAAAGCACATACCTGGGTTTTTGTGGGATTGGGTTTCAGATGGTTTTTATCATAGTATAGAGCTAAGTCTCCCAGGGCATCTGTCAGTTTCACTTCGACTTCATTGAAGGTTCTTCCCTGAGCTGCCACCGCTGTATCATCAGCGTAAATAAATTGCCTTGTTTGTTGGTGTATGGGTTGGTCGTTGGTGTATATGTTGTATAGAATCGGCGCGAGGACACTTCCCTGTGGTAGCCCATTTTTTTGGTCCCTCCACCGACTGTTCTTGGACTGGAGCGTTACGTAGAAGCGTCTATTCTGGAGGAGACATTTCACTAACCTTGTTAGTCGGAAATCCTTTGTAGTTTCGTAGAGTTTTGCGAGTAGCCGTTGATGGTTAACTGTATCATAGGCGGCAGTTAGGTCTATGAACGCTACTCCTGTTATTTCCTTCCGTTCAAAACCATCTCCAATATGTTGGGTGAGATTAAGAATTTGACTGCAGCAGCACTTTCCGGGCCTGAATCCTGCTTGTTCTGGAATAATTTTAGTCTCCACATATTCTGCGATCCGGTTCAGTATCATTCTTTCAAAGGCCTTGAAAAGGTGGCATAAGAGAGATACAGGTCTAAAACTCTTTGTATCCGCCGGATCCTTCCCTGGTTTTAAGAGGGCTACCACTCTAGCTTTTCTCCAGATTTTGGGAATTTGTAATGTACGGATGCAGCAATTCATCATTTTTACGAGCCACTCTACGGTTTTTATTCCAAAGTTCTTTATTTGCTCTGTTCGTATGTCGTCCAGGCCAGCCGCTTTATTATCTTTCATTTGATGGATCGCGCCTCTCATCTCCTCTAGACAAAAAGAGGTACCTAGAACATCTCTTTCTTCGTCGATATTCCGTTGAGCTCTCACCTTGTTCTTTCTTGATGTCGCCTTACCGTTCATTAGAAGATGATGGGCTATCTGATCGGGTGTGACTTCTGTCATGTTGACTGCCGGAGCAGCGGGATCGTTGCCAAGATTCCGAATCAGCTTCCAGGCACGTCTGCTGTTTTGTTTCATGTCCAGACTCGTGACCAGCTTGCACCACCTTTCCGTTCTGTTGGCGGATATCGCATGTAACATTTCCTCCCCAGCCTGTATTGTCGCTTCCGAGAAAGGGTCTTCTTCATGTAGCTGTTCGTATCTTTTAAGTAGGGGTTTAGATTCTTCATTGAGCCCCGCTATGTACTCAGTTCGACAACCTCTAGGGATATGAGGGAGTAACGACTAGTGTTAGGACAGGTGTGGGAGAGACTGATAAATTTCAGGTGAATGTAGGATTGCACCAAGGCTCGGTGCTTACTCCTTATTTATTCTCATTAGTTTTGGACCAGATAACAGCGAAACTACAGGGTATTCCATGGTGCCTAATGTATGCTGATGATGTAGTGTTAGTAGGAAATAGTGAAAGAGACTTAGAACAAAAACTGGAACAGTGGAGACAAGCTCTGGAGGAAAAAGGTTTAAAACTTAGTAGGACAAAAACAGAGTATTTGGAATGTTCATTTAAAGATGGAGTTACTACAAATAAAATGGTATCTTTGGATGGTGAAATGATTGTGAAAAGCAATAGTTTTAAGTACCTAGGATCGGTATTACAGAGTAATGGAGAAATAGATGGAGATGCATGCAGTAGAATTAGGGCTGGATGGATGTAGTGGAAAGAAGCGAGTGGTGTGTTGTGTGACAGAAAAATTCCAATGAAGCTGAAGGGAAAATTCTATAAAACAGCCATAAGACCGGCTATGATGCATGGAACTGAATGTTGGGCAGTGAAAAAGAAAGAGGAACAACGAATGCATGTGGCGGAAATATGAATGCTTAGATGGATGAGTGGAGTGACAAAGAAGGATAAAATTAGAAATGAGTATATTAGGGGAAAGATTCAAGGAAGAAGAAGCATAGGGAGACGCAGAATATCGTGGCTGCGCAACCTGAGAGAATGGTACGGATGTACATCAAACGAATTTTTCAGAGCAGCCGTCTCTAAAGTCCGAATAGCTATGATGATTTCCGACCTCCGTCGCGGAGATGGCACTTGAAGAAGAAGAAGATATTAGGGGAAGTCTAGGTGTGGCACCAATTGATGCCAAAATGAGAGAGCATAGGTTAAGGTGGTTTGGTCATGTTCAACGTCGAAACGTTAATCACCCAATACGAAGAATTGCTGAAGTGCAGATTCCTAGAAGGAGTAGGAGAGGAAGACCAAAGAAGACCTGGGGGAGACGATAAGGCAGGACATGTTGGTAAATGGGATTAACATTGCTATGACACAAGATAGAATTGTGTGGAGAAATGCAATTAGGGAAGCCGACCCCGCATAGGGATAAGGCAAAGAGAATGATGATGATGATCAACGAAACATAATCTTTATTTATTTGTTAACAATATTAAATGTACAAATATTATAAGTTATAGAAGTTTGCACATTCTTTTCTACCATAGAATGATTTTGTGTATTATTGACCTATAGCACTTGGGAACTAGAAGGTCCAGCTTCATTTGTTGTCCTGAGATTTCCGATTAACTTCTGGTGGTGACTGGAATCTAGCTGCAGATATGGTTTTAGAGAGCTTGCATTTGAGTGACCCGTTAATAAGTAACTCCTGTTCAGAAACACCTTGTTTGAACAAGGCTGACACAGCTGAAGATCGATGAGAATGGTTTGTTATTTTATGTTTTTTTGTGTCTATTCCAATTTTTTCAGCTGACATTTTTGTCCTCTTAGATACGGTGTTGATTCCAAGTGGACAATTTTTGAACCAAGATCCATCCTTCCAGTTAGGGTGAACGGTAAGAAAGAGTCTGTCTGATAAAATCTTTGGTCCCCTTTTCTCCATTAATTTCAAAAATAATTAATCTAACTGGTCATAAATTTTGGTTTGATGGATTTCTTACCAGCCATTTGCTGCTTGCCAAACTTGTCGAACCGCCTTGATTTATTTTGGAAAAAATGCCTCTTCTTCTTCTTCCTCTTTATAAACAATTCTGCTTGTTCATTTGCGGATTGATACCTCTATGGAAGGTTGTCACTCCATCTTTTGCACAGTCAGCCAATACTTCTTCTACCGATTGGTGATTTATCTCGTGCTATTTTGACCACAAGTGTCTCCCCCATTCTGGTTATGTGGTTGTTCCATTCTTTTTTCTATTTAGTGTCCATTCGTTTATACGCTGTACGTTACATTGTCTTCTGATATCTTCACTCCTATTTCGATCTCTTAGTGTATTTCCTGTAATTCTTCTCAGTACTCTCATCTCTGCCGTTTCCAGTAATCTTTGTGTTGTGGCTGTATCGGGTCTTGTTTCTGATGCATATTGGTCATTATTGGTCTTACACTGGCTTTATAAATTCTTGACTTCATCTCAGTGTTAATATGTCGGTTTCGCCAAATAGTGTTATTAAGGCATCCTGCCAGACTATTTGCTTTAAACATTTTGTCGTCAGATTTCGTTAGTTTCATGTTTACTTAAAAAAGTAGTTTATGATCTTAATCAACACAGCATTAAAACATGTGTTATGACGAAGTTTTCTGGAAAATTTCAAGTAAAAATATGCAATAGGAAAAATGTTTATATGTGACTTTATAGACGAGTGGCACTTCTCCACGAAAACGCTAATTTCTCGAGATACTGACCACGGTGTTGTGAATGGCTAATTTTGGTCTTACTGTGTGTTTTTAATGGTACTGAAAACGAAAATGAGGTTTATTTTGAATTTTAGGTGGAGGAACATTGTCAAAATCGTAATTTTATCCTAAGAATAAAAAAAATTAAATCACGTTTTTCGTAAAATTAAAAGTTGCACAATTTTTTTTTTCTATAAAACATTTTGTTCTTTGTACAAAAAATTATATATTTTAACATAAACTTGATTAAAATGCTAAATTTCAAATTTTTTTCTCACCTTTTGAGATTAAACATTGCAATTCAGGAATCTGCACCTTTTACCTTAAAAAATTCATTACTTTTATTGTAATACGACAAAAAGATTGAAGCAGATTCCATTGTGTTCAGAAAAATGATAAATATATACTATAAAAATTTCAGAAAAAAATATTAAAATGGGACAGAGTTGTAGCGAGTTAAACTCAAAAAACGTGATTTCATTTTTTTTTAATTTTTGGGGTAAAATTGCAATTTTGACAATGTTCCCCACGTCAAATTTAAAATAAAACTAATTTTCGTTTTTAGCACCATTAAAAACATAAAATATGACAAAAATTAGCCATTCACCACACCGTGGTCAGTATCACGAGAAATAAGCGTTTTTGGGGTGTACCGCTCGTCTATAAAAACACATAACTTTTTTTCTGTTGCATATTTTGACTTAAAATTTTCCACAAAACTTCTTCATGAATCATGTTTTATTGTTGTGTTGGTTAAAATTATAAACTAAAAAGTTTGTCACTCAACTTTTTTAAGTAAACATGAAACTAACGAAATCTGACGACAAAATATTTAAAAATTAACAACTCCTCTTTTAATTCTTTAAACATTTTTTACAAATCTCATTGATATCTAAATACTTCAAAGATGACACAGTATAATTTTCAAAAGGAAATATTTACAGCGACCAAAAATACAGCGAGGTAAACTTAAAAAATCATCAAAATTGATTTTTCGCATTTTTGCATAAAATTTGATTTTTGAACATGTTCCACCAATTCTAGAAAAAAAGTAAACTTCATATTCGGATTCAGAGGCCTCGAAAACATAAAGAGTGACTAAATTTGGTCATTTACCTTAAAGTTGATTTTGGTGGTCGGTATAACGTAATTTTAGGGGTTGCTGCCGCTCGCCTAATGTATTATTTGTGAATATGACTAACCTTCCAATGCACGGCAGTCTTATTTCACGAGATACTTCTTTTTATGTATCTGTAACTTTCAGGAAAGTTTTTGACTACAATTTCTCTTTTTTTTCATAATATGTATTAACAAAAATTATTTGTGAGTTTGAAATATTCATAAATAAAATAAAATAAATACATACAGTTGAGTCCGCGAGTCTTTACCCGTGCGTCATCATTTTAAGCATACGAAATAAGTCGGAAATCTATTTCACGCAACAACAACTGACAGAAAGTGTCTACTGTTCCGATTACGGGTTTTATTATAAAATTTGACGTTATCAAATATATAGAATGTCAAATGTAAGGTTTGCTTCAAAATTTTTGTGCAGAATTACAGCTACATTTGAAGTAGCTTAATAAATTTTTTATTATTATTAATTAATAAATAAATAAACAATTTATAAAAAAATTCAATAACATATTTTATTTTTGTTATTTTATTCACTTTGACGGAAATCTAAACACAATCATTTCTTTACTGTGTGAATGACGTTAGCTTTGTATGTTTTAAATATTAATTGTCAAAATATAATTATTTACCTTAAAATTTCAAAGCCCAATATAAAATTAGTTGTGAAAACAACTGTTTGTGTAATATAAAGAAACTTCAAAACGCAAAAATTCGACAAAAACCGCAAAAAATTCAGCTGACTGACAGCCACAAGAGTAAACAAAGCAGAAACGTCAAACAAATTGTGCTTAAAATATGAAAACATACCGAATCGTCTTTTTTTGTACCTATCTCTTTTCAATGCATTGAGTCTAGATGGTTCATAAAAATTACGTGTTTTTGCTTAATAACAAACGGCAGCTGGTTTGTCATGAGTTTCATGCGTGGAAGAGAATGATGCTAGATAAAAAGTATGCGTTTTATCTCGCCAGGTATTATTGACGCACGGGTAAAGACTCGCGGGCTCAACTGTACATTACTTCCCTAATTACGATTTTGTCTTTTGTATAATGTATTTACCATAATGTCCATAATCATTATACGCTGAACAGCAAAATTAACGCACCATCTTAAAAATGGGACATTTTGGATGTCTCTAATTTTCTATACCTCTTGTCCGAGTTGAGTGATTTTTTTAGTATGTTATTTAGCCTTATTCTTTAAGATTATCAATGTAATAATGTTGTTGCTAGACGGGTAAATGTAATTGTATACCCGGGTGTAACAATCATAGGGTCGATTTCTCATACCTGCGGTAATCTATGGTTCAGTTGAGCCAGGTTCACCGGTGATCTCCGGTTTTGTTTGGAATGCATTTCTCATTACACGTTCATGTCAGTGCTCGTTCTACAGCTTTCGAGAAATGCCAATAGATGGCAAAAGGTAAAAAACTGTCGCCATTTTGAACTACCTTTTTTATGCTGTTTTTGAATAAAGTTAAATTTAAGTATTTATAGTCAAATAGTCATTTTAATAATTATAAATAAATATTATAAAAACAAAAATAATGTTATCGTTTATCGTTAGGCTTAATATAATAAAATAGGATATATTTATATTATGACAGCGTTTCGTGTTAATACAAGCATGTGTAGTCCATGAAATCATCTGAACTGAGTTCTGAAATCTTTGAACGGCCGAATTCCACCGTTCAAGCATCGTTCAAGTTTAAACTGCCATAGGTTGAACGTGAATTGAGAAAGACGATTTTGACTTTAAACTGACGTTTACTAGAAGTTCAGGTTAAACTGGAGTTGAACTCGATATGAGAAATTGGCCCATACTGTGTTTTTTCCTCAAAGTTCAGAACACCCTGTGGAATATTCCAGCCTATATAAAATATTGAAATTAAAATTCAATTGTATCCTTAGGCTTTCTAAACATTTTGTTTCTTGACTCATTCGCTTATGCTGAAAAAAAAATACGGACTAATGGAAATTTTAAATAATAAATCTACTAATCTTCACTACAAAGCAGACACTTTTTGACTGTTGACATCTATCAAATTGTTAATTTCTACTGTATGCTTGTTTATTAAACTAAGCAGAAAATGAGGATTTATTGATGAAAAACAGGGCTAGTTGTTATCGTACCTAACTTTTTTATTATCCAACATAAGCGAATGAATCAAAAAACCAAATATTAAGAAAGAGTAAGGCTACAATTGAGTTTTAATTTCAATATTTTATATATGCTAGTTATATATGCTAGAATATTCCACAGGGTGTTCCGAACTTTGAGGAAAAACACAGTATGATTGTTACACCCGATATACAATGACATTTACTTGTCTAGCAACAGTATTATTACATCAATATTCTCAAAGAATATTGATGACATACTAACAAAATCACTAAAATCGGACAACAGGTTTAGGAAATTCGAGACATCAAAAATGTCCCATTTTTAAGGTGGTGCGGTAAAATTTTACTGTTAATTTTAGGTGCTGTTAATTTTAGTGTATTATCTACTTATAATAAATATTATTTCAGCACTGCGAAATAAAGACTATACCACAAAGGATATTACACCACTACTTGATTATATTCAAACCCTAACGAAAACCGCAAATCCACTGGGAAAATTGATAAATTTCTTGCATGAGGATATTGAAGCGATGCACAGCGAATTACAATTGTGGATAAATACGAAAAAACAACTTTATGTTGAAATAGTGAAGCAAAAAAAGTAAGAATTATTATGGTCGAAGTCAAAACAATTAGACCTGCACGTCATATGTTTATAATGACATCATAACCCAATAGTAAAAAACTTAACGGCAAACAAATTCAACACATTTTTCCTCATATATTAGTTTTTTCGCTACTGTCAGTGTCAAGTTTAGCAGGAAAGCGCCGTTGCCAAATAAAAACATAGATTGATTTACCACAGTACCTACCGGCTATACTGTTTCTCTTTATCTTTAAGAGTGTGAAACAAAGATAACTGACTGTACTATTAATTAGTGTCATAGTCATGTTGTTTTTTAGAAGGTTATGTAAGGTTTTTGTTTATAGATGTGAAGTTGGTTAAAATATAAACTGTCCTATGAAACTGTCTACAGACTAAATTCTGTTAATTTAGGTTCTTAACAGAATTGTATTAAAACAATAATATATCTGTGTTTCGTCTTCCCACATCATAATTTGAAAACAATTGACATTATATTTTAACCTCCAATGTTATGACAGACGTCAGTTACAATTTCCAATTACACCAAATGTAATAATGACGTCATATAAACTCATCACTAATTAGCCAATGAAATACTCGCTGTAAAAGGAATGGCATGTCAAAAAATCTGATTATTCCCTATATATTTTTTCAAATTTAGAAAATATGGCAACAAGGGGAAAATTACGTGCACGCCTAATTGTTTGACTTTTCCTATAGTTGTTTAGAAAATGTTTCATTACCGTTTAGCTATAAAATAACTGTGACCCCCCTACGGGAGAGGGCCATATGAGCTTTTTTGTACAAAATTGTTAGTTCCTTTATATTTACAAAGTTTATTTTTTTATCAATTATACCACTATTTCAGGTCCAGTGTAGAGCTGAATAAACCACTTCTTGCACAGTTAGAACAGCTGAATAGGGACATTAAAAAAAATCAACAGGAAATAACCAATATCAACTGCAATATTCTTAAGAACGACACTAGGATTAAAGAGCTGTTGTGTAAATAAATTGTTTTTATTATTGTTCATAACGGCACTATTTTTAATATCGAGGGATTGTTAAACTATAAGTAAGATCGATATTTTTGTTATGTATATTTCAAAAATTTAAACGAAATAAAAATGCAAATATTTTATTGTCCATTATTATTTTCCTATTGTGTTTTCTGTCCTAGAAATTAGATAATAGATGGGAACTTGGCTTAAGGATACTACCTGTCTTAGGCGCGGTCTTTTCACCTCCGGAAACTAGTTATCGGGAAGTTTATCGGACAGATTTACTTGTAATCTGTCAGAAAACTTTCCGATAACTAGTTATCCGGAGGTGAAAACACCGGGAGTTTACCCGGGAAAAGAAGTTTATCTGGCAGATTACATGTAAATATGTCAGAAAACTTACCGATAACTAGTTATCCGGAGGTGAAAAGACCGGGCCTTAATCAAATTATCAGAAATTATATCTACGGAACACTAAACCAGTTGATGTATTGGCCTACTATTTATATTCTGTGATTGTGTATCTGAATAGGGCTTTTCATTCACAGTCATTTGTTTCGAGCTTCTGTCATGTGTCACATAATATTAATACAGCGTTTCTCATCCTTTTACCATTTGCGACCCAATTTTCCATAATTATTTTCACCGCGCCCCCCCCCCCCCGCTCGTACAATAATATATCATATGCAATAACAATGTATCTTAAGCATTTTGACAAAAAATTCAACACCGATTCGGAACAGATTGTCTCTTTTCGCGGGAAGTTCCGAGTTATTTTGAACATTCTCGATCGTCTGCCTGCATCTCCATCTTCTCAGTTCTGACTCTGACCAACCAGTCTTTGTCTTAGTCGAGTCAGTTCAGTCAGTCCTGTAACTGTTAAATTTATTGTGGATGTGTACATATTATGTTCTAGTTACACCCTGTTTCGGTCCAGAACAAGCCCAAGGAAGTCACTAATTTACATTAAATTTGTTGATAATTAGTATTAAGTATTAATATAGTATTAATTTAGTATTCAATGCTCTTTAATTGTAGCTCATTGTCAGTGTTCATAGGTATTTTATTTTGTCAGAATTTTGTTTGGCTTTGTTTTTAGTAAATTAGTCAATGTTGGTGTTTTTTTTTTATATACTCACGCCCCCCCAATACAAAAAGCGCGCCCCCCTAGGGGGCGCGCCCCACAGGTTGAGAATTACTGTATTAATATATCTACGTCATACGTTATTGATATAACCAACAAACCAAAGACGTATGAAGTAGATATATTAATATTATGAGACACATGACAGAAGCTCGAAACAAATGACAATTGATGAAAAGCCCTATTATCTTGAGTTGAAAACGATTCAACAGGCATAAAAACACCGTATGAAATAATTTTTTATTTCATTAGTAGTTCCAAAATGACACAAAATCTAGGCATCGAATAAAAAAGTTTATTTGAAGAAAGTGTGTTTTTTTGTTCTTCTTAATGGCGGTACAGGCTCGTTTTTTAATATTGTATTTAATTACAGCGTAATTTCCACATATTAATATATTTTTCAAATTGGGCTCTGTACCGCCATTCTTTATTATATTACGAATACGTGTGCCAAGTATCTCGAAAAAATATTCAAAATTACAGCGGCAATCTTGGAACGCGTTTTGGCTACCTGTTGATCGCTACTGTATCACCTTAAGAGTTTGATGTCATACAAAACAAAAGACATACTAAAAAAATTACACAAGTTGCATGGACAGATGTCCAGCTAAAAGCCAAATATCAAAACAGACTTTTCATATCTGACGCAAAAAAGAAACACTTATTGTATCTACCAAATATTTAAGGAGATCATACCAACAGTTTATAAAACGTATTTTGAAAGTCTTCCTACATCAAGAAAAACAAAAGATTGTACCTTGGCAGACCCCTGAAGATGAAGAAGATGAGTCTGAATAAAATATATTGCTTTTGTGTTTAACTGTTTTGTACCCACGTTTTGTTTTAACAAATAAAGCATAAAATAAAGAGAACTTTAACGAACTCATTATTTTATTAATATAGGTTACACATGTTTTTGTCCAAATAGTAAGAGCCCTTATGTGGTATGTCCATATACATTTTCAAAAAAAAAAAAAAAAATTTTAACCCAATAATACATAATATTTTAAAAAATGTCTACATTAAGCTAATACTGATAACCGAACTTATACCGAAGTATCATGTTTGGGTAATATCACCAGTATCAAACAAAAAGTAACGCGAAAACTTCAAACCGTTCTCCTCAACAATTAAGGTATTTGGACATACTATATCTGCGCACTTAACCATTGATATGGCATTATAATACATGCAATAAACTAATATTTAGATATTATTTACTAATTTATTTCAAACTTATCTTATTGTGTTTGTTTTAATGAAATTAGCGCGATAATTCGATGAAATAAAATTATTTTGACATAATATTTAAAAGTCAGATCAGTAGACAGTTACAATGGTTTTGAATCGTCGTCATGGAAACCAATATCGTCGTCGTGGTAACCACAAACCATACATACTCATAGACGTTTCACGTAAATTGTCAAGGTCAAGACCACAAACCATACATACTCATAGACGTTTCACGTAAATTGTCAAGGTCAAGACAGCAAATTAGTTACCATTCCAATCCAGAGATGTCGCTGTCAGTCAATTCTCTTGTCATATTTAACAACTGACAGTTGACAATTAAATTAATTTTTTATTTACTTTTTATTTTACAGTTTGTGGCTTAAATATTTTATTATAGTGGTGTTACGTTTTTAATTAGATTTAATCACAATTTTAATCAATTGTATTAACCTCCTCTCCGTTTTTGTGAGTAGAATTTTTAGTTTACATTGATCATCCCGTGTTTTGTTTCTCCACATTTAAAAAACAATATAATAGATCCTGAAACAGTTTACTCCAATAGACAAGTGTGTCATCAACATTTCGGGCCTATATATTTTTGGAAGTTTGTAAAAGATTATAAGGTATTTATCTAAAGAATCATCCTACAAGATTCTTTCAAAAATTTTCATTCAACTCATTATTACACATCAGTGCTTTCACGTGACACATGGCAGTAGTGTTTATAGCATTTTGAAAACAAATTGGAACATTTGAAGTTTTCAATAAAACATTGAATTGTCTTTCTGTTGTTTTAATTTCCTGTGAAATTCCATCAAAAATCCCGCAAAATTTATAATTTGAAATTCCTACATAACTAAAATTTGTCAATTTAGTTCCCATTCCAATCAAGAGATGGCGTTAATTCGATCCAAAAGATTAACATGGTCGTGAAACGTCTATAAGTATGTATGGTTTGTGGTGGTAACCCATTATATTGAAAGTTTGGTTTTGACAACCTTGTCAAAGAATTAATTTGTGTATTTTCACTTCTAAATAAAAATTGATATAACTCTATTTTTTGTGGCTTTTTTCCAAACGTACGGCCCTAGAAAAAATATTGTTTCTAACTCATGCGGAAAGTGTTTTCACCGCACTCGACTGCTTGCCCGAACTCGGCTATCGCGTCGTTCGGGTCAACGGCAGTCTCGTGCGTGAAAGTATCACTTTCCGCACTAGTTAGGAAAATAACTATATTATTTACATACGGTTACTGTCACTGCCAAATCTTAAAATTTGTCAGATAACTTATTCTGTTCAACCTCAAAAAATGGCTCCACATGCTAGCAAAGAACTAAAAGCAATAATCGTAACGAAATTAGAAGATAGTTGGTCACTATCTGCCGTAGCAAACCATTTTAACGTAAGCAGAACAACAGTTTTTAATATCAATAAAAAATGGAGAGAACAATAAACTCTCGAAAGAAAGCATGGTTCAGGAAGACCAAAAATATCTACCGCTCATGAACATCGTACGCTTTTGGATATATTAGAAGAGAACCCTTTTAAAGATGCGAAAGCTGCAAAAATTATGTCACAGTTTTTTTTTCAAAGCAAGAAAACCTTTTTTCCTCGTGAAAGACAACAACTTGGCGCAGAATTAAAGCATCGCGTCTTCGGTACCGAACTGCAGCAAAAAACAAGCTCTTACACCACAACAGAAGCAATCAAGACTTATATTTGCTTTAAATTGTCAGCTACAAAATCAAGATTTTTGGGATAGGGTAATATTTACAGATAAGAAAATTTTTCAATCTTCTAAAAAGGGCAAAATTGGGGTGTATAGACCAGATAACAATAGATTGGATCCTCTATATGTTGATAGATATCGAAAAGCTGGTCATTTTAGTGCCAATGTATGGGTATGGATTTCATCTAGAGGAATGGGAATGGTATGGCGTATTGATGGCAGATATGGGTATTTGTTGGGCAGACTTATCTGAATATTCTAGAAAACATCATTTTTCCCAGTATAGAACAGTTGTATCCAGAAAATAATTTTATCCTCCAATAAGATAATAATTGTCCTGTTCACACTGCAAATATAATAAACCAGTGACTCCAGAATAACAACATCGAAACCTTACCATGGCCCAGCTGTAGTCCAGATTTAAACCCAATCGAGAATGACTGGGGGGATATTATAAAACAGTTATATCCGCGTAATTTTTTTCCTCAAAATGGTGAAGAGCTGTGACACGGTATTCAACAGGTTTGGGAAGAGCGCTCTAATTTCATAGTTCCTTTCACGCAGACGGACCGAAGACTAAAATATGTTATCATTGCTGATGGGATATTACAAAATATTAATTTTATCTTTACATACCTAAATTTAGTACAGTTCTGGTCTTCCAGATCCTCGCTTTCTTTCGAGAGTTTCTTGTTCCCTCCATTTTTTATTAATAGAAAAACTGTGGTTCTGCTTATGTTACAATGTTTTGCTGCCTCTGATAGTGCTCAGTTATCTTTTAATTTGGTTACAAAACTTACTTCAATATATTGTTGAGTTAAGTCGTTTGTTTTATTCCTTAATAATTATAAAAATAATAACAACAACCCTATTTTATGTAAAAACTACCTATCATTTACATACTCTTTATAGAATGCAGGAATTCAAAATAATATCAAAATTTAGACCTTAATAATTATTATTACAATTTATGACTTAACATTCGTCGCCTTAGTACTATAAATTGATAACTCCAAAATTGACGTTTTTGAGATAACTAATTCACAAGATGTATTTTATTTGCCTCCATATTGTGTAAAAACTTGGTAACTCGCTCCAAACGGGTTGAGTATTTATTTATGATTGACGAAAGTTGATAAAACTCAAATGCCCCTAATATTCAATGCTAAAACTTGACAGGATAAGTTATCAAGCTATTATTTAATCGAAATAATCGTGAATACGACATGCACTGACTAACTCTCACTGGCGAAGCGTCCATGTCACCATTGTTACCATTGGTAACAGTTAAAAATCTTTCAAATAAATATTTTATGACGATAAATAATTCTATTTACCAATATTTTTACCACTAGAAATATATTATTATATTATGTGGTAATAGTACCTAACTCAGTAAATAGCCAACTACTCGTAGACACGAAAATATTGGCGAGTTTATGTGACTCAGTTGCACTTTATTATACTCTGTTACAAGACTCATTTCTGGTTACATTAGTTACATACCCACGCTGGCGCTCGGGACCGGCTAGTGACTGAAAATTTTGAAGAAGCGACGGCATAAGCGCGCTGTGTATCAGTAGCGCTGTTACCAGATTTAAAATTGGTGACAGTACCTATAAAAAGTGTGCGTGCAGTTAACCATGGATGAGTGTCGCTTCTTAATCGATCAACTACTTGAAAAGTAATTCTCCTTGTATAATTTAGAAGAAAAAAATGAGATTAAAAATGAAAGACCTATTTTAAACAATTTAAAAAAGGAATCAACAAAAGTAGTTCGATATTTTAAATTTAGTTGGTACAGTGAAAATCCTTGATTATATTACGGTTGCAAGAAAAATATACTGTATTGTTGGCCATGTCTTCTGGTTTCTACAGAAAAATGGGTGGACCAGGTTTACGATTTAAATAGTGTTAGATTTTTAAAAAGGAGACATGAAATTTCTCCGTTACCTACATGTAAGATGTATACCCAATTTGATTCAGTTTGGCAAAACAAAAATCTAAAGTTCTCTTAACCAAGCTTTTAAAGCAAATATTGCTAAACATAATGAGTTTGTTAAAAAAATAGATAGGTATATCCTTAGCACACTTATAATAGATACTGTATGTTTTTGGGCCAAACAAGAACTAGCGTTTCGTGGTCATTTTGAGTGCGACGACTCTGACAATCGAGGCAATTACAGGGAATTGTTAACATTAAGTGCCAAAAAAGATCAAAAATTTTGTCAACATCTAGAAACATCTGTTTTTTCGAGAGTTTCAAGTGATATACAAAATGATATTATTGAAGCTACACTCACCGGCACAAAATTACGCCACCCAAAATTTTTGATTAAGTTTGACAATTTATAAGTTTATTATTTGTGCTCCGATTTTCAAGATTCTTGCACCAGTTTGTAGGTACATGTATTCATATTGTTTGGTATTATTCCGGTAACAAAAAATTTTGCTTGCATGTCATTGTACAGGGGTGAAAGGAAGCGTTGTATTTTCTCCTAATTTTAAAAAATGCTGTGGAAAAATGGAATAGCTTATTTTGTTTCATAGTCCTGTCATATTTTCCCGGAGACATCACCAACATTTTGTTTTTTGAATTATCCGAACATCTTTTTTCTTGTAAGAGCTGTACCATTTTTTGTAAATAAAAACACTGATTGGCTCATACAATTGAGGTTGGATTGATAAGATTAGAATGGCCCGCATGCAGCCCAGATCTCAATCATATTGAGCATTTATGCCATTTATGCTATTTGCCGTCATCCTAGGCCCCCAGAAAGTTTGGTACAGTTATGGCCGTGGTAGAGGAATATCGGGCTATTCACCAGGCAAGGAAAACACATCTTTATTAGATGCTAAACAGATTGCGAGCAGTCGTTGCTGCAAAAAGGTGGACATAACCGCTATTGAATTGTTTTGCTTTGAAGTTAAATTTGTTTTGTTTTGTTAATTTTAGTCGTTTGATATTTTTAATTAAATAAACCTTCAAAGCAGTGTTTTTAATTACAGCTCTTACAAGAGATATTCAGATAATTAAAAAAACAAGACCTTAGTGATACCTCCAGGATAATACAAAAGGAGTATGAAACAAAATCAGCCCTCCAATTTTTCCACAGAATTTTTTAAAGTTAGGAGAAAACACAACGCTTACATTCACCCCCGTATAATGCCATCTAAGCAACAATTTTTTGTTACCGGAATAATAGCAATTGACATCAATACATGTACCTACAAACTCGTGCAAGAATCTTGAGAATCGAAGTACAACTAATAAATTTATAGATTGTCAAACTTAATCAAAAATTTTGGGTGGCGGAATTTTGTGCCGGTGAGTGTATATATACATTTAGCCATATCTTCATTTTTTTAAATAAGATTTTTTGCACCTGGTTTTGGTAACACTTCAGAAAAAGTCACGCGTCGCTACTGCTAACTCTAGTTATCTAGTTGTAGCACGTGTGTTTCTGAAACGATTGAGCTTACCACGCAATTGGCAACCCCCATGGCAGAGAGCAAATTTTCACCAAAATAATGTTTAAAATATTAGTTTTGTTAAAAAGTTCACTTAGATGCAACTTGGCACGACATGCGACACAAATGTTAACATTATGGTAGCGCTAAAAGTTGATAACTTTAATTTTTCATGTTATTTTCCATATTGGAAAACAAACTTTCACCGTATTCCTAAATAGATCAGTAGCCAAAAAGTTAAGGGATAGTATTTTAGAGCTGCAGAGTGAATTCCGTATTTACCAACATCATGGTAACAGCACAAATATCTTTAAAATCTTTAAACCCGTTTATCTCAAAACTACTAATTTCGAGTTATCAAGTTATAGTATTAAGGCGACGATATGTAATCAGTAAAGGCAACTAACAGGAGCAGCTAACCGCTCTCTTTACTCAACATTCCATTTTAACCTTACCCAATTATCCTAGAACCCATCTCACCAACCTTTTCACTGCAGAGTCCTTTTCACTAATTGCGCACCTTTGAGAGTGAACGACTACTGATCATGAATATAGGAGTGCAAGATCTGGCAGGGGATGAATAACAATACAGAACCATGGGGTTCCCAGGTTATTAGCAAGCAAAACACCCAAGTAAAAGGAAGGAACGCGCACAGAAAATCTAAAAACTTTATGTCAAAAATCAACGAGCATCAACTATATTGCTCCGGAAATACAGAAGGTCAACATAAGCAATATCCGAGAAAATCATGCTCATCCAATTCAGCACCTCAGAGGTAAATGTTTAATCACATTTTTCAAAGAAATGAGTTATGTGCACTTGTTGATCTACCGTATTAAATTATCTAGAGAAAAACAAATTTAAGTCTCTACTTGCGGCATTTCGCCAAAAGATGGCGGTATGCTGTATTAAGTCCCGTATTCGAATCGAGGCAAACAATGTTAAAGGCAGTTGAAATTTTTGGCACTCAAGCGTGCTGATTGTTTAACAGAGTAAATAGTGTTATAAATGTGTTTTTGGTAATTTGTTTAATAAATCGAACACTATTCGCTATGAATCGTTGTAAACGTATGTGTGAACTTGTCTTTAAAAAAAAAACAGTAAAACGCTGCTGAGACTAACGAAGATGAGGGAATTTTACAATTTATAATTCACGTTCCATCAGCGCGGCAAAGTTCCAACGAGAATGGTTCCCTTCGTACTCCAATCATAGCACATAAAACAACACTAAAAATATTACTTACTCTACATCCCATCACTTAGTCTTTTTTCTTATTCAGATAAGTCTTTAAGAGAAGAGGATATTGACGGCTAAAGCAACTTATTTCAAACGTTTATATTAATTACACTTTCTTTGGTTTTTACTTTTCATATATTATTTTTGTATTAGGATATATTCGGGTTAATAAAATAATGTTTGTAATACCCCAGATAGCACAAGTACGTTTTATGGACATTCAATGGACGTACATCTGTGTACATTGGAACGTCCAATGGACGTCCCGCTAAGGTACAATGGACATCCGATGGACGTCCAACGAACGTCCAGAGTTCACAAAATTGGACGTCCATAGAACGTCCGCTACAAACGTACAGTGTACGTTGTTGAAGCTTTCAGTGTACATCTTATGTACATTCAATGTGCATCTGATGTACATTCAATGTACGTCTTATAGTCATTTTTGTAGGGCACTTTTCAGAAAGCAATCTAGTGTCCATAATTTTTTGAATACATACATAGCAAAAAGCCTTTAGGTATTGGCTCCGTGCGTCTCCCCTCTACTTACAGTCACGTGACACGCTGTCAGATTTTGTAAGGACGTTTTAACATTGAGTCTTATGGGATTATTTTGTTAAACTTGAATATTTTATTTTGTAGTGATAATAACCGAAAAAAATTGTTAGAATTCATTAGTTATTAATTTATACTGTAATTTATAGTGCAACAAAAATATTTTCTTTTGCGTTAATAAAGATTTATTGACATAAACTGCGATAGTGAGGTTATGTATACAAAATCGAACTGATAATCAATATTGGAAAGTGAAGAATTTATATCAAATTAAGTGCGTTTTTATTTTCTGTTTATATTAATACATAATATCACTAGCGTGACACGGCATTTTTTTTAAATGTCTCATTTAAACATACACAAAGCGTCCTTATAAAATTTCAAAAAACCGCCACCATGAGCAGGTCGGTCGATTTTGCTTTGACACTTTGTTAACGCTCGGGGCGAATAGGAAATAGTTCTTATAATACTAAACTTAGGTATACTTTAAAATATTACACAAAATACCTTTTTACAAAAAATACCTACGATAAACAGCAAACACAAAGATATCACAGGATTATTATATTGTATGCAATAACTTAATAAAGACAAAATTCAGATAATGGCGCTACATCAAGCATGCACATTCAAGAGGTTTATTTCTGTTCTGTTCTTTCCAAATTCCAAACATTATTATTTCTTAGAACTTAGAGTCAGTCAGTACGGTTGTATATTGCAAGCGAGTTTGCCATTCTGTGAATCATCATAAATAAATCCTCCTTCAGTATTCCACAACAATTAACAGCGATAATCCCCTAAAAGTACCTGCCTAATACACCTTTTACGACCGATAGCCTGAAGCGCGACAACGTTGTCAAGAAGATTCTCATTTAGTTTGGCGCGAAATTTAACAGTTACAAAATGCACATTTAAGATTTAAATTGGTAGTGTCTATGGAGACCTACACAGAGGAGAGGAATCGAGATAGGACGACCTTGAAATTTTTGTACACGATTTTGCCTGTTTGCTTGGTTTCTCGCTAGGGCGGCGGTGGCGTAGAGATAGATGCTACTTTTGCATTGGAGTGAATGCGAAAATTTCGAAAATAATTAATTATTCGTAGTTAATATAAGATTATTGGTTTTGGTGGTTAATATTATTTAAATATGAGTGCCAAGAAAGCTTACACTAAAAGAACTTGCTTCGTACCGGGATTTATATCGAGTTATCGTTCCGATAAAAAATTCAAAAGGGAACTTAATGAAGTTAATAAAGACTTTTTATAAATATTTGTCTTTATGTTATTTATAACGTTCATGGATTATACCTATTCGTTTGTATGTTATTTCCTTCGGTGTAAATAAAATTTGTGCCTATTATTGGTTTTTATTTTAACATGAAAATTATAGTGATAATAGTAGGAGGATCTTGGAAAGTTTTTCTGTCGAAACAATGGGTGCATTCAGCAGACGCAATCGCTAACTAATCGATTAGTGATTTTCTGCTGAATGCCACATAAATTGTGGCATTCAGCATGTAAATCACAAATCGATTACTAATCGATTAGTTAGCGATTGCGTCTGCTGAATGCACCCAATGCATCTTTTGAGACAAAATATTTCACAAAAATTAACATTAATTTTATA
Organism: Diabrotica virgifera virgifera; assembly: GCF_917563875.1. Lineage (NCBI taxonomy): Eukaryota > Metazoa > Arthropoda > Insecta > Coleoptera > Chrysomelidae > Diabrotica > Diabrotica virgifera. The sequence continues at coordinate 163,686,124 of NC_065446.1, read as the reverse complement.
AAAGTCAGACTATCGTCTGCGTAGTTTATACATATATTTTTATTAACTAAATTTAAACATCTGATAGGTAAGCTTTCAGAATATAGATAAATGATAGTATTCAAAAGAAAAAGCAGTTTAAATTTTGATAAAAAGAATAATTAAAAAAAAATTGATCAATAAACTTCAAATTATTTAAATAACTTTTTAAAAACAATTACGTACAGTTAAGTAAATTTTTTCAACTAACAAACTTTTTGATATCTTACAAAGATATTAAAAAACTAATTTGCAGTTGAAATACCATTGGTATATAAATGTGGCAGTTAGATGTGACAAAATATTTCCGCTTCAAAATAAGCTGTCCTACATATTAAAGTAATGACAAATTTAAATTTGATGTCACATCTCCATCTACAATGGTATAAAAAGAATACACTTTTTACCACACGTCGATATGTTATAAGGTTAAAATAATTTATTTTTGGCATAAAACATATTCAGCTACAATCCACCAATAAATTAATGTCTAATTACGCTAAAAACAAAAATAAAATGAGTTAAATATTAAATAAGTCCATAAGAGCTAATGTATTTGTAGCACCTATTCGAACACTTGCGCCTCTAGCGGCGATTGCTGAAAGTTGAATTAGAGGTTGAAAAGTTAGCCCACAAACGATGCATTGCGTTTCCACTCCTTCTTACAGGTCTCCATAGTAGTGTCTAATTATTGTAAGTTCTATAATTACCGATGCGCGATGTAGCTCCGTTATTCTGAAAAAGTTTACCATCGTTTTATCATCATCTAATATTATATAGGTTTAATTAAAATAATTTTAGTGGTTCAGTGTTTTAATTCGATGATGAAAAAATATGTGACTACATTTATTAGAAGCTTCTTGTATTCTACTAATAATATTGCTTTGATGAAAACAAGAAGCTATATATAATTACTCATAATAATAGTCGCGTTTTGTGTAAATTCTCCATGGACCACAAATGGATGTCCAATGTACGTTGAAATCAAACGTCCAATGGACGTCGCGTAATGGACGTACATAGTAGGTCCAGTTTTGGTCCATGGACGTTTGGACATTAAATGTACGTTATATGGACGTCCATCGGACGTTGTGTGCTATATGGGACCATGTTGAGTGATACCTTGATATATTTTATATCATGACATTTTTTGTCTTTATCACTCAAAGCAGGTTGCGCATTCATCAGTTTTCGTAGCACATATTTTCCAATCCTTTCACATGTCGTCAGCATTGTTCGTGTTCTCTTAAATACTCTCCTTGTCTTAAATTCTCTCCTTGTCTTTGACTCGAGTATAGTGGAGGATCCGATATAAGGTCGACCTGCACCGATCAGTTTAATGGATAAAAATGATTGGATATGTAATTTAATATGTTAACAATTTATAAAAAAACAAGGGATTCCCGATCTAATTTTGTTCTGAATATAATTAATTTATTAATTAAATAATAACCTTTTTTTTATAAAAGATTTCGCCCCGAGTAGATATTATTTAAGATTTTTTGGATCATTCTAAACAAAAACTCTTTTGTAAATTTTCCCTTAGATTGATCGTTTTCGAGTTTTAAACAATTTAAAAATAAAAAAAAGAACGAAAGATGACGATATTCAAGGGTTAAAAACACAAGTAAAAAATATTATTTTTGTAATTATCAAGTATGTACCTAAATTCAAGTTCAAACCTTCTATGAGGTCCCGATAAGAATTTTTACCATGGTTAATTCTAAGATATATTTTTTTAATTGTTAATGAAGAAAGTTCCTTATGGGAATACAGACGTTCGGACTGCATTAACAATTAAAAAGCAATGTTTTAAAATGCAAAAGTATAAAATACTTATCAAGAACTGGTAAAATAAGGTTTGAACTTGAATTTAGGTACTTCGTAATTTCAAAAAATGATACTTATTTATTTATGTTTTTGAGCCTTGAAAATCGGCATCTTTCTTTCTTTCTTTAGTTTTAAATTGTTTATAACTCGCAAACTATCAACTTAGAGAAAAATTACAAAAGACCTTTTTTGTTTAGAATGATCCAAAAAATCTAAAATAATATCTGCCCGGGCCGAAATATATTTTTTAAATTTTCTCATGGAATGTCTAAATCGAAAAGGACTCGACACAAATGATATTAGCATAGTGCGAAATCTTTATTGGAACCAACATTAGATGGAAATAGCACGGATGCGCAACAGATAAGTAGAGGAGTGAGACGGAGCTATGTACTTTCACCATTACTATTTAATATATACTCCGAAGATTTATTTACACAAGCACTCCAAAACAGCACAGAAAGGATCAAGATAAATGGTGAAAATATAAATAAGATTCGTTATGCCGACGATACAGTCATTATGGGGTCCGGACAAATAATCCCCGGACAAATAATCCCTGGACAAAAAATCCGCACAAATTTTTTTGGACAAAATATCCCCAAGAAATATTTGCTGCCAAATAGTTCTAAAAAATTTTCCCGAAATTTTACCAAATTTCGAATTCCAATTCCATGCTGAAAACTTTAAAATTTACATGACAAAAGAGTGTGAGTTTTTTTTAAAATCGTGGAAGATATGGGGAATGAGCTAAGGCCCCGTTCTCTTGACAGACGCTTGATACCGCGCGTTTTGATAACGCTCGATGACAACTACATACATTTTACTTAAGATCGTTCACATGCTAACGCGCGTTTTATGTCATTAAAACGCGCGTTGGCATGTGAACAGTCTCAAGTAAAATGTATGTAGTTGTAATCGCGCGTTATCAAGTGACTGTCATGAGAACGGGGCCTTAGCTCATTCCCCATATCTTCCACGATTTTTGAAAAAACTTGCACCCCTTTGTCATGTATAATTTGAAGTTTTCAGCACGGAATTGGAATTCGAAATTTGGTAAAATTTCGGGAAAACTTTTAGAAAACTATTCGGCAGCAAATATTTCTTGGTGATTTTTTGTCCGGGATTTTTTTGTGGGGATATTTTGTCCAAAAAAAATTGTGGGGATTATTTGTCCGGGGATAATTTGTGGGGATTTTTTGTCCGTGATTATTTGTCCTAGCTTCGTCATTATCACTGAAAGTGAGAAAGACCTGCAGACGTTTCTAAATACAATTTGGGGAACAGTTTGGTTTAACAATAAACAAAAACCATGGTGATCAGCAAGAGGGGTAAAGTCATAACAAGGATCCACATAAAAATTAAGATATCGAACAAGTGGACAAAATTAAATACTTAGGAGTCTGGATTGCGGAAGATCTAAAACCGAAATCAGAAATTCGATCAAGAATAGAGCAATCGAGAGTAGCCCTTTTGAAGATGAGGAAATTTCTGAGTAACAGGGGACTCAATCTGCAAATCCGATATCGGATGGTAAAACGTTATATCCACTCTATTCTTCTTTATGGTGTCGAAGCTTGGACTGTTGGTGTTGACTTGATGAGAAAGCTTGAAGATTTTGAGATGTGGCTTTTCAGGAGAATTTGAATATTACGAACGAAATGGTGTTGTACAGAATGGGAAGAGACAGACAACTTTTGACCACCATTAAAAGGAGAAAAACTGCATATTTGAGGCACGTACTTAGAAATGATAAGTACTAGTTATTACAGCTGATTATGAAGGGTAAAATCGAAGAAAAAAGGGGTCCGGGTCAGTGGCGGCTTTTGGGGGTAGGCAGGATAGGCCGGGCCTACCCAATAATTTTAAGAGCTTTAAAATTGAAAAAGATATAAATATTTAAAAATTATGTTAAAGCTGTAAATAACTTTTAAATGTACTAAATCACTCAATACATCAGCGTCCGTTAAGACAACTTTGTTACATAATATTATCACAGAAAGCATCGAATTGTATTCAGGTATTTTAAATATCATTAACAGGCCCGCTCGGACCTGGTCGACCTCGCTCACATAAGATCTCCGTACAAAAAGCGCTTGAAGTGAAGCAGCTTGCCGGAGAATGATTTTTATATTGTCGTGTTATGCTTGGTGCATAGGCCCTATTAAAACAGGTTTTCGCCAAGCCTCGTTGCCACTTGTAACATAATTATCGAATTGTAACTGACAAATTGGCACAAAGCAAAGAGAGAAGAATAAGCTTGCTCTATAAATAGTAAAATATGTAAACTATTTGTATATTTTAGTTCATATTTTTTTTAGTTTTAAAAATATAATTAAATGTAAATCTGTTAGTTACCTTCTAAGTATTTCTATACATAAAAATAAATTATTCAAAATTTATACAAAAAAGATTAGCCTATTTGTAATTTGCTAGCGTGGCCTAACCAAAATTTTACCCCACCAGCCGCCACTGGTCCTGGTAGACGACAAATATCCTGGCTGAAAAACATTCGCGACTGGACTGGACAGAATATAGAGAGGAATTTGCAATGGTTATAATAGCCAATACTCATTAGTAGAGTCGGCACTAGAAGAAGAAGAAAAAAAAGTCATTTTTTAATTATTAATTAATTACAGAACAAAATTAGATTGGGCACCCTTGTTTTTTTATATTGTTAACATCATCATCATGCAACTTCTTCTATCCACTGCTGGACATAGGTCTCTCCCATTTTCCGCCACTCTCCACGACTCTGTGCGTCTTGTTGCCATTTCTTGGATATCCGTTTAATGCCATCCAGCGTGTTGGTGGTCGTCCTCTGCTGCGTTTGTCTTCTCTTGGGCGCCAGTCAAGTAGTTTTGTGGTCCATCTTGAGTCTTTCAGTCTCGCTATGTGACCTGCAAAATTCAGCCTGGCTATACGTTCGACATCAGTGACACCAGTTCTTTTCCTTAGGTCTTGGTTCCTTATTTTGTCTTTTTTTCTTTTTTTTAAAGACATTGTTAACATACTAAATACAAAATTACATGAAAGACTAAGTTTTTCAACCTAATAAAAATATTTGTAAAATAAAATATTTTTAAAAGATTTTTAATTGAAAAACTTATTGGCCCATTTTCCTGGTGACACCTCCAAGGCTTCTATAAAATATGCAAGCCAGATGGATGCTGCAGTGAAGACAAAAGGGAAGGAATTCTACACTATGCAATTCACAACCCCCGTCTGCAGCTTGGTAAAGTTCCAACGGAAAATGGACCTAGTTACTCTATAGGAGTAATACTAATATAAAATAAAAATGTATACCATTTTTATTCAGTTGCAATGCAAAGCCAAAACCGTCTTAATTTTTATTTAGATTAGAGAGTGCAGCTAGCACTCTTATCGACGATTTTTACCTGGACTAGAGAAAGCAGCCTATGCATTCTCTGAAGAGCCTCTAACAAGAGGTGAAATCGTCGATAAGAGTGATGGCTGCACTCTCTAATCTAAGTAAAAATTAAGACGGTTTTGGCTTCGCATTGCAACTGAATAAAAATGGTAACAATTTTTATTTCATATTAGTATTACTCCTATAGAGTAACTAGGTCAATTTTCCGTTGGGACTTTACCAAGCTGCAGACGGGGGTTGTGAATTGTATAGTGTAGAATTCCTTCCCTTTTGTCTTCACTGCAGCATCCATCTGGCTTGCATATTGTAGAAGCCTTGGAGGTGTCACCAGGAAAATGGGCCAATAAGTTTTTCAATTAAAAATCTTTTAAAAATATTTTATTTTACAAATATTTTTATTAGGTTGAAAAACTTAGTCTTTCATTTAGCAGATGCCGCTACGCACCTACTAACTTCACGTCAGTTGCAATGGGGGACTAATATGTCGAAAAATTTTTACCTGGACTAGAGAAAGCAGCTCTGAATAGCATCTAACAAGAGGTAAAATCGTCGATAAGAGTGCTGGCTGCACTCTCTAATCTAAGTAAAAATTAAGACGGTTTTGGCTTCGCATTGCTACTGAATAAAAATGGTATACATTTTTACAAAATTACATATCCAATAATTTTTATCCATTAAACAGATCGCTGCAGATCGATTATATCGTATCTTAGACTAGTAGTAATAACAAATAAACTAAAAATAACTTACGACAAAATATTTTATTCGATGATAATATATTAATTCTGTATCTTACATAACAAAATTTCCTTTATATACAAACAAGACTTTCGTTGGAAAGCTATATAAGTTACTTCAATAAATCAGACTGTACACACCTAATTAATTATTTATACATAAATACATAACACAAAATCTCTCATTGGTACAAATTATTCTTAATTATAGGCGATTCAGTTAATAGATTTTCGTATAATATACCACTTTATAATGAAGGCAGAGTGTAAACATTTTTTTATTTAATGATTAAAATATAAAAACTTGAATGAACTAGATATGCTGTTTCATAATATGTAAGATGTAGTACAAAAGGAACTATGTATCAAATTTTTAATAAATACAGTATATAATATTGAACTCAACTGGAATATACAAAATTTTAACACATGACAGCTTATGAAGCAAGTATTTAGATAATATACTCTAACTACTTACATAAATATCAAACAATATTTTTGGAATGAGAGGGGAATAACACGCGAATTAATTGTCTTAAGAAGATTTGAGGGGCAAGTTTGGAACGATAAGTCAGAGATTTAATACACATTCATTATAAAGAAAAAAAATCACCTAAAAATGTTTAATATTAAAAACTGGAAAAAGTTCCAGATGAAATGTCAAAGACTATCGATCTAAGAAAAAACAAATTTTTTTTACTTTAAAAATCGCGAATGAACATATTTCATCGAATAGTGTGAGTTACCGTATAAACGAATATACCGTATATACCAGAATTTTCGTTACGTTTTGATCTGTAGCCGCTAGGGGAGGGGATTGCGCGGCCGTCTTAGCATCGTGGCGTGCCTCCGTTCAGTAACTGTCCAGCCGTGCTAGCGCGAAGTTACTGTCTCTTCTCTTTATTTTACAACAGCTGTTTGAAATGTGTGCCGCGATCGAAAACCTCGCCAGTTGTGAGGTGCGAACGGTACTACGGTTCTTGTTGACTAAAAATAGCAAATCAATTGAAATTTATCGCGAAATTTGTGCTGCTTATAGGAACAATGTGATCACTGAAGGTGGAGTGCGTCAATGGTGCATTAAATTCAAAAATAGCCGAACCAATGTGCACTATGAAGAACAAAGTGAACCTTGGTTTCCTACCTACCACCTGTTTCGAGCGATGAAGACCTTGCTTGTAACGCAGTGCTTTGATAACGATGCGAAGCTATGGGACGGCGTAAAACACCTGGTTAAAGTCTCAGGCGGCAGAATCTTATGACAATGGTATCTCAAAGCTAGTTCACCGTTATGATAAGTGCCTGAATTTGTTGGGAGATTATATAGAAAAATAGGATTGAGAGTTCAAATGTATATGTTACAGTTCAAGTTGATTCTCAGTTAGAGTTGACTATTCCTAGTTCGAGTCAACTCCAACTAAAATAAGCAGTAAAAGTTGATTTGAAAAATTTAATTCAACTTTTACGAGTCTGAGTTGACTATTCCTGGATCGATTCAGTAAATGTTGATTATATGAGTATAATCTCACCTGCTTTTTTGATGACTGTGTTTTGACCGTTTCAACTGGTTATCATGATTTGAACATATAGGCCAGGAAATGAAGCTGAAAAAATGGCAAAACCTCGCAATTTTTTCGTCCAGCATCGATTTTTATAAAAAATTTGGGATTAGGCTCATTTTACCCTCTAGTTCATTTTCTATATTAAGCCGTTGTACACTTTTGGTTTTTAAGGGTGCTAACTACCCCTAATTGTAAAAAATTACAAAATAACATTTTAAACTTTAATAAGGTCAACATTTGGTTTTTATTAATTAAATAATGATTGTTTTATGCTTTAGGATATAATACCATATTTTTTCAACTCTTAAAACCACCCTTGTTGGAGCTATATATAAAAAATTATTTATCCTAAAAACTGATTTCGGCTTGCATCGATTTGCATAAAAATTTGGGATTAGGATAATCTCACCCGGTACTTCATATCCTATATCATGCTCAAGGGCGTTGATTATTTTTAGGGGTGTAAACTATTCGTTATTGTCAAACATGATATAAAAACATTGTAAACCTTACTATGGGTAAAATTTGGTTTTGATTGGTTAAATAATGATTGTTTCATGCTGTAAGATATATAATAATATTTCAACCCTTAAAAATCACCATTAATAACATTGCAAATTTTATAAGTAATTTAACAGATCTATACAGAAAAAAAGTAGAATTACGCAAAAAAACATTTATCTACACAAAAATACGAATTTATAAATACAAATAGTTTTTTAGTCATCTTCATCTAGATTTCTAGATCGATGTCATCTTCGTCTTTTTCTATAACTGGTGGGCTATCTTATAACTATAAGAGCTATTATAAGACTATGTAAATTAAATTCCGTAAGAATCACTGTAAAGAAAATCTTTGCACAGGTTAATTATTTTAATTATTAAAAAAGATACAATTTAATACTCTATCATTTTTTTCGTATCTCTAATATTTTCGGAGATATTTTGAAAAAAAGAGTGAAAATTACGAAATTGCAAAAAATTGTTTTATCTTTAAACTCCAATTTTTCTAATTTTTAAATAGGTCAAACTTCTTGGGTGTATTGATAATACATATACAAAAAGAATTACAGAAGGCCGAAGATCAATTTTAATTAGGAGGGTAGTTAGAGGGTTGTTTTCACTGATTTTTTTGCAGAAAAAAGTAGGTACCGACCTTATTTTGATCATAAGTCGTTCAATTTTTATGCTAGAAACTTTTTTTGAAAGGTCTAATTATTGTATACTTAAAAAAATATTCTGTAAGTTTTCCTCGAAAAATACAGTTTTTCCGTTATTTGGCTTTGAATATTTCAAATTATGCATTTGACGAAAAAAGCTAACCTTTAACATGCCGTATCTCAGTTTGTGTTGGTTGTAGAAAAATTATAAAAAAAGGATTTTGTTTGTGTTTCTAAAAGATACAATTTTTAAAGCTACAGTTTTTTTATTAACTGTATATTTTTTGAGTTATTCTAAAAACTCTATAAAAAAGTCGATTTTTTCGTCGAAAAACTGTTGCTTTCAACCGCAAATAACTCGAAAAATATTAGTTTTATGAAAAAAAAGCGGAAAGAACATTTTTTTCTTAGAATTACATTTTCCATCGATTTCTCTGGTTAAAATGTAATGAAAAATTCCCGTCCCCCGAGATGGGGTGGCAACCACCTAGAAAACCACATAGAAAATGATCCTAGGGCTATTCCCTACCTTCTGTGAAAATTTCAAGTAAATCCATGATAAACGAAAAAATTGCGAGCCAAATGCTTCATTTCCTGGCCTAATATCCAGTAACATTTAATTTCTAGAATCGGTTGTTTGTGTGAATCAACTTTTACTAATGGCATTGGGAAGAGTATACTTTAACTAGTTGGAGTCTACTTTTACTAGTAAATGTTGAATAAAAATCTTCATTTTATATTTATAATCAACTTTTACTGAAACCAGCCGTTTGAGTTGACTCGACCTAGGAATAGTCAACTCCAACTGGATAATCAACTTGAACTGTAACATATATAATAAGATCTTTTCTTGTACTCGTTTTTGTTTCTATTCCAAAACGTAACATACTTTCTGGATAGCATGATATACGACTAATGTGCTTCCACATGTTTTCTCGACAAATATATGTTTGAATATGAGATGAGCACATTACATACGGTCATTTTATACTTTTACTTACAACAAGACCATTATAACATCAGGAGGCTTCTTTAAGATCGAGGAGAGCTGTAGGTAAGAACGGGCTAAGGCTCTTTTTCAACAGGAAAGAAGTAAGCTTTACGCCATTCCAGGTAGAGACACCAGTCACTGTTCTCACAAGGGACGAGGTGACGGAAGCTGGCAAAATGCTCAAAGCAGGAAAAGCGCCCGGACCTGATGGGATCATTAAGGAGAAAGTGCAATGGGCACAAGATATTATAAACAGTCTGCTAATAAGGCAAGAGTTCCCAGGAGATCAGAAAACTGCGAATATCATACTTATCCCGAAACCGGGAAAGGAATTAGAGGAGTCTGGTGCGTACACACCTATATGCCTGTTAAATACCTTGGGCAAGGTCTTCGAGATCCTTGTGAAGACTATGCTAGAGAAGGGCATAATGGAGTAAGGTGGCATATCCGACCAGCAGTATGGTTTATAGAAGCAGATGGATGGTGGTTTTCTTATTCAATATAAGACATGCTTTTAATAGTGCTAATTACTATTTTATAGAGAAATATAATTAATTTAAAAATGAAATTTATTGACATTTCGACTCCCACTTCGGAGGTCATTATCGAAATACAAAATATTTAATAGTGCTAAGGGGAAAATTATCGTCAGACTACTGGACGACTTGGGAATCTCCCTATGTGTAGAACTTTGTCAGAAACTACTTCACAGATAGTTGTTAATTTTTGGAACCGTAAGATAGAACACTTTTGGAAATGGCACTCTTATTCATTCTTATACTGCACTAAATGAAAAACTTGTAAAATTATTTATGCGGCAGAACTAATCGAAAATTAAACAGCATCGAAGAAATTCAATATCTTTAGTGAGAGTTGCATAACGATTTGAAGAAAAATGAAAAAAGTCATGACTCCACATACTAAGCAACATTCTTGAACAAGAAGGCAAAATTTCCAGAACTTGAAGAAAAATACAACTGCTGATAATAAAAATGGGCTCCTTATATTGTTTTTAAACTCTTTATGAAAAAGTACTGGATGCACTTTACCTTATAGTCCAAGTAATAAAGCTTAAAATAGGACAAAACCTCGCAATTTTTACAGAATGGATCGATTTGTTTGAAACTTTGAAAATAAGAAAGGCGCTTTTACAATGTGGGTGGTTGCCACCCCATCTCGGGGGTGGAATTTTTTTTATTATATTTTAATCGCAAAAGTTGGTAAAAACGTTCATTCTAAGCAAAAAACGTTCTATACATTTTTTTGATAAAATTGACAGTTTTCGATTTATTCGCTATCGAAAGTGTTAGTTTTATATCGAAAAAATCAATGTTTTTAATAAGTTTTCTGCTAATAATTCCAAAAGTTTTCGTTTTATCAAAACAAATTTACTTAACAAAAATGTACCTTTTGAAAAAATAACACAACCGTTTTTTTTTTAATTTTCTTTAAGACCAATAGTAATCGAGTTATACTTTATTATATGTTGGCTCTTCTTCGTCAAATGCAAATATTGTAGTTTCAAAGTCAAAAGACGGGAAGACTATGCATTTTTCGAGGACAATTTGTTCAAACTAATTTAAAGCACTTAAAAATATCTATCTCCAGAAATAAAAAAAGTCTCTAGCTCAAAAATTAAGAGATTTATAATGAAAAGAATGTCAGTCCCCATTTTTTCAGCGAAAAAGTGATCGCCAGCAACTCCCTAATCACCATCCTAATTAAAATTAGTCATTAACCTTATTTGGTCTTTTTTATTTATGTATTATTAATAGGTTCTAGAAGTTTAACCGGCTTAGAATGATTAGTTTAAAAAAATGGAGTTAAAAGCGAATAACGAATTTCTGTAGTTTGGAAAAAATGGCCTTTTCTTCAGAATAGCAAGATTAGCATCAGAGATACGAAAAAATGTTTAAATATGAAATTGTAGCTTATTTAATTCCCAAGAAACTAGTTACCAAAAAATTTTTTTACATAAAAAATTGAGTGAGCTATTTACAATTAAAATTTGCAATAACATACAAAAACCACCTTTACCAACCCTTTCAAAGTCATCTCTTCTTGCGACTGAGGATTTTAAAAAGATTTAATATTAATAGGCTTATAGATCCTGTAAAAACCAACAAAACTATTTTTTACCAACCTTTCTCAGATAAAAAATAAAAAAGTTACGGTTAAAATATCAATACATTTTTTTGAAAAAAAAAAACGGAGAAATCCAATTGGAAGTATAATAATGTAAGTTAGCGGTGTTTTTAGTCATTGGCTTTATTCATTCTTATTTATTTATGTATTATTAATAGATTCTAGACGTTTGACTGGCTTAGAATGATTAGTTAAAAAAAACTGGAGTTAAAAGTAAATATCGAATTTTTGTAGTTTGGTAAACAATCCAACTTTCTTCAGAATAGAAAGATTAGCATCAGAGATACGAAAAAATGTTTCAATATAAAATTGTAGGTTATTTAATACCCAAGAACTTGGTTTGAAAAAAAATTTTCTACGGCAAAAATTGAGTGAATCATAAATGAGTATGTATATTGAAAAACATTGATTTTTTCTATACAAAACTAACACTTTCGATAGCGAATAAATCGAAAACTATTAATTTTATCAATAAAATGTATAGAGAATTTTTTGCTTAGAATGAATGTTTTTATCAACTTTTGCGTTCAAAATATAATAAAAAATTTCCACCCCCCGAGATAGGGTGGCAACCACCCCCTGGTAAAAGCGCCTTTCGGCATCATATAAATTTTATTAAATACTTATTCTCAAATTTTCAAGCAAATCGATCCATTCTGTAAAAATTGCGAGGTGAAAAACTTGGGTTCCTCAGGACTGAACAAAATATGTATGGTAAAGATAGCCCGTTGGAGTTTTCAAAAGAAAATTTTGTTTTTTTTTTTGATAGCTCTCAGAGACCACCAAGGAAAGAAAAGCTTCTTAAATAAGCTAACAAGGACCTTACAGGAGACTAAGAGGGCTGGATAAAAATTTATAAAGATAATTTATTTTTTCTACGACCGTTTAATAACATGCTCATTATTCGCTATTTTTTCATAGATAATAGCACCCATTACTGTACCCGTGAGTAATAATTCATTACTCACGGGCTGAAGTTAGATTCAATATGACGCATGGCACTTTTAATATTAATCGTATATAAACTGCAAATAAAATTACTTAAAGGTGTTTATTTAATACAATAATGTAATTTATATCAATAATTAACTTCGAAAATTTTTTAAAGGAATTTTACTGTAACAATGTCAGTATATTTTTTACGTTTATATCTTGTTTACTAAAAATTTTGACGTTTATCATTTATTTTAGTGACAATGACATTAGCTCATTTTGTTTATGTTAATTGGAATTTATAACTAATATTGTGTTATAGCCATTTCTTATTTATTACATTAATTGACAGTAGGTACAAAAAGCTTATAATTTTTCGGAAACGAATAGAACTTATATTGACTATTTCTAGTTGTATTTTTACAATAAATAATAATTTGGTAATAGTAGGCAACCAATTATTCAGCCACGTACTAGGGGTAATAGCATTTAGGTATTCTTGTAAATTATTATAATTTAAATCTCGAGTAGTTGATAATTAAATTTTTTACTAATTAAAATAAAATAGGTCGTAGAAAAAGTATAGTATTCTACTCGCATGTAATGGCTATGACTCACTCTGATGAATTACGACACTCGCCTACGGCGATATAATAGCCATCATTACATGCTCGTTGAATAATATACTATTATAAGCTGTCGTTATTATGAACTGCATTGTTGTCTCCTGTTGTAGATCCTTTAGGACAAACTCTGTTCCATTATAACATAAGAAAATTGGTTTTACCAAATAATGGCAATATCTAGAAAAACCTACAAAGGAAAATTGCCAGAAGTACGGTTAGTCATTTTTCGGAAGACTGTCGTACAAATTACCGTGTGTTGGTTGCTTTAATCCGAAAACATCCTGTAGTCAATGACCTTTAATTTCGACGTGACTCATAACATCAAACAAGAGCGATACATCTCCAATTTACTTGAACATTTAAGAACGCCATATGTGAGGCTGTAAACCGAATTGGGGGAACCTACGTATGTGATCTACTTCTGGATTCTTCAACTGTTTTCTAGAATTCTCTCGTATTTATTAGTTAGCTTTGTAACGACCGGTTATCATGATGGAGTTAGTAGTTTTAAGAAATAATTTCCAGAAGTATGCATTAAAGTGTACGCATGAAGAGGGTTGGTTAAAACTTTATAAAGATAATTTAATTTATAAGTTGTCTTTATAATGAACTACATGTTGTAAATATTGAAACAAATGCTGTTTTGTATTCTCTGAATAAAATCTTGTTGTATAATTTAATAATTGTTTTGCTTGTTTGGGCATAATATTCTCTTAATATATCTTTTGAGAATAAAAACAAATTTGAAAATCAACTCTTTATTATTGATGATTCGAATTCCAAATTTGAAACGAATCTATTTTAAATGCAGCTTCAATCTTGAAGTCAAAACATCAATAATATCTGAACTTATAAACGATTTCAACTCGCAAAACTGACAAAGTACGAGGGTCATTCGCAAGAGAAGACTCCTGCCTTACGCATAATCTTTCCACCTCTCTCTCCCCACCACTCTCCACTCGCTGCAATGCTCAGTGTCGACCTAACAGCCTTCGAAGATGGCGGTCTCAGTCGCTGTTACCGCCAAATGCAAAATTCGTGCTGTGATACGTTTTTAAAATGCAAAATGGATTTTATCTATTGACATTCACCGTTAGTTAATCGAAGTTTATGGATAAAAGTGCATATCTGTTCAACATGTTCGCAAATTGTGTAGAGAATTCAGTGAAGGCCGAACGGAAATTCACGGTGAAAATCACAGCGGAAGGCCTTAATCTCAGACGAAATTGTCTAAAAAAATATTGCTGGAAGATCGGAGGTTCATTATTAACGACCTTGCTTTGCATCACACAATGCATAAGTAGGGGAGTGCAATTAGAACGAAAACATGCATTGTTTTATGCAAAACTGTTTTTGGTAGTTTATATACACGTTAAAGTAAAAAGTTCTACTCGCAGGTTTGGCCGCTCATTGTTTATTAATTGTTTAAACAATAACAATTGTTTTGTATACTTAAATCATTTTAAAAATATCGTTAAATTCATCATTTTACTTTGATCAAATATGTTTCTATTTTGTTTTTGATTATGCTGAGTCCGAATATGGCATTGCAATTTGAAAATTCTTATACAGAAGCTCTTATAGAGTACGTATGCGTAGCTAGGAACCACATGGAAAACTTTTTTATTATCAATTTTACGAAAAAAAGTTATTCTTCATAAAATGCTCTGGATAGTCAAAAATCTAAAACTTAACCATCAGATATCAAATTGTATCAATTTTATACGAGTTATGTCAAAAATATGAATTACGTTAAAGAGTAAAGTACCTTTATATTCCAGAATATCAAAAAATGATATTATGAAAAGTTGTTTGAAATTAAAAACTATGTTTAAATATACAATTACATCATTCTAATCGAAAAAAAAAAATTTAATTTTTTCTCAAATTACGGATACTTATCATCATTTTATTACAATTATGATAACTATTTTATTATCACTTTTATGAAAAAAAGTTATTCTTCATAAAATGCTCTACCTGGCCTAAAATCTAAGATACAACCATCAGATATCAAACTTTTTTAATTTTATACGAGGTATGTAAAAAATATGAATTTTTCTTAAGAGTTAAGTGCCTTTATTATTCACAATATTTTAATTAGAAGGATGTAATTGAACACTAAAAACAAATTTTTTAATTCCAAACAATTTTTCTTAATAACACTTTTCGATATTGTGAAAAGTAAAGGTACTTTACTCTTGAGTGAAATTCATATTTTTTTACATACCTCGTATAAAATTAATTAAATTTGATAATTGATGATTGCATCTTAGATTATATACGATGCAGAGTATTTTATAAAGAATAACTTTTTTTCGTAAAACTGATAATAAAAAAGTTATCAATAGATTCCAAGTTACGCAGACATACTGTATAAGAGCTAAAAAAAATTTTTTTTAGTGAACATTTATTATTGTTAAAGCTTATTATTAAATGTATTTTAGGTAAGTTTTACAGAAAAAAGTTTTGATCACTTTGTATAAACATTTTTAGCTGGTAATTTTCGGTTTTTGTATTACATTATTGTTATCTTTCTTAATTTTCTCAAAAAGAAATAGTTTATTTCACTTCTAAAGTAAAATTATTTAGTGCATTTTAAAGATTACATCCTAAGCTTTAAAAAATTACTTATAAAATTGTAATAAATTTGTTCAATCTTGAGTAATACCCTCTTAAAGTGGTGGTAATTCTATAAAACTAAGAAGATTTCAAAAATTACATTTTTTTAGACGTCATATCATTTGAATTAAATTTTTGAGATTTTTTTGAATGAAACGTCATTTAATAAGATGCTTGAAAGGTAAGTTGTGCAAAATTGAGAGTTTTATAAGAAAAATTGTATTAGTTACACATTTTTAAATCATTTTTAAACAAAATTCATGTAAGGCTCACTTTCCGCCCACACCGTACTTATAACCATACATTTGATTTCTTTCTATTATAACCATAAGATAGTTTAATTATTCTTCTTTCATGTTCAATTTGTAAAATTTCATTTGATCCATTAGTTAAAGAATTACATTAAAAGAACTCAACCATGCACTTCGCCGTACGCTAGTTTACAGTGCGCCAATGTTTGTGAGAAGGGTGACTTTGCGTTATAAATAAAAAATTATAGAAGATACAGATTTAATTTTAGAAAATTCTTTATATAAGGTTTTTTTTGTAAAATTTTCTGAATTTTTCAATGATCGAGTCAGTTTCTTTCTAAAATTTATATTTTCGGAGTTATTTAAAACAACATCTAATTTCGTAGTTCATTTGTTTAATAAAAAATGAAGCACCCACTTCTCGAGTAGAACTATTTGATATGTTGATTATTAAACATTTCTTAATGAAATTACAAAAAGTTCTATCTTGTTTGATTTTTTCCGAAGTGAAAATCTATATGCACTCCCCATGTCAACAGAAAAATCAGGTTATTACAAAGTGTGTGCTGTTGTTACCGCGATTGCCGACAGAAAATCACGAAGAGCAACGTGTTGAATGTGCCCAGCAGTTTTTGCAAAAAGTTGAAAACAACAAAGAAGAATTTTTTGATTCTACTGTTGCGGGTGATGAAACATGGGTATTTCCCCGAAACTAAGCAGCAATCACGTGAATGGCGTCACTCAACTTCGCTGAAGCCAAAGAAGTGTAAACAAACACAGTCTGCTGGGAAAGTCATGGCAAACGTCTTTTGGGACAGGAAGGGCCTACTGTTAACCGACTTTTTGCCTCATAAAACAACAGTTATAATCGGTTCGCTAAACTCAGACACAACTGGCTAATTTAGTAAAATTGGCAAAAAAAAAATAATTACTAAATAGTTAAGAGGAAACAGTAGCGATCAACAGGTAGCAAAAACGCGTTCCAAGATTGTGGCTGTAATTTTGAATATTTTTCGAGATATTTGGCACACGTATTCGTAATACAATAAAGAATGGCGGTACAGAGCCCAATTTGAAAAATATATTAATATGTGGAAATTACTCTGTAATTAAATACAATATTAAAAAACGAGCCTGTACCGCCATTAAAAAGAACAAAAAAATACACTTTCTTCAAATAAACTTTTTTATCCGATGCCTAGATTTTGTGTCATTTTGAAACTACTAAAATATTTTATTTCATTAGTAGTTCCAAAATGACACAAAATCTATGCATCGGATAAAAAAGTTTATTTGAAGAAAGTGTATTTTTTTGTTCTTCTTAATGGCGGTACAGGCTCGTTATTTTAATATTGTATTTAATTAGAGAGT
The DNA here is from genome assembly GCF_917563875.1 of Diabrotica virgifera virgifera. Taxonomy (NCBI): domain Eukaryota; kingdom Metazoa; phylum Arthropoda; class Insecta; order Coleoptera; family Chrysomelidae; genus Diabrotica; species Diabrotica virgifera. Next base: position 163,668,487 of record NC_065446.1, on the reverse strand, counting down.
AATTTCCACATATTAATATATTTTTGAAATTGGGCTCTGTACCGCCATTCTTTATTATATTAAGAATACGTGTGCCAAATATCTCGAAAAAATATTCAAAATTACAGCCACAATCTTGGAACGCGTTTTCGCTACCTGTTGATCGCTACTGTTTCCTCTTAATAATTACTAAATGGTTAGTAATTTTTCCAATTTTGGCAAAAAACAAAAAAATTACCTACTAAAATCAGTAGCCAGTTATGTCTGAGTTTAGCGAACCGACTATAACTGCGACAGACACTGCGAGACATTAAAAAGACTGAGTCGTGCGATCCACAACCGGCGGCGAGGACGATTGTCCAGTGGTGTGAGGCTTTTCCGTGACAACGCTCGACCTCATGTCTCACATTAAACTTAACAAATGCTGAGAGATTTTGGCTGGACTGCTGTGGCCCACCCCTTACAATCCGGACCTTGCACGAAGTAATTATCACTTATTCCCAAAATTAAAAGGACACTTAAGTGGCTTACGCTTCAGTAGCGATGGTGAGGTCAAGAAAGAGGTTACTTGATTCCTCAAAGGATTGGCGGTAGAATTCTCTAATATGGGGATAGAAAAGTTGGAGCATCGTCTGCAAAAGTGTTTGGAGGGAATCGGCGATTATGTAGAAAAATAGCGTCAGTTTTACATTTTAAAATGATGTATAACTAAAGCATAATAAATCTAACAGCAGTGACACTCTCGAAGGCGAGATAAGTTCGCGCATTATTACTCCGCAGATGGTCGGTTATATTGTCAGGTATTAATACGAACACATCACTTGTCCTGTCACTTGATGTTTGGTTGAAAAGCATATGTAATAACATTGAATCTTCGAGTTTTCTTTTATTATTTTGTCTTTTTATTTGTATTTTCTGTACTTGTATATTGCATGTTTTTTTAGGTTGGATTCTGTTTAATAACATTACATCTTCGAGTTTTATTTTGAATTTTTTAGTTTATTATTTTGTCGTTAGTAAGATAATTATTTTGTATTTTGTGTACTTGTATATTGCACGGTCTTTTAGATTCTATTAAGCTACTATTTTCAAGAACCTACAATGGATACAAGTGTAAGAAGAAGTGGTGGACACAGATGTGCCGTCTTAAGCTGTGAAAGTTTTTTATTTTTCCGAAGAATCCAGAAAGGTGAGAAAAGAAACAATTAGTATTTGTATATTCAGATATAAAAAGTTAAAATAGGTATACATTTAAAACAAATTTCAAGTTAAAGAATTACAGTGAATACTCATTTCTAGTAAAATAAAGTTATTACTAGAAATACAATATTGAAAAATTATGGCAAAAAGTAATATGACTGAATGACTGACTTAATATGATAGCGGATGAAGAAAATAAAATATCTTAAGGTTATGCAAATGTTTTTATTTTTAATTATTTATATAGGTCGATAAACTTTCCAATGTTAAGTACAGTGGAACCCCGATAAGTCGGCCCCCGATAACCCGGAAGTCCGGATAACCCGGACCGATTTTTATCAGACAAACATTTCAACAATAAAAATGTATGTACTATAATATTTGAGAGATAATGGGTATTTGTGTAATTTGAACTACATATACGATAGTAAAAATGACTCATGGCACACAACGTTCATTGTCGTGTTATAGGAAACAACAGACACCTGTAGTATTCCTTTATTTATTTCAAACTGTCTTAGCACTGTTTAAAAAGACTAAAAGACTATTAAAAATTATTTTTTACAATGGTTTTAGTCTTCACTGTTATTAAATAACATAACACCGTTGCGATTGATTGAGACCGTATTGTGTGTACTAGTATAGTACAGTCGTATTGTTCGCTTCAGTTCTGTAAAAGTTCGTAAATATATGTATTCAGATTTTGTGTTTGCGTATTTTTTGTCTACGTAATGGCAACAAAACGTAAAAATGTTGTAGTGACAATGGAAAAGAAACTAGAAGCATTAGGTAGAATTGATAAAGGCGAATCTTTAAACACCATTGCAGCATCATATGGTGTTGGTACATCTACAGTATCGGATTGGAAAAAAATAGAACTAAAATCTAAGAATTTTGTTTTAAAATGATAACAATAGACAATTTGGACAATTGGTGCAAAAATAATAAAGCTAAAAAGAAGACTCTCGACGACGCTTTATATGTGTGGTTTTGTGCGGAACGCGAATGTGGTTTACCATTGGCTGGACCAATTATTCAAGACTCAGCACTCAAGCTGAATAAAACGTGGCCTGATTGTGAACCAAACTTCACTGCGAGTCAAAGTTGGCTGGATAGATGGAAAAAAAGTCATGGAATACGCCAGCTATCTGTATTTTATTTATATCTTTGTCAAGTATACCGTATTTTATTAATTTTTACCATTTTCTCCGGCTAACCCGGATTTTCGATAACCAGGATCAGCCGCGGTCCCGATTAATCCGAGTTAACGAGGTTCCACTGTATATGCTTTTTAAATAAGCAAAAAAAAAATAGAATTTCACAATTGCTTTTATTAAAATGTAAAAAATAAATGTTTAATACTGTTCATGTGAATTATTTATTGCTTGTTCTAGTACAGTTTTGAGTACTTTCAAAATAACATATATGTTGTAATTTGTTTTTTTAAAATTTTAGTGAAAGGTACCGATATCGTTTTCTAATATCCCCGCCAAATTTTATTCTGCTCTCATTAGAGCTGTATACAATTACTTCCCGACGGTCTCCTCCATTTTGACAGTTTTCTTCCACTTTTTCATTACCGAATTTTAACGTGTTCTCGGATTTTTCTTCCACCTCTTAAATAGTCTGTACCTCCTCAGCAATCTGGTTTACCTCTCCTGCATTTTCTCTAAATAAACCTTCACATCTTCATATTTTTCCATTCGGTTTTGAAGTTTCAAGAAATTTTCTTCTTATCGTTTCATTCTATTATCTCATTTTGTTTTACCATCTGTTCATTTTGTTGTTTTTCTTTTAAATTCTTTAAATCGTTTTCTCGTTTTTCTGATAATAGCCTATTATCTTCTATTTGTCGTGTATTTTCTTCTTTCATTGCTTGTATTTGACTTGCTTTTCTCTATAAAGCCTTTTCTTGTCTTTCTGTTCATAATTTATTCTCTTCTTGTTGTGATTTCATCATTATTTGAAACAATTGTTCAAACATTGCTGATTCTTGTTTGCTTTTAGTTTCCATCTTTATTTCGTTGCACGGATAGACGATAATTACCTATATGTTTAAAATATAAAATTTAAAATGTTCCCTTTTAAATTTGTATTGCTCAATAATAAACGTATTGTAATAATAATACAAATAAGGAATAATAATAAAATGTCAATATCATAAATGGTTTCAAATATGTAAAAATATTAATATTTAAAAAAATTGTCTTGTTTTGAATTTGTGAAAATAATAAAGCCGTTCCTGTGTTTCGCGCTGGGGCCAACACGGGCTGAGAGTTAATGCGTCGCAATATGGCGGCTCTGTACTTTTCACCTTCAAAGGCGGCATCGGAGAGTGTCCTAGCTGTTGGATTTATTATGCTGTGGTATAACCAAGTATAACACTAAGAACAAAAATAAAGCTGTCTACTTTTAAAATTTATTGGAACCTTATTTTTTACGAATGGCCCTCGCACAAATGAAAATTACTTTGTTTTTGTATACTGCTTATTGTAAATATACAGTTAAAAACCGTAAATAGTCACTCAAAATACTGCATTTATAAAGTGGTACCAAATAAATCTCTGAATTCTCATACCAGAAACATATTATAGGAACATGCGCTAGAGTTGGAACAGTTCATCTTGCGATCGTTCGTGCTGCCTTAATGATGTTCTTACTTTGTTCCCTTGCTGAATTACAACTGCGTTCGGATGAGTTACATTATTTTGCTCTGTTTGTGAGCCTAACGGATTTGTATTATTATTTACTAATTGTTTCATCCTAGAGACGGCAGGTTGTCGTCTATCGGCTTGTTCTAGACTACTGGCAAACCTGCAAATGATAACATGGTAGTTAAAATATACTGCTAGATTTAAAAAGGGTAAGCAACTTTTATTATAAAAATACTTAAATGAAACATTTTAAAAGAAATACAAGCGGATTCAGTGAAACTGTACGATTTGACAAGGCTTCTGATGATAAAATAGAGGAGTCGCTAGCTTGCGACGTAAACTTTGTGAATCTAGAGAGTGGGAAGTTTAGTTATTATGGAGAGGTGGTCGGGTGAACAACGCGCATTTGCCGTGAAAGCTTATTTCAAAAATGGTGCAAGTTTTCTGCGTGTACAACGAGCGTTTTGTTTACACTACCATTTGCCGTCCCGCGCTGCAGTTCCGTCTAACATGACTATTAAGATTTGGGTTAGGAACTTTGAAAGTAGAGCTTCAACATAACAAGAAAGCGGTGGCAGTGTCAGAACTGCTCGCACACCGCAGAATATTGAAGCGGTGCGAAATTCACTACACACGAGTCTTCGAAGATTTCTGCGACGACTGGGAAAATATAATTTTCCCCCTACTCAGAAAAATATAATTTTCTAAAATCACGACACATGTGCTCTAATTGTCTCGGTACACAACGCGGTTGTTTTATTTGCTCGACATCTCATCACACTCTTCTGCATCACAACTAGTATGTAGAAAATACTAAACATACTCGCTCTTCTCACGCTTCTCACCCCAAAGATAATCGCCATGCAAGTACAAATGTAAATTCTGCTAGATTTGTACCCTATGCACATAATGGGCAATCATCTCAACAGAATAATAATAGAAATAAACATTATAATTCTTCTCGTCCACATAATGATGCAAATTCGCAAGCACAAGTTGCTGATTTTCGCGTTCTCTTATGCCGCACTACAAATTCCACTAACTCAGTCCAGGAAAATAATACCCAACCATCTTCTTCCAATGACCCTCTGGAAAATGAAAGTAACTCTAACGTAGCTTTAAGTGCTACAAATAAATCTTTTGCACACTCTTCGACTCTCTTAGCCATCGTTCAAGTCATTTTAATTGATAAATCTGGAAATACCATATTTGCTAAGGCAATACTTGACCCTGGAAATCAAAATTCATTTATAACAAAAGATTTCGCTAATAAATAATCCCCAAATGTCTCGCAGTGAATTACAAGTTTGTGGTATTTCCCAAAGTCCTCCCACTTCGAAATCAATGGCCAGGATCATGCTTTACACTCCTGGTTTCGAACGTTACCTCAACTTAAATTGTGTAGTATTTCCAAAGATCTCCTGTCAAATACCACAATTCGATGTCAACCCCGATATTCTTAAAATTCCAAAGGATCTCACTCTGGCTGACAAATATTTTTATATGAAATCAAACATTGAAATCTTAATAGAAGCAGACGTTCATTACGATATCCTTCAACCCGGTCTGATAAGATTATGACACAATTTACACACAATACAATATTTTGATGGGTAATCGCTGATAATATTTCAAACACCGCCCATTCTAAAGAACAAAATACAAACGAAATTGAAAATGTATATAAATTTTTAACAAAATATCTCTTTATTTTCTCGCTCTACAAATTTGAATTTTAACGAAAGCAATTTAACCCATAAAACACCATACGAGCATTTCCATATTGATGAATCACTTCCTATCACAAGAAAGCGTCGTAAATCTTTTAAAAGGCATTAACAAACTAATCCTTCCTTTTCGAAAAACATTTCTTTGACCACATTTCACGATTCTCTCACCCTCAAAATATTAACTCACAAGTCACTCTATGCAACGTAATTTGTCACCCAATACTGTTTTGTTGACAATAAATTTGAAAAATAAATACCCGACTTTGACCCGGCGCGGCGCCTCACTACGCAACGCCCTCACAATGCCCTTATTGTTTGACACATATGTTAGCTTCTATCCACAGCTGATTCATTATGTAGGTCAGAAAAAACCTCTTGATTTTTCACAGTTTATTTGTGAATATCACATGCAATTAATTAACAACTGAAGATAAATTTTCCAATAATTTCTTCTTCTCCTTCTCTCAAGCAAAATTACACGAAATACGCACTCTCTCACTTCTCACTTCGCTCTAACACACAACATTTATTTTTCCCCACTTCGGGCGGGGGGGAGTTATGTTAGAAACCTTCTAACATATCGATAATTATAATTTATAGCATCTTTGACCCTTTCAAAATGAACACACATCTGCCCTTTTTGTAGATTCCAAGTAACTAAAATACGAGAAAATACCGCATTTCCATTGGCCCTTTCGGAGTCTTTTATTCAAGGAGTGTTGCGCTATAAAAATAATCGATTCTAAGATATATTATATTTCTCACAGTTTCAGCCGACATAAAAACAGTTTTATATCCTAATTTCACCATGTGTGGATCGCTGTGGCTGGAATTGGAAACTCAAGTTGTACCGTTGTTGCATTTTTATGTTTCCCACAATTACTAAAAGCTCTTTGTTTTTTTTGACACGCATAGGAGTTTGATAAATTGATCTACCTTCTTGTTGCAAAAGCCGAAAGAAAGAAGAACTTTTATGCTCTCATAGTCAGTTCAGTTTTTCAGTTAGTTATTAGCCAGCCTCAGAGCTAGTCGTTCGCGTTTTAGCACAACTCAGAATGTAGCCTCTCGAATGACTATACATTCTTAATTCACGGCTCACATTTCTCATTATTACTACACGGTTATTCACGCAAATTATTCATCTCTCTCTTATTATCACACATACGCTTTATTACTACACGGTTTTTCACGCGAATTATTTATCTCTCTCTCTCTATTACTCACAAGCTTGACTCTCATAATCGCGGTTCACTTTACTCACAATTCTACATAGCAAATGTGTGTATGTCTTGTATTAAACCCAGTAATAGTTATTATTGTACAGTGATTTGTAAATAGTGTTTGTGTTGCAAAATAAAATAATTACTCCACACGTTTTATTACTCAATTCAAAATCGATTTACACCTTGCTTCGACTCGACAAAGATTATCAGAGTCTACTTTATCAACCACTACAGAAGCTGGTTCCCGTCTTGTGTGAAGGACAAGAGATATTCACCAGGTCCATTTAACAACTTGTGAAGCGTTCTGCACACTTAGAAAAACTCGAAAACATCAGATTAAGACATACTGGCTGTGGGTGAAAAATACGTCGATTTCAGGATATAATTCAGGAATTTTTGAAACCTATCAGGTGTTGTAAAGGACGATGCCAGGAATAACTTCTACTAAAATGTGACCAAAAATATTGTGAGCTTTTTTTTATTGCGATTTTCATTTGTTAAATTTGCAATTTTTAAAGATTTTTAATTTTGCAGCTTAGGATATTGATTCTAGAGAAAAACTTTTTAATAGAAAGTTGTAGTAAATTAAAAAACCTACAATTTGATCTATGGTAAGTTTAATTTCGTTTATTGGTTATTGAAAAACAGCCTACGAAAGGTCCAAAATGGCCGTTTTTTACAATTGCGTTATTTATTGTACAAATATTTTTTTTTATTTTTTAAAGCTTTAAAATGAAGATCTTTCAATTCCAAACATAAAAAAATTGTAAGGCCGGATTAACGAATTTGTTGCTTAGATATTATAAATTGTTTATCCCAAGAGGTCAAATGTCGAAGGCTATAACTTTTTGAAAAAAAGTAGAGTAGAGAGTTGGTGAAACATCCAATCTCCTTCTAAAGAGTTATATTTTCATATTCTGATGTAAATAAATGCGTAAAACATTTTTAAACCTCTAATTTTGGGTTTGAAAATAAGGGGATAAATTTCGTTATAAACATTTAGAGCTGAAGCGGCCCTGTTCATCCTATGATTTTTTAACTTACAGATTATTGTTGCTGAAGATGAAATTAAGATTTATACAAAAATAAAAATTTCTACGACCAACTGAAGCCGAGCTAAATGTTGGGTTTGAAAATAAGGGGGCAAATTTCGTTATCCACATTTAGCGCTGAAGCGGCCCTGTATCCTATGAGTTTCTAACTTACAGATTATTGTTGCTGAAGACGAAATAATTGTTTCTTTTTTCTTAAATCGTAATGCCTTTATTTATAACAATTAAGAAATTATTTTACAGTCATTGACTAAAGAAAGATATCATCTTAAAATAAAAATTATTATAAAATATAGTTACATTTAATTATTAAAAATTATTTTTAAAATCGGTGCTTTTGCGAGCGGCCGAATTTTGCAAATCGCCCGGCTCGCTTCAAATCCGCGCGCACGGAAATTTTTTACGTAACTTGTATTAAATTTTGACCGAAAACAATTTAATAATATTACCATTATAATATACAGTCTATTTACCACTGTATTTGTTTTTCTTGATAAACTTTTATATGTGAATCTCATTTCTGAAGAAATAATATTACAAAAATGATACATATACATTTTATGAAATATATAACTATATTTTTAATTTTTTCATTGTTATATAAATATAATAATAATGTTACTTCTTATTATACAATATAAAACTTTTTCTTCTTGTAGTGAATATCCGTTTTGGATGTTGGCGACCATCATGGCAATCTGTACTTGCACACTAAATCGGTACTGCTGCTCTAAAAAGATTTGTAGTTGTTGTGTTGAACGACGTACGTAAATTTTCTAGCAAGGTAATCCTTCGCCTTCCTGGTTCTCAGTTTCCAAATGGGGTTTGCCAAATTGCCATGATGGTCGCCAACATCCAAAATGGATAGTCACTACAAGAAGAAAAAGTTTTATATTGTATAATAAGAAGTAACATTATTATTATTATATTTATACAACAATGAAAAAATTAAAAATATAGTTATTCCGATGGGTGAGTTGCGGAATTTAATTAAAAATGGATATAATAAAACAGACGGTAATTTTATTTTTGCAACGAAAATGTGTTCGTTTAGGTCTCTCGGAGAGGGTCGCGTCGGTATGTGTGAATGGTTCGCATGCTGCGTAGTGACTAAAGAAAGCAACCACAAACGAAGATAATGTTTGTATTCCTTTTCCCCTGACCAGATGATCACATAAATCACTATCAAGTCTGGCGTCTACTTTTACGGTTTTAAGAAAAATAATTTCGAATGCATAGCTAGCTGTTGACACATTAACTGTCTGATAAAATACTTAATTAATGAGGGTGCAGTTTGTTGCCGCATAGACGAACAGATGTCACAGGGTAAGGCCATAACCTTCGTATTTGAATATGCAGTTTGAATGACTAACGTTGTTTTGTTTTTGAGAAAAAATATTAAAATTACAATTAGCAAAAATAGTAATTAAAGCGTATCGCTATACACCCCCTTCTGAGAGACTAAAACGATAGATAATATATAATATATACAAATTACATATAATGAAAATTGAAAATAGGAAAAAAAAATAATGCAAAGTTTATACAAGGAGAAAGAAAAAAAAATACTTGATTCACTTTGAACTAACATTTTCTTTGTAACTTCCAGTAAATCTTGCTTTCCTTTTCGGTCTATTGTTGTTTGTTTTGCTGGTCATTTCTTTTGTTTCGTGATGGGTAGAGTCGTGAAGTTCGTAAGCAGGTTTCAATCTGTCTATGGAAATTGTTGATTCCTTCCCGTTTACTCGGACGACAAAAGTCTTGTCACCTCGCTTAACAACTGGAAAAGGACCGTGATATGGGTTTTCTAAGCTGCTTTTGATTGTATCACGGCGGATGAAAACGTGAGAGGTGGTTTTCATGTCTTTGAAAATGAAGGTACTTTTGGATCCATGATGCGACGGTTGCGTAGGACGGAGGTTTTCGAAATGGTTTCGAAGTGTTTTTAAATAAATGTGAGCATTGTCGTCGGTGTTTCTTTGTGACGAAAACAATAGTTCACCTGGCAAACACAATGGTTCTCCGTACACGAGTTCGGCGGCGGAAGTACCTAAATCTTCTCTCCACGCTGCTCGTATGCCCAGTAACACTGAAGGTACGCTTTCGGTCCATCGGATGTTTTCATGACATCGAATTGCTGCTTTTAACTGTCGATGAAACCTTTCTACCATACCATTTGCTTGCGGATGATAGGCGGTTGTCCTTAAATGGGAAGTTCCAGTTAATTTGCATAATGACTTGAAAAGATGCGATTCGAATTGTCGGCCTTGATCTGTTGTGATGCGCTTGGGAGTGCCGAAACGAGCTATCCAACCAGAAAAAAATGTTCTGGCTACTGTGTCTGCTTCTTGATTAGGCATCGGGAAAGCTTCTGGCCAACGTGTGAAACGATCGACACATGTTAAACAGTATCTGTTTCCTTCTGAAATCGGCATCACTATAATGTCTATGTGGACATGTTCGAATTGGCTGGAAGGTGGTAAATAACTTCCACTAGGTGAAACAATGTGGCGCGATATTTTCGCTTTTTGGCACTGTAGACACGCTCGAGTCCATTTCCTCACATCTGATTTAATGGATGGCCAAACATATCGCTGTGTGATCATCTTCACAGAACTGTTGATTCCGGGATGTGCCAGGTTATGCATGGTGCGAAAAATTGCCATTCGAAGTGGTTTCGGTATAAATGGTCTGGCTGTAGATGTTGATATGTCGCAGTACAAACTCACGTTTTGCTCGGAAAAACGTATTTTCTTCATTTGTAGTGATGTTTTCTCACTTAAAAAAGTTTGCAGTTCTGGATCAGTTTCTTGTGCGAGAGCTAAGTCAGTGATGTCGATATCTTTCTTGATGCTATCGACTCGAGATAGTGCGTCTGCCACAATATTTGTTAAACCAGAAATGTGCTGAATGTTAGTGCAAAACTGTCCTATATAGTCTAAATATCTAAACTGTCTAGGACTACATTTATCTAGCTTCTGAGTAAAGGCGAAGGTGATTGGTTTCTGGTCTGTGTATATCGTTATGTCCTTGCCTTCGATCATATGTCTGAAGTGTTTTATGGCTAGATATATAGCTAATAGTTCTCTGTCGTATGCACTATATTTCTTTTCGCTAGGTGAGAATTTCTTAGAAAAGAAAGCTAAAGGTTTCATACCTGTATTCGTTTTTTGTTGTAGTACAGCTCCCGCACAAAAATCAGAAGCGTCACAAGTGATGGAGATATCAACATCGTTTACAGGGTGGCTCAGTAAAGCAGCGTTAGCTAAACTGTTTTTGCAGTCGTCAAAGGCTTGGATTCGCTGTGGTGTCCATTCGATTGGTGCTTTTCCTTTGACATTACCTTTTAGGGCATCATGTAGTGGTGCTTGTAGCTCAGCTGCATTGGGTATGAACCTTCGGTAGAAGTTTAACATACCTAGAAATCTGCGTAGGTCTTTCACTGTTTTTGGCTGAGTGAAATTCTGTACAGCTGCTACTTTTTCTTGTGGAGGTGTGAGTCCTCCGTCTGATACTGTGTATCCCAAAAAGGTAATCTCGTTTTTGCCGAATTGACACTTCGCTGGATTTATCACAACGCCAAACTGCTTGAGACTTTTGAAAATCTCTTCTAAATGCGACATATGCTGCTCTTCGGATTCTGATGCAATGAGAATGTCATCGATGTAGGCGTAGGCGAAGTCTAGACCACGTAAAATCTCGTCTATGAAACGCTGGAATGTCTGTCCTGCGTTTCGTAAACCAAAAGGCATATATAAGTATTCGTATAGCCCAAATGGTGTGGTAACGGCGGTTTTTGGTATGTCATCGGTGGCTACTGGTATCTGGTTGTATGCTCTCACTAAATCTATTGTAGAGAAAATTGTCTTACCAGCTAGCGCCTGACCGAAATCTTCGATGTGCGGAATTGGATATCGATCTGGAACTGTTTTTTGGTTTAGACGTCGATAATCTCCGCAGGGTCTCCATTCCTCACCTTTCTTTGGGACCATGTGCAGTGGAGTAGACCAGTTACTTTTCGATGGTCTTATGATGCCTAGTCGTAGAAGATTTTCGAACTCTTTTTTAGCCCATTGCAGTTTGTCAGGTGCTAATCGTCGAGGCTTCGAAAAAACGGGTGGACCTGGTGTTGTATCGATGTGGTGCTTCGTTTGATGTTGAATGTCTTTCACGATACCGGCGGGTCGCGTGATTTCCGGAAATCGTAGCAGCAGTTCGTGGTAACGCGACGCTTCCGCGATAGTCTTTATGCTGCCGTCGAAACACTCTTTAACGAGTCCCTTTGTTCGAAGGGTTGTCGTACTGTCTACTAAGCACTGGTTAGCAATGTCCACTAGGAGCGCGAAATGGGAAAGAAAATCGGCTCCGATAATGGGCTTTGAAATGTCCGCCACTACGAATCGCCACGTAAAATCACGCCGTAGTCCGATGTTTAATGTCAAGTTCACATAGCCGTATGTCGCGATTTTAGTGTCATTGGCCGCGTATAGTTCGTATGAAGTCTTTTCGCGTGCACCCCGTACATATTTCCGCGGGAAAACGCACAGATCGGCACCGGTGTCGACTAAAAACTGTTTTTTTGTATCATAGTCTGTTACGTAAAGGCGGCGAGACTTTGGGCTTCGATCGGATGCCGCATCTACCGACTGCCCGCGACGTTTCCCTGGAGCTTGCACGGAGGAGAGCACTTTTGAGCTTGATCACCAAAACGGTAGTGGTACCAACAAATGTCACTATTATGTTCACTACTGTAGCTACTGTCTCTAGGATGTGGTCTTTGTCTTGAGTTGCTGCGGTTTCGACGGTATGTGTTAGCTTGTGCTCGAGCGCGCGACAAGCTAGCTAGCTGGATTTTCATGTCAGCTAATTCGGCTGTCAATTTCCCGATGGCCACTGCAATCCGATCTGAAACACTATTGTTGGCACTGGTCGTCATTTTCGATGTTCACTGTATTTATTAACCGGCAAAAGTATATTAAAAAAACTAACTTTTTTTTTTAAATTTTCGCGGCGGTTTAAAATACTCGCGAGGGTCACCAATATTCCGATGGGTGAGTTGCGGAATTTAATTAAAAGTGGATATAATAAAACAAACGGTAATTTTATTTTTGCAACGAAAATGTGTTCGTTTAGGTCTCTCGGAGAGGGTCGCGTCGGTATGTGTGAATGGTTCGCATGCTGCGTAGTGACTAAAGAAAGCAACCACAAACGAAGATAATGTTTGTATTCCTTTTCCCCTGACCAGATGATCACATAAATCACTATCAAGTCTGGCGTCTACTTTTACGGTTTTAAGAAAAATAATTTCGAATGCATAGCTAGCTGTTGACACATTAACTGTCTGATAAAATACTTAATTAATGAGGGTGCAGTTTTTTGCCGCATAGACGAACAGATGTCACAGGGTAAGGCCATAACCTTCGTATTTGAATATGCAGTTTGAATGACTAACGTTGTTTTGTTTTTGAGAAAAAATATTAAAATTACAATTAGCAAAAATAGAAATTAAAGCGTATCGCTATATAGTTATATATTTCATATATAATAATATGTATCATTTTTGTAATATTATTTCTTCAGAAATGAGATTTCACATATAAAAGTTTATCAAGAAAAACAAATAAAGTGGTAAATAGACTGTATATTATAATGGTAATATTATTAAATTGTTTTCGGTCAAAATTTAATACAAGTTTCGGCCGCTCGCAAAAGCACCGATTTTAAAAATAATTTTTAATAATTAAACGTAACTATATTTTATAATAATTTTTATTTTAAGACAATATAAGTCTTTCTTTAGTCAATGACTGTAAAATAATTTCTTAATTGTTATAAATAAAGGCATTACGATTTAAGAAAAAAGAAACAATTATCTCGGCTTCAGTTGGTTGTAAATTTTTTTTATTTTTTCATAAATCTTCGTTTCGTCTTCAGCAATAATAATCTGTAAGTTAGAAACTCATAGGATGTACAGGGCCGCTTCAGCTCTAAATGTTTATAAACGAAATATGCCCCCTTATTTTCAAACCCAACATTTAGCTCGGCTTCAGTTGGTCGTAGAAATTTTTTATTTTTTTATAAATCTTCGTTTCGTCTTCAGCAACAATAATCTGTAAGTTGAAAACTCATAGGATGTACAGGGCCGCTTCAGCTCTAAATGTTTATAACGAAATTTGCCCCCTTATTTTCAAACCCAAAAATTAGAGGTTTAAAAATGTTTTACGCATTTATTTACATCAGAATATGAAAATATAACTCTTTAGAAGGAGATTGAATGTTTCACCAACTCTATACGATTTTTTTTTCAAAAAGTTATAGCCTTCGACATTTGACCCCTTGGGATAAACAATTTATAATATCTAAGCAACAAATTCGTTAATCCGGCCTTACAATTTTTTTATGTTTGGAATTGAAAGATCTTCATTTTAAAGCTTTAAAAAATAAAAAAAAATTATTTGTACCGGGTGTCCCAATAAGAATGGCTCTCGGCCATATCTCAGGGACCGTTTATAGTAGAGCTTTGAAATAAAAAATTTTATAACAAAAGTTGCCTCAGGAAAAGCCTGGAAATTATTTTCATAATTGTGGGTCCACCGTTAGAGGGCGTAATTGAATATCAAAAATAAAAAAATCTAAATTTTACAAAATGTTCCTAATGAAGGGGCACTGGAAATCCGATTATTGTATTCTTCATCAAATTCTGCGCATATTTGATTTAACAAGTTTAACTCTACCTTTGCAAATAAGAGGTGGGGGTGAGTGGGAACCTTGTTATGAAAAAATGGCTGTAAGTCCGGTTCTGCTAAATAAAATTTTGAAAACTGGGTCTTGTTGAACACAGATCTTTTTCTTCAATGTAAGCGTGATAATTTTGAACCATCCTAATAAGTAATAAGCCAGCTGGGAGGCGTTATTTAATTTTTTTCAGAAATCTAGTTTTCTTTGGAAAATATTAAATACAAGTATGCATTTTTAATCATACTTTATAAAATTAGATTAAATTAGCAATAGAATAGCGAAAACCGCATGTCGATACCTTTTTTCTATCTCAAGATATCTCGAGAAACGTGTAAATTGTATACATAACTAACTATCACCGGTAAACTAAGTTAATGAAAAGTAGTGTGCTGTGGAAAAACACAAAATAACATTTTCCATATGTCAACGTATAAAAATTTAATTAATTAAAACAACAATATAAAGAGAAACAATACTATTAAAATTAAATATAACACAGAACAAAAAGAACTACTTAGTGACGACCTAAATATTCAAATTGTTGCCCATCATACACCACTCTAGAATACATTATCCAGAGAATACTAAACGCCATTCAAAGCATATCGAGAGCAGAAATTGAGACTGCTGTTCAATCTACTCTTGAAAGAGTAAATGTTTGCAACGAAAATGATGGGCAAAAATTTGAACGTTTATGTCATCACTAAATAGTTGTTTTTATTTCTTTGTAATAGGGCTTTTCAACGCTTCTCATTTGTTTCGAGCCTCTGTCATATGCCGTATAATCCGTGTATAATATTAATATACGAGATATGAACGAGGCTCGAAACAAATGAGAAGCGTTGAAAAGACCTAATATACGTTGACAGCTGGAAAATGTTTCTTTGTTGTTTCCATAGCACACTACTTTTAATGAATTTCGTTTACCGGTGACAGTAACAGTTATGTTTTTAAATTTACACGTTTTGTAAGATATCTCGAGATAGAAAAAAGGTATTAACATGCGGTTTTCGCTATTCTGTTGCTAGTTTTGTCTAATTTTGTAATATGGTATTAAAAATGCATGTTTGTATTTAATATTTTCCAAGGAACACTAGATTTCTGAAAAAAATTAAATAACGCCTTCTAGCTGGCATATTACTCAGTAAGTTGGTTCGAAATCATAACTTTTACATTGACGAAAAAGATCTGTCTTCAACAAGACCAAGTTTGCAAAATTTGATTAAGCAGAACCGGACTAACAGCCAGTTTTTCATAACAAGGTTCCCACTCACCCCCACCTCTTATTTCCAAAGGTAGACCTAAACTTGTCAAATCAAATATGCGTAGAATTTTATGAAGAATACGACGATCGGATTTCCAGTGCCCCTTCATTAGGAAAATTTTGTAAAATTTAGATTTTTTAATTTTTGATATTCAATTACGCCCTCTAGCGGTGGTCCCACAATTATGAAAATAATTTCCAGGCTTTTCCTGAGACAACTTTTGTTATAAAATTTTTTATTTCAAAGCTCTACTATAAACGGTTCCTGAGATATGGCCGAGAGCCATTCTTATTGGGACACCCGGTACAATAAATAACGCAATTTTAAAAAACGGCCATTTTGGACCTTTCGCAGGCTGTTTTGCAATAACCAATAAACGAATTTAAACTAGCCATAGCTCAAATTGTAGGTTTTTTAATTTACTACAACTTTCTAGTAAAAAGTTTTTCTCTAGAATCAATATCCTAAGCTGCAAAATTAAAAATCTTTAAAAATTGCAAATTTAACAAATGAAAATCGCAATAAAAAAAGCTCACAATATTTTTGGTCACATTTTAGTAGAAGTTATTCCTGGCATCGTCCTTTACAACACCTGATAGGTTTCAAAAATTCCTGAATTATATCACGTTTTTTCACACACAGCCTGGGGTAACAGGATAAGTTAAGTACATGAAGAGCAGTGTATTATATATTTAAAAATCTGACGATTTCAGCGGAGCTTAAGGAAAGGTGAATCAGAATGTTTCACAAAAAAAGCGAATATTTCGCGAAATGGACATCAAATCGAAAAATTGAAAAATACGTGTTCAATATTTTTCAAAAATCTATCGAATGATGCCAAACACGACCCCCACGGAGGGGGGTAGGGGTAACTTTAAAATTTTAAATGGTAACCCCGTGATATTTCGCGAAATGAAAATCAGATCGAAAAAACTGAAAAATATGTGTTCAATATGTTTCAAAAATCTATTGAATGACACAAACACGACCCCCACGGGAGTGAGGTGGGGGTTACTTTAAAATCCCAAATAGGATCCCCCATTTTTTATTGCACATTTGGATTCCTGCAAAAAACAATTTTTGAAAATGGAAAACTTAACTTTTTTGGATTTGGGACCTAATCTTCACAGTCAATAGGTCCTCATGACGCTTTAGTAACTGCAAATTTAGCATTCAATGATCCCCTACTTTCAGCAGAATAAATTAATAATTTCTTATTACCTACGGGTAATTTTCTAAAACTAAATCTTATTGTTACTTACTCGCTGTTTCTTGTAGTTTTTTCGACACCCTGCTTGTTGGATGCTATTGCTGCGTCTATTTTATTTAGGAACCCATCGATGTCCTCCTCATCGAAACTAGAGCTGCATGGAGAAGTGACAGTCGATTGAGACAAGGCCTGTGGTTGTTCTTGACTAATGTTCGAGCTAGAAGGTTCTTCGCTGGGGATTAATAAAAATTCTCTTAAAAATAAACTATCGGATGTCCACAATTTGTTTGCTCTTCGTATTTGTTCGATCTGGAATATATAGATGCAATTATTGATAATGGATAAAAAATAGATATGAAAAAAAAAACAGTGATTATATTATGTATATTTTAACGTAATTTATCTATAACACACAGCTGCCAAAATCAATAAACTTTGTGGTCAATAGCTGCACCAAAGATGCTGCTAGTACGACATTCCGTAAAACAGTTGCGCGAACAACTCGAAGAACGCGAGGAAGATGTCAGTGGGTCCAAGAAAATCCTACAAGGACGACTCGGAGATGTTCTGAAAAAGAATGGAGATGGTCCTGAGACATTCTAATTCTAGTCAGCGCAAGAAGCAATACTAAAGAAAATTGAAGAAACTTCTAGAAAAAGCGACGAGAAGTTCAAAAATGTTGCTAAAAGATATGACAAGACTTCTCAAAAAATCGATGAAACTTCTAGAAAAAGCGACAAGAAATTCGAAAATGTTGCTAAAAGATTTCACGAGACTTCTCAAGTAATTAAAGAAATTTGTAGACAGAACAACGAGAAATTAAGAAGTTTCTAGAACATTCGATAAGACACCGAAAAGTGTAGACGACAGTAAAGAAATGTTAGAAGAGAAGATCAAAGAATTAGAGAGTGTGATCAAACCAACACGAAAATGCAACCACTAGTTAATGCAGTAGTTTTAGATCCTGTAGTGAAAGAAGAACCATCGAGAGACGATACATTGGATACTCTCTCCGGTTTTCGTTGGGTCTCCACACTCGATATAAAGAGTGGATATTGGCAAGTAGACATGGAGTCAGCCGATCGGGAGAAATCCGCATTTTCGATAGGATCAGGGCTTTGGCAGTTTGCGGCTATGCCTTTTGGTATATGTAATGCTTCTGCCACATTTGAAAGATTAATGGAGACAATTTTATAAAAAAACATGCCTGGTTTACTTGGATGAAGTAATTGTGGTTGGAAGGTCCTTCGATGAACATGCCAAGAATCTAGTAGAAGTCTCTCAACGATTGAGAGCAGCGAACTTGAAGTTAAGTCCGAAGAAATGTCATATGTTTCGACGAGAAGTTAAGTACTTGGGACGTATTGTATCAAGTAATGGTGTAACAGATGACCCTGAAAAGATTGCAGCAATTAAAAATACTTGTATGGCAGAAACTTCCTTCTTCGAACGCTGCTCTAAAATGGCTCGTACAATTCCGTAATCTAGAGGGCCAGATGGCAAGATGATTAGAACGATTACAAGAATATGATTACGAAATCGAACACACGGCTAGAAGAGTTTATTCAAATACTGATGCCCTTTCAAAACGACCATGTAGTGCAAATTGTGATCACTGTGCCAAATTAGAGGAATGATTTTGCCCCGTGAGACGAACCACCGCCGTTAATGAGCAATAGCAGCCCTAATAGTTACAAGACTCCCAAGAAGATGATCCATGTGTAAAAAGAGTGTTGGATTGGATGCGTCGAGGTGAGGGGCTTAGTTGGCAAAACATTAGTGCATGTAGTCCAGAAGTTAAGGTCAACTGGAGCCAATGGAGTTGCCTGGTACTAAAAGATGATCTTCTGTACAGAACCTTTAATAACCATGATGGTACAGAATCTAAGCTTCAGTTGATTGTACCTAAAAGTATAGTGTCACAGGTATTGCGTCAGTTGCGTGGCGGTGCATCAGGTGGACACTTTGTCTTCTTCACGTGCCATATCAGAATTATCCGACGTTGGCGATCACCATTGCGAAGGCTTCTCGATCTTCTGCAACTTAATCTGGACACTTTGTATCATTTAAAAAACCAGCGAAAATATAATTTTTTAAACCTACATTATGTTTTTACGACCCTTTTCTAACATATCTATTTTTTAAATTCATTTTTCGTTAAGTCAAATCTCTCATAAATATTCTAAAACCCGCCCCTTGTATTGCACCATATTTTTCAATATGAAATAACTTTGTATGGAAGAATATCAGTCTAGCAAGTTCTGTGACATCACATCCGTTTTTGTCTGTTATTGGTGAGGTTCAAAAGGCCGCGCTGAAAAGTGTAAGTATTAGCGATTGGCTGAGTGTTTACAAGATGTGTCAGGGTGGCGCGCAGTTTCGCCTGGCAAGAGTGGCAAGAGCAATTCTCTCTAAGATGGTTGACTGACTAGCATCGAGTTCGTAAGCTCTGAACCGGCATTTTTTTACACACAGAAGAAAACCCATGTAATTGGGGATATATGAAAAATAATCTTTTGTGATGTGAGTTAAGTAGTTTGTGTCCTGTCCAAATGCAGTGTGAAGGCTTTAATAACCAATTCTGATGATATAATATAATGTGGCGCAGATAATTTATGTAATAGCGTCGTGCCGGCGAATATGGTATTTGATGGTATGGTGATGAATGGTTTGAGATTGTAATGCTTTTTTGGCCTGGATCTCTTGGTTTGAGATTCAATAGCATTCCCCGTTAATTTGGTTAGCATTTTCCCGATGTTGGTAAAAATTTGAAGTAATTCTAGGAGCCATCTTGTTTATGGCCTTGTTTTGGTGTACAAATGTTTTGATGCGAAAAAGATGAATATTTTCGACTGTTAAGGAATTGTGACATAATTATTATTAAGTCTGGATCAACTATTAAAGTAAATTTTTATAACTTAGATATAGGATATATTAGGGTAATATAAACATAGAACAAAGTATTTTTTTTATTTGCTTTCATCCTCAACCATACAAAGAATTGTAAAGATAAAATTGTGAGTTAGTCATACTAGATTTTTATTTAAACTTTTAAACAGATTTTTGGAGTGATATTTGGCAATTGATATAGTTACTAGTTGACAGTTGGTATTTCCCAATACGTACTACGAGGTCTAGTCAAGAATTTTGTGACTAACCTTTTTTTCGTTAGATGAATATCCATTTTGCTTTAAGAGTAAACAGTAGTGCGTCATCAATATTTTTGTTTTTCAAAAGTTCTGCGAACTTTCAACAGTGAGGTAACAGTGCGTCGGTAATTCGATACTAACAGTGACATTTATACTATCAAAAACAATAATTTTTATACTCATAGGCGCGAAATGTTGCTGAGTCAGTCACATTCGATTTCTTGTTATAAAAAATAGATTTTTAGTAGATCCAATGTGACACAAAATCTAGGCATGGGATAAAAAAGTTTATTTGAAGAAAGCGTATTTTTTTTGTTCTTCTTAATGGCGGTACAGGCTCCTTTTTGCAATATTTTATTTAGTTATAGAGTAATTTCCACTAACCTATTTCTCAAATTGGGCCCTGTACCGCCATTCATTATTACATTACGAATATGTGTGCCAAATATCTCAACAAAATATTCAAAATTACAGCCGAAATCTTGGACCGCGTTTGTTGCTACCTGTTGATCGCTACTGTATGCTCTTAATATAAATGCTATACTTCTGTTACGTCAAATCCTTAATAATACAATAAATTTATTGAAAGTCAACTATCATTTATTGAAAGTCAACTAGTCATTTATTGAAAGTTTTTCAACCTAATAAAAATATTTTTAAAAGATATTTAATTGAAAAACTTATTGGACGATTTTCCTGATAACACCTCCATGGGTTCTAAAAATTGCAAGCCAGATGGATGCTGCAATGACGACAAGAGGGAATTCTAAAAGTTGCAATTTACAACCCCGTCTACACAGCTTGGTAAATTCCAACGGAAAATGGACCTAGTTACTCTATAGGAGTAATACTAATAGAAAAATAAAAATGTATACCATTTTTATTCAGTTGCAATGCGAAGGCAAAACTGTCTTAATTTTCACTTAGTACAGAAAACGCAAATCAGCACTCTAAATCGACGATTTTCCCCTCTTATTAGAGGCATCATCAGAGAGGCATATTTTTGCTGTTCTCTGCCACAAGTGACAATCTTCCGAGAGTTAGTCCTCACACTGCAACTGATGTTATGGAGTAGGTGCCTAGCGACATCTGCATATCTGTGTAAGTGATCTTATTTCAATTGGTGATAGTAGTTAGTATTTCCTAATCCCTAACCTCTTAAACGAACCTACGATATCCATGCTCTACAACCAAAACATCGAGTAGCCGTCCGCAAATAGCTTTCGGATATATCTCTTCATTTTCTCCAGACCCCCTTCCATCTAAGTGTTCCCAACCCCACACCTTTTCAGAACAAGTATCCAATTAGCTACAACTTTGGTATTACGAAGACTCTACAAAAGGTTCGAGAACGGTTCTATTGGGTGAACTGTAAAGATGATGTAAGAAGGTGGTGCCGGAAATGTGAACTGTGTGCATCTAGCAATGGTCCAGTTGGTAAAAAGAGAGCACCCATGAAACAGTACAACGTTGGTAGTCCTATGGAAAGAGTAGTAATCGACATTGCACGTCCATTTCCAGAAACCGATGCTGAAAGTAAATATATCCTGGTAGCCATGGATTATTTTACGAAATGGACCGAGGCCTATGTGCTATGCGACCAGCACATT